>NC_060275.1:92941467-93541467 GCF_021613505.1 Equus quagga
TGCAGATCCCTGCGTTTCTCTGGGCAGCTGGAGCAGTTGTGGGTCTGTCTGCAGCTCAGAGTCTCCCTCTCAGGCCTTTCCCAGCAGGGAGTTCACGGCAGGCTCCTGCTCACAACTCCAGTATCAGACACAACACCCCACAGTATTTTTGAGAAAAGTCTGGATTACGTGACACCATCCTGGGCCCTGGCTTATGACTGCACAGATTCCCTTGCCTGAGGGTGAGCTCCTATCCTCCAGCAGAACACTTTCTGAGGGACTGCAGTGCTGATTGCAATGCCTGTATCCAAACCCAGACAACTGGGAAAGTTAGCAAGAGCCCTCGATTCTACTCCATACATTTCTCCCGCCCTCTTAGAACCCGGCACCTCTGTGAATATTGGGTCCCCAATAAAAAGCACTGGTGTCCAATAATTTCCCAAGCTTAACATGCAAAGTCAACATTAAAAGTGGCCCTGAGTGATACTCTCCATGGAATTGCCACAAAGAAGCAGCACATGTTTCTAAAAGAGAAGGAGTAAATAGTCTGTCCATTGCCAGACTAATGATCCTGGGCTAAGTTTTTAAGATACATTGTCACTTCCAGAAACTTTCCAAGAAAATGAGAAAGTGCTGCCTACTTTTGCTTACCCATATGTAAACCTTTTTGCATTTACTTATTACTCTCAAGAAACTTTGGAACTTCATAGATTATTTTGTTTTATTGATTATTGTTTTATTGATTATTTTGTTATTATTCTACGTATTAGTTGGGCTATGCTGCTGATACAAGGAGACCCAGAAATACAGTGGCTCTAACAAAGATGCACCTTTATTGCTCTCTCATAGTAGATGATCCATGGCAAGTAGGCAGCTCCATGAGTTCATTCACTTGGGAATCCAGCCTACTCCTTCCTTTCCCAGGGTGTTGCTCTTAACTACATATTTGAGGTTGGCTTGCCAGCACCTTGAGCTCATTCCAGTCCTTGGGAACTAGTGCAACAAGAAAGTGAGAAGAAATCAGTTTCCTTTTTAAGGATATGATCTGAAAATCATGTATATCATTTCTACTCTTATCCTGTTGTCCACAAAGTGGTCGCCACGGCCACTTTAGCAGTAAGGAAGAAAAGAAAATGTAGTCTGAAAGGGAGTAGCTGTGCCCAACTAAACTGGAGGTTTTGTTATTAAAAGAAAGAAGAGGAGAATGAATGTTGGGGAAAACAAGTAGCCTCTGCAAGAGTTGTGAGCTCAGTAGTTATTCAAAAGGATGTAGCATGAAGAACATAGGCAGTTGTAGCTAGCTCCACCTGTGGGAGGAGAGAGTAGGCGTTTTATTTGGAGATTAAAGGATGTGAAAAGACCTCTCAGGTGAGTGGACCTAGATCTGGGCTGGGCGGAGCTTGCACTTGGCCATTGGGAAAGTAAGACTTTTCATACCAGGGCCATTTTCTGTGATCTCAGAGCTCTGATCCCAAGAGGCTTTAAAAAAAATAAAAACTCTAAAGTTAAGTTTCCAAATCAGAGTACCCCATGAATCTCCTGAGACTCTAAGCAATCCATGGGGGTAAAAGGTGTTCTTTTATTAGACTCACAAAAGGGACTGTGGCTCAAAATTTTAAATTCCAGTACTTTGTCCCAGGGGGGTTGGGAGGAATGATGCCAAAGCAGTTGAGCTGTCATCATAGGGACCAGGGACTATGAGAGACCCAGGCAGCTGTGTCTGAGACTCTTGATTTGAGTTTCCATGTTTTGAGACACTGCAGGACCCTGGCCAGCTCTCTCACCTCAATCTTGGCAGGTGACAGGACGTATGTCCAGCTGTGCAACTCAGGTGTTGAGTATTTGTGCTGGTCTCTACTTCCCTACTCAGGAGCACATGGGAGCAGGTTGTCCTTTCTTAGTCTATCCCCAGTGGCTGGAGGGAGGTTGGCCTTGCTCCTGGGGATGCTTCTTATCATTTTCTTCTATCTAAGCCCTACTGTGCTTTTTCCAAAGCAACTCTCTTCCCCTCTACAAACAGCGTAGTGTATTCCATAACTCTGCCCAAGTCATGCGCTTTCTTAGCTAAACTCTCTTCTACTGCCAAAAGCGGAAAGGAGGGGATTTATTTCTGCTAAATGCAGAATTATAAATGTGGCAGGGGCAGGCAGGGAACTTTAGACTTGTACCAGTGCACATCCTGTACTTGTTTTTTTCACTGAAAGGGCCCTGAGTTTCTCCAGTTCATTATGGGAAGCTGAATTTTGCCTGCACTGATCATTTTACAATGTCTTCTACAAAGGCAAAATCCTGTTTAAGTAAAATTTCAGGTCATTCTGGGCAGTGTTTTGTGCCCACGTTTTCAGAGTCCTTCATAAAGGTCTTACAGGGCACCAAAGGATCTAGGAGGGAAGAGGAGGCTGAGACAGCATGCTGTGGGTCTAGCTCCAGCATGGTGATGTTTTGGAAAGATTAATCACTGTCCCCTCCCTGCCTCTACTCATGGGTTTTCCTTCCCTCTTTTGTTCTTCTCATCTCCCACTCCTCATATAAGAGCCACACATTCTTGACTCAGGGAAGAAAGATGCCACTTGAAAGTACTGAAGAAAAGAGTCTGAACCTTAGAGGTAGTCAAAAAGAAGAGTGGCAAAAATAGGGGCACAAAAGAGAGGATGCTCAACTCCTCTGCCCTCTCAAATACCACTCCCATCATCCCTCAGACTAGAAAAGGATTCATATTAGGGGAGAAGAGAATGGAGAGAAGGGATGAGAAAAGAGGCCATGTTCTCATGCCAAGGGGGGGCCACTGGGGGAGCTCTGGTGGGAAGTCATGGAGCCCACAGCTGCAAACCATGTGCCAACACCTAGGACCTCCTTGCAAGGTGAACCAGAGCCCCATCTCTCCACTCTGGGGGACCCTACACAACATCATAACCCAGAGCTCCTCTAGCCATCCTGCCCATGGGGCCAGTGAGGATTTCACTTCAACTCAGCCATCAATTTCCCCTTTGACTGCCCAACAGGGATGATGCTCTCATATGTCTTTTCCCCAACAAAGTTTCAGGTGATTGTTAAATCCCAAGAAGAAAAGTACTGCCTTGGACATTCAGATGGGGCTGGAAGTAGGAAAAAGAAAACCCCCTTCTCCTTAATCCCGCCATGGATCTGTCTTTGAGGGGCTGAAGGAATGAATGTGAGAGTACTCTGAGTCAGGAAAATGGTAACCTTCCTCCTGCTTATAATCTGTTTTATAGTGTAGTTCTATGTGTAAGCTTTTGTTTGGAAAATAAATGAGTTCTACTGCTTAAAATTTAAAAATCTCCGAATTCTAGTGGACAGGGCATGGACTTGGAACACACCTGAGTTCCAATTCTATCCCTACCAGTGCCTCTCACCTGCACTTTCCTAATCTGCAAAGTGGAAGAGTAATGTTTATTTCGAGGGTCACTCTGTGGTTGATGTACTGGGTTCAGTGCCTGTCACATAGATATCTGGTGCATGTAAGTCTTCTCCACCATCTGCTTTCATCAAGAGGATAGCAAATATGGCAAATGACATTGCAAAACGTTAAGCCATGTGTCTCTCCTCCCGTTAACTTTTCCCTGTGAACCTCTCCCAGCAGGTCTCCATTGCCCCAAGTGAAAATTGTGATACTAGAAAATAAAGATCAGATTCCTGGGTTTCCATTTCAAAAGCCACACTCTGTAAGATAGGGAAGATTTGGAACAATTGTTTATCAGGTAAGACTCATTCTCCCTTCCCTACCTCATCCTAAGCCAATCCAGTACACACATTCTCTGTCTTTCTCATTCATAACTAGCTAAAGCTTCCAACTGGGGAAGGGGAGGGGAAAAGAAAGAATCAGAGAGGAAAACAGAGAGTTGAGTGCTAATGGACACTTATGAGAAGGAGCCCAGCATCCTAACACCTCTCTTCACTGAGATATAAACCCAAGGAGAGAGAGAAGTTCCCTAGATAGGCTTGAGGGCTACAAGAGTAGAGGGGACCTGTGCTTCACTTCTCATTTGCATGCTGGGAGGTGGCCATCCCCAGGTTTCCCTAAATAACCGGAGACTGGAGGACAGAGTAGAGATGGCTGCCAAGGGTGCCTAAGCAGAAAGGCTTGAGCTGGTCTCAAGAGTCCCTGTGTGCCCCAAAGCCCCAGGGAGAAGCCTGAGGTTTTTCTCAGCATTCCTGACAGTTGTGTGGACATGACACTAAGATGCTTTGGGGTGCGGGGCTGCTGTCCACAGATTCCATATGCTTGGGGGTGTTGGCGGTTAGGTAGGACCTCAGATGCCTCAGCAGATGCCGCTGTGGAGAGGTAACATGAGTGGAGTCTGGATGAAATAGCACATTCTAGAAGATGCTGGAGAGGGATAAAACACTTTTGGAGGACCACAGACTTAAGGCCCCCATTACTCCCCTGATGACAGGACATCATGAAACCATCACTCATGTCAAACCCCAGACAAAACTAAAAGTCAATTATGGAAGAAGAGCAGAGAAAGGAGAAAAATCCCAAATGGATTAATGTAACTGAATTGTAGAATTTTAAAACTGGAAGTAGGGGAAAGTGTGCTTAGAAGATTATTTATTTGGATCCCCTCTTACTAGAGAGAATTAAAGCAAGCCCTAGAGAAGTTGAACTGCTTGTCCAAAGAATTCGTTTCAGAAGTCCTGGAGCAATTTTATAGGTAGAGCTCTTTTACCTGCCACAGGTAGATGAGCTAGGATATTACCTAAAATTAGTGTGGCTCTGTGAGAGGTTCTATAAAACAAGAGACCTCTGATGAGCTCAGATGAGCCCTGAATGCCCAGTTCACTGTACAGCAATTTGTCTTTTTCCCTGTCCATGTAGAGACTGCACTGTTTTTTCAGCCTCAGAGAATGCTCAGGTGTGCAAGAAATGCGATCCTTTATTTCTATAACTTAATTTTGTTTTTGCCTTGAGTCCCTATTCTACCAGCAGTGAAAAACTTGACCTTGCCAATTCACAATAAAATTCATATGTTTAAATGACAGTTGGATCCCGTGCTTAACTATGGTCTGCGTTTCAGGAGATGGCGTGTCTAAAGGAAATCAAATCTGGTGGAAGACACTACATTCTTTTAAAGCTTAGAGAAGATCTGTAGCTTTCCCCAAATTCCCAAGAGGTCTGTGACTTCAAAGATGTTAAGAATGTCTGGCTTGAAGTGGGGGTGGGGGTTGGGGGCGGAGGTTGGACACAAAGAGGTCAGGCCAAGGACTCACTCAGTAGTTTCCCACTCCCTGACTCTGGAATTTCCTTTCCAGTGGTTCTCAATGCTGGCTAAACATCGGACCTACCTGTGGATCATGGAAGTCTTAGGCTGTCCAGTCCAACCCCAGAGTTACTGCCTCAACATCTGCCAGGATGGGGCTGAGGAGTTGCTGGAGATTCTGGATGTGGGAGTGATGGAGAACCACTGCCTTTCTCTCTCTGCCACAGCCCCACCAACTCCTTCCACCAGGCTGAGCTGCGGTTGCACCTTGTACCACTGACCCCAAGTGGGGCTGCTTCTGGCTCCTCCCTATCCTCAACAACATGCTTCACATCCCTTTGTCTCTTGGTTTAGTAGAATTGGACTTTTTCAAAGGGATCTTAAGTGGGAAATATTTTTTTAAAAGGAGTTAGGTAGCATAGTTTTCTTTTCCTTATTTAGATTTCCTAATAGGGTCTAATAAGCAATCGACTAATAGCCACTCAACTCAAATTGCTTTCCCTTGCCCCCCTTGGATCTGACTGGCAAGCATCCCTGCCATACCTCATCTTCCTTGAAAGTCATTCCTACCTGTTTTCATTCCTCTGGTAATGGCCAAGCCTCTCCCCACTCAACCCCACTCCCAAAACAAACTCCTTCTAAAGAAGATTTAGAGCAGCTATGTCCCCTCAGTGTTCCGGGAGTGCCTGAGCATAAGTATATACAGTCAGACATGTTGGAAAGCCTATTTTTGGAAAAGACTTTTTTTTTCTCTTGCCTTCGCACTCTTATCTGAAATCCATTAATCATAAATACAAGGTTATTTTTTAGGCTCTCAATTCTATTCCATTCTACATATCTATCCTTGAGTCAGTACTACACTGTCTTTATTACTACAGCTTTGTAATAAGTTTTGAAATCAGAAAGTGTGAGTCCTCCAGCTTTGTTCTTTTTTTCAATTGTTTTGGCTATTTTGGATCCGTTACATTTCCATATGAATTTTGGGATCGGCTTGCCAATTTCTACAAATAAGGAGGCTGGATTCTGATAGGACTACATTGAATCTGAAGATCAATTTGGGGAATATTGACATCTTAACAACATTGAGTCTTCCAATACATTAATACAGGGTGTTTCCCACTTTAAAGCTTTCATTAATTTCTTTCAACAATAGTTTGTAGTTTTCAGTGTACAAGTCTTACAATCTTTTTTATTAAATTTATTCCTAAGTATTTTAATCTCTTTGATGCTCTTGTAAATGAATTTGTTTTCTTGATTTCCTTTTTGTAATGCTAATCTCTTGTGTATAAAAGTAGAATTGCTTTTAGAATATTGATCTTTTATCCTACAATTTTCTTGAACTCATTTATTCGTTCTAATATGTTTTATGTTCTCGTATGTTTCTTAGGATTTTCTATATAGAAAATCATGTCATTTGTGAATAGAGAGTTTTACTTTTTTTCTTTCCAATCTGGAACACTTTTATTTCTTTTACCTGACTAATTGCCTTGGTTAAAATCTCCAGCACAATGCTGCATAGAACTGGCGAGAGCAGCAACCTTGTCTTTTTCCTGATTTGGGGGAGGAAGCATTCAGTCTTTCATCATTAAACACCATGTTAGCTGTGGGTTTTTCTCCGATGCCCTTTATCAGGTTGAGGAATTGCCTTCCTATCCTATCCTATCCTATACTTTGTTGAGTATTTTAATGATGAAATCATGTTGTATTTGTCAAATGCTTTTTCTGCATCTATTGAGGTTATTATGTGTGTTTTCTCCTTTATTTTCCTAACGTGGTATTACCTTCATTAATTTTCATATGTTAAACTAACCTTCCATTCCTTGGTTGTGGGCTTATTATGTTGCTGGAGTCAAGTTTGCTAGTAGTTTATTGAGGACTTTTGTGTCTATATTTATACACAACATTGATCTGTAGTTTTCTTGTGATGTCTTTGGTTTTGGTGTGGGGTAATGTTGGCATCATAGAATAAATTGGAAAGTCTTTCATCTTCTATTTTTTTGGAAGAATTTGTGAAGAGTTAGCATTAAATCTTTAAATATTTGATAAAATTTATCAGTGAAGCCATCTAGGCCTGGGCTTTTCATTGTGGGAAGTTTTAAAATTATAAATTCAACCTCTTTATTTGTTTAGGGTTATTCAGATTTTCTATTTCTTCTTGAGTCAATTTTTGCAATTTGTGTCTTCCTAGGAATTTGCCCATCATCTAGATTACCTCATTTGTTGGCATTCCGTTGTTTATAGTATTCATTATAATCCTTTTTATTATTGTAAGATCAACAGTGATGTCTCTTCTTGCATTCTTGATTTTAGCAATTTGAATCTTCTCTCTTTTTTCTTGGTCTGTCTAGTTAAATGTTTGCACAAATTTTGTTGATCTCTTCAAAAGTCTTTCTAATTTACCACAGGTATATATTTTTAAGAAAATCATAGAGGAGAGAAAAGGGGAGGGAGTACCTTGGTGAGAATATCCTTTATAGTAAAGCCCCATTGTGAAACCTGAGTGGGAAAAGTACTACTAACACAAGCGTCATACTTTAGCATTCTAGCGTGGTTAGTAGAATCACAGCACAGATACAGGAAGAGATGAATCATAGTTCAGATGATAGGATTTGAAGACTGCATGTTGTTCATGGGACTCCAGAGAGATTGGTCAAAACTCTCTCATTTCTCATTCAGTGACAAGCTCACAGGTGTGTACAGGGGACGGTGCTCTCTCCTCTTTGAAACTGTGTTTTATTTCAAGGTAGCTACATGTGTAGAGGAAAACATTCGACTAATAGGACACTGAGGTGCTCTTTTTGGGTCTGAGAAGACCCAAATTGGACAAGATTAGTGTGTAGCTGAACAAAGAGTGGCTGGCTTTCCAAGGTCATGGTTAGAGGCATGGGTGGTCACATGTGGCTAAAAACCAAGGTTTAGAATTGGTGGACAGTTGACTAGCTTTGCTTTATTTAAGAAAAGAAATGGCTGATGTGTGTATGGAGGGGGAAATATGGGCATGGATGCAGAGAGCTTGAGTAGCTGAGAAGAGAAGGGGGTGAGGGATGAAGGAGAGAGAGACACTGAGCTAATTGGCAACTGCCATATGGCATAGACCTTTGGGTAAATTGAGAGTCTTAGGCTATGTTATGGTGTGTTGTACCATATAATAGCTCTGCTCCAAATTCCCAAGAAATCTGCAGAAAATTTATATTTGTTATAAGTGCCTTTACTGTGTGTGTATATGTATGTGTGTTTAACATGACTAGTTTTAGACTGGCTGTACGGCAAGAACAAGGTTATGAAAGGTACGCGAAGGTTTTCATAGAGCTCTAGGCCTCTGTAGAAGTCCTCAGCGGACATTGCTACAGGGTGGCAATGGCACCACCTGCTTCCTCTATAATCACTACAGGTCCTTTGTTAATTTTAAGTATATTGCAACACCTTTTAAAATTTCACTTTGAAGAGAAAATTTCTCTCTCTCTTTTTTTTTTTTTTTGAGGAATATTAGCCCTGAGCTAACATCCACCACCAGCCCTCCTCTTTTTGCTGAGGAAGATTGGCCCTGACCTAGCATTCCTGCCCATCTTCCTCTATTTTTATATCTGGGAGACCTGCCACAGCATGGCTTGATGAGCGGTGCGGGTCCAAACCGTCAAACCTCGGGCTGCCGAAGCAGGGCTCATGAACTTAACTACTATGCCCCCAAAAATTTCACTCTTGAGAGCTTTTGACTGAAATACATGGAACTGGATGGTCTTTAAAATCATTTCTGCAAAATTACAGAGTAAATGTAAACAGATTAAATAAAGAAATCAGAAGATACATATGACCTTTTGAATTTTCTAGCAGTTTTGTTATTAGCAATAGGTTAAGGGCGAAACAGACGGGGGGGGTGCGGCAGTGAAAACTTAAGAAGTGACATTTTCAAGTCTTGAAGAGGCAAAATTTCCTTCTGCACCCTCTTAATCCTGTCCCTTAATTCTTTCGTCTTCCTTCTTTGTCTAACAGAAGCTTTGGCACTGCCTTTATCTTCCTTTGCATTTTCTCTTGTTATTTGAAGTGAAACTCAGGAAGTACGGCAGTACCCGTGACCTGTTAAATGGATCCAAGAAGGTAAAACTCAGCTGTCCTCTCTTGCTTTGACTATGGTGTTTAATCTATTCTGTCGTAGGCTGTGTGCTAAGAAAGAAGAGACAATAATAACAGCCTTGTATGACGGAAGCTTCTCATAACTCACTCTTCAGATTAACCAATGGTCTCTGCTTCCTCTGTAAACACACTAATAGTGATGGCACGATGACAACCCAAGGCACACTGCTCGGTGCAGTTGTTTATTTACCAAAGATAAACTGTATTTGTCTGCAAGCTTGTTTGTGTCAGATGTACTTGTCATCATAATTACACAGGTTAGTTAAATACTACATGAACTAATGAACTGTTAATATAATAGAAAAATTATTTCTATGAAGACACATTTGAATTATTTGAAACAAACATTGATTCATTCATTGCATTGAAATCTTGCTATCAAGTTTGGTGTGAGACCATTGCTAATGTTCGGTAAGAAAAAAATCACAAACATCTGAACGTGCTCTTCACTCAATTTCATAGGTATCATTAGATTTTTAGTCCATTTAAAAGAAATAGAAACTGGAAATTGTTGGATGAGGCTTTATGAGTTACGTGGAAAACAACAACAAACTCCAATAAGAGGACTTATACTCAAAAAAAAAAAAGCCTGTAGTATTGTATGAAGATATTGGTAAAATGAATACACATTAATTTAAGTCAAAAATGTTTAGGTTGTGATTTTTTTAATGATTTTACTCTTTATTCTATTATCCGGAGTTAACTGATTCCTTCCCTCTCCTGATAGGATAGGAAAGCTTCTGTAGTAATAGTTTTGGCTGTTGCTTACTTTGTGCAGGCATCTATCATTTTATTTATGCCTCACCACAACACTTTTCAAGGTAGTATTAGTCCCATGTTGCAGATGAAGTATCTAAAACTTAGGAGGATTAAAAGACTTACTCAAAATTATATAACTAGAGCATTGTAGCAAGAGATAAATAAAGGAATAAATTGGAAAATGAAACTCTTTTCTAGACAAACTTCTTAAATTGTAAAACTCACTCATTCATTTTTTTTATTACATTGAACAAAAATTAGGAATCAGATCTCAAGAATATGCAGATTTAAAAGTACATCTGCTCTCAACTTGGAAGGATAAGGCAACTAAAACATAACCAGAATACCACATGGAAAAGGCTAAGTGCCATTTGAGAGGTACAGATCACATCAGAGAGAAGTTGTAGGATGATGGAGAGAAACTGGCCGTGCAATCCACTCCTCTGAGTCTCGGTTTTCTAATTAAAAAAATGCATATAATAATGTCTTTGTGAAGATATGAGCTTAAAGCATTTAGCAGGAACCTGGTATATTACAGGTTAGCAAATTGTGGCTATGATTGCTGGTGGGACCATCAGATCTGCTTTCTTTGCTCTTCTCTGCACCAAAGGTTGGTTTGCTATTTGGCTCCCTTTGTTTGATTCCTTGCAAACCTGGGATCTTTCTACTCAATCTCCAAAGCCAGGCAGTTCAAATAAAAGCAGGGAAATTAATCTTTGGAGGTCAATCCCACAACGTGCTGAGCTTTTTGCCTTTCAGCCTCCTGTTCTGGTGCTGTGGAGAGGCAGCCCTTGAGCGTTGTCTCCCAGTTAACCTGGTCCTAGGAGGTTGGAGGAGATGAGCAACCAGGAAAGAAGGAACAAAGCTGCTCGCTCTCCAAACGATTTTAAAAAACTCATCTTCCTGATGGAAGGAGGGTTTAAAGTAAGCAGTCTTCTCTACAATTTGCATTTATTTCAACATTTTATGGTAGACAAATATTCCTTATACTGATCTTTCCTTCATACTTTATGTTTTTATTTGTCCCTCAGTTGATGAAAAAAAGATGTTTTTCATTGTCTGTTTTCCTGTCATAGACATAGGTGTTTTTTTTCCCTTTGTGTTCCCATCGATTTTGGTTCACTGTTGCTCAGAATGTTTTCTCCTTTTTGGTCATCAAAATGACAGTTCATCACTGCACTCCACGTTTGCAAATAAACTGAGAAATGGGATCTAAAAGTATATATTTCTATGTTTAATGTTATAGTTATTTGGAAATTTAAAATTTCATCACATGGAAAATTAAATTTAAAAATTTAGTCAAGAAAATAAAGAAGAATGTCAGAAGGATGTCCTTAATGCTAACCACCGACTCCAAAGATTCATTGAACTTGAGTCGTCTCATTTCTTCAAAAGGTTAGTCATAAAGCATCACTTTCAGTCTTTCTCTGATTAACACTGAAAAAAGAAACCGGTGCCACTACACTTTTCCCTCAACTTTCTAGGGAGATGTTTTGCAATTACAAGAAATGTTTGTTTATGAAGCAATTGAAGGAATGACTATGATGCAAAATAAGAATCCATTATGAATGCCAGCAGGTAGTTGGGAATTGCTTCACTGTAATGGAGGTGAAGGTGGGAGGGTGTAAATCATGAGTACTTTTATCAAAAGAAAAGTCTGAAAGTTCTGAATGGTGAAAGGAAAGAACCCCAGGCAGGAGAGACAAATACAGCGCATAGTAGGAAAGCTACAGTGAAAAAGCAATCCACCCAAGGGCTGCATTGCAGTTGAGGGAAGAACAGCTCTTACTAGGCTTAAAATTGGCAATAGCTCATAACAGAGCCAAGCGAGTAAATGCATGTGAGGAGGCTCTCTATGCTTCATCATCATCATCATCATCATCATCTCTAACGCATGCTGAGCACCTTGTTTTATTTCATTTAATTATAACAACAACTTTATTTAGTAGGAAACTGAGACTTTGAGATGTTAAATAATCTGCCCAAGGCCACACTGCTATTTTAGGGAGGATTCGAGTCTGTATGATTCCAAACTCATCTTCTTTCCTGCTACCTTAATCTGCCCCATGAACACAATTTAGAGATACGTACCTTAGAAAGAGTCAACCTCTACAAGTTAGTTTAGACCTAGATAAAGCTCTCCTAAAACCATCTCAGTGAGAGAAAATTCCTCAATCCTATCTCAGAGAAAGAGACTCCATAAGCTACTTCTACTCCAATACTGGATAGTTCTCCTTTACTGAACAGGTACACACTTTAGTTGTCCCTCAGCTGCATTCCCATAGCCTCGTGGGTGCTCAGGGTAATTTGGAGTAGTGACCTGTTTATTAGTCAGTGTCCTTCACTAAGTGGGGATTTCCTGAAAGGAAGCTTGATGTCTTGCCTGTATTGCCATCATAGCACCTAGTACACAGTTGGTACTCAGTAAATATTGAGACAATGAATGCATGGGTGAGTATTTGTAGTATTGGTTGTGAAGTAGGAGTCACAGAATCATAGTCATATGGAGTTTCATTAGAGGTCTTCTAGTTCCATTCCTCATACAAATTTGCTGAATAAAGAAAGCTTCAAAGTTAGGCTAATTCCTTCATGCAGTAGTATAGGTTCAATTTCTTTTGTTGAGGTCAGGAAAGATCAAGAATTGCTACTCATGGGTTTTCCGAGGAGCCTTCACATACATGGAGGACATGATTAAATGATATGCAAATCTCAAATCCTGTATATTTTCTTCCTGCATCATCTCCCAACCCTGTAGCTATCTGACTGGTTCTTCGAAGTCTCTCCAAGTTCGTCTTCTCCTGCTTAGTTTAAGATCACAAAATAGGGTTTGGAATGCCAGCAAAAGTCTGTCATCACTGACTCTCCTGAGAGCCCTACCATATTTGCTATAGTCTGAAAAATACTCCTGCACCTTCCTTGAGGGAAAATGTATATATCGATACTATTTCAGAGAAACAATCAGAAAAAGAAGAATCTTTCAAGTTTTTTAGGGACAAGGTAGCTTCTTATTTAAAATTTCCAAGTATGAAAATGGGTTAAATTCAGATTTAAAGAGAAGATTGAATTAGTTAATCAATCTGGCCTAAAATGCCCTCGCATTCTTATTTCAATTCCCCATGAAAGCAAGCCACAGTCTTAACCATGTTTTTGTCCATCTTTCTCCCTCTTTGGTCTCTTCCCCTTTTTGTTGCAGATAACGCACAACTGGCTTGGTTCTGATTGGCTACAACTATTCCCGTCTTTGTTATCTTGTGATGAGTTATTATGTCAAAGACGCAATATCTTAATCATTGCAGGCAGCATCTTGATGTTTCCTCATGATTTACCAACAGACTTGCTGAACAACAACAAAAAGTGTTCAGGTAGGAAACTTTAAAGAGATTAGGTTTTCCTGTTTACTTAGTTTAGACAACAGTTCTATCTTGACACACTGGCTTTTATATTTGTGCTGCACCAGAAGTTGATTTTGTTTTGGACACTTTGAAGTAGTGGTGCAATATGAGACTGAGTTCAGATGAGTAGGATTAGATCTTGTTTCCCAGGCAATAAAAACATTAAAAAAAAAACTTGAGCCAATTTTGAATCGAAATTGAAAGGATTCCACACACTCCTCTTCTGCTTGGTTTCTGAAGTCCAGTTCATCCTAACTCCTTTATTTCTATAGACTTGTTAGCTTTTGAGCTGTTAGCTGATACATGGTCTATGTCAGCACTTTGGGCCAGAACCTTGTTGGTATCAATTTTTGCTTACGGATGCAAATTGTTCTTGAGCAAATTGTGGGAACAAAGAGCTATGTTTAATCTGACACTCTGCTTGTGGTTTATAGGTGTTAAAAACATTTTCCCCAATAAGGGAACACCCAAAATACATGTAATTAGCACTTTGGCAATTATATAATAAAAATGAATGGATGGACGATTTATCTGGGTAATTCTAGAACTTACAAATACTACATCTCAGAAAGCTTGAGTTAGTGCCATTTTGAGTTGTCTTAAAAAAAGAATATTTTATGAGCATCAGTGTTCAGTATCAAAAATGTGATATCCAGGTAATGTCTTACATGATAGTCAAAAAGCCTGCCAGATAATTTGATCAAGTCCTGCAAACAGCTTTTTAATTCAGAGATTTTAAAAAAAATCATTCAGATATGAGTCATCAGTCTAGTAAGATGAATTAAACTGGTCACTAAAGAGGCGGTAAAAGTTGACTAAAGGAGCAGTTTGGTTCTTAATGAATCGTTAAGAATACTCGAGGAGAAAAACGAGGAACATGAGAAAAGATGTCGCTATCTGAATAGCAGAACAGAATACGATTTTGTAGTAGCATTTCCTGTCATTTTGCTCCTGTCTGCTTGCAAAGGCAGTTCCATAATGATTTTAATTCATGTTCCTTCTCAATAAGTGTTTCAGAGAAGCCGTATATAATTGGAAACAGGTCAGCCAGTGTTGGTAAGTAAATTGCAATTGTGCAACACATTCTCATCAAAGTAGGTCAGCTCAGTGTCCTGCAAAGCACAATTCTACTTGTGTAAGAAGGAGTTCAGCTCTCATAATAAAAATCTACATGACATTCGAAAACAAGGAGGGAAAAAGCTCAAGTCACATAGCCCTCCTTCCTAAGTGATGAAATACGAGTTACAATCCATTCTATGGGTAGAATGACAAGACGAGGAAGTCAGGCTTCAAGCCAGGAGAAAAACAAATAGACAACAACAGTAACAGTAAAAATTGCCTTTAAAGCAAGCTATCTTTATTGTGGCACCAAATTACTTCATAACTCCTGTAAATTAGGTCAACTAGAGGGATGTTTAATTAGGTACTATCAATAAGTAAAACACTTCCTAGGTCAAAACATGATCAAAAAGACAGACAAAAAAACCTGAAAGGGTATGATTAAGAACAACTTATTTGGGGCCGCCTCATGGTGTAGTGGTTAAGTTTGGTGCTCTGCTTTGGCGGCCTGGGGTTTGCGGGTTCAGATCCAGGGCGCGGACCTACACACCACTGATCAAGCCATGCTGTGGCGGCATCCCACATAGACGAACCAGAAGGACTTACAACTAGGATATACAACTACGTACTGGGGCTTTGGGGAGGAAAAAAAAAGAGAGGAAGATCAGCAACAGATACTAGCTCAGGGCCAATCTTCCTCAGGAAAAAGCATACCTTTAAAAAAGAAAAAAAGAGTAACTTCTTTTACAAGTACTTACAATTGCCTTAGAACCAACTACATTCATATGTGAATTTGATATTGTTTTCATTTCCTGCAATTCATCAAATCTAGATGACATTAATTGTAAGGTTCATTCCCATTTCAGAGATGTTAACTTGTGGGGAAAAAAAGTCCCTGTGAAAAATGTCCTTAGATCAAGAAGCCCTTAGGTCATCTTAGTTCCTGTCAATGCATGTCTTTGATATTTGTAGGTGATAGAATTATACTGCTTGGAGAATATTATATTGCTTATTCTTGTCCTTAAATTAGAAGGATTCTCTATGAAATCATACAAATTAGTATGTACCATGCTATAAAGTTATGAGCCAGAGGGCAGCCAAGGTGCAAAGCACATGACTTTGTGCCAAGTCTTATGTCTCATCATGGGGGTCACTCCCCATCCATGGATCATCCTATATCCCTCAGCAATACTATTGGGCTGCATTTCCAGGAAGCAGCAAGGGGTCTAGAACTCTGAGTTTCCAATTGACTTTAGTGTTCTTAAGGTGCTGGGGAGGAGGCAGAGTGGGACTTTATCTGCCTGATGGCTTCTTAACACACCGAGGCTAATGCCTTTTTGGGGAACCGTGGGCCTGGACACTTACTGCCCCATGGCAATTCCAAACTGGCCTAGGAGGGGAAGTTATGATGGATCAGAGGTTATGGTTCTTCCAAATGCTTTGGTCATGGCCCCCACCATCTTATTCATACACGCTTGGGAACTCCTTGTTTATTTGGAGGATGGCATTTGGTCCCACAGATAAAGGTGAGAGGGGTACAAAGTTGTTTTCCAAGGAAGGATAAATGTTTACACCTGGTTGGCATGTGAAGCCCTTAGAATACCAACTTTTGCAGACTTGCCTTAAAAAACCATAAGTAAACAGTACATCACCCATCAACACTATTGTGAGAAAAGTTAAGGCAGGTGACAAGAAAAATGAGGCAAAGAAGGTTGTCTTTGTCCTAACCCATGGCTAGAACTTTCTTTTAAGTAGGAACCGTCTCAGAAAAGAAGGAAGGAGATAGCAGATGTCTGGATGTCTCAGTTCTTTTCAATTTCGCCAAAAAATAAACACTTTGAGTGATGATAACTGAATATATTAGATTACATATTTGTTTAGGTCTAATCACTTTGCTGTCAGAGTCAAATTAAAATCTTTTCTGTATTTTACAAGGAGAAAGAGCTAGAAACCTATACTCCATTTCTGAAATGGTTAAAGCCTTGCCCTGGACTATAAAACCAGGACTGTGGCTTGGAAACAAGCTTTGATGTTATCTGAAGATCTTCAAAACAGAATGCAAGTGTGGCCATATTTTTTTCTAGCTGATCTGTTGTACGCGTGTTGTAGGTGTCTGTCTGATTGCACTCAGATGTGGCTAAGTGGTGGGGAGGAAAAAATAATGTTTCTTAACTCTGTGGATAAAAAGACTTCAAATTAGGTGCATCTCACAGGCTTTGGTAATCTGCCCCACATTCTGCACCACGATGTGGGATAGATACTGCTAATTTGGTGTTTATTTCTTCCGGGAAAACAAGCTTTGAAGAGAATGCTGTTACAAATAGGTGGCAATTTCTGAGCTATATGAAGAGAAATTGGTGGTAGCTCTCAGTGAAGACCTCAAGGGGACTTAATCACAGTTACGGGGACTACTCTTATGAGCAATGATTTTTGGAATCCCAACTCATCTCCTCCCTGGCCAATATTGAGATATTAATATTCACTATCATTTTTTAAAATTTTTCTGCAGCGGGCAACCAAACTAGGAGGTACCGTGTAGGCACTCAGTAGCTAGGAAAGTATTCTCAAACATTCATCCCAAAGTCATTTCAAGCAAGTTAAGAGAAGACCATGTTCTGAGAACATTAAAGTCTTACGTTTTATCTTAAAATGTATGTATAGTTTCTTCTTGAGGCCATACATAGGTGTCTGTTTAATATAAAAATAAGGTTTCTCCAATTTCTTTATGCATAAACATACTTACGCACACATAAAATTTTACATGAATATGATAAGATCATCCATACTATTTTAAACACAATTTTCTGTTTTTTGTTTGCTCTTTTCACCTACAATCACCTTCTCATTAATAATTTGGTGTGTATCTTCTCCTATTTTTCTATGTGCTCATAGAATCATATCTAGCATATACACGCATGTAGATACACCACACACTCACATGTAAGTCCACACATACATATGCATTTAGTTTTTTTGTCTTTTATTTTGCAAAAATAGGATCATATATACTTCACTGAATCTGGCTTTACTCATTCAACAATAGCTTGTGGAAATTTCTCTAGATCAACTAGTTACCTCTGAAGTCTTTCCTTCTCTCTCTCTTCTTTTTTTTAAATGACTGCACAGTGCCCCATGGTATGGATATATCCCAATTAATTCAATTATTCCCTATATGTGGGCATTTTTCCCCACGTATTTCCACTGCAATAAACATGGGGTAAGGGGCACACATGTACAGTGATGGATGGCAACTAGCTGTTGGTAGTGAACACGATGCAGCCTATACAGAAGCCGAAATATAATGATGTATGCCTGAAATTTGCACAATCTTGTAAACCAACGTGACTTCAATAAAATAATAAAAAAACACACACATATGTATATTATATATGCATATCATTATATGTATGTCATTATATATATGATGATGCTTTCCTCTGGGCTAGATCCTCAAGAATGAGATTTCTAGGTTGAAGACTTCAAATATTTTTAATCTGAATAAATATTGTAAGATTGCTTTCCAAAAAGCATGTACTAATTCACATTTCTACCCGGATGTATTAGAGTAAATATAATATTCTAAATACTTGTTATTCAATGTGTGATCTATGGGCCACCAACTTTGACATCACCTGGGACCTTGTTAGAAATGCAGAATCTTAACCCTACTCAAGACTTAATGAATCAGAATCTGCATTTTAATAAGATCCCTGGGTGATTCAAACATACTTTACCATTTGAAAGTCACTGTTTTAAATCACTTGCAATCTGTGTAAATTGGGAGGGGGTTTATTTATCAAACATCTTCTCTGGAAGGATAATTAAGCAATTAGTAATAGTAGTTGACTCTGCGGTTGAGCCTTGTGGGCCTGGCAGACAGGTCTGAGGTGGAAACTTGCTTTTCACCATATATTTACGTAACCTTTCACTTTTCCGTGTGTGTGTATTATCTATTTAGAAAACTTTTAAGAGCAGCTTCCTGCAAATAGAATGATTACTTTCCACCTTCAAATCTCCAAGGAGATGGCAGCCTTGTGGTTCCACGTGTAATCTTCACACACCACTGCCGACTTTGTCATGCTAGTATACTCCAGTTTAAAAAGTGTAGTTGGAAAGGAAAATTCTCCAAGCCACACAGCCTGCTTTTTGAGGATATGAAAATGTAATAATGTCAATGGGGTTTTGTCTGACATAAGGAACATCTGACAGGGCAGACAGAGTGAGTCAATGTCATAGGGCACCTTCGAACTTTGTCTGCAACATGCCTGTAATTTGAACTGTGATCATGATCCCAGTGTTAAATTTGTAATACGAGTTCCCCACACCAGAAAACTGCATTAATAATGTTACGACAGATTCAACCTCACATGTTTCTTGTGAATCAGTGAGCTGGCAAGCAGGTTTGGAACATCTCAGTTTCAGAGTCCACACTGAATCTGCTGACACCAAGATGCCTGGAGGTTTGAAGGAGTAGGGTAGGCAGTTTTGCCTTTTAAGGTTAGAAATGGAGCATCCTCACCACACTGATGCTTCCTGAAAATCTTCCCAAGGCAAGAATCCTCCTCTACCCCAGTGATCCATCATATATACAACTTATTCTTAGGAAACATTTCATGCAGGCTAAATTGAAAATTTTTAGAACTTCTAAACAGACTCTGAAGGTTAAACTATATGAATCTTTTAAATCTAGTTTCTCCAGGTACTGCCAGCTTATGGGTCTAAATGGCTTTAGAAGATAGACCTTTAGAGCAATAATTCAAACTTCTCTTGCCCATGAACCCACACATTCTCTCAGGACCGTTAGCCTCTGAAAAATCTTGTCCAAGTATTTTAGGGAATCTTTGGGAGGTTTGAGGTCATTCTCATGTATACTCACAAACAAATAAGGTTGGCCACCAAAGAATCTTTCATTTTTTACCTTTCATTGACTTTGCCACCTTCCTCTCGGCATCACCGCTCCTGCCAGGATTTTTCTTTTCTGCAGAGTATCTTCTTTTTCCTAGCAGGCATCTGTTTCCAGCTGCATCTGGGATACTGGAGTCCTAGCTTGTGAGTGGGGTGGAGGGGATCAGAGCTGCCTGACACTCTTCTGGATGGGAGGAAAGAACTTAGTCTATCTTTAGTGTTATTCTCTCTAGAGGTACCGTGTCTGAGGGTTTTAGTGAAACAGCCCTTTAGCATTTGCTTACAGCCCTCTCTCTCCTGAGGCCATGGGCAAGAGAGGGCTTTGCCAGAAGACCAATCCAAGTAACACAAAACACATTGCGGCCAGGATATTGTTACTGAATCTAGCTTGTCCAGCTCCTTCCATCCTCAAGGTACATTTTGTCTTAGGATTTTATCTTCTGCATATGGGCTTCTGAGCCCCAGATTAGGTTTATGTGGGGGTTCCTGCAACACACCCAGCAGAGACTCTAGGTTCATGAGAATTAATGGTTTATTGCTTGTACTTCTCTGGGCCCTAGTACCTAAATAAGGGGGTTCTGAGGCTAAGGAGATACCATCTACTCAACTCTTAAGGAGCTTCCGGGGGCAGAGGGCCAGCCAGTTCTTCAGTCTTTGGCTCCATGGCAAGGCCAGTCCTACCTAGACCTCAGCCACTTCTTCTTTTTCTCTCTAGCATAGAAATGTAGCTCTGTTCCATCCTGTGAGAGAAAGAGCAGCACTCATTGCCTCACAGGAAAGTTAAGGGAGAGGAGATTGTTCTCCATATGCAGGTCCATGATTCCTCAGAGCTGCTGCCCATGTGCAGCTCTGCTGTGAGGATATTTGGTGTTGGTGGGTGGATTCTGGGACAGAAGTGAGGGACGAGAGGATGGGAGGAGAACAAGGGGAGTGCCTTCACCCAGAGGGCCCCAAGAATCACTAATAAGGTTTTGAAAAGATATATCTTCTTTCCATAAAATATTACAGTCAACTGCCTCACCATGACGTTTCGATCAATGACAGACTGCATATGTGATGGTGCTCCCATAAGATTAGTACCATATAGTGTGTAGTAGGCTATACCATCTAGGTTTGTGTACACTCTGATGTTCACACAATGGAGAAATCGCCTAACAATGCATTTCTCAGAACGTGTCCCCATCATCAACTAACGCATGACTGTATTTGATTTCCCCAAAGAGTAAAGGAGATGAGAAAGGAGACAGGATGACAGGGTGGGCATGGGGAATACATCTTCTGACCATGCTCTCCTGTCTCTGGGAATTTCTGCAAGAGGAAGAGGATGCCTTATGAAGTGAATTTGCAGCCAATTTGGAAGTAGATCCACCTGCTGTGGTTTCCAGAACAACAGTTTGATCACAATGAACACGTGAGTTGTTAGCAACCACCACCTCAGTGGCCTTGCCCTGTTCCTAGTCGTAGGGGCAGGGGTCGCTACAGGAAGCTGTGTTGGGTTTTCCATTTCAATTTAGCCTTGCAGGCAAAATTGAGAGTTAGGTAAAAGGTACATTGCGAAGCAACCTCCTAATGCAAAGGAACGTGTGGGCAAATGCATCAACAGGCTGTGCAAGGTGTCTGTGTGCTTTGTCTCCGACCTGTCCTACTTTACCACTTCCAGGTTTCTTCAAGGCTCAGCCTCGTCCCACGCATATGTGCGAAAGCTCTCTTCTACTTTTGTGTGTCTAGCATGGATGGGAGGTGCAGACAATGAGAAACCGGGCTGTAGAGAGGGTTGTACCTCTGCTCTTGGTCTAACTATGCACCCCTAGCCTCCTGGGGGTCAAATGTCTGGCAGCCTGGGATTGCAGAGCAACAGCTGGAGAACCCTGGCTGTTGACTGTCTTACTTCTTCAGATTATTTTATTTATTTTGCTGAGGAAGATTTACCCTGAGCTAACATCTGTGCCAATCTTCCTCTATTTTGTATGTGTTGTCCCCACAGCACGACCACTGACAAGTGGTGTAGGTCTGTGCCCGGGAACCAAACCCCGGTCACCGAAGTGGAAAGTGCTAAATTTAACCACTAGGCCATGGGGCCAGCCTCCAGATTATTTTATATTTTCACTCATATGATTTGAGTGTTCAGATACCCTGGGTGAGGCCACATCAAGTTTTCTGTTCATGGTTGGATGGTTTGTGCACTGCAAAAATGCAAGCAGTTGAGAAGAGAAGGGGGCCTGAACTCTGTTAGCTGACCTGTTGTGCCCTGCCATGGTGCTGTGTCTGGAGGAAGGGCCCTCTCCCAGAGGGGGCCTTATGCAGAGTCACACAAAGGTGCTGTAAGAGCGAGTGATGGCCCAGATCAGACAGATGGATTTAAACTGGAAGCCTTGGGTTTGGTAGTCCTACTTTTGCTGCCATGACCAGCCTTTTTGACTTGCTTGAGGTGACCCCTTTGGGAAACCTGACAGTGGAAAACTGATAAACCATGGGCCACACAAAAGGCCGATAAACATAATTGTTTGGCTTACACAGAGTTGGCCCACAAAGTGTTTAAAAATATTTGAATTCATTGTCAGTATTTTCAATTTAAGAGATTTTGCATAAGGATTAGAATTTCTGGCTTCCCACGGTACTGCTGGGTAGCTTTTAATAGCAGCCAATGAGTGTGTGACTGTCTTTACCATGCTGCCCTCCAGCCTCTCTAGCTCTGAGGATGAAGGTTAATTGAAGTTTATCATAGTGCTTGTGTTCTGTTTTCTTCTAGTAGAATTGAGAAAAGTGAAATCTATCCTGTGCTCTCTTTTAAAAGTGGGAAAATTAAGATAGACTGAGAAGCCAGTTTTTAAAAAAATCTGACCTGCTACATATTTTTTAATTGGCTGCCAAGTCCCTCTAGCATTTGTATTTGCAGCCTGTGCTCTCAAGTCACAGCGCCTCATCATCATGCAGTCGAGGAAACTGGAGAAATTCAGTTAAAGGCCATGCTCCTTCACTTGGCCACTAAATTAAGCTACGAGGCTGAAGAATCTGGATTTAGCATGCCTCCTCTGCAGGAGAGGGCTTGGCTTGCGAAGTATATTCTGGGGCCCATCTGTCCCACTGTCCTGGGTCTAAAGTGTTTTCAAGACAAAGCCTATAGACCTTTCCTGCTGAGCTGGGAGGCTTGAGGGTGAGTGGACAAAATGCCGTCAGGTCAAGGGTCAGAGGGATATTGTGATCAGACATATGGAGATCTGAATTGAGGAGGAAGGACAGAGAAATTAGGGACACAGGTAAGACGAGCCGGGTGGCTACAAAAAAATTAGGCGTGTAGGACAATGAAGTCAGATTTCATAAGCCAAGGGCCCTGATTGCAAAGTTCCCTCATTAAGAAGGGAATGCTCACAAGGCAGAGGGTTGAAGAACCAATCCTTAGCTGAGGGGAGCCATTGTGAGGACCCTACCTGACCCACAGGTGATAGAAAAGCAGCCAGTGGAAGGGTTCAGGGCAAAGACATTGGAGACAGAGGTCCTCCTTCCCAAGTAGGAATCCTAGCCTCTTGCACTAGCTGTGCAAGTTAGGTGAGCTCCTTAGCCCCTTCACGCCTTAGCGCCCTTTGCAGTGTAATGAGGATAGTGATATACCTACCTTGTAAGGTTGCCTATCAATGAGTATTAAGTGAGCTAATTCTTAGAAAGTGCTTAGAGTAGTGGCTGGCACATGGCATATGTCAGATACCCAGGAAGTACTTATTACTGCCTGCTTGCTACGTCACCCACCTCCCTGAGGAAAATGCAATATTTATAAACATGGTTATCAGCTTGGAAGAAGTTGCCCTCTGAAAGACATATCAGCAGTATAGTTTTACAAGCGGCGCCGTAGCATTTTAAAGGAACTTTCTAAACAATTGCAGTGGCGCAATGGTAAACTTTATGGAGGGTAGCTAAATTCAGAAAGAAATTATAAAGTTTTCCTATAGCATGAGAAAGCTAAGTGATGCCCTCCAATCCAGGGCACTCTTTCTTTAGACACTTTTGCAAGGAGCATGGTGGTGAAGTCTCTCCCTGATTCAGAAGGACTTTACCATGAAATGGGTTCAGAAGGGTGGGAGAAGAGGAAGAAGCCCTCCCCCTTCGGAGTGCATGGTGAAGTCTGTCATATGCGAGGAGGATGTTGTGGTTTCAGCCTGGTTTGTGGGGGCACAGCAAGGTGAGGCTGTTTCAGACAGTGCTCAGTGTCGCTGTCTCCCTGCGGTTAGCCTGAAGGGAGCAAAGACGCAACAGCGTTTGCTTGGAGCTCAAGTGCTCAAGGTACTGCTTGGAGCCCAGGGCGGCCCTTCGGGGGCTTTGAACTGCAGCCGCGAGACTAGTGGCATCTCTTTCCAGATTTGTTTTGACACAGACTAGCTCGAAAACAAAATTTCACTGTCCTAACGCTAAGAATCTGAGAGCGCATGTGCTTGTTGATTTGTTTATCCTTAGTTCAACAGAACCTTCCGTGATGCCTCTGGTCACGGAGCCTACCCTGCAGAGTCTGCGTCAGAGAACACAGCAGAGCAATGATTGGAGGCAGAAGGAGCTATTCCAACGGGCAATACAAATTTGTTATTAAGTCAGATACACCAGGAAAATACGAGAGGAGACAGAATAAGTTTCAAAGTTTATGGGGGGCAGAATTAGGGTGCCCTTTGTTTAGATAAGAAATGGGTAGGCAGTGGGGAGGGGCCTAGAGGGAGCCCAGATGGTGGGGGCTGCTGGGCCAACTTGTTCAGCTTTAGACCTGGCTCCAGATCCTAAACGGAGCTGATTTTAATAGAATTCTTGGTTGTCATTAGCTTCCGTGAATCAGTCAGCCTTCAGCAGGTGTACCCTGATGTCGCTCAGCCTCTCTTCTGCAGAGATGCAAGGGGCCATTTGGGAGGGGGAAAGTGACTTTCCTTGCACATGCACACATTCACACACACACTCACACACACACAAATAATCCTAAAAATGTTAAATCAGTTCTCTCTACAGATATAGCATAAGGGACGTATAAGATTAGGAACATCTTTACTCTAAAAAGTTACTCTCCACCTCCTAGCATTTCTGTTAAAAGGAGACATCCTTCTTCATTCATTAATCCCTTCTCTATTTATTGAGTATCTAATAAGTACCAGAAGCTGTATTGAGTGAAGTTGTCTGGAGCTGAGTGTGAGAAAAACATGATAAGCTAGAAAGATAGAGTCAGATTCTAAATAACATTCTAAGAGATATGGAATTTATTTGATAGCAAGACTTCAGACAGAAGGTTTTTAAGCAAAAATGTGACATGCTTAAGCAGAGTTTCAGGACGATTATTTTGGGAATATATAGAGAGTGGGTTGGGGTAGAAAATAGAGGATTTGGAAAAATATACAGAAAGTGGGGGGGATGTCAATTGAGCGCTATTGCAAGAGTCTAGAAGAAACATTTTGAGGACTTTTGGAATAGAGTGGTGACTGTGGAACTGAAAGGACAGGACAAATGTGAGAGGCATTTAAAAGGAGTAATCAATAAGGCTTGAGTGTGAAGGGGGAGAGAGAATGAGGAGTTCAAGGACTCAGTCGAAGTTTTGAGGGTGGAAGACCAGGAGAACCACAGGTGCTGCCGCTAACACAAAATGGGAAGATAGGAGGAGTTCTTGCCAGAGAACCTCAGAGATGGACAGGGCCATAGTGCCCCATCCAATGTCTGTATCCTCTCTGCTCCCATTGTAATCTTCCCTTAGGGACCCACAGGCTGGCCTGGACAGGGTAACAGCTAAGTGGCTGGAATATGGTATTGGGCTCCACGGGAGGAATTCTAGTGCAGGGAAATATGGGGTGCTCAAGAGGCAGGATCAGCCTAGTCAAAGTGCTCTGAAGAAAGGTAAGATTTGCACCTGATGAAGACCAAGCTGAAAGGTCCATTTGGGGACATGGAAGTTGGGGTAACTGAGCTGAGAAGCTGACTTAGTGGAGAAGGAATTGCAGTAGGAGCAGAACAAGGGGGTAAAGTTCTGGGCTCCTGTCATGGCTGCCAACTTCCCTGCCTCATGGTACCCTGCCTTTGTCAGAGTCCTTCTGGCAACAGAGAGCTTGTAGCTTCTTATGGTCAGCTGAAATCTATCACGCTGAAGCATTCACCACCAATGTTGATTCATCCCTGAGGACCAAAACAAGATAGTTCATCTGGAGAGCTTTTCAAAGAGTTGGAGATGGCTCCTTTGTCGCTTAAGTCAGAAGCTTCTCTACTCAAGGCTAAGGCTAAGGAGTTTTGAGTTTCCTCACTTCTGAACATGTATATATCAGTTACTCTGCATATACTAAAGTGTGTGGCCATAAACTGCACAGAGAATTACCCTTGAGGTCTGACAACTGCAGGTCAGAAGAAAATCAGTACCCTTAGTACCACTAATGCTCTGAGGACACTAGATTCTTTACCAGCCACATCACACAGCAAATTAGGTTCAATTTACTTTAAATAAAACCTTTTGTTTTTATTTTTAAACACTGCTAAGCTGTACTTCCTCCATCCTGTGCTTGCACAATTGGTTATTTGTACCCAAGTCAAGTGAACTGGGTAAGAAAATGGCTTTGGGGGTTAATATTGGGTTCCTAGTCTGTGTCTATTATTTACCAGCTGTGTGACTCTAGGCAGGTTACATAATCTCTCTGCAAGTTATTTTCATTATGTGTAAATGGCAATTGTAGGAGTACCTACCTCACAGAGTTGTGAGAATGAAATGAGATAACGCCTGTAGAGCTCTCAGCGCAGTGCCTGACTCACAGTAAACCCTCAATAATATTAGCTATTATTATCTATTTTCACCTATTATTAATATCTTAACATTGTTATTGGGTCCTCTCCCTCTCATTAAACATAATTTAATTCAAATCTCTTCCAACATTGTGTCAACCATGATTATAATTTGCATGGACTTCATATCCCTCTGCATTTCTTCAGTGAGGTTTTGATGTTTTACATCACATGGTCAGTATCTCCTATAGTAACAGTCCACTGAGGAAGAGAGAGAATGAATAACTCATATGATGAATCTTCTGTGTTTGCTAAAGTCACTCCAACAGTTACAAATTCACTTGTCTTTGCATTCAGTCCATATTCGTTTCCCTCATTACCAGGGATATCATGAAGATATCAGTACTAATCCTATAAAATGCCACATTGAAGTCCAGACGTGAGCAACAGGAGGAGAGACTTCAGGTCCATCTCACAAAAGCGATACCTGGAGGACGTGGTAATATTTGGTGCAGAAAAATGAGAAGGTGCAAATCGTGGAAGACATCGACGAGGATGACAATTTGGTGGGTGAGTTTGATGAGGATGGGGAGAAGGTAGCCATAGATGGCATAAACTTCCAATGAGGCCAATGTTGTGTCGGCAGGAAATGATCTGGAAGTAGCTATTTCAAGCAGTCCATGCTGACACCTCCGTAACCAACGATTTAGAACAAATGGTGACTCCCTTGCAGGTTTTTCTCAGGAATTAATCCAAAACATCAGTCTTTTTTAAAGAGGAAAAACTGGATCCTTGAAATAAGTGGGCTTGAGAGTCAGGTGTGAAGGAAGAAGAGAGCTATTCAGGGGAAGAAAGAGAAGAGAAAGAAATGTATGGGTAAAATAGTGCATTTCACCAGCTTCGCCTCTCTTAGAGTGTGTAGGAACCAATGGAAGTGGTAAAGGAGGTGTTTTTTGCACGTACTGTAGATTAATGACTATTGTGCTTTCCTTTACCATCTTTTACCCAGGTAATCCCTTTACTGAGATACCATTAGTGCTATAATTAAATAGAAAATAGCTTCAGCTTCCCTTTCTTTTCATAGGAAAGACAGTCATGTTACTTTTTGACAATTTTAAAATGAGTTCTGAGTGATCCCCCAATTTTGTAATCTAACGTGCTACAACTGCAATAATGTACCTCAGAACCACTGCCTGCTAGAGTCGTGGGCTCAGCTGTTTATCATATGACGTGGTGGCCTGTCTCTTTAGGGTTGGCTTTTCAACATTGGTGTTTGGGTTGACTCTTCAGAGTCCTGAAATGTACAGCCTTCTTTGAGAGATTTAAAATCTGATTAACTCTTTGGTTTTAAATTAGACAAGGACTTGCAGGAGACCACAGCTGCTTCCACAGGAAAGAACAAGCAGCTTGAGGCTCCAGGAGTTTCCCAGGAGAGAGAGTGAGACGCCTTCCTCCCCTGGGGTCCCGGGACCAGGACAGGTATGCTACCACATAAGCAGACAATACACATGTGCTGGGTGATGGAATTGGGTTATAAATTTTCTTTTAAAACCATGACAGAATAAAATAGGAGGACATATTTGGAGGATGAATTTTAATAGGTTTATATGTAAAAACCTGTTCTTTAATTTTTTAAAAAAGTGGCCACTGTTAGGATAGGTGGAACGTGTTTTAACTAAAGCACGTGAAACAAAAGCTTAGATGTTTTAGTTATTTGTAAGTTTAATATAAGTCATCAGTTTCTTTTGGTCACTACAGACTCCTCAAAACACACAGTGTGTGTGTGTGCGCACGTGTGTGCACACACGTGCACGTGCACCCAATCACTGTGACATCCTGGGACATTAAGAAACGCATCTTGACAGCATATCCAGAGGAGAGCAACCAGAATAAGAGATTTCAGATCCATCTCACAAAAGCAGTAGTGGGAAGACACGGTAACATTCAGTGCAAAAGCAGCATCAGAATGATTTGATGATGGCTGAGCATTCACTAGAATTATAAGACTTGAGAGGCCCTCAGGGAGATGAGCTTCTAGTACATTCTTCCTTCCTCTGGGAAACCCCAGGCAGTCTCTGTCCTCAGCGTGAAGTTCCACCCCTCGCCTGCTCCAGAACCTGCAGTGGAAGAGCTCCTCTTACATCTCTGGGTCTTGCCCAGTCACCAGATCTGCTCAGTCCTGATGATGATTAAGCTTGTGATGTGGTGGCAAATATGCACTGGGGAGGCCTTTTGAGTAGTGGTTGGTCTCCTACTGTTCAGATGGGTTTATTGGGCCTCAGGAAGGAGATTCTGCAATTTCCTTACGTAATAACATCGTGCAAGAACATCATTAGAGCAACGAATGCTGTTGCTTCTGCTTTTATTTTTTTTCCATTGCAATGTAATGTTGCCCTGTCTTGCTCAATCTTTAATGACATGTGGATGAGTTTACCGGCTGTGCCCTATTATGATTTCTTTGAACTCTATTTTCAGATATTCCTCTACTTCCTTTTCTAGAATAGCTAGAATTACATGTGAATCAGCTAAGTTGAAATTTTGAAATTTCTAGCAAGAGTTTCGTCTTCATCTCCCAAGCATGATTCTGGGTCACCATCCTCCATCATCTTGAAGACAAGGTTCTGGGAACGGAGCCAAATAGAAGCAAATTTAGGAAATGTGTCATTTTCTAGAAGTAGAATATAATCCCCACTAACAATAGAAATTATCTTTGGATTGCTCATTGTTAGTGATCAATCTAAAATGTGATATTTGCACACATTTTACACAAATATATCGACACAACTTAAAGCTGGCTATGACTTTAGTCTTAGGTTCTAAAGCATACCAATAAAGAAAACACACAGGGGCTGTGCCCAGTGGCACAGCAGTTAAGTTCCCACGTTCTGCTTTGGCGGCCCCGGGTTCGCAGGTTTGGATCCCCGGTACGGACATGGCACCACTTGTCAAGCCATTCTGTGGCAGGCGTCCCACATATAAAGTAGAGGAAGATGGGCATGGATTTTAGCTCAGGGCCAGTCTTCCTCAGCAAAAAGAGGAGGATTGGCAGCAGATGTTAGCTCAGGGCTAATCTTCCTCAAAAAAAAAAAAAATTAAAAAAAAGAAAACACACATAATCTCTGACTTCATGGAACTTACAACCTAGTGGAGTGTCCAAGAAACAAAAGAGTAAAGATGTACTTTGTCAGATGTTAAGTGCAATGGAAAAAAAATTAAAGTGGGGATGAGGTGTGTGGAGGTGGTGGGTTATTTCTATTTTGTATTATGTGTTGAGGGAAGGTCTTACTGACCAAGTGTCATTTGAACACAGACCTGAAGGAAGTCAAGCCATGCAGATATTTGGGGAAAATCATTCCAGGCAGAGAGGAAAACAAGTGCAAAGGCTCCCAGGCAGGAGGGTGCCTAGTATGTTCGAGGATCAACAAGGGGAATTTGTCACTTAAACAGAGTGGGCAGAGGAGAATAGCAGGAGATGAGATCAGAGAGGTAGCAATGGGTAAGGTCAAGGTGAGGACTTGGACTAGACTCTGTGTGAGACAGGATGCCAATAAAGGGAGCAGAGAGGTGACATGACCTGACTTGCATTATAGAAGGCTCCCTCTGTTGGCTGTGGACATGTTGAGTTTGCAATGACTTTAGCCATCCATGTGGCAATCTAGTGGACAGTAAGATAGACATTTGGATTTCAAGGGAAGATGGGAATAGAAATTTCAGCATTAGCCTTTTTAATACCCACAAAGTCATGGAAATAGATGACTCATCCAGGGATTGACTGTGGACAGAGAAGGCTGAGTGTTGAAACTCTCCAACATTTAGAGTTTGAGTAGAAGAGGACGATCAGCAAGAGATTCTCAGAAGGAGCAGCCAGTGAAGTGACTTAGAGGGCGTTTCATAGGAGCCCAGCAAGAATACATTGTCACTCAGAAGACACACACACACACAACACCTTGAGATAAGCATCATTGAATTTGAGTCGCTAATTTATACAAGTAAAAAGGTACAATTGTGCAAGTGCATCTATTTATACAGGAAACATTCTATTCTATTAAGCAAGAATCATGAATAGACGCTAGGAGCATGACATACTGGCAATTGATAATGCAGCCTTCTCCTTGGCTAGCGGGATGAAACTTGGGATTTTCCTGCACACAGAGCAAGAATTAGAAAATGTCCACTGCAGTACTGCCCTGACGTGGAGCTCTGGGGGAATTTTCACTCTGTCTGCCTAATGTAGGTACTTCCCGTAGGGACTGTTCAAGACTTATGTGTCTGTTTATTTTTGAACATATTGTTCTGGTGCCTTCTATTTTCAGAATCACTTCAAAATGCATTCATTCTCACTTTGGATTTTTGCTTTGTAATTTAAGGTTTATTATAGACTATTCTCTGAGGTAAGGGCAGCTCCCTTTTCAGTGCCCCCTCATAACCTGGTAGGGGTCATTTCTACAATTACAATGATAACATATATGACAGAGACTATGTTTACATATGATGTTGGGAAGACTCATTGCCAAGTTATAAAAATCACACTCTTTTGTCTTCATTTCTTTTCCTCTGTAAGTCTTGAAGGAGATCGCTCTCCATCACTTCCTTGTACGTGCTCACTCCTTTGGAGAATCATTTTAATATCCTAAGAGAAGAGATTCAAAGAAAAGTTACAAACATTAATGAATGATTTAGGATTAATGATCATCTAATCTATGCTAGTGATTAAACAGTAAGTTGTTCTTATTTTTATTTTTTTCTTTCAGAAAATTGTTCTCTATTTAGTTTGAATTCTGCCCTGCAACTTGCTAGTTGTACCCTTGGAAAGATATCAAAGATCTTGGAGCTTCAGTTTCCTTATCGAATAATGGAGTTGTCATATTAGATTAAATAACATTTGTAAAAGCAGTTGCACAGAGTCTGGCACCTAATGGGCAAGCCAAAAGGTTATTTCTCTATTAACGAATAAAAAATCAGCATTCACTTCTATTAAAGGAAAATTCTAATGCCAAATTAACCACATATACAGCTTTGTAGAATGTCAGAACAGTAGATTATTGGGGGTGGGGGCAGCTTGTCTCATTTCCCCATGTTTTTTCAATATCAGGGTTAGAATGATCTGTTTTTTGTCCACTTCAAATACCCAGCTATCTTACATTTTAAATCACAGATATTTTTAAAGTAAATTTAAGATTTATTACACTGTAGAAGGGGTACGAACACATGTGAAAATGTAGAATTATATTTATTCAGTTTCTAGGGCTTTTTCCACAAATTTAGGAAAAGGCTTTAAGAATATGTTTCTTTTGGGGCCAGACCAGGGGCGCTGCGGTTAAGTGCGCACATTCTGCTTCGGCAGCCCGGGGTTTGCCAATTTGGATCCCGGGTGTGGACATGGCACAGCATGGCACGCCATGCTGTGGTAGGCGTCCTACATACAAAGTAGAGGAAGATGGGCATGGATGTTAGCTCAGGGCCAGTATAAAGTAGAGGAAGATGGGCATGGATGTTAGCTCAGGGCCACTCTTCCTCAGCGAAAAGTGGAGGATTGGCAGCAGTTAGCTCATGGCTAATCTTCCTCAAAAAAAAAAAAAAAAGAATATGTTTCTTTCCTTCAGAGCTGAGTTCCAAAGATTTCAATTTGACTGTTGTCATTTTACTCACAAAGACCCGAGTTAGTTCACTATCTGAGCTGAGCCCTGCCAAGTGACATGCACATTGCTTGTATCAGTCACTGCTGGGAATCATAGTGAATCATTTTCTTGAGGGACTTTGTTCGTTGAAAATATAGATCTACAGCCAAAGGTCAACCTTGTGCAAACTAAGGGAAAAAGAACAGCTGCTCACCATTGACCTTTGTGGTCCTACCCATGACAATTCTTAATAACATGTCTTCTTTGAGTAGTACACTGTATCTACAGTAACTAATGCTGACTATTGCATGTTAATTTGGGGATTATTTAATGATCTGACCTGTGATTATCTGATACTCTATAGCATGGGGAAAATTATAAGCTCCAGATATTTAAACCAGCCTTGGCTAAGTTTATAGCTGAAATCAGGGGCCATAATTGTCAGTAGCAGTTAATGGAGAAAAGCCTGAGAGAGTCTGGAAATATTTGATCTGGGTGCACTGAAACAGCCATCATATTTGTTATAAGGATAGAGGAGAAGGTTGGAGCACATTTTAAAGTCAGATGCCTTGAAGACAAATGGGATGAAAGTTCCTTATATTTATATTTATAGGTATTTTGTCCTGACTCATTCGTTTATAAGAAATTCTTCTGCGACATTCTGACTTTAACACTAAAAGCTTTAGTGAATGGAAACCTTAATTTTAAGGTTATATGCTTGATTTACAGGTTTGCTAAAAGAAATTTACATTAATTCAGTGCGTGTTCATTAGAAGAAACTACATTTGTTTGGTTGGTATAGAAAAATCGTGTGTTCACTTATATTTGTAAATATATTTGTCAGAGGAAATTAATTGACTTTACTAACAACCCAGTTACAGTATCCTCACTGATCTTGTTACGTTTAACCTCAGCATTTTCTCAATAAAATTTAGGATCATTACTTGAAAATAACATCTTTGTATGAGATCTATGAAAGCAGAAGTTAAATAACTGACTTTAATTGAATAACTATAAAACCCAACACAAACTCTGGATCTTCCACATAGATATTGACACATGGGGCTTCCTGGGACCTCAGTGTGAACCTTTGTCATCAAGGCACTGTACCAGCAAAAGCCTTCTGTCTTTCCAAAGAGCAGACACTGAAGTCAGGAGATGAAAGGCCAGCATATTAATCCATCTACATATAATTTCACAGGGCTCCGAAATATTTCCTGTGTGCTACAACTACCAACAGACCAGTAATAATAATAATAATGTCTAACATGTATTGAGTGCTTTCTATCTGCCAAGCACTGAGTGGAGCACTTTATATGTATGAAGATGTTTAATACATACAAGAAACAATGAGGTGTGTGTGATCATCAACCCTATTTCACAGATGGGGAAACCAAGGCACCATGAGGTCACTTGCCCAAGGTCACACAGTTTGTGGGTGTGAACCAATCAGTCTGGCTCCAGAGCTGGCTCTCCTAACCACAAAGCCAGGTCACCTCCCATAGGAGCAAAAATAAAACATATCAAAATAATTACACGTACTTGGTTTTTTCAAATGCGTATTTTAAAATGTTGCTGCTTCCAAACATGAACCTTGTAAACACCGAGTGTTAGGCAACAACCTTCACTCCCGCTGTTTGTAACAGCAAACAGCATTTTAACCTGAAAAACCACACTCTAGCTTTTGCTCTACTTTATCTTGAAAGATCTTCAAATAACAGCACTGTGGTTAAAGTTCATTTTAAAATGTGGTCTATTTTCTTGTACATGGATATCTGGAGCAAAAAATGATGACAGGACGAGTGTGATGGTAACTGAGTCTTCAGAGATTTTTTTTTCTTTCCCTTACTTTCTTTTCTTTTTTTGCTTAGTGAAAATGAGAATAGAGTCCCTTACTGGAAAGGGAACCTCTTTCATTTAGAACATCAGAATTTAAGCTTTTCAGGGTATAGGCTCAACTCTCCTTGATTCACTATCATATGGATGAGTCCTGATTATGGTGGTCCACTGTGCTCTCGTTAGATTCCTTAGGGGAATGACAGGCAGGAGATGTGAAAGGAGAGGAGAGCAAGAGTTGAAGAAGCCTACTCAATAGGAACACTCTACCAACAAAGGAACGGAAAAATGGATGGACGGACTGACAGACAAACTAACTCTTTCTGCTATTAGAGCGTCGGGTACCGCGAGACTGGCTCATTGGAGGTCAGACACCCTCCAGTTGAGTGGCTCTCAGCCAGAGGGGTCCTGTGCACCAGGGAAGATTTGAGGAATGTGCAGAGGTAGTTTTGGTGGCCAATATATCAAGGTGCTCCTGGAACATAATGAGTAGCGGTCGAGAATGTTGCACATCCTGCCAGACTAGAGATAGTCCGCTCAAAGAGGAACCGTGCTGTCCAAAATGCCAGCAGCACTCCAGCTGAGGTACACTCCAAGCTGACGATACTCCTTCCAAAATGAGGGAAATACCCAAATTAAAAGGAGCCCCGTGGACTCCAGTCTTCCCTGGGAGTCAGAACACCTCCTCAGGGGGCTGATTCTCGAAGGCAGTCATCTGTTGGCTGTTTTCTTTTCTCAGGAAAATGCCAGATAGAATCTTCTCTGCAAATGAATCATATTTAGTCATTCTGGCCAGTGTAAGGATGTTCCCAAATCGTCCTGACTTTGTAGGGAGCTTTCCTCCCATTACGGGAGGAATTAATGGTGGCATCAATTTATACTCCTACTTGTTCTCGGTAGAATAAGATAAATGCTATTATACATAATCCTAAGGGAATTTAAAAATTGTTTTGCTGCTTCAAAATAAAAGGGCTGTTCCCTGAAACATGGAATAGAACGTGTAGTGTAAAATGCAGTCCAAAGCCCTGGGCCTCTGGAACCCACCTTACGCAGAATGCCATTTGCTGAGAGGAAAGCAGAAGTGGGGAGGGTCCCACAGCTGGTGACTCTCCCCCATGCTGCTTGTGACACTGATTCACCCGCCTCTCTCCACCCCTTTGTCTCGTTCTGATGTGCTCTCTCCTCACTAATTCTAGGGTCACACTGACTTATACCCTCCTCATCCAAAGTGGGGAAGAAAGCTGATCTTCAAGAATCAAAGCATGAAATATAAGATGCTGAAAAGGGACATGTAACATATCAGTTTCCATGCGAATGGTAAGTGTTGTGGAATGTCTGAGTGCAACAACTTGGAATAACTGCCAACTGTGTTTCCAAGTATTTGGGACCTGTTTAAATAGAGACATAAAAAATTTAAAGAAGAATTTTGTTAAATGTAGAGACATAATGATATGACATGGTTAAGAGACAAATACTTAGGGATGAAGAAATTAATATTGCATAATGCTCCCGCTTAGAAGCCTATCCAGTTTCCTTCGCTTTTCAGATCGAAACCAAATTTCTCCATGTGACTTCTGGGTTCTTTGCAATCTGTCCTGATCATATGAATCGACGGGACCTTCACCCACTAAATGACTCTAAACCTTCACCCACTGCTCTTTGACCCATGGGCTCCCGCTCCTCCCATGCAGTCTTGCTTCCACGCCTTTGCCCAGGCCTCTCCTTTCACCTAGGATGCTCCCCTCTCCACTCCAACAGGAAAATCCATGCAGTCCTCCTCTTCTCTCCCGACACTGTTCAAAACACTGGCCATCTTTCAAGACCACTTCTAGAAAAAAAATTCCGATGTTTTGAATTTCTGTAATTTTGTATTTGGGTGGTTTACCTTATATCACGCTCTTGTGATTCCTGATGTAAAAATTCTCTTGCAAACAAGTGGATTGCTTGAGAGCAGCAACTGAGTTTAGTACTTACTCTTCCATCTCCCGTGGAATCCTACATTAGCAGCCTCAGGAGTAAATGCTCAGTATTGAACAGTAATCATAACAGCCATCATTTCTGTAGTACTTACCATGTGTCAGATACCACGCCAAGTGCTTTATACGCACAATCTCATTTAATCCTCACTGCAACCCTTTGAATAGGAAGGGCTGTTATCCCCATTCAACAGATGAGAAAGTCAGGATCAAGAGAAAGTCAGGTATCTAATGTGTGGTAGACCTGAGATCCAGTCTCATGACTTTCTGATTCCAGAGCCTGTGTTCTTAAATGCTATCGTCACACTTCACTATGGGAGGAGCTTAGTGTCTGCGAGCTTGTTAGAAATCAATTTCAATTATTACCAACATAGGTAAGACAATTTATATTTTTTAAAAAAGGATAAGCAATTTAGAACAAATAAATTTAAGGACAACAATATTTAAGTCTAGATAAGTGGTTATCATTGAGAAGTCAGGAGAAATGCATCTTAGACTACCTTCATTTTGTCAAAGTCAAAGCCCTTTTATCTTAAACTCAGCAAATCCTTTATACTTTAATAAACATCTAGCAGGAGCCAAATAGGGAGACTTCATGCTATCGAACCAGTATGTGGGAGGGTTGTAGCAACTTGCCATGCTCTGAAAGGGGTCAGCCTCTGCCTTCCCTAGCCCTTGCTGTGGGAGACCTGGGACTTGCCATGGAGGATGCACATTCGGCACATGTGGTTGAGACCTGCTTGGTTACTATGTGAGCTCTGAGGTGCAGCTCTTCCTTTCTTCTTTCCTTTCTTTTGCTGGGTTGGTCCAGTCTCTATGAGTTTTGTCCTCAGTTTCCCCATCTTGCATACTGTTTCCCTGATGGAACTGGCACCCAATCTTGAGTATGCATTGTCATTGTATGCACTGCGTAGATAATGTATATCATGATTAGAGCACAATGAATACCTCGGCACTTGGCTGGGTATCATGGACTCCTTAGTTCTCTTTGGCAAGGGCGTATTCTATTCTCCATACTTTCAAATCATAGGCTAGAGTCATTAGATGGCTGGAATGATCCACAATACTAATATTGACAACCACTCAACTTTAACTATCACCTACCTCCAGCCTTCTGTTGTAGACGCAAGGTAGCCCCACAGTCCTGATGAAGCAGCTCCACAGCACTGGCAGTACTATCCATAGTACTGATAGCTACTGTTACTATGCCTGACCTGGCTGCCATTTGGGTGTTGTGGGCTGGTCTTTCTGCCTGATGCTATTACCAACTTAGCTTCCCCGACCCTGTTCTGGCCAAGTTCAGCTTCTTCCCCTTCTCTGCTGGTCCACATTAGAGATGTCCCACCATGCCCTAAACCTGAGCTCAACTGAATTAGGACACCTTTGGTTAATACTCACAGGAATTCTATAGTCTGAATAACTTGAAATCAGGTCTTGAATAAAAGGATGTTTCAAAAGAACAGCAACTTCAATTGCCTCCAGATTCTTGGCATCTAGGTCCTGAAATACTTTTATGAAGTTCTTTAAAGAAGAAAAAATAAGGTTAATTAACTTCACAGTCTTGCAGATGTTAAAAAACGGTTTTACTTAATAAAGTAATTTGCCATAATTTCTATACAATGATATATTTTGAGAGCAATTCCATGAAAATATGTTAAAAATTGAGGGCAATTTTTCTTTTGTACAGGTTTCCCTTTATGAAATAAGCTCACCAACCTCTGCATAAATGTTCTCCATCTTTAGCTGGCTGGAAAATCTGTTAGGGTCCTGTGCTTCATTTCCTCCTCGGAACACTCTGAGTAGTGTTTCCATGGAAATCTTTTCAGTGTTTGCATTTTCAGGGATCTCTTCTCCCTTTTCCTCTCTTACTTCTCTTTCCTCACTTATAACATTTTCCTCAGGTTCAGGAGATTCCGCAATTGGACTCATATCAGTAAGGAAGGAGGTCTATACCATGAAATGAAGAGAACATGAAGTCTGACTGAAGTCTTTCCAGTAATAGAGACATTTAGAAAACACCAATTTTATCACACACTTTTTATGCAATGGAATAATAATGCCTACCACAGACTAGCTAAACAAAGTCTAGAAGAGAATATGCTAGCTGCACTGGAAATCATGTCAAAATCCTAGACCAATTCTGCTTGTAGTTCACCAGTGTGGGGTGTGTCTTATTCATCTCTGTATGTTTCAGCTGACTACACTGCAGGGTAGAGTGTATCCCTCAGGAAATGGACACTGGAATGAATTAGTGTCACCAGTGTCAGAATTCTACATGTGAGCGTAGATTTTTAACAGGATTTTCTTTTGAAACTGACTGCAGTCGAGAGGTTATGGCAAGTTAATTTCTCAAGCTTGATAGATTCTGAGTACTTTGGGAACACTTATTTGGCTACTGGAGGTTAAACCTGACTAAACACTCAGAAGGCAAAAGAGAAAACCAACTGAATATAGAAAGTCAGGTTGGGATCTTATTGCTGCTCTTTGCAACTTGGCCAAGAGCCATGAACTCAGGCACTGGTATTTTGAGTATGGTACAGAGTGCATTGCTTCTGAAGTAATTTCTTAGGTATCAAAAGTCTGAAAAACATCCCTAGTTTTGACCCAGTAATTATAGATCTAGGAATTGATTCTAAAGAAATATACATGTGCATGAAGACTTTTGTACATTCATTTAGTATTACTTACAGCAAAAACTGAAAACCTATGATTCTGAAACTGGGGGAATGGTGAGATAAATTACAGTATATTTCTGTGATGGAATACTATACTGCCATGAAAATTATGGTTTAGAAGAATACCTAGTGACATGAGAAAACACTCACAGAATAAGTGTATAAAGAAAACAGAACACAATAATAAATACACTAACATTCATTTTCTTATATATCTATACTTAACATGTGAAAAAAAAGAAACAGATACATTAATGAGTTACCAATTGTTACCTCTGGTAAGTGGAACAGTGATTACTTTTTCACTTTGTTTTGTACTTTCCAAATTCTCTCCAATAGATTTGTATTTCTTATATTTACTATAATAAATGTGTATATATGTGTGCATAGGTCTGTGTGTGTTTCTGATGATGAGGTAATCAATATTTGATGATTTGCCACAGAATAATGGGCATTTTTGGAATGTTGACTGGCCAAACATCAGAGAACATCTGACTGTTAATTCTTTTATCTCAAGGAAAGAAAAATACTAATTTAGGCTTAAGATAAGAGAGTGCCAATGTCTGTAAATATTCAATTCAGTAGAAGCACTTAGTGCCTAGATCATGCAAATGCTTTCCAAATAGTTATGTAATTCCCATATATAAAAGGATTATGGCACAGCACAAAATTAAGGCCCTGGTAGTCATCAGTCCCTAGAAGGGATTTGTAGAGACTGTTGGTAGTGTAATGAACAGGCTGCATTTGCTTTAGCTCTGTGTGGTCACCTCACCTTAGTAGGTTTCTCTCCTTTCATAAATTGGGAGTTTAATCTAATCTTGGAAAGAAAGAGACAGAGAGAGAGAGAGAGACAGAGAGAAGGCTCTATCAGGTTAAGTTTTAGGAATTAAGTATATCTATCTATCTATCCATCTATCTATTCAGCCTCCTCTCCTTTTTTCTCGGTTAGGAATATTGGCCCTGAGCTAACATCTGTGCCAATCTTCCTCTATTTTTCGTATATGGGACACTGAGACAGCATGGCTTGATAAGCAGTGTGTAGGTCCCTGCCCGGGATCTGAATCCACGAACCCCGAGCTGCCGAAGCAGAGTGCATAAACTTAACCACTATGCTACTGGGCCAGCCCCCTCATCTCCATTTTAAACAACTGAAATGCTATGGCAGAAATGTGAAGCTGGCCTTTGTGTCTCCACCTAGGAAGCTTGGAGATCACCACACTGGCTACCTGTCAATAATTTCCCAGGGCAACAGAACGTTTAGCATAGTAAAATGAACAGAGTCAAGACGTAAAACGTCTTGCTGAGTGAGTGAAGGATGAATGAATGCAGCACAGATGCTGTGTGGCCAAGATAAAGACAGAACCTGTGCGTGAGCAAAAGACTAGTCAGGTCGTATGAGCAGGTGATACCAAAATTAAACAGAGAAGGAACCTGGTCTCTCTGCACTATTTCCATAAGTAGAGATGGACTAACTTCTCAAAGGCCTGATATAATCATAATGGGATAAATGAATTTTTAATTTTAGCCAAAACCTAACAATTTAAACATTTGAAATTCTAGATTGAAGAATCCTTAACTTAATAATGTCAGAGGATGCTTTTAAAACTTTTGCTAATTTTGTTCTCTAGGAGGTGGGACAGAATAGACTTAGTGGCTCAGTGGGAGGGGAGGGAGGGGTGGGAGGCTGAGATGGGGAACAAAGGATCCTGGCTCAGCATCCTGGCGGGACGGCAGGGTGTGCAACGGAAGGGGGCCCTCTCCAACAGACATCTCTGAAAGACGACGATTTTGAATATGGGTGTATGAACAAGACCAGGGATGCCACGTTGGAGAAAAGCCAGTGCTTCTAAATGAGCAGTTATTAGGGGCATCAAAACTCTGTGTGAGTCACATTATCATCTAAGAAGTGGGACAGATGGTGGCTCTAGCAAACACTATGTCACATTTGGCTAACTCTCAGAGGCAGCCCACAAGGACTCCCAATAAATGTGTCTCGGGAATGGTGTCTCACCATGCATTTCTACCATTCAATCAGTTCAGTCCCACATCTCAGAGGCAGAACAGAAGGTCAATCCTTGGGACTAATGTGCGCAAAGCGCCAAAGTGCAGATTAGAATAAACATTTATGTTTCGAATACCAGGGCTTCAAACACTCTGCTAAGATGTTGTAACAAGACTTTCAAAATGTGGGAGATTCAAGCTCACAATTTACTGAATTGCAACATCATGGCCCCACACCACACAGGCCAGAATGAACCATTTACCCAAATGTCAACTTATTGAAAGCTTCAGTAGGACTAGTGCACGACTCACGAATGCTTTACTCTTGAGCTTCTTTTAAATCGCCTGAGACGCCGTGGATTTAAACAGAAGGTCTGTGTCATATTGAATAACACAGTGTTCAGTGCAGAGTTGCTGAAATAGTGTAAGGAAAAGTAAAACATCGGGGAGATTTCCAGTTGTTTATGCGGAAAGCAAAAGCAGAGATCTGATTAAATGTCTTGGGAGGGAATATGGATCTGTTGGAGGTGTTATTTCTGAGCAGACTCATTATGGCTTTCTGGATGAGGTTGCCCAGGAAACTAGAACACAGTTGGAAAGGGTACAGAAGTGGAGCCACATAATTGGAAGCAGGATGGCGAGGTCAAGGGGTAGGCAAGAATGAGGGAGGTGTTTGGATCTTGTATTTCAAAAGCTCCTAGGGTTCACCCCAAGCCAGGAACAGGCTAGAGTGACAGACACGCACTCCATCTCTCGCCCTCTACCCCAGTTTCACCTCTGTTGTGCAGTGATCCTGGGTCAGGTCTTGTGCAGTGTCTTTGGACTTTAAAAGAGCTCTTGAGAGAAGCACTTCAGGGGAGCTGCCTCCTGGGTGGAGGCACTAGCTTATGGAGAATGAGCGGTTCAGGGACAAAAGGGATGCAAGACCTTGCAGTGCCAGCTGGCCTGGCTGCTACCCACCCATGCAGCTGTCTGTTGTTATGGTAACAGTTCTAGTTCTATTGCTTCCCAGAATGAAAGCTGTCATAGGAACTTCCCATTTTTTTTTTTCAGAATACCCAGAATACTTTACTTTGACAGACATGTGTGAAAGAAAAAGAAGTGTGGCTAGGACATCTGATGAGTTTGGAGTGGGCAGCACCCCTCTTTCCTCTACGTCCACAAAGGAAGAACAGAAAAAGGCATTCCATCATGAGGGTCACAACTCTGTCCCCAAAAGGTCAGGGGAAGACTAAAAAGTCACTCCAATGGGCATCTGAGAAGTACATTAGTTACTACCCTATTCTGAGCTTTTCTACCTGAAAAAGCCAGGGAATATCAACCCCTTAGAAATCTCAAGGGGGATGTGAGGTTTTATTAGATATTAAGCATTTTTGTCCTTGGATGCAGGAGATACAGAGTGCCTGTGAATTTCAGGTGGCCAGGCTTTGGCCTTTAACACTGTCAAGTGTCACATATATGTGGGAGGTGTCTGAGGCCTGAACTTACTTTACGTAGAATTTCCACATAGTATGACAAATAGATTGGGTTGATACTCAGCTCTTTTTGCTTCATCAGGATCAGCACTTCGTGCAAAATAACGGCTGCCTTTTATAGAGCAAACTTTGACTCTACCAAGAAACTCTGAGCAAATTCTGGTTTTACTACAAAAGCATTCTTTGGATATTGGGTCCTCAGTTCTCAATCCAATTGAGTAAGGCCTTATTGAAGACTTAGAATGTGTAAAGCATTATGTTAGGTACATGGGAAAATATAGAGATCAAAAAAAGAGAGTCTCTGTTGTTAGAAGTTTAGGATCTTCTGGCATCCCCGTCCAGACCCCAATGCTAGTCCATTTCTGGAACATAATTACCTTTTCTGTAATAAGATTAGGAGTTTCAATTGGTTGGAAGACATGAGTCCCAATGGCCACACTGAGGGCCCTGTAGACCCCTTCCACAGCGTCCGGATGGCAAGCAAAATAAAGCAGCATCTGTGTGTAGTCAAGCTGGGGCGGATTCTTCTCATAGTCAGCAAATAACCTAAAGAAAAACTGTCACACAAAAGAATTTCAACCAAAGATAAAATGCAATACTCCAATAGTCGGTAGATGGACAGAAAGGGAAGAATCTCTCCAGAAGCTTTGGAATAAGGTCACTTTCTAAGGACCGAATTAGTAAACTAACGTATAATGAATGGTATTAACTGAAGAGCATGCTAAGTAAAATTTAAAAAAAAAATGGGAAAAATAGGGCTCAAAATTCTAATATTAAAGAAAATTGTATGCTAATCGTTATCAATAGCATTTATGAAATAATGCACTAATTAAAGGTTGTGGGGACTACATGTTAAGTAGGAAAAGGGAGCCACTGGAGTGAGGACACATCTGTCTATCCTTAGCACCATTCCCACAAACTGGGCCCTGACTCCTAAATATGAAGTTTCTGGTACATCCCTCTCTGTGAGGAGTGGCAAGAGGGGAAGGGGATGATGCCCAAAGCCACTGGGACTCTAGCCATTAAAACCCTTTAACTGGCCCACATTGCTCTGGATGTTATACTTAATCTATTGACCATCACATGACTTCTTCCAGTGTGTACTCACACTCAGGGAGAGAGTAGACCAACCACTAGATATCAGTTTGTTCGCCAAGTCTCTCTCATTCTGAATGACTGAGCTGACAGCTCTGGATGCAGTGTCTTGTGCATTTGGCAGCATGAATGGTTAGTGCTTGGGAACCTGATATCCTCCTGGGTCTGGCAAAGTGGAGGCTCAAACCCTGGGACACACAGTCCACATCTAAGCACCTAAGTGCCTACATGCCCCTGTTTGGGGAAGTGGCTGGTTTCCTTGACCAGCTCTTCTCCAATATGTGCATTCAGTGACCTGCAGAATCTTTTCAAAACATAGATTCTGATTAAATAGATGGTTCTGCAGCAGGTAAGTTCTGCATGTTTAGCAAGCTCCTCGGTGATTCCAATTTTGCTGGTCCTGGCCTACACCTTAAGACGCAAGAGCCTGGATCCAGAGATACCATGTTATTCTCTATTACCAACAATCGTCACAACTATGAACAAATTTACCTAGACAGATATGAAGATAACAGTTGGAAAAATAAATTTCTGATATTTCACAAATCAAATAAAAATTTAAATAAAAATAACTTTGATAGGAAAATGCATAAAGTTGGTTATGCTACAAAGCAGAAAAGAATCTTAGGGGTCAATGGGATCTTCAAGTTTATCTATTCAGTCACCCTTTTATCAAACATTTATGAGTGTCTGCTACAAGCCAGGCACAGAGCTAGGCTGAGATGCTCAAGAACACTCTGACAGCAAGGCATCCTTTGATTTTTCAGGAGTCATGATCCAGCTGGCAGGCTTCCTTCAGGACCTTGTATTTTCTCCATCTTCCCACCTGCCTTTGAGGTGCTTCAGGGACTTCCAGCAGGATAGGGAGAGAATGGAGACTGACACTAACCAATCACTGTGGCATGGTCCTTGGGTGCATATCTTCCATTTCTTTCACATGAAGAGCTGAACTTTAGTATTGTTCCCACTGAACTGCTCTTATAAATGCTATACAGGTGCAGGACATCATTATTTCCACTAAAAAAGAAGCTGAATATTATATATTGATGGAAGATGTGCAAAAATAAAATCAGTTCATATGTGGACTCTTTCTGTAATTACACAGGCTTGATTTTTTTTTTTTTTTTTTGGAGGAAGATTAGCCTTGAGCTAACATCTGCCACCAATCCTCCTCTTTTTGCTGAGGAAGACTGGCCCTGAGATGGCACATCTGTGCCTGTCTTACTCTACTTTATACGTGGGACACCTGCCGCAGCATGGCTTGATAAGTGGTGCGTAGGTCTGTACCTGGGATCCGAACTGGCAAACCCTGGGCTACCAAAGTGGAACGTGTGAACTTAACTGCTGCACTACTGGGCTGGCCCCTGCACAGGCTTGATTTTAAATCAATGGATTGGACATTCAGAAATGTCAGGTTTGCTATGTTCTTAAGATTGTTTAAAATACTGTAGTAGGCACAATTCTAAGAAGGCTTCAAAGGCTCCCACCCTCTGGTGTACATGTCTTGTATAATCCCCTTCCCCTGAGTGCAGGTGGGACTTATGAACTTGACGGGAAAGTCATTCCCATGAGTAGGTTGCCTTGTATAGCAGAGATAAAGGGATTTTGCAGATACAGTTAAGGTCCTTAATCAGTTGATTTTAAGTTAATCAAAAGGGATCCTGAACTAATCAGGTGAGCCATTTAAAAAAGGACCCAGGCCTTCAGGGAGAGATTTGAAGTCAGAGAGATGCTCTTCTGCTGGCCATGAAGAAACAAGTTGTGGAGGGACCATGTGGCAGGGAACAACTAGTAGCCTCTCAGAGCTGAAGGCCTCAATCCTACAACTGCACAGATCCGAATTCTGCCAGCAACCCATCTTGGAAGCCAATCTTGGAATTGGCCACAGATGAGGTTGCACCTTCATCTGACACTTTGATTTCACCCCTGTGAGACCCTTTGCAGAGGACCCATCTGAGTCAGACCTGGACTTCTGACTTACAGAACTGTGAGATAATACACAGGTATTGACAAACACTTACTGAGCACCTATGATGTGCTAGGCATGCACTGTTCTAGGTGCTTAAAATGTATTCACTAGGAAAGAGATAAAGATGCCTGCTCTTGAGGAGCTCACTTTCTAGAGGAGGAAGATAGGCAATAAAGAATAAATAAAATAAATTAAGTAAATTAGATAGTGATTTTAAAATACAGGAAACAGGTTAAGGAAAGGGGGATTGGGAGTGAAGAGTGGGGAGGGGGCAGATTGCAGAACTGAGAAGGTGAAATTCGAACAAAGATTTGGAGGAGGGCAGCAAGCTAGCTAGTAGGTCATCCAGGGCAAGAGCATTACAGGCAGAGGGAACTGCTGAGGCCAGTGTCCTAAGGTGCAAGCACACCTTGCACATTTGATCAATAGGAGCAGGCCAGGGTGGCTGAGGCAGAGTGGGCCAGGGCAGAACAGCAGGAGATGAGGTGAGAGAGGGAAAAGGGTCAGGAGATGCAAGGCCAGGTTGACCGCTTAAGGACTTTGGCTTTTCCTTTGAATGAAACTCAGAGCTGTGGGAGGGTTTGAGTGGAGGCTGCCATGACCTGCCTGTAATCTGAGCTAAGACAAGGGAGAAACAGGGAGACCTGTGGTGAGGCTGTTGCGGTCATCCAGGTGAAGTGCACTGTGGCTTGTTCCAGTGACAGCACTGGGGCTTGGAAGAGGCGGTCTGATCCTGGATATATTTTGAAGGTGGAACTACCAAGATTTCCTAAGGGATTAGATGTGGGCTTTGAAAAAAAGAGAAAAAATGGAGATGACTCCTAGGGTTTTGGCCTGAGCAACTGAAAGAACAGAGTTTCCACTGGCTGAGACGGAGAGGGCTTTAGGTGAAGATGGGAGCAGTGGGGTGGCAGGGATGGGAGATCGGGTACACAGTTTTGGATATGGCAAGTTTGAGACTCTACTAGAATATTCAAGTGGAGATGTCAAATAAGCAGTTGTATCTAGGAGTCTAGATTTGGTGTGGAAATTAGACATTTAGGATTCATTAGCAAATAGCTAGTATTTCAAATCATGAGCCTGGCTTCAAAAATATTAATAGCCCAAAGTAATGGAAGGATTTCGCATGGACAGAAGCTGTGGAGAAGAGATCAAGACAACACCTGTAAATCTAAATACAGTAAAATTCAATTGCCTTTTCTCAGGAAATTCCTAAGGATTTTTAAAATACTGAACTAGCTGCTCTTGGTCTTGAGTGTGGAAAGCTGTGGAGCCAGGACACGGCCTGTTGAACCTCTCAGTTATAAGGAAGTACATTGTCACTGTCAGGGGACAATGATTGATTGCAACACAGACATGTGGTGGGGTTCCCTTTTGGATGCAGCTGGACCTTTCATCCAGTGTCTGGGACTCTGTGGTCATCCAAGCCCATGGACTGTGGTAATGGCCTGTCTCCAGAAGCCCCTGCAGGGCGTAACTCAGAGGCAGGCCCTGGATCATGGAGAGCACAGATGACAAAGCAGGGGAGGTGGGTGGGACCCTAGATTGTAGCCCAAACCCTCTTCTTAAGAAGATACAGAGACCCCAGGAGGTGGAGGGACCTGCTCAAGGTCCTACAGTGAGTCATGACAGAACTGGGGGAAGAGCCCAGGGCTCCTGACCCTCTGCCCTCCCCCTTCAGGGGGGCATTTTGTTTCCTGATTTGGTCTTTCCTATTCTAATTACAGCCAAAGAAGTAAACTTGCTTTGTTGTTTTATGTTTTCTCTTTGAGCACTTTTCTTTAGCATGCTAACCATTAACTACTGTTTAACCATGGAAAGTTAGCATGGTTAGCTTCTGCTTAGCTAACACTTACGTAGGGCTTACTATGTGCCAATCACTGCTCTAAGAGTACCACGTGTAGGAACTCATGCCGCACAACAACCCCACCAGAAAGAGATTAAAATAAACCACAGCACAGAGAAGTCAGCTAGCTTCATGGAAGACCTCACAGCTTGTAAGCAGTGGAATTTGTGCTTTTAATCCCAGTTTAAGAGCACTGAGATTTATGTAATACTGAGCATCCAGTCCCTGAGGCAGTGAGGGATGGAAGACACCATTCCCTTCTGTCCTCTCGATATCACACACACACACAGGCGGACGCACGCACGTATGCTTGCTTGCTCACAAAAATACATACACACATCAGTCAGCCATCCTTTCCCCCATAACAACACTCTTTCTCAGGCTTCATGGTCCTGCCTCTGCCCCCAACTTTGTTTCTTTCCTCCATGTCACTTTCCAGCAATTGGGGCAGTGGCACGTGGGAGCCACACCTTCCTCTGTACCCAAAGGCCTTTTCCTGTTTCACAGCCTCGAAGTCCTCAGGCTGACCAGCACCCTCCACCTTCTGGCTTTAGCTGCTGGGGGAGCAACTAAAAGCCTCCGCCCTAGACTGACATTTCTCAAAACTTCAGGCTGGAAAGGAAAGTGCTTTTTACTTGGCATCAAATTCAGACTGAAAGTTTCTTCCAAGTAATGAAGAATCTGTTTATGTTGTTGGCAGATTTGTTCACAAAATCATATAGAGAGGGCCTTCCAAAAGCTCCTCAGGAGAAGTGATCTCAGTCCTCCAGTTTCACATTAAAAAAACAACAACAACTGAAACAAAAAACTACCCCTACAACTGCCAGCCTCGCATCTTGGACCCTTTTGGTAATTCCCTGACCCCTTTTTCTCACCTGCTAGCATCTAGCAGAGGCATTCAAAAAATATGTGTCCAATTGAAGGGAATTGCTCATTTTAAGGCTGTAATTGGAGTCATGTTCAATTTTGTACTGCAATTGAACTAATGGCTGGCTGGAAATTGAAGGATTGATATACACAGTTTGCTGTGATGTCTAAATCTACCATCCAACGTTCCTCATATCTTATTGAATTTGGCTGTGTTAGGTATATTTTTATATTTTAAACAATTACACTGAAGTCAGAGTGGTTCGGATTTTAAGGTCTTACTTTCTATTGTGGCCTCAGGGTTAGAGGCTAATATTAATATTAATAATGATAATATTGTTTATAATAATAATCATCTGACAGGTTATGGGCAATATTGTATGCAAACCCTTGGTATGTTGCACAAGTTAGTCAAAATCAAAGGGGAATGAACAAAAACCTATATAGGTAAAATGACAGTTCTTATCCTAAGCTTTTAGAATTGGAAGGACATTTGGAGACAAATATGTTGACTTATATCTTAGCTTCTTTGACAGATGAACGAAGAGAAACCCAGAGAGGGTATGGAAATTGCCCAAGACCACACAGAGAGTTAACTGAGGGCCTCTACCTAAGATTTTGGCCCCTGCCTCCACCCCTAGAACTCCTCCATGCTGCTGCCTTAGCAAATATTAAAGTCTGTGTTTTGAGGATAAAGCAAAAGAACCGGGGGGGTGGGGTGGAATCTAAAACAAATTACACAAGTGACAGAAAAGACAAAGAAATTGATCAGTGTGATAGTACCAAACTTTCAAAAGAACTCAGTAAATACCTCTATAAGATGCTCCTGCCTATTGAATGGCAGGGGTTCAAGCGGATTTTCTGGAATTTTTACATCTTCATCTCCCTTAAACCACAGACCAGCCTATACGAAAAATAAAAATGAAAATCATTAAAGTATTACGGTGAGATGTAATTGTTCCTCTAAAAGCCACAGAGATTGAGCACATCTTGTTCAGGTCTCTGAAGCAGTGCTCTCCAAAGCAGGGCGCAGAAACCACGGGGATGCAGGAGAAAATACTAGAACTTCTATTCACATGTATTTTGGTCTCATTCTTTTGTAATTTTTATTTTTAAAAATTTGATAATGTATATATGTATTAGTGCAGTAGTACACATGTATGATTTATAAATGAAAATCCACACATTGAGGGGACTAGCTGTTTTAACTGCTGGAGAATGTGATGAAGCTTGGAGGTCACTGCCTTAGATTCTGCTTGCATAGCAACATTTTGGAGGGCTCTGTGCCCATAACACTAGCTCACATCCCAAATGTCCTGTTTGTGCTGCTCTCTGTTCTCAGAGCCTAGTGTGGTGCTGGTGCATGTTGTTGAGTGAGTGACTGACTTTGTTGAGTGACTGACTGACTCAGTAGCTCAGTGGCTTACATTTTAATGACATCCCTCTTTCTCAGCCCGTATCTGACACCAATTACCAAGTCCCTCGATGCCCATTAGGCATGCCGCTCCCATCTCACCCTTCCTTCCATTCCCACTGCTGCCTCGCTGGTGTAGAGCCTCATTACCTCTGTCACAGGCTACTCCAGGAACCTGGGAGCTGTTTTTGTTTCCAATCTCTCTCTTATTTGTTTCAGCTTATACCATACAACTATATCCATTTTCTCAAAACTTTAATCTGTCATATCATTCTCCACTAAGAACCATTTACTACTTTCGCTTTTTTGCTCACATCCTCCCTCCTACCTGAGGTGGCTTCCTGACTATCCATGTCAACCTAAATCTCATTCAGATCACCCCTCCTCTGGGAGGCCCTCCTTGATCTCTCCTCTGAACACCAATCTGACTTGTTTATACTACACATTTGGCATTTAGTCCATTCCCTTGGGTGTTGCCAATCGTATCTGCTGTTGAACATCGGTAATAAACTCATTGGGTTCAAAGAATGTGTCTTGCCAGCTTAATTTTTATACATGGCAAGCACTTCATATACATAAGCGTTTTGTTCTCAGGTATTGCTCCTTTAACATCTTCCAGAGTGACAACCTACTCTCAGTACTGCCCACTGCCAAGAGCCATTGGCTTGCCTAACTTGATTCTGGCATATACTCTATGCCTGTTTCCTTCCAAGGATCACCTGTGCTTTGAGAGAAGGTTGGAATGGCCTTGGGTGGCCTGTAAGGGGATGCAGCCCACAGAGGTGAGGACTGAGTTTTCTTTTCATTTGGAACAAAGGAGTGCTGAGGTGGGAGATGCTGGCCATGTGGAAACCTGTGAGGGAGAAGACCTAGAAGAAGCTAAGGTACAGCTTTGGGCTCAGGCTTTGCATGTAAGCGCTTTCGCACTGTTTAGGAGGAGACCCTTGCCCAGCAGCTCATCTGTGGAGGATAAGTACCACTCTGTGGGATAACAGAGAGATGAGGAACATAGGTAAGATTTATGCTTTGGGACATGATGGAGCAACAAAGTTCAGAATTACCCTCCTGCCTTAAACAACAAGAAAAATGGACAACACATATGGAACATGACTTTTCAGACATTAGACAACAGGCAAAAACGATAGATTCCTGAAATAAGGAAAGCAAATGAGGAGTCCTACCATTGTTCCAGCCTGGAGGGACTTTCCAGGCTGCAGTGCCAGGAGAGGCATCCAAATAGAGCCTGGTGGTCTTGCACAGTTGAGAAGACAGATCTGGAGTTGAGGGATGCCAAAATGGCTGAAATCTTCAGGGCAGAATACTCAAGATGCACTGAGAGAAAGAGGGAGCCCTAGAGATCTGCAGGGAAATCTCCTCAAGTCTTGCCTGAGAGCCTATCTGTGGATGTTTGTGTGTGTGGAAAACATCAGAAGCTGGAGAAAGAACCACAGGAAAGGAATAAGCTGAACAATTCCTGAGACTCACACAGGGCTGGGTATAGTTCCTTTTCCCACTAGGCAGAGCAGAAGGACCTCCTAATACACAAGGTACTGGGTAGAGGAGCCCGCAACAGGCTACTGCCTTAGTGGTGGGGCCAGGTTAGCCCTACACTAGAGGCTACTCTGGACTCACGCTTACACATCTTGATGTGACCTTGAAAGGATAAAACGGATTCCAAGTAACATCACTGCATGCTCAACAATATTCAAAGTTATACAGAACTGAGCACCCAACAATGTAAACTTCATAATATCTGGCATCCAATATAAAGTGACTAGGCCATGCAAAAAAGCCATAATATATGGCCCATAGTCAGAAGAAATATCAATCAATAGAAATAAACACAAAACTGACACAGATGAGAGAATAAACAAAGATGTTCATTTAGGTACTCCAAATATATTCCCTTTGTTCAAGGAGATGGAGAAAAACATGCACATAATGAAAAGAGAGATGAAAGATAGAAAAAGACCCAAATTCTACAGATAAAAAATATAATATCTGAAATTAAAAATACACTGGATGGTATTAATAACATATTTGACTGTGCAAAGGAAATGATCAGTGAGCTTGAAGACACAGAAGTAGAAATGAATACAAAATAAAGCTCAGAGAGAAAAAAGTCTGGAAAAAATGAACTGTCAGTGACTACCAGTGGGACAAACATGTGACTGGCTTTTGAGATAGGGTGGGGGAGTAGAAGAAATATTTGGAAAAAATTCTGAAAATTTGACAAAAACTACAAACCCACAAATTCAGGAAGCTCAACGAACCCCAAGCAGAATAAACATGAAGAAAACCACACCAACAAACCCAATCATTAAATTGGTGAAAAATAGTGATAAAAAGAAAATATTAAAAGAAGCTAGAAGGGGAAAAAAAGAAACAGAGATAGGATCCTTACTCCTTCCCCCATTTCTCAACCAGCTCTCAGCTCCGCATCCAGTTGTTTCACAGCACAGGATTTTTTCCTGGTTCTTACAGCCAAGGATTCATTCCTATTAATTTTCTACAAATATATGATATTTTATAGCTTAGGAAACTGTTTCAAAGTGCTTCACTTACAAGAGGGCCACATTAGAAAGAAAAAAACAACCTAATTGGAAGCACCTTAAGATTTTTAAAAAGTCATCCATGAAAATTTTAGCAACGTGAAATGTTAAATGTGAACCTGTACAGTAGAGTTTAAATTGATAAAGCAAGGTTCAATCAATCATATCCTGCCTCACTGGATTATTAGGTGATTTCTCCTTAAAGGATGGAAATGTACTTTGTACTCTCTTGCTAAAATATGGCAAAAGAATTTGGGGTTTTTTACTCTTCCTTAGAAAATAAGTGCTGTGTGCTGTTTGGATCCTAGAACATCTGACTCATTAAGCCTATAATAACATGCACTCTCACCGGCAGAAGATGAGTCGAGAGTTGAACATCAAAGAATTCTACTTGAGTGTGACTAAACATCCACATGTGACAGAGGCAAGCATGTGACAGCTGCAGCAGGGCTGGGAGCAAAGGGCAAATGGGCTTTTATGCTCGCATTGCTTAGCCGAGGTACACAGCCCGACGAGCTTCACAAATGCTGTACCTTATTCCATTTCAGAAGCTGGGGAAATCAGCACTCTCTTAAGTGGCTGTTGTGGTGAACTTGAAATTAGTCAAAAGAAAAGAAAGAAGACAGACAAAATAAAAAGCAGAGACCCCTTTTCTCCCAGAGAACTCCATTTCGGCAGCACAGTTATACTATTTTACTGTTCGAATGTGGCATTTTCAACAAATCTTATAAAATTTTGCCCTAGAGGCTGTTTTGACTTTTCCCATAAAATAACTGTGTGTATGTGTGTGAGCTGACAAGCATTGGAAATCTGTAAAAGTCATGTAAGATGGTCAAGTGGGCCTCTCCAAATGGCCTCCTTGTCCTGGGGCTCCTGAAGAGTGGGAATTGGGTGGGCAAGGGGAGAGGGCAGAGCTCAGAAATCAACTGCTCCCAAAACATAGGTGATATTCAAACACGTATTTCTGAGTTTCTATGAAATGCACCGGCCAACTTTCTCTAAGAAATTCACACCTTTGGTGAAGGAGCTTTCTGGTTTTGGCTCAGCACTTGGGTAAAAATTGCCAACACCCTTTGTTCATCTCATGTTTGTGCAAAAGGATGTTTAAATTGATATCCTGTGTTAATTGGCACATACTGTAAATAGTGAAGGTTGGTAATTTCACAAGTGCTCACTTTTTAAAACCTTAAGCCAACGATGATAATAGAGTAAGTTTTGGGCTGCTGTTTTTGTTTGTTAACAAAATCATCTCTACAAGTTGTAAGTCCAGTGATAAAATTCACAACTTGCTCTATTTGGGAAGTAAATCAGAGCCCAATCAGCTAAACACCTTTCTTGATAGTCTTGAAGGAACCTCCTCAATATGCAAGTGCTATTTCCTCTGGCTCAACTGTATGAGCGTGGGAAACTCAAGGCTGCCTATAAACACACCATCCATTAATTAAGGAAGAAAAGAGAAGCAGGAAAGGATGTGATCTTTCAATGGTGAAATACTTATGAGATATAGGAATCTAGAGAGTATCACCCTGTTTCAAAATTAGCACCTCATAAGTGTTTCCATCTTTTGTCTCTACCAGCACTGTGAAATGGTGAGCCATAGGATGAATTCAACTAGTAGACACAAAATAAATAATTCAGGCCCTTCTTGGTTATAGAATTTCATTCTCACTTCTTCCTTCCTCAAAATTCTCAAAAATGAATTGACTTTTCTTAGCTTCACTTCCTAAAGACCTATTTATTTCATCAATCTTCTGCAATCTGGATTCTGTAGTCCACAAAAATTGCTCTGGTAAAGGTCACCAGTCACATCCTACTTGCCAAGTCCAATGGCCAGGTATCATGTTACCAAGTGATCCATCACTTTACACCCTTCCCTTGGGGTGGTCTCATCCATTCATAAATTCAACAACTGCCAACATGATAGTGACTTGCAGTCCCTTCTGCATCTGTCATATCAGAGTGGACATTTCTGTCTGCATTTCCCACAGACATTTCAAACTCAACTTGCAAAAAACCATCTCATCATTCACCATGCTCATGACCAAAAGGAAAAAAAGAAAAACCTGCCCCTTTCCCTGTGTTCATTTTAAGTGTTGTTGCTACTTCCAGAGTATTGGGCATTGGGCTTATTAAAAGCTCTGCAGATGATTCTAATGTACTGTCAAGGTTAAGAATCACTTGGTTGGAGTTTAGGAGAAGGACAATGAAGTTTACATGACTTTTCTCAGAACTCTTAGTTCTCTGAGCAGTTCTGACCTTTTGTAGACCCTTTCCTCAAGGGTGGAAGCCAGACTTCTGCCTGAGACTTTGACAGCACCTGTGCTGCCTCTGGGTGCCTAAATATGGGCAATCTATGGGCAGAACACTGGCCTGAGACCTGGCATCACAACATCAGTGAGTAATACCCTTCTTAGGTCAAAAGTACTCTGACATTATTAATGCCACCAGGTGCTGGTAGCAACCTGCATATATTGCTTGAAAGTGACGGTGCCCAACTGCTCATCATCCACAGCCTTGAACCTTTGCAGGGTCTTGAGGAGCTCCTCTTCCAGGGGGATGGGCCAAGGCAGCGAGGTTACTAACAAGAATTTCCTCCAGTCCACAAACTCTGAGTTTACGACTAATAAAGACGTTAACTCCTGCAACTAGAAGAAAACAGGAAATGCCATTAGAACATTTGTATGACTCCATCATGAAGCTCTACCTGCTCATGTGTCTTAGTAAGAGATTTAGATGAAGGAAGTCTGATTTTAGACTGGCGAGTAGAGCCAGTTCTGACTTTTGTTCCCTCAGGCTATACCAACCAACCCACACCAGACAATACCTAGAAAGTGTTTCACTTTTTGCTTCCATGAGATTTGTGTTTTTTCTTACTGTTACACAATAGATGTACACATGTGACGCTAGTTGACTTTGTACCTTTTCAACAGAAGAGGGATAAAGACTATAGCTGTGGCTGTGCAAGGGCTCTGCAGCCCATGGGAAAACACTCTCTAACCACTTTGTTTTCTGATACATTCTTAGGGAACAGAATATGATGGAAAGAAAGAACTGCCAGAACCATCTACTATTACTAGTTAGGATCACTCCATTTGGTAGTAATAGATACAAATGGGCTGCGCCTCATGGTCTCCATAAGGTTTCATTGACTTGGCATCATCACTCATTCTTCAAATCCTATGCACGCACATACCACGTGTCTTCAGTTGAAGTTCATTCATTCAAGTTTTATTGGTTGCCTACTAAATGTCAGATACTGTGCAAGTACTGGGTATTTAAAAACTGTTGACTTATGGATCAAATAAGAAGAATTCTCCAAGCTTTGAAACCCAAACAAAATTAAAACTTACCTCAGCTTGAGTGAGGTGCATCCAGCTACTAGGGATGTTGTTTGTTCCTAGGTTCAGGGTTACCAAATCAAGCAGAATGTCAGCAAATGCTTTATTTCCTATTATGCCTACAATACAATGAACAACATTTCTCAGTTATAGTATGGGACAGGGATTTGTTTCTTTTGCTAAAATAGAATAAATAATGGGTACTTGTATAATCGTTTTATTTATATTATTTTAAACTAATTTTAGAGAAACAGAAGACATTTTGAAAACATTAAAATAATCATCAATTTCCTGGTGTTCTTCCATTATTCTTTCTCAGCTCAGTCAAAATGTCTTTTTTGGCTGAGTAACAAATCATTCCAGATTGGGAAAAATACTGAGACTTTATGTCTTAGTTTGGAGTCTTCTTTGATCTTTTCTCAGAATAGGTTGAATTTCAAAAAGTACTCTAACGTTTCCTCTTGTACAGTAGGGCACAATTTTGGTAAATAGGGGATAAAGGTATTTCAAAATGCATGCAAATCACCACTGTGATCAAGGTAACATGTTTATCCTCATTTTGCTCTTTAGGTCAGAATATATTTGTTTTTATAAATGTAGGGAGATTTTAATTGTTAAATTACCAGATTTGAAAGGCTAATATAATCATCTAATCGGCTGTGTATTCTGAAGTATTTTATAAAAGGTCATTAACCTTTTAAATGCTTTGTCCTTATACACTAATCTACTTTACCTTGTCCAAAAGACATATCTGTTTAGTCTGTTTCTCATTTCCAATTGCATGCACATGCATTAAAAAAGAAACAGGAAAGTAAAACAAATGAATCTGCTTAAAAAGTGTCTAACTCCCATGGCAGAGGTACCTTCCAGAGCTAGGAGAGACTCTTACACGTATGCAGGGATCTTTCAGGTCCAGAGTGTACAGCTATTCTTCTTTGTTTAGGAAAAGGAAGAGTGAAACACAGCCGTAGCATCTCAAATTTTTCTTTTTACAGCTAAATTTCTAGCATTTCTAAAAGTCCAACATGAACTTTATCATTTCCTCTGAACTTTAGGAAAATGCAATAATCCTTTTAAAATTTCACTGGTTCAAACCAAATAAATAATTTTGAGATCTGGAAGGCAATTTCCTGAGTAGCAAGAGCAGAATCTTTCTTTCTTTGCTATGATTGGCCATTCAGCAGCTTATTCAGAAATAAATTCTCTATCCTTTTTGATCAAATCTGAGTATCCAGTTCTACAGAGGTGAGAACACTTTCCCAGGTAGTAGCAATTTCAGTAAAGTTATCTTTATATAATACCACATTGTTTTTCAGATAAGTTAGGCATACATCCTTCATGTTCCTCAAGATAAAACCATAAATAAACTCTACTGAAACCAAGAAGAGGCTCAAAGTATTTAAAACTTCTGGTGCAGCTGTAAAATATTTCCACTGTTTCTGATAGCTATGGTGTAAGCAAAGTGTTGTAAGACAATACTTTCAGTTTACACAGGAATTTCTTATCTGGGGACCTTAGCGTGAAATGTGAAAACCACTATAATATTTGACCATGTTACTTAAATGACCAAGAAATGTAGTGATTTGATCTTCACATACAATGCAGTAGCAGAAAAAGATAAACTTACAAATTTTGTTCATGGATCAAAAGGAAACTTTCAATTTGGCCTTAAGTTAGTTAGTTATCTAATGCAACCAACATTTAGAATTATCCAGGAAAAATAATTTTATGCCAGGCTTAAAGGAACTCAGACCACAATCATAGTCTGGCAACCCTTAGCAATAACACCCAGAAAGATGACATCAAAATAACACCATTGCTTAGAATTATACACTTCCACCCAAAGAATGTGTGAATATAGAAATAGAATTAAAAAGTTACAAGAAAACTAATCTTTGGATTTTCGGTTTGTACGTCTGGAAGATGCCAAATGCTTTTTGTGTTTGATGTGAAGACTGATGACTGTTTTACTTTTAAATTTCAGGTTTTTGAAACTAATCTTTTTTTTGATATGATCAATAACAAAGTTGACATTTGTCACATTACTAATCACTTTCATAATGGCTTTCTGGGTTTGATGAGCAATCTGAATTAGGTCTTGTGTCACCAGTTGAAGATGGTGTTCTTGTATTCCATAAATGGATAGCTTTCCTAGGGTCAAAGTTATTGATGTCCGGAGAATTCAACTGAATTATCAGCAGATCTGTCATACTATCAGCCTTGATCTTAGCATGCATCTGTGACTTGGTGCGTTTCATCTGACTAAAGCCGCGTTCCGCCTCAGCTGAACTTGCAGGGAGGGTCAGCACGAGGTCCACTAGTGTCAAGATATTTGGATACTTGGGTAAGTAAACAGAATTCACAACATCCCAGGTCAATTCGCGGATGTTCTGAAATCTATAAGGGAAATTGAAAAATGTAAAAGATTGAGACTCAAGTTTTACCCAAATATTTATAAACGTCAACTAGTTTACTTACACTTACCTAGCATAAATCTCTAATTTCAACATGCTCCATTCAGTGTCCACTTCATCAATTTTCACATTGGCAGCTTCCAATACTGGTTCATAATGTGCAATCAGGATGGATACTTCTTTTTCTCCAAATTCTGCAATCAATATACAGGAGGAAAAGTCACATACATGAAAGACACTCATACAAACAATCAAAGAACAAGGATTCAGAGTCAGTGCTTATAGTTACCTTGATTTATCTTTGTGGGCCACAGCTTAAAGCTTCCAATCATGGTTGCCTTCACCACATCTTGGCTGGCATCTCTGAAACAGCCTTGCAGCCTCTTGATAAGATGTGTTAAAACAGTGTTTCTCACGTCAGAAATGTTTCCCTTTCCTCTGAGGCACTTACCATGAAAGTGTGTGACTGAATCCACCCTACGTTCTTTTGGCCCTGGTCTGGGGAGAAAAAAAAAATCCCCCAAATCAACAATTAAATGAAAAAGCACCTGGCAAATGATTTCCCAAGTTGAACAGTCTAGTTTAACAGATCCTGAGGTCATCCCCAACTCCTCACCTTGTTTGATACATTCCGAGTATTTCTAGTGTGGACTGTAAGGTGGCAAATATATCAGCAATTGAAGAATTTCTGTTCTGATTGACTCGGGACAGAATACTAAGGACACTGATGACATCCACCAAGAAATGAATGAATTTAACGATGTCTGCTTGCAGAAGTAACTCTAGAAGTTCTTTGGCTTTCTGATGACTGGTGTCACTTCCGCGTTCATTTGCCTGTAACATAGGCTGAGAATGAAATGGCGGTTTATTTTTTTCCAAATTATAATTTCAAATTGCTCATTAAAAGTATTCTCTGTTATTCTGAAAAACTAAAATAGTATGATATTTCAAAATTACTTACTGAATTCAGTTGCTGGACAATTGCAGGATATCCCTTGAGAAAGTTCTGGAGGGCTGCCTGTAATCCCTGAAGCCACCTCCTGCCTCCTACCTGAGAAGGCATCACAGGTCGGAGGCGAAGGTCTTTGAAGGCAGTTATCAGAGAAATTTTATGAGGAGGAGAATTATGATAGAAGTGATAAAGGCTGTGAAGAAGGTCTCTCACATTGTTGTACAGGGGAATGCTCTGGAACACTGCCTTGTAAGATAGTTCAAGATGATGTGCAAAGCAATACACAGTCAGCACACATGGCTGGATTTCTCTTAAAATCAGGGCCACCCCATTGCTTTCTCTCTCTGAGCCAGGCGCACCGCCACTTCCAAAACCAACCAGTTTCTTTGTCCAGTTTTGGTTCGACAGCCTAAGTTGAAGATTCCTCTCCAGAGTTTTCTCAATGGCATTTTTTATTGCCAGAGGATCCCTCTTTTCCACTGTTTGTACCCCGACAACTTGGCAATGCACTCTTCCTGCATGTGCAAACTGCACATAGACAAGTTCAGCTTCCTTGGCTGAATTGTTTGTGATTCCATCACTGATGATGGAGAAAAACTTACTTTTTACTAGTTTATCTCTTAGATTTTTCCGTTCCACTTCAGCAATAAAATATGTAAATGTTCTTGCTGATTTGTTAGTTCTGAATACTGGGCCAATATCAACACCCTTCATGTCATCCAACTTGCACATCCAAATAAAATCTTTGAGGGGACGTCCAGTCTTGGCGATAGCGTGACACGATCTGAATAAGTTCTCTACTCTCCCGAGGGTTACTTTGCTCACAGTTCTCACCATCAGCTCCGTGGTGGCTCTGTTCACTGGAGAACCACTTGTTGCTTCCATTAATGAAGCCCTGGCATGAGCCTCGCTGAGATGATGTGCATGGAGAAATTCAGTCCTAAAGTTGTCAGTGCCATAAAAAAAACTCACTTGATTTCCCCTCGACTTCACTCCATGCTTACGACACAGGTCACAGAACATAAGATTTAGTATCTCATCATATACAAGCCAAGGGTATTTTTTTAGCCAAATTTTCAAAAATTGATTGTTCCTCTCTGGAAGGTAATGGTCAAGCTTCTGTGGCCTTTTCTGCTTTTCGGTGACTCGATTCACATCATCTGAAGGATCTCTGCCTTTAAAATAACTCCACATTGTTATTTGAAGTAATCACCAATGTCTACCCTCCGTTTGTCTTAATCTCTTACCCCTACATTTGAACATTATTTCTGGAAAAAATTATACTGAGTCCTTACTACTTATCAGGCATTCTGGTTAGTGCTTTATATTCATTTAATCCCCATAATTCATTATCCTGATTTTACAGTTAAGAAAGTGACCAATTATTATTATTGCCATGTTATGGATAAAATACCTAGGGCACAGAGAGGTTAATTAACTTGTTCAATATCACAGTGCTCATAAGTAGTGGAGTTGGGGATCACTGGCAGGCAGTCCACAGTCCCCATGTTTACACACTTCGCTGTTATGGATTTCTCATAAGGGCAAAGGGTGCTATGGTCTTCCTCACTCTAGAATCTGTTTCTCCATGTATAAGAGGGATGCTGCTTTTTGCTGCCATTCCCTTCCCATGGTGACAAAAAAGAATAACAGGACGTGCACGGCAGTGTGGCTACAAGATTTGCCTTGGACATGTCTTCCCTGCTGCCCCAGCCTGCCTTCCTGGGCAGTGGTAGAGCCAACGTGTTACCAAAAGGGCGTCAGGCTTTGAGACCCGTCCCAGGTGGTCTTGTAAAGGAGCTGTGCCTCATGCCTCGTCTATCCCTCGCCCCCAAAGCTGTAATTTTTGACATACATTTATTTGTCAGAGGGGGGAATATATATTTATCTGGACAAAAGGGCAAAAAATTTAAAGTTAAACAATGTCTTAAAAAATACCAGTTTCGCCCTGAAGGCAGAGAGCCTAGACCACATTTCTATTTCACTCCGACAACTTCTGGACACTATTGATCATCAGATGCCATTGTCCTCTTTCATAGCATCATGAAATACTAGAAGGAGTGTTTGTGTGATACTATATTAAAGTCTCTCACATTGACACACATGCCCAGCGTTTCCTTTTGTTTCATACTTTCAGGTCCTAGGCTGACTCCTCAGCTGGATTTCAAACTCTCCTGCCAGAACCACACTTAGTTCTTTTGTGCTCCATAATGTCAGGACGAGTGCTAAGCACTTGGTAGATGTTTAAGAAAATAAATCTCCTTTCCTAATTGATTGTCTTGATCTCACATCTGTTAGCCTCTTTTAGTTGAAAACCTTTGAAATCAATCTGCCTCTGCCTTTCTCACCCTTTGCATATAACGTCTATTTTGCCTTTTAATTATTAGTCTTTTTGCAGTTGGTGTTAAAACAGAGCCCTGGTTTTTTTTTTTTCCTCTCAAACTCTAAATATTACTGTTTTCATTTAAAATGAGTCTCTTTATAGTTGGTACCTACTGCCTTCATTTTCTCACGTACACATTCGGTGACTCGTCGGTCTCCCACACTAGGCCTTCAGCATCACCTCTGGTGCCTGCTCCACACACAAAAATGTTGGTGAATACATGAATGAATGCACGAAAAAAAGAAGTCTCTTGTTGCTCAAGGAAGGGACTTTGACTTTCACTACTGATTTAGCTAGCTTTTATGTTTTTAGTTTTATGGACGGATTTTCCAGAAGGTGTTATCTTGCATTCTGAGCACATACCTTCATTTCTCTAATGTAATTTCTCTGGCTTCATAAGAATATGTTTCCTCCTGAAGAAACATCTGAAAGTCTGCCCACAGACAGTTTTACCAGGTCCAAAGGCTTCTAAATTTGCTACTGCATTTCCGTGATCTGAATCTGATCTAGCGGAAGGAGTTTGCCCACTGAGAGAACCATAAGGCTGGTGGGGCCACACTCCTTTTTCCTGTAATCCCTTGATTTTGCCACCTGTTGAGAGACTCCTGTTAATAAGATCAATCCTTCTATATTATACCTTTTCTAAGAAATCTTTCTGTATTTCTTCATTTGTGTAAATATCAGATTAATTTCATCATTTTTCAGATCAAAATATGGGGCTTACTTATTTGCAAATATATACTATCATAGTTTTATAATTTTCCCAGAGACATTAAGCCTGGAAAAACCACAGAACTTCCTAGTTACTCCTTTCAGTAACTAGGGGCCTTCCTCCTGCCTCTCAGTTAGTCGAGGTTATGTAGTGAGACAGAGCAGCGTCTGCTGCTCTCTTGGTCACAGTCTTGTCCCCCCCCCCATCCATGCCTACATCCTTTGGCTCTAAATGCTTTTGCTAATTCTCTCCTGCATGTCCTCTGAGAGCCACTTGAGAGCACAACTCTACCACAAGATCTTTGTGGCCCTCACCTCCTGCCTCTTGCCCCAGTGGGTCTGTTTGCTGTTCCCTAAATACGTCATGCAACCTCAAAGTTTTAATGTCTACTCTATTCTCCCCTGGGCCTGGAATACCCTTCCCCTTGCTTCTCTTCCCGAAAGGTTCCATCCAGAAGTTTCCTCCAGGCTAACCCCTGTGGTAACCCACGCAGGCAGTGATAATTACTTCCTCCTTTGAATTCCTGTAAAAACCATGTAGCTGAATGATCAAGTTAGCCACTACGGCCTGGAGTTCTGAACTTACGCCCTGTCTCTGAGACGCATCCCTAAATCTAAGGGTCCCCAAGAGGGGTTCATAGGAGCGGCCCTTGTCAGCTTTTAGAACAGCATTCCAGGGCTCGAACAACTAAATGCTGCCTCTCTTGAAGAAGATGTGAGGGTACAGAATTTGTTGGACTGTGTTCTCTCCAGAAAGCCTCTTGGCAGAAGCCAAAACAGCGACGAACTGAATCTCTACAGGCATTACATGGAGTACTGGTGGGCTTACAAGGAAAAGGAGTTCTTATGGTTTAAGTGGGGACAGAGGAACACTGCTAAAGTGTTCTAGTTTCAACAAACTCCAAATTGCTTCCATTGGAGAAAGGACGTTTTCTGATGTGCTTGTCACTTGATGTCCAGAGACAAGATGTACCTACCCAGAGCTTCCTGTGGTACACAAAAATGAGCGTTTTTGTTTCGGATGCTTACAGTCCCTGGAAGCCACATACCTCATGGTTTAACTCTGCCAGGTGTTGCAATGTTTTTCTGGAAGTGTTTTAAGGTAATACTGCAGTTGCCTATTAGAGTATGTGCTCCTTCAGGATACTGAGCTAACATTTTGAATAATAGTAAGAATAGTCTGTATCAGTATTGTATAATGTTATATATTATATAATATTACTATAATTATATAATTAAATGATAATGGCTTAGATTGCAATTAAACTTGCACATTCTAGGTACCACTTTCTAAGCACTTTATATATGTTAATTACTTTAATGCTCCTATCAACCCCATCAAATATGCCACTTTATAAGTGAGGAAAGTAAGACAGAGAGGGTTAAATAACTTGCCCAAGATCGTACTACAGTCATTCAACAAAAAGTGGATTTGAAAAGAGCTGTCTGTCTCTTCTTACCCAGGAATGGGTCGTCTTACCCATCCAATCATGGGTAAGAAGGGAATTAACATGGAAATGCTAGCGTGAGGCCTGACTCATAGGGCCTGACACCATGTCAGTATTGGCTATTGTTATAATTCAGAAAATACTCATTCAATCCCGTCTGGGTGGGGAGTATGCTCATGGGAATGTTTCCTGGGTCGGTCAATGGAAAGAATTGTCTTGCTGATTCACTGACTGTCTCTTACACTGCTCCTAAGATTCTCAAGTATGATCTTTGCTGGGGGGCAAGAAAAATGCTAGCCTGAAAAATTCTTCCATTGCATTTTGCATGATCTTGTATGATTATCACACATAAGGTCATTTTTTTTTCCTAGTGCATTTGTAATAATCATATCAACAAATGGTATTTTATGTCTAACTACTATCTTTACCAAAGATAGTGGCAGAATTTGATCAGAAAAGGAGTGTTGAATATGAACAGTACAGTAAATGATGCATTTTCAATTTTACACTATCTTTAGTAAGGACTATTTTAAGGAAGACTTTTAAGTTTCTTTTTTTTTTCCTTTTTTCTTTTGGTGAGGAAGATTGGCCCTGAGCTAACATCTATTGTCAATCTTCCTTTCTTTTTCTCCCCAAAGCCCCAGTACATAGCTGTATATCCTAGTTGCTAGTCACTCTAGCACTTCTGTGTGGGATGCTGCCACAGCATGGCCTGATGATCAGTGTGCAGATCCACACCCAGGATCTGAACCAGCAAAACCTGGGCCACCAAAGCAGAGCACGTGAACTTAACCACTATGCCACAGGGCCAGGCCCAAGACTTTTAATTTTCAAGTGTGTTAACTAATACTCAGCAGAAAACTCCTTAAGCTTTAGTTCTTTCCATTTATATCCTTATACTAGCTACTCACAATTATTTAAAGTGGCCAGTCACTTATTTTAATCAAAAATTATCCATTTCCCTCAATTTTATTTATGCAGTGTAATTAAAAGTTATAAACTGTAACTTAATGACATCAACACTCTTGTAAATTTGCTAAAAATTTAAAAAATGTGTGCCTGGTAACATAATGACTGTTACGTGCAAATACATATGCTTTTGTCCTAGGGAAAAAATCCATCTCTTTATCATATTTTAATATATTTTAGTGAGCTTGAAAGTTGCATCTTAGCTATCACAGGTTGCACAGGCATATATGAAATAATATAGGAAAGGTGCCTATTTCTTAGCTTAGAAATAATAGCAATTTTCAAGTTCCAGCGGGAAGTTCAACAGGATCACACATTCAGAAATACGCCACTTTCAGTCAGTTGTTCCGGACTTTCAAAACTGTTATCTTTTCAACAAAGACCATCTTTTGAAATTGTAGAGTTCTAGGATAAATACAATGGAAGTTGTTATAAAAGATTGTTTTCCAGTTCGTGGAAGGAATATGATAACAGGCTTCATTTCAAAGATGGATGGGCGCATACCAGTTAAGGCAGCGAACAACTGCAGAACTGAGGAAGAAAGACTAAAGTCAGAGGATGCTTTTTGGGGGCCAAGTGAGATGGGGAGAAGCATAATTATGAGAGTTCCTCTGCGAGGGGCAATGTCAACCTTTGCTGCCTGACCTTGAGGATGTCGTCGGAGAACCTCTATTTCTGCGACTCTGGGATGCAGAAAATAAAATGATTACTACTTTTTCCTTCCCTTTATAATATTAGCAAAAATAATAATGAATATTACCTCTATTGTAATAGCCAACACTGTGCTAAGTATTTTACACATTAAAAAGCAACATATGCAATATATATATGTATTTTTTTCAAATGGTATAATTGAGCTAATAAAGAAAAGGGTTCAAACTAAAAGGGCTTAAATCAAAGATGATAATTCATTTTGAACCATCAAGATCCTCGAATCCCACAGTAATACACAGCTTTGTAAATTACAACCATTATTCTTAAACCTGGGTTCATTCACCAGCATGGCTGGGTGGAGGTGGTTCCCCAGGCAGAAAAGGCCTCCCCGTCTGTTTGCCTGCAGTTCATGCAGTCGGGGAAGGAGAAGAAGAGCAGAGTCTCCTAAGCTTTCCCCACGCATCCCTCCTCATGCCTCACGCCTGCACCTTTTCTGGTGGTGGTTCTCTAAACTTTAAATCTTCTCTGTATCCTTGCCATCAAATCACTCTCTAATTCCTTAAATTCCGACCTCCAAGATATTGTTCCCAGAATTTTCCCTGACCAACCTCACTGCACACTGACTCTCTTTTGCTTTGCATTCTCAAGCACTTTTGTAAAGTTCATATTCTGTTCCACAAAGAACCTAAATAGAAGTTGATATTTTCTTCTTCTTTGCTTGCCTTTTCAAATCACACTCTCAGTCCCTAGAGCAAGTGGTTTTCCTTTTACATCTACTTTTTTTTTTAACGTAACTGTCTTCCTCCTTCTCTCCCTTCCCACCTCCTTTTCTTACTGCTCCTTTCCTTCCTCTTTCTACCATACTCTGAAAATTAATAAATGTATCAGTTGACATCTTTTAGTCCCAAGGGTTTCTAGAGTTAATTTTTAAGACATACACATGTCAAGTTATAGCTGCTATTTGTTACTTATTTTAAACTTTTAGTTGAAATGCAAACTCTGGTTTTAAGGTTGTATCCAAAAATGTATTATGGTTATCATTACGAACATTAAGGTCCTTTTGAAAGGGATTATGAGTGATTGATAATTTTCAAAGTCTACTTCCACTTACTCAAACGCCCCAAAACACTTTTAGTTTTGACTTGCTAATTGGGATTTCCTTTCAGTTACCCTAGTACAGGATTAAGGCAAATTATATTTCATATTTAGAATCTTTTTACACATCTTTTTATTTTATATTAAAAAAATATCGTGGCTAAAATGAAGAGCAAAAGCAACTTTGAAGAAGGAAATATAGTAAAGGGCACCAGGAAGCCACACAACGGGGACAAGGATCGAATCTGCCCGACTGAAGGACTGGAGGGACTTCACGGGCTGGCTTTATGACATTGAGACTTCCTTTGTCCCTGTTGATGTTCACAGTTCCTTCCTGACAAACTTGAGTCGGAGTCCCTCCACAGGTGTGGTGTGTGCCTTCGTACCTTGGAGGTATAAACCCGCTCAAGCTGATTAGATGAGCTAGCACATGCCAGGGTAGGTTCACCCAGGAACACGCGTTCATACCTATTCCATCCACTGGGCTTAGCGCAGAAGTCCTCAGACTGAAGGCTATTTTGACTAATGACATTTCATGTGGGTTTCTGGAAATACTGGACTTTTAAAAAATAAATAAAATATAACCATTATGAAAGTGGAATTGTATTAGTACTAGACTAAAGTCAGTTGACTATTCTCTAGGGAAAAATAAGGATTTTCCAGTAAGTAGGAGATGTTGGAAGATAAAATAAACTTGTTTGTGAGAGCCAACTTAGTTAAGTGAGAAGGGACCAGAGCTTTAAATCTGAAGAATCCTGAATGATATATGACCATAGGTGAATTCTTAACTGCTGTGTGACTCAGTATCCTGACTACAAAATGGAGATGAGAAACCTACAAGACCTGCTTGAATTACTTGTTCTGTCAATTGATGGAATTCATTGAAGATTATCTAGAAGTAGAAAAAGCCTGAATTTTTTTTAAAAAAAAAGCCTGTGCAAATGCTGCAGAGCCATAATGATAAAATGTGAAAGAAATAAAGAATTTATGTGCAGAAAATAACATGTACATATACATGTGAACAGATCCATTAATCAAGTAAGCAAATATTTGTTAACAGCTTTTTTGGTTCTGCTCTTGGTCTGTGAAACATTGAGGGAAAATTCTCTACTGCCTGCCCTCCCTTCACAGACTAGTAGTGGGGGAGACAGAAACACAAACTCATAATCCCAACACAAAACGTAAACCAGAAGCATGCGCGAAGGCTGTCTCTCAATTGCCAGATGGAGTGATGCTGAAATTTACTAACTTGCTGGCGCGGGGCAGGGGAGGGCAGGAGAGAACGCCCAGGACTGAGGATCACCACACTGCCAAAGTACTAGTCACTGTTTTTCTCTTCTTTGTTTAATTCAGATCTGTGTTGGACGAAGCACATAGGAGATAAACTAGAAGAAACCAAGGGCTCGTTTTAACGCCATGCAATCCCAGAGGGCTGGTTTTAGTCATGGGCAACTGATTGCCAACCTGGTTAATCTCAATCTTTTTTGTGCTCTTTTCATGATAATTATTTTCCTACCTTTAGGTGCTATTTCTAAGAACTGCTCTCGAAGATTGTCAAGCTGTTCGATGGTCAGGGTGCCGTTTTCTTCCTTTTCTACAGGCGGAGGACGTATTGGAGGAGGGGGATCTGGAAAGACTTTTACGTCGCCATTAATGAAGAAGTCTTCTTGGTTTAAATACAGTTCATTCTGAATTTTTGTAGATGTTTCAATGTGATAGCGAGCTACCTCAGTTAATTTTTCCACACTGAAAGTGGAAAAATGAATAGGGTTATCCCCGTTAAAGATACTATTAGATTAATAGTTTTGCTTATTAGAAATACACACAAAGTTAACACATTATATAGCTAAGTTAGACAATTCAATCTGCATGTTTAAAAATTCTAATTTCCCCTCAAATCCACTTGGTAAAAAGGCAGAGTATAAACAAATAAATATAAATTAGAAACAAAATATATGCTCATTCAGACTAATAGTCACACATTTTATACCAAGCTGAACAAAAGAGATTTCATTAAACATGGTTTTATTAGTATTAGAATATATTTTACCATGTATGCAAGATTATGTCAAGAGATACATTTCATGCCAAGAATGAACCAGAATAAGGTTATATGGCAGAAAAACTTGTAAAAATATAACCATTAGAATAACACATTTATTTGAAATTAGGATAAACTGTAAAGTGAATCAAATTTGTTAACGGATTTCTAGAAGAGTGGTGTTTCTCTAACTATATATCAAGGAGTCTGATGTGACCTAAGATAGAACTGACAGAATGGCCTCTGATGATATAATCTGTTGATTGCTTTGCTATCTTCAGGAAGAATGACCATGCTTAGCTAAGTCATGGAGTATAAGCAGCAGTAGTTAGGAGGCCCTGTGGTGCACTGGAAAGGACCCTAGAAGCTGCGCTCTCTCTCATTCCAGAGACTCTAGTCATGGGTCCTTGGGTAAGTTACTTAAGCTCTCTGATTTTCCTTATCTTTGCAATGGAGCCAATAACACACAACTCTATACTTGATGGTTATTAATGTGCAATCACATAGGGCATGGGTTTAAGCTGTACTAGGGATTATAGTTATGGCCCTAATTAAAAGCTATTTTCAAGGCCAGGGAAGTTTTGTACATGAATAAATACAATATCATGTATTATAGAGAGGATCTTGTCTATATCTTGCAATAAAGATTGAACATGGCAGAAAAATGCATATTTAATCTGCTCTTAGACAACTCAAGAACACCAAAATAGTCATATACTGAAGATTTTTTTAAATAGTATTTGTTGCTCTCTTTAAAAATACACCCTTAAATTCAACTCTAGCATGCTATATTCGTGAGTGTCCATATAGTATGTATTATTTAATTAGCTTATGCTTGATGGTGTGTGTGTGTTGCCGGGCAGAGGAGAAGAACATTGGATAGCTACTGAGTACAATTCCAGTGGGCTCCTTTTGTAGAGTGAGACCCCAAGATATCAAAATAAGTGCGCCATCTAGTGGAAGGTTACCAAGAGTAACTTTCTCAAGAATGGGAGGGGAAAAAATGCCAGGAAAATGAAAAGCAGGATTGGAAGTTCAAAGGGATCTGATAGCTCTATTTTTTTTTTTTTAATCATTGGGAATTTTTGCAATAACCAAAACAGAAAGTAAAGCTGAACAGTCCTAGGTTTTAACTTCTTGTGGCTAGATTCAGAGGTCAGCGATACATATAAACACAACATAACTCTGAGAAACACAGGTACATCTGATAGAAAGGAAGCATTCACACTTGATGGCCACATGGATGAGAGCTGCATATCCTAAGAATGAAGAAGATATGTTTTCATTCTTGTGACAGGCAGAGAGCAGAATTGAACATCACTCCTCTATGATGCTGAAGAGTAACTGACTTGGCTATCCAGTAGTAAAACTATTTTAAGCACTACTGCACTAAAGTTACCAGGCTGAGGGTGTGTGTGTGTGTTTTATTATAGAGCAACAGATATAAACAACTAGGGTGAAGAGTTTACAACAGAACTTTCCTTATGGGACAAGGATTAGAGAAACAGTTGTCTTTTAGATGGCAGTGGTTGCTTCTGAGAATACTTGCCCTTTGTATTCTACGTAGGTAGAAACTTCTAAATTTTCAGTAAACGTTTATTGTAAACTGTAGTGTATCACAGAATCCTCTGAAATAGCCTGCTTGGCGTGTTTCATTTTATAGATGAAGCCCATGGGGCCCAAAGGGATTAGGCCTGCTGCTGATTTGTGGACAATGAGGGACTCCCCATCTTCTGACTCAGTTGAGAGCCACTTCCACCCTGTCGGGCTGCCTCTTCTTGTCTTTTAGGGGAAAATTAAGAGGATGAGATTCGCTGCCCCTCACTAGCAATGAAAGGCTGGAAAGTCTGTGGAATCCAACAGAAAAGAACTTGGTATTGCCCTTACAAGGGAATCAGCCTAACTGGTAAAACATTCTAGGGAATGACCTCTTCGTCTTCCCTTAATTGGCCTTAACTAATAATAAGTCTGGCATTAGAAAGATATGAAACATTACCTTACTTCTAAAAAATATTTAAAAATTACCTATAATCTTACCTTACAAACTAAGGTCCTTATTGAGTAGTATGAAAACCAAACTCATAAATGATGGGCAAAACTGGATACTGTAATAGAACACTTTGATACATGATTTACTGTTTGAAAAGAAAGAGTCAATACAAATGTATACATGATTTCCTAAAAGGTCAAAATTTCTATTTGTAAGTGTAATTTACATTTGCAAACACCTTAAAAATCTCTGTCAATTTGGGTCTTCAGGAATTAACAAAGTATATTTTTAAAAATTTATGCAATACTTTACCTGGCCATTTCCTTCAAGTACCTCTCGCCAAGCCACTTTTCCATGAGTTTGTACACGTCAACCGCCTTCAATACTAACTCCTCAAGGAAAGCCAATGCTTTTGTCTTTATCAGTTCAAGTCGGAACTGTGTGGCTATCTCTATTTAAAAAGAGAAATAAGGATTTTTTAATGTATTATATGTACATACACTTTCTGATGAATCGAATTCAATTTTAAACCAATCATGCTTCGATTTGTGAAGATTTAGGTACACATCTAATAAGCAATATGGATAACTAATACCTTATCTATCTCATTGAGAAGGAAAAAAGGTAATGTGTGGTAGAATCGTTTGATAGTTTATTTAAACCAAAACCATAACTGAGGTTTACATTTATTGCACTTCATAGCAATATGCTCTTTGGTAAATTGGAATGGGAAAACACAAATAGACAATTTCTGAATTTCCAAAAGGAGGAAGTACAAAGTCTCTTGATGATCTTCCTGCTTGAGAACCTTGGGATGGCAATGCCATTATTCCGTCAGCACTGGGAGAAGTAGCGTGAAGCCTGTGTGTCCCGGGCCTATTGCTGTACCTGGCACACAGTAAGGTCTGTGGATTTGACCTCTAAACTCTCTGCACTCTTTCTTCTTTGCTTTTTCCATTGCTACTGGCCTAGTTTGGGCATTAATTATCTGTCACCTAAACTACTGACATCACCTCAATCCTATTTTCTCTAAGTTCCTTTGCCCACATTAAATCCAAATCTGCCTCCACACTCCCCAGAGTAATCTGTCTCACCTGCACATGCAATCACAGTCAATCTTCTGCACAGAGTTCTTCACTGGCTCCCAGTTGCCATAAGAGAAAATGTAACTTTCTTGGCAGAGCCTATATGACCCTCCATGATGTAGCCTCCCCATCTCCCTAGTCACTCCTGCCCAGAATATGCCTCAGATTCCCAAGCCACTCACCACAGGTCACCTCATTATCCTCTTCCCTCCTCACCCTGATTTGTTCCCTAGGCAAATTCCTCCACGTTCTTCCACTTTAGCTCAAGTGTTAGTTCATCCACTAGGATGTCTCTCATGACTCTCCCATGCCGCCTGTGTCCTGTATGCCCATCTCCAATATCACAACATATTATAGGTGATTGTTTGCATTTCTCTTCCTCTAGATTGAGTTTTACATGTGTTTGTTTGTTTTGTGTTTGTGTATATGTGTGTTTCCCACGACTACTACAGGACCTGGCACATAGTGGAAACTCAGTAAATGTTTATTGTATGAAGGATGGAAATTAGCCACGCTAGGGATCCTGTATTGAATGAACTGAAAGGTGAAGTCTACTGGAAACTACCGAAAGCAGATGTGGGGACAGGCACTGGTGGGGAAGCATGTGTCCCAACTTTCCTGATACCACAGATCTTCCTGTGTTCAACTTCCTTTAGATTTTACTCTTGGGATTATGGAAGCAGGTGGTAGTAGGATGAAGGGAGAGGAGAAGAGGAGAGAAGCAAGGGGTGGAAAGCATCCTTAAAAGCTAATGGTCATTGAGTAGTTAATGTGTCCCAGCTTAGCCAATGCTGCATTTTTATGGTTTTGTCACCCAGTATATTGACCATGGTTTCTTACCAATTAGGATACTTTTGCTCATTTTCCTATCTTTTTAAATTCCGTTTTGATCTACATTATAAGATAACTGGAAGAGCCCGAAGAAGAATATATCTTGTAGAGTCATTACTGTCTATAGAGAAGGAGGCCCGTAAACATAATTGATCCATGCCTGGCTCTTCTATGGCCTGTGCTCCCAAGAACTCACTTGCAGGGACTTTTAGCCTTTAGTCAGGGTTTATTTTCCTCGTGAGAGGCCTAAATTATTCTTGTTGTAACATAAAACCACGTACGTAGGTAGCCCCAAGCCTTCTTTCAACCTGCAAAATCACACCAACTCTAAAATATTCTGTTTGTTTCTATTTGTTGAGATTTTAATTACTGCTTGTACTCTCCTAACCCTTTCCAAATTCTCCTTGTCTTTTATTGAGATCCCAGCAGGCAGCTGTCAAATCTAGTCTTCATACGGTCGCATGAACACAACCCACTGAATGTAGGTTTCAGTTGGTCAGCTTTGTGTTCTCATAGACACAGTTTGAGCAGCCCCTGGGCTGTTTACCTACTGGTCCATTTTCCACTGAAAAGTACCATCTTAGTTCTTTCCAACTGTTACCTTCAAATTGAAGAGCAGCAAGATGTTCTTCTTTTATTTTGAGCCTCAGTTTGTTTCTCTTTTCCATTTCAGCCATCTCCTCTACTGTTAGTATTACAGGAGAGGCTTCTGCTGTAGGTGGTGATTTTCCTGAAAGCGCAATATAACATGCTGAGTAAACTGCCAACATAAAAGTGTATGCACATGGAAGTTGGACAAAATGAGTACAAAGTGAAATGTGTGGAGCTATAAGCCTCTACTGCCTGGGAAAAGAGAAACCCTGGTCCTGACAGTGGTGAAATATTGATAGACTTTCCTTGAGAATTCTCCACGTGGCATCCAGGCTAGATGCATCTAAAAATACCTGCTTTGTGCGGCCGGCCCAGTGGCATAACAGTTGGGTTCGTGTGCTCCACTTCAGGGGCCCCAGGTTTGCCAGTTCAGATCCTGGGCACAGACCTACGCTCCACTTATCAAGCAATGCTGTGGGAGGTGTCCCACATGTAAAATAGAGAAGGATTGCCACAGATGTTAGCTCAAGGCTAATATTCCTAAAAAAAAAATACCTGCCTTGTGATGCAACAGGGAAAATGAGATGTGCAGCAAAGGCAGGCATGTTTACAGACTCCAAAGAGAGTGAAATTCAGAGTCTGCTGACAGAAATTAGCAAACCCCAACATACCATGCATGCAATTAGCCACCTGCAGAAGGACCACTCCACAGGGCTATTTGTATTAGCCAAGTGTTTCCCAGGTTCTCATCAAGAAAAGACCAGAGAATAACTTCAACAAGATATGGTTGACATATAGCTGACGGTAGAGAATCTATAAGCAACTTGATCATCTTTTAACTAGTACTTAACTACAAGTACTTCAGTGATTACATAAGAGAATTAGAAAAGAAGAATATGTCAGTATTTGTCTGTGAATTTACCCATTAGAAATGGCTGTGTGATTCCACTTGCAGCCCAGTATGCAAGATTCTACGTACTTCAATAAATCTTTCTTGAAGTTCTGACCTCAAGGGGTTATGTCTTGTGAAGACATAAACGTGAACAAAGAAACTGTAATAAGATGTAATTACAACAGTAGATGTATGTATAAGTTACAGATGCAACAGAGCTAAATCTCTCTGCATTTCTGTTTTATCATCTGTAAAATGAAGGGACGGGACTCAACCAATTATTCCATTAAAGTAAATTGAAGCATTGCCTTCAAATGCTGCTTATTTCTTTTATTTTTACCATCTGAGATGGAGTAAGGTGATATGTTTTTTATTGGGCCGCTTCTCTTCCCTTTGCTTCAGTTGCAACCCTACCCCTCACCCCCTTCCTCAGCACTTTGTCTTAACTCCTACTCATGGCTGCTTAAATGTACTCCATCTGGGAAACGTTTCCCTATCAGATGGAGTGAGGTGACCCTGCTCTCAAGGGACTTGAACTTCCCCTACCAAAGAACAAGGATTGGTCATGTGACTGTCTCTGCTGCTAGACCACAGTTCTGTCAGGGCAGGGACCATGGGTTGGTTTGTTTTGAATTCACAATTGCGTTCTCAGCATCCATCATGGTGTCTTTCACAGAGCAGGTGTCTAACAAACATTATGAGTAATTGACTAGTGGAGTGACTTTGGCTCACCTGCTTTCATCTCTTCCTCTCTTGCCTCAAGTCACTTCAAAAATGTACAAGGGAAAACATTCAGAGAGAGAGTAACATGTGTGCCAGAGCTCATTTCTAATGTTAACTGGAGGTCTCTCCCAAACTGAGCTTTCTTTTCTTCTCTACTTTCTCTCATGCCTCTGAGGCAGAGATTTAGGCAAGAGGCCTCCAGGAGAGAAGGACTTGCTTGAATTAAACCTGAAACTTACATGCACATACTTAGCTTTTAACCTTCTCCAGGTAACTGCAGCAAGTGTCAGCTCCTTGGCACACACTTTTCAGGTTACTTAGTGTGATCTTGGAGTTTTTTTAACATGTTCAAAAGTGTCTTTGAGATTCATTTTATCCTGGATACAGTTGGCAACTTGGATAAACAGGTTAGGTGGGATTGGCATGCAATACAATTTGCCAACTAACACTCCAGCTCACAGAAGCCTGGCTCTCTAAGTTAAACCTAACCGAACCCAGAAACCTAACAGGGCTCTGGATGCTAAAACCATGAATACCTTTTGCTTTTTTGTCTTCCTTTTTTTTCTTGGGGGGCTCATTTTTCACTTTTTTATTTGCACTCATCTGAGGAGATTTGTCTTTTGCATCTGCTGACTGGTTTTCTTTTTCTTCTTCCATGAGCCTCTGATGAATTTCAGCAGTGACCTAGTTGTATGAGAGCAATATTTCAGTTAATACATTTATGAAATATGATAATCATTTGGCTTTAGTCATCATTTAATTCCACTGAAACCTCATTCCACTGCAAACAACCACGCCATGTGCTCAGTCTTTACAGAACAGGCACTTGGCTGTTTTACTTAAATGGAAAGCTGGCCCTGTCCCCAGATGCTGCTTCCCCGCAGCCATCTGTGTGGAGGCTGTTCTCTTTCTCAAGCCCTGCCTGCAGGGCATCCTTGAATTTCTTCATTGTCACCTCCAGACTGTGACAGCTCCATGGTTATGCAAAAATTCCTTTCTTTGAGATCTCAGACTCTGTGGACTTAATACTCACTATTCTTCCAAGTTCCTGCTATCTGTTGGCCCCTGAATTGGGGCATTCCCCTATATCAGTGTTTCTCCATCTTTTATTTTCCCCCATGGAGTTTTTAAAACAGTTTCTTCTAATGGCATCCCCTCCAAGAAATTTTAACACTGTACAAATGTTTCTGTCTATGTATTTTATGTATGTCTGTGCTTTATACATAAAATGGGTATGAATTTTACATGCCCCCAAACAAGTTTTAGGAATGCATGCCCTATATTAAGTGGGCTCATGGAGACTTGCGTCCTGGGCTTCCATTCTACTCTAACCCTAGACACCATCCCAGGAAGGTGCAGTATTCATGAGGGTGACCTGTCCCACAGCCTAACCTCATCGTTGGTTCTTAGCCTCCTCCACTCAGGGGACTCTCAGCTTCTCTGCATCTCAGCAACACCCTCCTTTCAGTCCCACAAGTGCCCTACTTTGAGACATCAGCTGTGAGGCCACTGCATAACAGCTGATGAAGGGGGAGGGGTGGGGCACCGCAGGGATCCCTCCATCTCTCCTCTGAGGCTGGCTCTGTGCTTCAGGCAGCAGAGAAACCTTATCTGAGGGTTTGTGCAGCTGGGTGGTGCCTGCAGTTAGCAAGATTGGACCTTCTGAGATAAGTCCAATTGCTCCTGGAGAGGTGAAGGGCATTTATAACTATAACCCTGAGAAATGAGAGCTGAGAAAAGACTCCCGAAAGGAAGAAATAAAACCTTCACGCACTGTGGACGCTGTAGCAACATGTGGTTGAAAACTTTAAAATCTCAATAGTGCAACTGGAGGAAATGGGTGAGGAAATGGGTGTCCATGGGGGTTTATTTATTGAAGTGCTTACTGTGTCCAAGCCTGATGTTATTTTTGGGGAGAATGGAGTGAGGGGCCGGGAGGAGGAAGAAGTTTGATGGAGGTAAACAGAAAGATGAATAAGGCATAGTCGCTACCCTCAAAGAAGCTTAGTCTTGTGGGAGAGATAGACCAGCCAATTCCTGCCCTCTCCAAATTCCTGCTAAGCTTCATACTCCAGGGCTCAGCATGAAACTGTCCCCAACTGTTCTATGAGTGCTAAGTTTTGTCCCACCCTCCAAATGGGTTTCATGCTCCTGAGAGCTGAGCCAGTCCTCCTTCTTGGTATTCTCCATAGCTTTTAGGACATGTGCTAGGCTCATAGGAGAGGCCCAGGAAAGGCCTATTAATTGATGGAGTTTCTTTTAAAATAATCATATTCCACAGAATACACCCACAGCTTCTTCAATACCAGCAGAGCCTTGTAGAGATACAGAAAAGTTTGAGAAAGCAAGCCAGTTGCATTTTTTTTTAATCAGATGCTCTTTAGATGAACATGAATTTCATGATATATACTGTAGTTTCAAATTCTTGGTAAAGCTGAAAGCAGACTTGTTAACATTCTCCCCTAAATTGCAAGCAATTCATTTTTGAATCTGTTCTTGCAAAGCATGGTAAGTTAGCAATTTCCTTTAAAATTGGATTTTTCTCCTTTGTAAACAACCTTGTGATGAGGATGATGATGATGACGATGATAATTATCATCATCTCCATTTTTCTGGTTCACTTCCCTCAAAGACCTCTGGGTCTTTTCCAAAAATTAACATAATTTACAATACATCCAGCAGTCTAGCTTATAAGGCTGAAGAAACTCTAGAAATAATGCCTTGACATTGTGGGCGTTACACATGACTTGTTTCTTTGAAATCACTGCATACCTGCTAATTAGGAGAAAGTTTTGCTAAAAAATTAACATAGCACACTAAATGGTTGCTCTTGGTAAAACTGCTGTGTGGAATAAAGCCTGTGTTAAAGTGCCCTCATTTTAATTGCACTTATCTCAGCAGGTACTGTTTTCCCCACAACAATTTACTGAATCAGGCCTTTTTCATTTGGAACTCAAAGTTCCCTCAAGGTCATGTGACATCAAGGTCATAAAAGTCTGTAAGAAACATAAAAGCAGGATTCAAATACAATTATTAGTAATATTAATTACTAAACAATCCTTCCTCCTATGCTGTCTATGTGTTTTTTAAAAGTCCATGAGAAAAACAGTACAAGTTTGAGTAGTTTTCTTACCATAATGATCTATTATATTTACAATTTCTAAAACACTTTCATATATGTTATTTCATTGGATCTTTTCAACCTTTTAAGAAAGGAAAGATAGGTAGAATGTCTCTTATGTTACAGATCTGGAATTGAAGACTTGAGAGAGTTTAAGTGAATTTCCTAAAATCACACAGGTTAATCAAGAGGGATAGCTAATTCTCTTTGTGCTGTAGGATACTCTTTCTAATAATGTAACATTTTAAAATGTCCTTTTCCCCAGGTAATTTTAATGGGATTCATAAGACTTGTAAATTATGTTTACATAGCTCAATTAACAATAAGAATAATAATTCATATTCTTTTCTAGAACTCCTAGATCTGGTTTTCCACTCTCTGGTGCTTGGTAGTTGTGGTCTTTGTGGTAATCATCATCATCATTGCCTTCATCAGTAATATTGACATCATCATCATCAGTATAGCAGTAGCAGCATCTCAAGACCTAGTATTATGTTAGTGGCATTATGCTAGGTAAAGGTACATAAAATTTTAGAATCTAGTTAAGTATTCAGGAAAACAACTAACAAGACAAAAATTACAAACAATAACCCAGATCTTAAGAGCCAAATGAGTGGGAGAAACAAATCTGCTACAAGGACGGAAAGAACATATGATCAGAGAAGGCTAGGATTTCAGGAAACAGGTAACCAAGTGATCAGGAATCAAGGCAGGAACAAGTTCTGAAGAATTAAAGAAACAATAGGATTTAAGCAAATAGAAGGAAGGAGGAGCATATTTTAGGACAGAAAAAATGGCGTCAGCTAAGGCGTCGGAATTTTTAATGCCTATGGAATATGTAACAAGCAATATCTAGTCAGCTCACAAGAGGGTTTGATGAGTTGGTACCAGCAAAGATATGGAGCTCTGAGCCTCTAGGTCAAGGGTTTAGGATTCTATGGTGGCTACTGGAGGTCATCACGCTACCCCATTCTCCTCCTAGGTCAAGAAAGCAAGATCATTTCTGTATTCTTAGAAGCATCATATGCTTCTTTAAAAAAAAAAAATCTATTAATCCTTTTCCTTTATCTGGATCATTTTTCCCTTTTTAATTTAAAGTAGTTGTAGATATATTTGAGGTATAAATCTATCATCTTACTATATGCTTTCTATTTGTATTGCTTGTGCTGAATCTTTTTCTACCCTCCTTTCTTTTCTTATTTTGGATTGAATATTTTAAATTATTTCAGTTTTTCTCTATATTAGTTTGGAAGTAACATACACTAATTCACTTAGTGGTTGCTCTAGGAATAACAGATGAATTTATTGAGTAAATAATATTTAGACCTTGATGCGTTAATAATTCGTGATGTAATTCCTAGGGTAACCACTAAGAGATTAGTAATAGAACGCATTACTTTCAAACTTACAGATGGGGAAAAAAGCAAGAAAGAAAAGCTACAGAAAGGATGAAAGAATATTTAACATGTGAAAAATATCTAAAAGTATAATTTCCAAAAAAAAGCATTATACATAAAGATTACCTCATAATAAGAAAAAGTTCAATTCACAAGAAATATTTGACAATTTAAAATTTGTTTAGACCCAATTTCATGTCCTCAAATATACATAAAGCAAAAACTGATGAAAGTGTAGAGAGAAATGAATACATCCAGTCTCAAAGTGGGCAATTTTATCATACCTTTCTTGACAATTCAAAGAAGGAGAAAACAAATTTAATGAGGGTAAAGATTTAAACAATGATAGTATATATATGTATTTTAAATATAAATATATACTAAATAACATAGTAAAGATATAAATATGTATACATAAAACAATTTTATATATACATATAAAACAATGGACTATATATACTTCAAGGATATACAGAACATTCTTAAAACTTACCACAAAGCAAATTTCAGAACATTTCAATGAGAGTGTGATCTCTGATTAAAATGTAATTAAGCCAGAAGTTAACATACTATTTAGAAAATTAAAAATATACTTCTAAAACCCTTTGAACTGGATGACAATGAAAATAACATTATATCAAAACTTGAGATCCAGTTAGAGCAAGTCCACAGAGGGAGCTTTATGGTCACAAGTGCATATATTAGGAAAAAAAGAGAGACCAACAATTCATAAACTATCATCCACCTCAAAGTTCTAGAAAAGAATGGCAAAATAAGCCCAAAGAAAACAATGAGGGAAAAATAAAATTAAGAAAAAAACACAGTAAAGTAAATCAATGAAGTTAAAAGTTAGTTCTTTCAGAAGACTGAGTAATCGATCTACTTCAGGCTCAGCTAATCAAGGGACAGGAAAAACACCGGAAACCAGCATCAGCACTGGCAAAGGGCCATCAGACAGATGCTGCAAGTATCAACACAAACACAAGAGGATATTTTAAACAATTTCATGCCAATAAATTTGAAAATTTAGAAATGGAAAAATTCCTGGCAAAATAAAATTTACCAAAACCAACCCAAGTTTCTTCCAATAAGAAAAAGAAGATAGAAAGTATCCTATACCTCTTAAAGAAAATGAATCCTTGGAGGGAGGGGGCAACAAAAACTCTTCCTATAAACTTTCCACAAAACTATAGGCCTAGATGGCTTCTTAGTGAATGCTGCCAAACATTTCAAGAAGAAAACTTACGACTTCTTCAAAATCTTGCAAATAATAGAAAGAGATGAAACATATCTGACTCGACTTATGAGGCTAGTATTACCTAGTATTTTAGTATTACTACTAAAAGTAGACAAGGACAGTATAAGAGAGAAAAATTGTAGAATTTTCTCATTCATAAACAAAGACTCAAAAATCCTAAACAAATTATGAGCAAAATAAATCCAGCAACATGTAAGGATGATGCCTCATTATAATGTTGGACTGTTCTAGGGATGCAATGTAAGTTTAATATTAAAAATTGACCAATATTATATCCCACTTTAACGGAAAATGGAGAAAAAAATCATTTGATAATCTCTATAGATACAGAAGAACCATTTGATGATACAATTCATGAAAAAATCCTCATAATAAGCTAGAGATAGACGTGAATTTCCATAACCTGATAAATACTGCTGAAAAGAAATCTACAGCTAACATTTTTGTGAATCTGGACAAGCTGAGTTGAAAATTTATATGGAAAGTCAAAGAGCCAAGAAGCGTCAAAATGGTCTTGGCAGATGACAAGGTGGGAAGATTTGTTCATCCAGATAACAAATAAATGGTATGATATTATGTAGTTTTGCTACAAGGATAGACAAACAGAGCAATGCAACAGACCTAATTTATGATATGTAGTCATACATATCACATGTATGAATAATTTATGACACAGATGATACTGCAGTAACATGGGGAAAGGATTTAGTATCACCTATGAAAGCTGAAGTATTATGTATAGTATTGTCTACATACTCCTAGGTATATACCCAACAGTCATGTGTGCATATGCATACCAATGGACATGTACAAGAATCTTCATAGCAGCAGTATCCATAATAGCACAAAACAGGAAGCCCAAATGTGTATCAGTTGCAGGAAGGTTAAATAAACTATGATATATTCATATAATGCAGCACTATGAAGCAACAAAAATGAACAGGATACAGCTCCACTCAGCATGGGATGAATCCCACAAATAATATTGAGGAAAAGAAGACACAAAGAGACAAAAGGTATGAGTCCATTGAAGCTCAAAAGTAAGCAAAGCTAAACTATACTATTTAGAGATACATACTTGGGTAATAAAACTCTTAAGAAGATCAAGGACATGATTACTAAAAAGGCAAGATAGAGGTTCCCTTTCTTGGGGATGAAGGGTATTAGGACTGGGAAGGGACACAAGAAGGACTTGGCATGTGCAGACCTTTTCCATTGCTCCCCTGTGTGGTGGTTCCATGACTATTTACTTTAGGTGGGTGCATTAAGCCATGCAATTATATATTATGCACTTTTCCTATGTGTGTCAAAATCCACACTAAAATCTTTTTATAAAAGAAGCAAGACAATCAGAGGAGCTTACGGTCGCTGTTGAGAGAGACAGAAGAAAGAAAGAAGGAGAAAAAAAGGAAGATATGGGGAGCAGACAGGAGGCACTGAGGCTGCAGTGGGATAAGGCCAGAGAAAAGGACCCTGGATGCAGAGTGGCCGGGAAGGGACTTGGAAGACGCCCAATCAAAAGTGTTGGTTGCTTGCTGTGAGACTGTGATGCAAGCTCCTCTCCTACTTCTTCCAAAAAACCTTCTGGAAAGTGAACACTGCTTTCTGCTCAAATGAGATATTTTGGGGAAACTCAAAGAAGGCTTGGCACAGAACAAAAACAGAAACCACACTGGTGGACCCAGGACCTGGAGGATGAGGGAACAGTGGTCATCGAGTTAAGCACCTTCTGTACGGGGTGAAGCCTCTGCTTAAAGTCATCTGCATGCTGTCCCTTTCCCTCTTGATTTGGTCCAGCTCTTTGCAGGCAAGGAGAATCATCACTTTACCTCTCAGGGAAGGTGGAAAGGACACGAACTTGGAAGTCATGTAGACTTTGGTTCAAATCTCATCTCCGACACTTACCTGCCAAGTGACCTTGGGCAGGTTTGTTAACCTCTCTGGATTTTGGTTTTCCACTGTAAAGAGGATAATAATACTTATCCCATAGGTGACTTATGTAAAATGCCTAGCAGAGGCTATAAACTAGAGGCCTGTGGGGCAGATGTGTGTTTTGCTGGACTCTGTCAATTTTTAAAAATTTGTTTTCATTTTTAACTTGTTAAAAATCAGTAGATTTCACACTAAAACTTGAATTTCTGGCTGTTCTTATAAAATTGGAAAATCTGGCCATGCAGAGTCTCATTCTCAAATGGCAAATTTGGCTAGGGCAGAGTAGCACACAGCTCTTTAGACAGGGGTGTGATTTCCACTTGGCCACAGTCCCACCCTTCCCTATTGCCTTATACTTGACCTGCCTCATTGACATTTCCTGCTGGCCCTTTAGGGCCCCTGCACTTGGAACACTGGTCCAGCATAGAAAATAATCGAATGTTGGTTCACTCCTTCTTTGATCTCATATATTTGCTGATTGACTTGTTTCACTTCCTATTTCTTTCAGAAAAAAAGACTCCTTGGAAGTATAAATTTACACCATGCTTGCAAACCTTGTGTAAATTTTCTATTCATAGCATATTAGCAACGTTGGTACTTACTGAACGGATATTCCTGAAAGGAAATGTAATAACAAGTGCTGCTTACCATGTGAGATATCGCTGAAGAAGCCTGCTGCCAGGTGTCTATTACCAACTTCTCATCCGCCTCAAAGTTTAACTCCACATTTTCTAGCGTGTAATCAATCTTGTCCTTCAGTAGAGCTCTGGATTTTGATTTGGACATAGCCAAATCCAGAGAAATGGATATTCGAGGAACCAGAGGAATTCTTTGGAAAACAAACAAAAGGAATATAAAGATTTCATTTAACAGATTTTATGTAACAGAATTCTATTTCCATGACCATGTTACTTTCTGAATTTTGTTGTCTTGCTTTATTCTCAATTTTCAAAGCTGTTCTGGAAAAACTCTTTAAATGGAGAAAAGACTGTATTCAAATTCTTATGGTTTAGGAAGTCTTATTAACAAGAGGGAACTAGAAACAAACAATAACAGAACACAATTTTCAGGTTTAATTCTCAGTAATTATGAAGAGGTGGATTAACCTATAGCAATTATGAAGAAAAGCAATTTTGAAATATATCCAGGGCATAAAGGAAAATGGGACGAGGAATAATTCAGTCATGAGAAAGCAAACCAAATGCAACTGGGCATCACTTGTTTAAGATGACTAGTATTATTTGGCTTCCTAAAGTGGACAGTATAGAAGCAGAAAATGACTGCGGCCAGCCTGGTGGCATAGTGGTTAGGTTCACATGCTCTGCTCCAGTGGCCATGGGTTCACAGGTTGGATCCCAGGCATGGACATACACATTGCTCATTAAGCCAAGCTGTGGTGGCATCCCACATACAAAACAGAGGAGGACTGGCACAAATGTTAGCTCAGTGACAATCTTCTTCACCAACAAAACAAAACCGCAGGATATGACAGATGTGAGGTCTACTGGGGTATTTCATGGAGGCAATAACTTTTTGGTGATGGGTGGGGAAGAGCTCAAGTGACCTTCCCCACCCTTGAACATGGATGATGAGGGGCTTTCTTTTTGTTTTGTAAAGTGCTTGGGAACACAAAGTTAAGCTCTACCTCTTCCTTCTCTTAACCATATTGTTGCCCCTATGTAGAAATTTTAGAGCTTTCCCTGGGAACATTCTATCCCAAAAGGACCCCAGGATCTCAAAGGTTAACAGAAGGAGGGAAAGATCCACAGAGCAGAATGTTTCTTGTGATTGGGATCCACCTCAGTGAGACAAAGAGTGAGGGGCTTTCGGCTTGGATAAGGCAAGGGGAGAAAGGAGCCTCAAGGGATGGCTTTGCTGAAACTTGAGGAGGAAAGCCAGGAGCGATAGCTCAAATAAGCATTTGGTTTGGCAGACACAGGTTGCTGGGGAACAGAGCCGTGATTCAGATTGTGAACTCCAGCAAACAATTAGCTTGGCCTTGTTTTGAAGTATCAGACAAGGCTTCTTGAACTTAGCTCTTTGATTCTTACAGTGCTTGGAATTCTGACAGGGTACTGTGCTTATAGAGGCAACGTGTTCAGCATCTACTACCCAGTATATGTCTACCCACAGGACAATTTATGTGTTTTTTTTTTTTTTTTTAAGATTTTATTTTTCCTTTTTCTCCCCAAAGCCCCCCGGTACATAGTTGTATACTCCTCGCCGTGGGTCCCTCCAGTTGTGGCATGTGGGACGCTGCCCCAGCGTGGTCCGATGAGCAGTGCCATGTCCGCGCCCAGGACACGAACCAACGAAACACTGGGCTGCCTGCAGCGGAGCGCGCGAACCTAACCACCCGGCCACGGGGCCAGCCCCGATTTATGTTTTAATAATCCAGTAATGCTAAATCTCAGTCCCTGAGACACATGAGATTCACGTGGCTAATAAATCAAAGTAAGGTTGTGTGATCATCTCTAGATGTCTAACGCAGTACAATGCTCATTTCCCAATGCCTTGGTTTGGAGGACAGCAGTGATGGCGTATCATTTAGAAAAAGAATTTGGGTTTAGAATTCATTTACTGGAAAAAACTCTGGTTTAGCTAGCTCTGCCACTATCCGTAGACATGAACTGGGGTAAGTCACTTGACTTTCTGAGGCTCTGTTCCTTCTGAAATAATGAAAATAATAATAATATGACTATTATCATTACTAATTATTAGTAATTACTAATTATTAGTTATTAACTAATTATTACTTACCATATTATTATTATTACATTTTTGGAGGACTAGAATAGATAAGCTATGTGAAAATGCTCAACACTGCTTGTTTCCCTTATAAATGTTAAGACTCTGTGGTTGGTTGGTTGCTTGCTTGATACATTGACTGACTGAGAGTTCCAGTAGGTATTCATAGCAGTGATTTGAGATTGATGCAGAGTTGTTTTGCAGAAAATAAGAACTGGCTGTTCTTTTGCCTGTTTCTTGCTTCTAACCAACATTAATAGCTCCCCCATTACGTCTGGCTTGCTATTTTGTGCTAAGAACAGAATGCACTGCTACTGTAGACAGTGAAACTTGGCCTCTTTTGATGGCTCTGATGGTTCATATTGCCTTTGGAATTTTTTATTGTTTCTGATTTCAAAGATCTCTCTCAGCAGCTTGCTGAGTTAAATATTTCTCTTCTATTTGTATCAAGAAGAGAGCACAAACTTTCTTTCTTGTGTTTTCTTGCTTACACATGGGCCTAACAGGGATATATTGGGACCAGACCAAGGACGTCTAGAGAAAGAAGAAACCAGCTTCAGATCACTGTATAACCCTATTGTGTTCAAGACATTTCAAATCCTTTTTGGAATAAGAGAAGGTAAAACACACAAAGAGAGAACATGCAATACTCACAATTTAAATAGTGCTCGTAAGTAAGAATAGTTTATTGTCATATTATGCAATAACAATAACAGTCACCACTTACTGAGAGTTATTGGGACTAGATCTCAAGTTTTCTGATTCCCAGATGTGGTACTAAATGCTCTGAGAATTTCATTTCTGTAATCTTTCACAACAACCCTACTTTACAGATAAAGAAACCAAGGCTTAAGAGAGTTGGAGTGACTTTCCCAAACAAATAAATTGTCTTAATTTATTTACATATAGTTAGCAAATAACAGACCCAGGATTGAAACCAGATCTATCTGACTTCAAAACATATTCACTACCCCATATTGAGTTTGCGTAACTCCTGTGACCTGCACTGACAGAGAAAGCTTGTAAAGTAAAGTACGTACACTTCTTTCAATCTACAATACATAGCTCACCTCCTTGGAGATTTAAATCTAATGTTCAGTGCCTGAATATTATTTTTTAAACTTAACTTATTTCTTTTTCCCCTCTTCATATCTTACTGGTCATGAGAAAATATTACTTTAATTCTTAATTCTATTTTATTAAGTTATTTTTAATTCACTTAAGTTTTAAGGATTTTGAGTTTTATTTTTCATTATTTTAATGCTTACTTTTTGCTCTGTTTTGATGTTTTATAGTTGGGAATCACATCACAGGAATTACCACCACTCCCACTCCCCCATTTCTTAAAGACATTTTTCATTCTTTTTGTAAATTTTCAAGGTTGGGGATCTGGCACTTCCTCTGCCCCCACCCACTGGGTCTACAAAAGCAACTATTTACAAAGTTTTATATCGCACAGGAATGTTTGGCTGAAAATATAATTTTTCTTCCACCTTTACCACCAAGTTTATTTTCTTGCTGGCAGGAGTCTGATGTTAGATTATTAATAAGTCTTTCAGTCTCATGAAGTCACAATCACATAGGACTGAGTCTTTCCTGTTTCTCAATTTCCTTACCTGTAAAAGAAGACTCCTAACCCCTCCAATTTTCACTTACATAATGTCACACACACACGCGCGCACACACACACACACACACACACACACACAGAACTGCTTGGGACCTTTCATAAAAGTGATAGAGGTTCACAATTTCTTACTATAAACTCTTGGGGCCAAAAGCGCTTCAGCATTCAAAATTTAGAGCCAGCTCTGATGGCCTAGTGGTTAAAGTTTGGCGTGTCCCACTTCGGTGCCCGTGTTCGGCTCCTGGATGTAGAACCACACCACTCATCCGTCAGTAGCCATGCTGTGTCAGTGGCTCGCATAGAAGAACTAGAAGGACTTACAATCAGAATATGCAACTATGTACTGGGACTTTGGGGAGGGAAAAAAAAAGAGGAAGACTGGCAACAGATGTTAGCTCAGGGTGAATCCTTCCCAGGAAAAAAAAAGAAAAACAAAAGCAAGTTAAAAAAAAAAAAAAGAACTTGAAATTTATATATAATATATATTCACTAATATCCCTAGCAGAGTCTGTTGGAAGCACTCTATAATAAAATACAATATACCTCTGCAGCAAAAATGAGTAAATATTCACCATAATTGGGATAAACAGTGCATATCAATAGTCTTAAATTAAAGTTATAAAAAATTTTCAGTTTTTGGATTTTGGATTTGCAGGTACAGGACTGTGGCTTTTATTAGTGGTATTCAATTTAAAATCATAAAGTTTTACGTTCAGACCAATTACAGTGCGACACAATAGCCTCCCTTACCTGAGTTGGCATTCCAAAACGTCTTTAGTACACAGTTGGACCAATGGGACTCTGGTAAATTTCTTATTGTCATCTGTTGGGATTTTGCATTCCATTCCCCTGTAATAATCTTGAAGGAGTCTCTTTGTATCTTGGAAACGGTTCAGTTCTGCCTTTAATAGTAAATATGAATGTTAATATCCAAGAAAGAACAAGCTGATTTGTACATATTTCCCATATAAGCTCTGTAAGCACTATTTAAAAACATTTAGGTTGAAATTCATTTTCTGGAAATTAAGAAAGAATTGGCTGCAAGTGTATATCTAAAATTTCATAAAAATTAAAGATAAATGGTGACTTTGCGGTCTGTGTACTTATTGAGTATAATTCCACTTAACAAGATGGCATTTCTATTCTTCTTGATATTACAAAAGATTACAGTATGTATTATGTCTGGTGTATGTTATTCATTATTTTGACATTAAGAATTCTTCTGTGCCCTGTATTTAATCAACCAATACATTAACAAACTCTTGAGTGTCTTCTGTCATAGGTAACATGTTAGATGACCTTGGAGATACCAAAAATATTACACATACAAATACAAAAAACTGAAATATAAAATAAGACTAGGTTTTGGTCCTCTAGAACGATTTAACCTAGTTGTGGAGAAATGACAGATAGTAAGATAAAGTGATAATGAATTGTTCTTTTTTCACAGTTTCTGTTCTTACTCCATACGTACAGTAGGGAAATCACTCCCCTGTGCTCACAGAGAAATCTTTCCGCTGGCTTTGCTAGTAGGTGCCTTGTGGGAAGTGGGGAAGCACAGTAGAGCTGGTGGCAAGGTGAGCATCAGTTATTCAAAAGTGACTCCCTGCCAGCCAGCTCATTTCCCTTTGCAGTGACGATGAAATGCATGCAGAGTGAGACCCTGTGCAGTGCCGAACACACCAACATAGACCATGAGTTTTCCAACCCGTTCTCTCATGAAGTGACAGATCAGTTGGTGTATCTGTGCTTCTCTTCGGTAGCGTAAAAACAACCTTCAGACTTTGCTTTGGTTAGTGGGGCTACTTAAACCAGTACCTGAGGGCCTAAAGATTGAAGCTCTTACACAGATGTATTCCATGACATCTAGTTAGTTACAGAAAGCATCTTTTCTAAAAAGAACAAAACTGACTTAGCGTTCAAAACCCTCAGCTGAACCTAACCCAAGGATATTTATGAAAGGATCCCTATATTTATCAAGCAATTAATGTTGTCATTTATTTCATGAAACTTCAAGAAATAGTCTTGTACTGTCATAATCACAGTTTAGAACAAATAAATGTCTATTTCTACATTGTAGTCCACAGCAAAAGACAAGGATAATTTCAACAAGGTTGTTTTGATACAGAAAAGCATAAGCCAAATTGCTCCTGAAACACTGTTCTCTGCTTTATTAAACTTTTCTAGCTAAATGACTGAAACAGGAAGAACTTTATTTGGTTAATTTGAATCTACGTTTCAAAATAAAATTACCATTCATATATTGTTTTAAATTACAGAACATGTTTTAAATTGGATATTAAACAAAAACATATATTTAAGTAACTTTTCAAACTAGCATTTTGAAATTACTAGGAAAACTAAACATTTTTCTCTTTCCTTGCAGGAAAACCAAATTGTTTTAAAATATTCATATAAGGGCTAATCTCACAGTTTGACAATAAGTGATTGACCTGTCATGCTTAGATTTGGTAAAACAGTAGAGAAAAAATCAGTTTTGTAAATTATGCTCATGAAATTACACTGCACAGTGTCACATTTACAATGAGCAGCATGCAAATCTAAACACAATTTGGATATTGACAAATAACTTTGGGGAATTGAAGAAAAGTGTTGCAAGATTATACAAAAATTCTTAGTCATTAAACCGTAGGATTATATTACTTGATAAATAAATTTAGAAATCAGGAAATTATTTCCTCCTTAACTTAGAAAACTGAACTCTTTAATAATGATTATGTTTAGTAGAGCCTATTTCATACAATTGGTATTTGAGACAGTGCTGGTATCTGTGCCTTAGGCTAGCCTTGTTGTAGTGATTATTTTATATAAAATGTTTATTTAAGGAGCATAATTTGATTCATTATATAGCTAACTATGAATAAGATACCATTCTATATCCAGGATTCTCATATAAGCAGACTCGATCAAGACTGCTCTCACTTTACGATAATTACTGAATACTGCTTTCTTACTGTTTTTCTTATCACAGAATCTTAGTTTGGAAAGGAATCTTAGAAATCATCTAGCATAGCATTTTCTAAAATTTATTGTGTAAAAAACTTGTCCTATAGGCTGCTAATGAGTACCCTGCTGGAGGTAAAACAAACAAAAACTTTGCAAAGTCAGTTTTAGAAATGCTGGGTTAACATACCAAAAGGATTTCTTTATTGCAGGGCATCTTGATGCCTTAATATGTCAATACGCCTGTCGTTCTCCCAGGAAGAGGAAAATGTAGAGTATGTAGCACCTCCCAAAGTCATTTGATCACTGAATCCTTGTTTTGTGAAACACTGTAGGACTAGTGTTCCACAGAACCCACTTTGAGAAACACTTATCTAGCTGTCTGTTACCCACTACCATGGGCCCTTGAAGACCTCGATGAGGAATCTTTCCCCTAGGCCTCCATAAACATGAGCAAGCTTCTGCTTATGAGCCTCCTGGACAAGCAGCTCAATTACCTCAAAAGTCTTATTTGATGGACAGTTCTAATCATTAGGCTCTTTCTTCATTTATGGAAGTGAAATCTACTCTCCTCTAATTTCTATCTTTGGTTTTTGTAGGCTCCTATTGATCAGTGCAGAATTGGGCTCTTTGCTGTTCTATGTGGCAGGCCTTCAACTATTTAAACAACACTGATGATAAAGCAGTGGCTGAGAGTACGGCTCTGGAGTTAGGCTTTCTGAGTCCCAAACCCCAGCACTCCCACTTATCGGTTGTGCAGCATTGGGCATTCATTTCACCTATGTTTGCCTCAGTTTCCTCATCTGTGAAACAGGATTATAATAGAATTCACTGCATATGGTTGTCATGCAGGTTTAATGTACCTTACATGAAAGTCCTTAGAACAGTGCCTGGCACGTACGGAGTAAGAACTCAATAAACATTAGCCCTTAAGCTGCCCTTTCCTTTATCTTCTTTTCTTCTAGTTATTTTTAGATGTGGATTCAGTTTCTCAGGGTGAGAACCTTAAATTTAGGTATTGTGGGTGTAAGAGTCATACCACTCCCGAAAGGGGTATGTATTGCTTGACTGATGAGAGTGAGTCACAAAAATTCTCTATTCCCTTAGCCTTTGCTGTAGGATTTCAGTTACATCTGCCATAAGCTTTTGACACATCTTTTCCAACATTCAACCTCTGCTTGCCCAAGCTGGTGTCCCAGGGATGCTAGCCAGACTGGCTCAGGATGCTTGAGTGTCTCACTTTAATCCTTTGCACAACCCATGCCTCGTTAACTCCCACCTGGATCCTGGAGGCAGCAATCAGTGAGGCTGCCCCTGCCTCTCAGGTTTCTGCCTACTTCTCAGGCCTCCTATGGTCCAACTGCCCCTGCACCAGAGACTTGTCCCTTTGAATACTGGAAGTGCTAGCATTCATTGGTCCTTAGTTGAACAAGCATTTATTGAACACCTACTATGCACTAGCTCTGGCGACTGTCAGCTAAATATTCTCATTTCCTGCAGCATCTTCTCAGGTAGGTAATCAGTTGAAGGCTAGAAATGTACCTTTTCCATTCTCTATCCTCATTGCTATTCTTCTAGAAAAAAATACTCATGTAGACATGGCTTGACCAAGACAGCCTTCATATTCTCCTCAGCTTGACGAAATTTCACATGGGCTTCTTCCTAACCTAGGCTCCTGACTGAAGTATTTACTTTAGCAAACTTGTCATTATAAATCCTTTGAATCTGCCCCTTTGAAATGTAAATCTTTTTAAAAGCTTCTTGCCAGTTTTAGAACTCAGGACTGTCTTTCCCTAGGACCTGGGAAACCTCTCTTTGAAAGGTAAGCATCAAGGAACAGAAAGCCTGCGTCCCAGCTCCTCTGGGAGGGGAGGTGCCTAACTTAGGAGGGTGGCTTGCTCCAAGTGGTAGAACTACCTCCTGTTGTGAAGATAGGAGAAAGTTTACTTTTCCTTTAGGCAAGGCCAGTCAGCAAACATAGATGGTCTATGACTCTCTACCCCACTCCAGCTCTTAAAATCTCTCCAGCCCTTATTTTTGGCAGCTGCGTATCTAGACTTGGTCTATGCTCTCTCCTCTATTGTTGATGATGTCTCAGAATAAAATCTATGTCTATCTTCTTATCTTTCCAGTGCAGTTTTTTATTTAACAGACTGCACATATAAGTTAATCGAGTTGTTCTGATGAATAGTCTGCTTTTCCAGTCTAGACATAAACTTTTTTCTGGAATCAAAGGCCTGCTGAGTCTGATCTAGCCCATGCTTTATGGCTGGTTTGCTTTCCCAGGCTTTGGCTGGCCACTTTGAATGTCTGCTGTGAGAGGCTGATGAGGTAACAATCAGTATAGATACCATCTCTGCTGTCCCCTCCACAGGTCTGGGCCACCTGGAAGCAAACCTGGTGGTTAGTTGTTTGGGATGCTCCCATTTCTGATGCTCGTTTGGTGGAGACCAAAATCATTTATTTCAGCTAACTTCCTTGGCAAGCAGGAGCTCAGGCTGGGCAGAATGCTATAAGTAAAATGAGCCCTGAACAGACTCCTCACAGTCCTAAAGGAGTTGTTACATGAGGGACATGGCTGTGGAGGGAAGAGTTCGTATTCATGACTGGCTGCTCTTACCTGCATCAGTGAGAAGAAATGGTTCATCGTTATTCCCATGGAATCCTGCAACCAGCTCTCATTTATGATATCCAGACGCTCCTGCTCGGCCTCTTCCTTCTGGGCATCACAAATGTCCCACAGGCGGTCTCGTAAATCCTGAACGGAAAGAAACATTGCTGTTACGCTTCTGATTGATGGCTCAAATTACCTCAGTGTAATAAAACTAAAATCCTTGGCCTGTCCTAAAAATGACTCTAAAGAAAATTTTGACCTAATGTGCTCATGGATTTTATTCCATCATTCAACAAATATTTATCTGCTTCTACTCTATGTCAGGCCTCGCTTTCTAAGACTAGCTCACCACATTGTAAGCCTGTGTCTACCACAAATCCACTGCAGTTCCTTTATTCGTGGGTGTCTGTTTGATATATTCCAATCCTTCCTCAAAAAATTTGTTTGGTTGAAAAAGTCCTTTCAGGGAATTTCTGAGGAAATGGTGTCTTGCTCGTGGAAGACTCATGCAGCTGTATTTAATGCAAGGGCACAGGCCTATTAATTAACCACGAGTGGAACATGTCATTCACCAAGAAATGCTATCAGAGCCTAATGGGATTGTCCAAAAATAAATTTGTACTAAAAAGCTAGCAGTAAAAAAATCTTTTAAAGATCCCAGCTCTGACATGTACCAGATTCTGAGCAACAATAGTGCTGATAATTTTCATAAAAATAACAATAGTTACCAAGTACTAAGGCCTTCATATATGTGTTGGAATATAAGTCACCATACTTATATTGACACATTTAATGCTTCACAACAACCTTAGGTACTATTATTATCTTCACTTTGTAGATGAGGAAACTGAGTCGCAGAGAGGTTATCTTCTTAATGTCATACAATGAGTAAGTGCTTGAGCCAGGACACGAGCCTGTGGTCTTGAGTAACATGTACCACTATATTAGCTCTTGTTACTTTATCTGTAGAATGGGGATAACATTACTCACCTTTTAGCTGTGTTATATAGAATAAATTAGCTTATGTATGTAAAGTATTTAGCATAGTATTTAGCACAGAATAATTCCTTAATTAGTGAAAACTATTATTATAATCTGATTCATAGTGATAAAATATTTATGGTTTGATAAAATATCTCACTAATGACATATATACAGTCCAATAAAACTTGACATTTTTCACAATAATAATAATTTGTTGAACATGTACAATGTGTTGGGCACTGTGTTAAGTACTTTACATCGGTTGCCTTACTAATCCCCACACTAAGCAAGAGGTAAGTTTCTGATGAGAAAATTGATGCTTAGAGAGGTTAAGTCACTTGCTTAGGTGTCAAGTGTGGTGGAGCCAAGAATTTGAACACAAGGAGTTTGATTCTAGGGCTTGGATTTTACTTATGTGATACTGTGTTTGAGGAACACTTGGCATTTTGGTTTGCTACCTTATGGGGGCTGCACATGAAATGAAAATATCACAGTCTTTTATTTTTTACGAGGAAGATTGGCCCTGAGCTAACATCTGCTGCCAGTCTTCCTCTTTTTGCTTGTGGAAGATTGTTGCTGAGCTAACATCTGTGCTAATCTTCCTCTATTTTATGTGGGATGCTGCCACAGCATGGCTTGATGAGCAGCGCTAGGTCCACGCTGGGATCTGAACCTGCAACCCTGGGCTCTGAAGCTGAGTGCACAAACTTCAACACCACGCCACCAGGCTGGCCCCTCAGTAATTTTTTTGCCCACGGAAATAATTAAGGATGTCATAAGTATTTAACTGGATGAAATTTTCTGTATAATTCTCTATAATAAAAAATTTGTGCTCAACAAATATTTGTTAATGAAATGGTGACTAAAAACAGAAATTTGTTAAATAAATTAGGATATAGTTCATTAGTGGAATATCTTTTAGACATAAAAATGATGAATTTTTATTGAGAAAGAAAACATGTTCTACTGTTGAAAAAGAATGTTAGAAAACAATCTATACATTGCAATCACATCTTTTTGCAAAAATAATTGCCCCAAGGTAGTAACAATGGTTAACTATTGGCAATGGGATTATGAATTTGTTATTTTAAATTTTTCTTTTTATTATCTAGTTGTCTACAATAAACATGTGGTATATTTGGAATTTAAAAAAATCCCACATTAGATATTTTTAATTTAAAAACCTTCTCCTTCTACCAACAATCACCTGACTGATATGGGGAAGAAGAAGTATATAGAAGGGCTGGTATTATAAGTAAGTAGGAAAGAGGTAGAAAAGGCAGATATGTTTTAGGATTTACATAGCTATTAATTAGTATTTGAGGAATGTCTAAGAAGAGGTAAAATATTGCAGTTTTACCAGGACATTCGTTGATTCAATACCTCTTGGGTCAAATCCTCCAGCAGCCGCTCATCCAAGTCACCCTAATGCCTTCACTTAATCTCAGTAGCTTCCCAATTGGTTTCCCAGGCGGTCTCCTTGCTGCTGCTCCACTATAGACTCTTTTACAACCAAAAGCCAAGGTTTCAACTCTTGTTCAGATTAACACCAATATCCTAATAATGACCTCCAAGGCCTTAGCTAATCTGGTCCCTATGATCTCTCTGACCTCATCACCAACCACTCAGCCACGTTCACTCTGCTGCAGCCACACCAGCCTCCTGGTTGTCCTTCAACCACACCAACCATCCTCCCCTTTCAGTGCCCTTACCTTTGCTTTTCACTGTGCCTGATATACTCTTTCCCCAAATAGCTACACGGCTCACTCATTACTTCTGTCCTGAATTTGCTCAAATGTCACCGTCTCACTTCTCAGTGGGCCTTTCCACAACCACCATATACAAAATGGTACATCAATGTTCCTTTTCCCCTTGCTCTGTTTTCTTGTTCTCCACATAGCTCTTATTGCCAATGACATATCACTATACGTTTACTTGTTTATTTCTTATTCTCTGTCTTCTGGCCACCAGAACGTATACATCATAGGGTCATAGATTTTTTTGTTCACTGTGGAATCCCCAGCCCCTTAAACAATACTAAGACCATGGCAGATGCTCAATAAATATTTATAGAGTAGATGAATGGGCCATGGGGTAGAGACTGGCATTGTTTTTGTTATACAAATAAATATTGAGATTATAATCAGACTTGACTATTAGTAGTCTATACTTAAGTGGCAAGGGAAAGAATTCCTCTGACAGGATAAGGGGCTCTGTAAATTTACACAGAAAAGATGAAGGGTAAGAGATTGAAATCAGGCTTCTTGTACACTGGAGGGCTTTAGAAAGCATCAGGGTAATAAACTCCATTTATTAATTTATGAAAATCTGCCTGACTACGAAGTGCCAGGCATTGTGCTTGTTGGAGAGGCAAAGATGTATAAGATTTGGTACCTTCCCTCCAGGGATCTGTACCATAGAAGCAACTCTTTAGGTTTTCCATGCCGTTCTCTCCTTCTCCTTCTCCCTGACATCAACCAATCATATACCTGCCTTCAAAATAGACATGTACATAATACCAGTCAAGGACACAGTTACATGGCTCAACAAAGGGGTTAACAGCTGCACAACAGATGCCAAGAATGCTCTTGTACTGCTGGCCTTGGATTCCCTTTCTGGAAGCATTGGCCACCACATTCTCATTCTGAACTCAGAGTGCAGAAGAGCCTTTGCTCTTGAGAGTTGGCAGGCAAGTGTCCAAACCATTTTCCTCCTCATCCTCACACCTCAAGAAAGTAAGAAGGGAATGAATTAGGATTTTGCAGTGTAAGATCTGAGAGTGTGGAGGCCCTGGCCCAGCAGGTCACAGATTCCCTTACATTCAGTCTTTGGTGTAGCTCAGCCTTTGTTTCCTCATCATCCCACAGGTCATCAGGAAGAGAGTTGAAATCAGTCTGCCATTGAGATACAAAATTTTGCTTGTGATCTGGACGCCTTAGAAACTGCTGGAAACCTGTTCTGTAAGACATTAAGAGAATGAGATGGAGCTTACATGTCATACCTATGAACTATAAGATTCTAACTTAGGAAACTTTACTTACCTAATGTCATATAAGTAGGCAAGCACAGTATGCCGGTCTTCTCGTAGATGCCTGAGTACTTTTTTGATGGAGTCTATGTAGGAACTTTCTATTAGTTCCCAGTAAGGTACTAAAAATGAAGGTATTTCCTGTTAAATGGTAAAGCATAAAAATTATTATTTCAAAGTGAAAATTCTTCCAAATAATTGAGTCAAAAGAGCAACACTAAGCAAGGAGATCAAGCAGCAACTGCAACTACATAAAGCGCTCTCTGTGAAATTTCTTGCTTCTCCTTTCTCTTCTTCCTCAGGTAATTCCTATTCCAAATAATTCTTCATGTCTCAACTCAGACATAATTTCTTCCAGAAATCCTTCCGTGATCCAACAAGTCTATAAGATCACTCTCTGAAGCTCTGAAGTTGTACCTTACCACCCCGGACTTCTCCCATTATAGGATCAATGACATTAATTGTAACTGCTTATTTATTTGTCTATATCCACCTTGAGAATGTCAGTATCATAAAGCTAGGAACAATAGTTGTCTTGTTCACCACTATACAGTTTTTCCTATAATTACCACAGTGTCTCAGACATAGTAGGTGCTCAAGAAATATTTATTGAATGAATGAATTGAATTGTCACAGATGGCACATTTTGCCTAAGTTAGGACATGTCTAGTATGGACAACACCTACAGTTCATGTCAGGGTGATAATGAGTTATTTCTTTGAATTTTCCCAAGAGTTTTATCTTGGCTGTGTGTATCATGAAAATTAGAAAGTTTCTTTTATCTTTAATGATGCAAATAAACAATCAAAAACAAGAAATAATCAAAATGAAATAAAATTGAAGATACATATTATATTCAACATAAACTTGCCATACCAATTATTCCCTTATTGACTGTGCATTTCTTTACTCAGGGAATCACACATGAGGACCTCAGAGGTCATCTAGGCTAACTTCCTCTTCAACCGAGAAATGCCAAATACTAGAGATAGATTATCCAGTCTCTCTGTGGACCTCACCAATGGATTAAGCATGAAATTTCAAGGCAGCCCCCTCCAGTGCCACACAACTCAAATTCTTCCTGTGTTGAGTAGAAATTTGCCTTCTTGTAGTTTCCACTTATCAGCCCTAGCTGTGCTCTTTGGAGGACGACAGGCTACATTCATACAGTCTTCCCTATGACAGCCTGTCAAGTATTTGAAGACTTGAGTGAGGAGAAGTAGGCAGGGATTGAGGATGAAACCTGCTTGTTTTTGTATTCCCAGCATCTAGCATAGATTTGCACGTAACAGGTGCTCAACAAATGTTAATACGGATGTAGGTAGACTCACCTGAACCCAATTTTATCATCAGTTAAATTTTTAAGAGACTGGATGGCTCCATCAAGTTCTAACAGCCCACAACTCTATGTCCAACCATACTTCAAGTATTCATTTATCCAAATTAAACATTTGCAGTTCCTTTAATGCTCCTCTGATATTATTTTAACATTTTTTTCTTACCTAGTTGCCCCTTCTAGTTTCTAGTTTTTCATGATCTCTCTTAAAGGATATGGTATCCAGAATGATGCTAAAGACCATTTTAAATAAACTCACTGCTAAACTTCCCTCCTGGTTGACTTCAATCCATTACTTAATTCTCTGTGCTTAGAGAGTTACCACCTACGAATAGACCTAAGTGAATTAATAACCTGTTCACAGCTCTCATTTATCTATAAGAACTTCATGAGACATCGTCAAATACTGTTTTTAACTCAAGATATACTGTGTTTATGACTCTTCCCTGATGCACCTACCCAAATGCTATCAAGGAAAAGGAAGGGGCCAGTTTAGCAGGATTTAGTCTTAGTGAACCTGTGTGGGCTCTGGGTGATTACTTTTCTATTTCATAAGTGCTCGCAGGTCATGTGTTTAATAATTTTCTCTCAATTTTGTCAGGGATTAATGTACAGGTTATTGGTCTGTATATTCCTAAATCCCATCTAGCTTTCATTAAATATTTTAGCATATGCCTACATCTGGTCTTCTAGAATCGCCTCTGTGATTTCTATGAGTTATTGATAATGTCATACCTGTAGGTTCTTCCAGTCTCTGGGATGTAATTTTTCTGAGTTGGGGACTTGAACTTAGTGATGTGGCTAGATCTTCAGATCTATGCTTTCCAGTTAAATAGTCTTCTCTTCATTAGAGAAGACTGAACATAATAGGAAATTGGTAGCCAAAGCAAATATTCTCCAAATCTTCAGAAGTTGGAAAGCAAATACCTCTCACTCCAACTGCCTCCTTTGTTCTCTCTGCACCTTCCCCTGTGGCTGGAAGAAGGGGAAGAACCAGGCTCTCCAACTTGGCTGCTGTCTCCTCCTGGGAGAGTCAGGTATGAAAGCAATCTCTCTCTCTCCCTTTCCTTCCACATGCCTATTGAGGTAAGGTAGATCTGGGTCCTAGGAAGGCCTGGAACTAGTGTTACCCGATAAAGAATAGGATACTCAATAAAATTTGTTGATTATCTGAAATTCAAATTTAACTGGGCATCTGTCTTTCTTCTTCCTTGGCAGGCAAGCACTGCAACTCTGTGTGAGAAATTTAGAGTGGGAAAAGGACTAGAATGGATCCCATGGCCTGCTTTGTTTCTAGGCCCAAGGCTACTTCTATTTGTAGCAAAATGTGTTTTCTACATGGTTTTGCTTAGGTAACTAGACGTCTGTGCTGCCTATCTACCCATTGCCCCTCCAGACCAGTTTCTTAGCCTTCATTCTCCACCCGGCTCAGTGCTCTGGAAGACTAACTTATGAGAACTGCTTTAGGAAACTCCCTTGCCCTTTACCTCCTGGGCAAGAGATGAGAGCAGGAACTTGAGGTCTGGTTATGTATTTCCCTGCTTTTTTCTGCTGGGTCGCTGTGCGTGCCTGCATCCTTCTGCTGAAGGCCACAGCTCTAGTCAGATGGCCCTCTTCATGCAGAGGTCCTCGTGAGGTCCAAGCCTCTGCTCCCTTTCCTCACCTTCTCAGGCCTAGTGGCCATAAGAGCTCCCAGCTATCTCTCGTTTTCAGGGTAATAATCTAATCCTTGTAGGTTTCCTTATTTAACGGCTATATCCTTTATTCAACTCCCCTCAAATTATCACCTGTTTTCTGCCAGAATCCTGACTACTAGAAGATCTACATGGGAGCTGGTGCCATATCTCAGTGTTAATGTTTATTTTTTTACTCCTGCTCTCTATTTCCCTCTTGTCCTCTATGAATTATTTTTCTCAAGGGCTTCAAGGTTTGGAGTTAAGGATTGGATTTCAATATTTATGCCATATTTTGCCCCTGCCAAATAATAGAATTTTAATTTTATCTCCTTCCAGACAACCACTTCTATATCCTGCTTCTAAGACAGTTTTTGAATATCTTTATTTTAAAAAGTAGCTTCTGTTTGGCTGAGTGATATCAATTACACAAATTCATAGTTATATCATTTAATGTTCTCATCTTCAAATATTTTCCGTTCTAATTTCCCCATCAATGCTACTTAATGAATTCGTTAGAGCCCTATCAAGAATCTATTACATACTCTGCACTGTGTTTGATTCTGTATTGAATACAGTGAATTATTCCACGTTTTCCTACCCTCCCCCAAAGAGTCCATCATCTAATTGGGGAGATAAGACATTTCCCTAGGAAAGCCCAAAAATGACAGCAACACCACAAATCACTACAATTCATGATTGGGTCTCAAATGCCGGGCACAGATGGTCAGTGCCAAGAGTTAGCAAGGTAAGAAATCACTGAGGACCGCAGTGAAGGAAGACAGGGATGGAGTCTTTCAAAAAGCTCTTGTCGTTTTAAAAAGCTTTAAAGGAAAAACCTTTCTGTGTGATTCTCCTAAGATGACTTATCAATTAGAGCAAACAGATTTGTGTAGGTGGCAATTGTGCTTTGTGGTTGTCAGAGAACAGAGTGCTGAATGGAGCTTCCAGGGCTTACCTGAGCATCTCCTGCCTTACATCTCCTGCCTTACACTAACGCACCCATTTAAAGTTCTCAGGCCAGAGAGCTATCTGTTCTTTCATTAGTTTAGTTGGCTTCAAAAAATTTTTTCTATTTCTAAAAAATTAGAGGTTAAACTTCCTTTGGAGGCGTTATGATGAGGGCATGAGAAAATGGATGGAGGGCTATAATTTGCTGGATATGTGTTCTGGGGAAGTCATTCTTCCAGGAAAGTGCATCTCTGCTTGTACTGGGGAGAAAATTAGTCCTCACAGAACCCATTGGTGGCCTTCATTTCAGCACTCCACAGCAGTTCAAAGCATGACTCAGAAATGCGAGTGAGTAGAGAATGGATGAGATGTGGTTCAATGAGCAGTCTCAAAAAATCATCTTGGTTTTTTAACGAGTATATTCATTACTAGCTATGAAAGTCCTTCTGGATGGTGCAAAAAAATGGTGTGACTGTTACTATAAATAGGAGAAACAATAAATTCTACCAGCTTGAATCTAAACTGCCATACCTCAGCAATTGGTTCATCCACATAGACCCATTCTTCTGATCCAGGCTTAGGTGGTGGCGGACCTACTGGAGTAGGTGACGTATTTGTAGACTCAGCAGGTGATTTCTTTACTGGTACTTTCCCTCCTGCAGATTTTCCTTTAGAACCTTCAACGTGATATCAAATCATTCCATTACAAGTAAATGAAAGAGACCAGATTCTGGTGGATGAATAAATCTGTGATTTCTGTGGACTCCAGGCAATTCACTAACTACTTCTTAAGCAACTTCGGGCAGCCTCATCAAATCAAAAATGAAAAACTTCATTATCCACAGCCCTCTGAATTAACCAATAATGCCAACAACAGTGTTGTTGTTTGTTTGTTTGTTTTAAAAAAAAGCAATCCAACTTCTCTTATCTCATTGGCTATGAAAAGCAACTTGATATTTTATTATTATCTCTGTCCTTGCTTCCACAAGAAACATGTGGTTCTATAAAGTGTAGACTCTAGAGCAAAGTATATTTCATTTACTATTGCAAAAACTAGTAAATTAAACTCCAGCCTGAAGGAGGGAGAGGGTAGCTATAACACGAGTGATGCTACTGCTTTTCCTGGAAGCCCAGGGGCAGAGCAGGGAGGAAGGAGGTTATTTTAAGAGTCTGCCAGAGTCAGTGAGGAATGTTGGGGAGGATAAGAAGAGGTATTGTAGCTCCTGAATATTCTCACATTCCCTGCACGAGACACAGGGTTTCTGAGTAGGAAACCGTATTTCTTGCTACTGTTATGGAGTATGGATGAAGGCAATTGCTGCGTCATAAGCCTAGCTGAATTAAGGCATAAAAGTGAGAGAGAGAGGAAGGAAGAGAAGAAGCAAGAAAAATAGAAGGATGAGGATGAGAAAGAGGTCTAATTTTTAGTTCAAAATTCAGAAAGGGCACACGCTTCACTTTCCGAGATAGCATCAAGCAGCGGGAATCTAGACAAGCCTCACTCTGATGGACTGACAGACCTTGTGACTGACCAAAGTACCTTAACTCAGAAAGTATTAATATTTCCTTAAAAATCAAGGTTATTATAGTTTAGAAATTCATTCAGTTTAAATTCCACTTACCTTCAGATCAATTATTGAATTTTAGATGCAGTTTGTAGATGCCTACAGAACTGGGAGCACTTTCTTTCCCAAAAATGTATTTTTTTAATGAATATTCTTTAATGATAATGCCGTTTAGAAAAGTAAATATATCTTCCACGTTTATGTTAGTTTAAAATATATGGATTATAAGTAGAGGGGAAATTGTCAATTATGTCTTGTGGGGAGTTTATGTGACTTCTACTTATACATTTAAAAACAGTATCTATTATCCACAGGTCTTAAGTTGTATCTAGATTTTTAAAATTTAGAACAATTTAAGGAAATCTTTGTTCAGGCAATAACCAAAAAATGTTCCTTACTTGATATATTTTTCTATATGGTGATTTTTCATTCTTTGACATGAATCTCTAGTGCAACAAAAGTGATAACACTATGACCATTTTAAGATGAATTTCTCTAAGAAGAATTCCTAAAAGGAAGAACTTGGTAATTATAAATGTGAGACTGGAATGAGTTTCTTTTTCTTCTTTTCTTAAATATCATGATCACTCAGTGAAAATCAAGAGAGTCAGGGAATATATTTGGACTATTGTTCTTTGATTCTATTTAACTTTTATCTAATTTTTAACAATGAAAGTGCTAAGAGGCAAAAGATTTGAATGAATAAAAATGTATCTATGTCATAGTGAATGAAAACAGATGTCACTTTTGCACAAAAATCTATCAACATCTTAAATACAATGGAGGGCTTTCCTTTTTAAGTACCTCCCATCCAACCATATGAAAGCTTCAGTTTCTAATAAGATATTTGCTTTTGCTTGACAGTTGGATCACTGAGTCCTCAGTGTAGCCATTCTTCATGCATAAAAGGTTTAGAGAGTAATCCATGCTTAGCGTAAAGGTAGATTTTAGCTTTTTTATTTTCGGTTATAAGAACCTAATGGTAACACATAGAAGCCCATTAAACAAGAACAAGTACAAATAATCATAAGGAAAAAAGAAAAATGCAATTTTAGGACACATGATTTATTTAATCATGTTATCTGTAAAGAAATGGTCAAAGTTGAAATGATAGAGCAACAGCTTTGAGCAAAGAAAATAACATGGTAGGAGCTCAGTAAAGGTAAGAGTAAGGTTCATCAATTGCTGAGAGGACATTAAGAAAACTAGAACACTTTCAAATTAAGTTGACACAACTCAGAGAGATGAGAGGATTGTAGGAAGGAGGAAAAGATATGGAAAGTCTGATTTATTGTTTTTTTTTAAAGAAAGGCATTATTATTACCTTTCGGTCTCCAAATATTTCCTAGTAGGATCTGATTTAATTAACAGCTTCACTAGGTAGAAGCCAAAAGACTGGTTAACAGTGATGGCTTCCTTATTGTCTTGGGGTTGGCCACGTTCAGCAAAAAAACAACTCTTTGTTGTTAAGAAATAGTGCTGATGGCTGCCTAGGCCGCAAACACTGGCAAGCAAAGTAGACACTCAGGATGTCTAGGATGAGATGAAAGCTTTAGCTCTGAAGCAACATGGCCAGGAAGAGAAGTGAGTCAGTGTTAGGTAGGGAGCCAGAGATGGAACAGGAACCAGCTTATTCTCTAAATCACTATTGAGAAGCTATTTTGGAAAAGCTTGAGGAGGGAGTTTTCTCTCCTTAGTGTCCTAGAATTCATGTTGTTACTCTGTGTGGAGCTGAAGATATGGAATGTGAACAACTATAAAGTGATGAGGACTGGTTATCTGGGATCACTTATGGGTCCTAATTTAATTATACTTATCAGTAATAAGTGATGGGAACTCCCTACGCCAACTACGGAAAGGAATCTCCTTTCTGTTCATAGTCTTTGATAACTTGGTCTGGTGCCAATAATATCCTGTATTCACTTAGTCTCATTTACTCTTGAGTCAGACTTTGTTCTGTCTACTTTTTTGTATATTTACTTATTCCTTACAATAGCTACATGAGAAATTACTTTTATTAACCCATTTTATAGATGAGGGAACTGAGGCATTCTAAGGTAAAGTTACTTGCCTTAGATCATTCATATGGTAAATATCAGAGCTGGGATTTCAGTCTAGGCAGGCTGGCTCCAGAGACTGCGCTTTTGACTGTCACACTTCATTGCTTTTTAGTGTCTGTTTATGTTGCTCATATTCAGCAATGTTCATTAGATTGATATGGAGAGATCTGCAAGCTTTAGAGCAGTTCTTACAATACTATTGATTTGACTCATAAATTGATTTTAAGATTGTTTTCTATTTACATTGCATGCAAACAATTTTTCTACTTCTGGTAAAATTTTTTTAAAACTACAGGCTGAGAAATAGATTCATTAAAAAACTTATACTTAAGAGTATAAAAAAATTATTTAATTCACTTAAACTATGGTGACAGTATTAAGGCAAAATTCGGGGAAGTTATGAGCAATTTGGTGTTGTGAGTTAATATGGGCATGTAGATGACATTCTCCAAAGACGGAAGAGGCTCTAATTTTCCCTTCTCATAGTTTAACTGTTTCTAACACAACACTACTTTATTTATTTTGACTCTCAATTTCCTCATCTTTGAAGTGGGAAATGATCATTTCTACTTCAAAAGAGGTTATTAGAAGTAGTGAGATTATATATATACACAAATTATCTTGTATAGTGCCTGGCACACAGTGAGCACTCCATAAGAGGTAGTTTGTTATTATGATTATGAATTATATTATAAAAAGAGATTGTTGTTGAATTTTTCTATCTGAACCACAATCACAAATTAACCATAAACCTTCAGAGGTGTGGCATAAACCTTCAGATGAAACCCAATGTATTTTGCATTTGCTAGAAAATCTATTAAGGGCTTGTACATGGTTCCACGTACTGTCCTTTGTTTAAGGTGATAAAAATATATTTTAGAAATTCATCCTAGAAAAGCTTAGATTTTTGTTTTTTTCTTGTACAATTGGTATATCTCCTCTGTCTGGAAATGTGAATGAAGCAACCCATTATGCTTCCTTCTTTGCCTTGTTTGTTTGGTTCTTCTGAGTTGAATGAGCCACCACAATAAGCATGGTGTCCTTGAGTTGGGCATACCACCTCCCTCATTTCAGGGCTTGGCTTTTTATTTCTATTTCAACAGCACTTTTATATACATTTTTTGAAAAAACTGTAATGCAACTTAAACATTTTGGAGAAGGGGGTACATTATAAATAATACCTTAGAAATAACTGAGCGTTTCTGATATTCCAGTGGTTAAGGCCTGGGGCTCTAGTATAGTAGTTCTCCAACTTCAGTGATCATCAGAATTCCCGAGAGGGCTTTTTAAAACACAAATTGCTTTGCACCTCCAGGAGTTTCAGATTCAGTAGGTTGGGGGTGGGGCCGAGTATTTGTATTTCTAACAAGTTCCCAGGTGATGTGGATGCTCCTGGTCTGGGGACCATTCTCTAAGAGCCACTGCTCTAGGGGCTAAAGGCATCTAGGTATTTCAATTTCATTTCACTTTTATCTTTTTTCTCTGTTCTTCCATGTCCTTTAAATTAGATGTCATTAATGTTTATAACATTGACTTTACATTTATTGCTAAGTAGTCTGGTAGCACCTACAACCACAAGTCAAATCAGAAGCCAAGCACTCGAACAGTACTGATACTAATACATGGCAGGCCAGAGGAACTAAAGATGGCATTATTTCCAAAGGTTTGTTCTACAGAACTCTAGTCCCAATGAATATTCCTCCAAGAGAGAAGAAATTTCTCCAAAATGTTTTCAGTTATTACATACTGTATCTCTCACTCCCTTAAAGATGCACATTAAAATATTTAAAAATCTCGTAATTAAAAACATTTTAATTTGGCAAAACTCAGCATTTTAGATTTAGTTGATTATGGAAAACTGTCTTCCCTTAGCCCCTAATTAACACCTCCTAAGTAAGGCCAGAGGGTGTAAAAGCCATTGTTATACGAAAGAATGAAATGGGACAATGGTAAATGGGTTGAAGAAAATAAAACATGCTTTAAGAACAACATAAGTACAATTGCAAATGGCATTTCAATGTCAAGATTTGGTGGGGGGTAAGGGTAGGGATTGATCTAATAGAAGAATAGGAATGAATCAAAGATGTTAATATAAGTATGGGAGATATAAGTTTGTAGAAAGGAGAAAGGAAATGGTTCCTCAAACGCTAAAAGATGCTTTAAATATAATTGATATAAAATGGCCTGTGAGATAAACAGATAATCAATCGTAGTGTTCACCCCTAATGGTGTTAATTTCAAATACTAAAAATTAAAATCATGTAACTTTCTCTTAATGAAGGAAATCCTGTTATAAATGCCAAAAAAGCAGTATTTATATGTAACAGAAAGATTTCTAAATCTTGACTGAGTTCACCTATTTCAAATACTAAGCACAAAAGAATATCAGTAAAATAAAAGCAAAAAATGTTTGGAAGTGGTTGGTGCTATTTAAATTGAGCTAACTGCATGACTCCAGTGTATATATTTAACTGGTTGAACTTGTATTTGCTTATTGTTTGCTTAGAGTCTATATACTTTTAATTAAGGATGCTCTTAGAGCATGTACATTATTATATCTAATTGATGATTTGGTACCGAGTATACATAGGTGTATTTAGTTCCTATTTTTGAGGATTCTATGATGATCCTCCATTTACTTTTGTAGATCACAATGAGAAAGCAAGGGATGATAAAGCAATGTGAAAATTCTTCTTTTTTTAGTAAACAGGTGAGAGGTGAGCATAAATTATATGTTAACTCACCAAATGGCTGTAATTATATAAGCCTATCACATCATATAATTAGAGAAGGGTGAGAATCACAGTTATGTGTCTTAAATGCCAAAACAGGGGCCGGCCCGGTGGCGCAGCGGTTAAGTTCGCACGTTCCGCTTCTCGGCGGCCCGGGGTTCGCTGGTTCGGACCCCAGGTGCGGACATGGCACTGCTTGGCAGCCATGCTGTGGTAGGCGTCCCATGTATAAACTAGAGGAAGATGGGCACGGATGTTAGCTCAGAGCCAGGCTTCCTCAGCAAAAAGAGGAGGACTGGCAGTAGTTAGCTGAGGGCTAATCTTCCTCCAAAAAAAAAAAACAAAATGCCAACAAATATCCTTTTTTTTTTTTTTTTTTTGATGAGGGAGATTGGCCCTGAGTGAATGTCTGTTGCCAATCTTCCTCTTTTTGCTTGAGGAAAATTGTTGCTGAGCTAACATCTGTGCCAATCTTCCTCTGTTTTTTGTATGTGAGACATTGCCACATCATGGCTTGATGAGTGGTATGTAGGTCTGCACCCAGGATCTGAACCTGTGAACTCCAGGCAGCTGAAGCGGAGAGCGTAAATTTAACCACTATGCCATGGAGCTGGCCCCAAAATAAATCTTTTTTAGCACATCATTTTGTGAACACTGCACACTTGTGGGTTGCAAATGCATTGGCAATTTAATGAAACGCTAAACAAAAGTACACCCTTCATGGCAGCCCATTTGAATGTATCCTGGAAAAGCCAACTGTATGTATCCATAACTGCATTTCAATCTTTAATGAATTGGTTGCTATAGCAGCTTCTACATAAATCTAACTAAAATGCTTTTCAGAGCCTAGGATTTTCTTCTACCAACTATCAGTTACCTTAAAAATTATATCCCCCTTATTTCACAGAAACGGTTAAAATAGAATAAAACCCATAAGTGAAATTAGGGTCAGGAAAAATACAACCTAAAGAAGGTGATCAAAACCAGGAGAGGGATTAGAAGGCAGATATTAAGACCTAGGTCCTTGCACAGATACTAAATCTGAGCCACGATTTGGATCTGAACTTCTGGACATCCAAAACAGAAAAGGAAATGTTATCACTTAGAGGTGTTAATTATCTAACCACTCAAAGGAAGGACTGGTTTCCTGTTCTTTGATTCTGAACGAAAGTTCTCACCTAGGATTTCATATAGAGACCACTGAACGATGTAGTGGGCATATTATCCCTTCAGAAAATATAATATTGGGTTACTATTGGTATAATGAAAGCTTTACCTCCACTTCTATGTTATGTTGTGGAGGAAGCTGAGAATATTATACCAACATGCTTATTCCTTGAAAGCAATTCCATCGGAGGCCCAAGAAAATATGGTTTCATATGCAGCTTTCTGATGGCATAGCACCCAATGATAACACCTACAATATCTATGATGAGTGGATATTCTATACATTAGGCATTCTCTAAATTATTCCCCGCAAGCATCACTTTTCTCAGCAGGACCTTTGTTAAGTGCCAGGCTGCATTAAGATTAAGGTTATATTCTTTGGCAAGGGCCTATGGTCTACAAATGCCTGAGAAAAGTATTCAATGCACACTACTAAACAAATCTCGCTATTTTTACTGAGACACTTATAAAATGCAGAATTATATTGAATCATATCCATCTTTATCTGCTGTACCTTTTCTTTTGAGTGAAGCTTCACCTTTCTTCCCTTTTCCTTCCTGAGAAGATTCTTGCTTACCATGCGGGGATTCTAGACAAAATTCAACACATAAGTATCATTGATGATTTTCTTCAATAGCCTGGGCTATGCGATTTGTAAGCAATCAAATGTTATTTCTCACAGATAAACAGTTACATTCGTAAACTGCATAAAATGACTCAGGTCTTCATTGTGAGTTAAAATTTACCTGAAGACAGACTATGGATTGAAACTTCTCGAATGAAAGCCCTGATGGCACTATTCTCTTTTGTCACACTGAGAATTTTAGTCCTGAATTTAATATCAACATTTGGTAGCGGATTTGATTGTGAGCTCTTTAACGCAACATAGCTGCAGAGTTTTAAAAGTTAGTCACAAGTCCCTTTGAAGCATATCAAAATTTGGATGTACTTCAACTGAATGATCCTTATGCAATAATACAACGGGATCTGTAATAAGAATGACACCAAAACACCTTGAAGAAGAGTTACTAACCACATCTTTTTGATATGGTATATCCTTGAACTTCTCTTGACTCCACACTTGTGAGCCCTGTGACTTCTACATTTCCACTTCGCACTGACTATAACCTGTAATGCAAAGGCTGTTTTGGGTATATTTTCCTTGGAGTCCTTGAATTTAGTTCAGATATGTATTGGAAGGGGAAAATGGGAAACTGATGATCTAGAGATCAATAAGATGACCCAAATAATAAATTAGTCCCTTGAAAAAATTCACTACATTCCACATGATGCACCAAACAGGTTCAATCATTTTCTTCCCTTTTCCCTGGACTACAGTTTTCTTTTTCATTGGAAGGATGGACACATAGGGCAATTTAAATGCCTGTTTGACCTATTCTTTATATTTAGAAGTGATAGTTATAAGAATGTGTGAATACATAATACATATCACTTACATTTAAACATCTCAGATCCAACAACCAGGGTTCCGTAGAGATAAGACAAGTGAAAGACAAAAGATTAACCTGGAAACTTTGTTAACTTCTATAAAAGGATTTGTAACATCCAAATTCTTGACCATTAAACTAATAAATAAATAAATAAATAAATAAATAAGAAACAAACATTTGAATTAGCTGCTTTTTTAGAAATAAGCTTTAAAAACAAAGTCCAGATAAGCTCCTAGTTCCTTTAATAACAATACTCTGGGTAACCAACTACTTAACCAGCTCTAAACTTTAGCACAGACAACAGGGAAAAGAAAGTAAAAACAGAGATACTTAAGATATTGAATTTATAAAGTATTGTAGGGAAGTCTAATTTATGCTGGGGGCAGTATGTACTCTGTCCATTATATTTTAATCAGTTCCAAAATATATTCTGAAATCTCAAAAAATATTCGTAAATAACAGCATGGATAGTACTACTGTATTTTGTCCCCCTGAGAAATTTAGTTTTAAATTAAATTCTGACATTTGGTAGTGGATTTGATAATAAATCCTCTAAGGGCACATAACAGTGAAGTTTTTCAAATTTAATCCCAAGAGCATTTGAAGCAGATATAAAATGCAGAATCATATACAATGTAGAACGATATTTGGACAAAATGACTGTTAGTACTCAGTGTACTATGAGTCCTATGCCTCCTCCTTTACCCAATTTCCAGGCTGATTTTTTTTTTGGTAAATTACTCCTCTTTTTTTTTCATCTCCACTTCTAAAGAAGATTGTAATTGGATATTTGAGTTGGGCATTTTCAGAGGCCTCAGTCCTTCAGTTCTGAAAATGTTATCTTTTGAAAAAAATTGTAAATTATTAATATAAAAACGAATAAACCTGCTGGAACCTCCCTCTCTAAATTGCTTAGCCAAGCTTCCCTGAGCTGTAAGGGCCTCCTGCCTGCTCTTTGCCCCATCAATGCCCACAAGCACTGGGATCTCCTTCCAATAATGCATTGCTGTTGGAAGGCAGTAATTAGGCCTCTGGAGATTAACCCTTCTAGACATTTTAAAGATCAGGCACTAGCCCTGCCCTTGGTGGAAAAAAGAGACAGATACCATAACTCTTTGAAGCAACAATAGCTTTATTATTCCTCCAACACACAGTATTCAGGAATACAATTTTAAATTTGCAAGCAAACTTTCAGAAACTTAAAGACTGAACTGTGTTATAAGCAGAAACACTAACGATTGGTTTCAGGGAATGGGTCAAATATATAGACACTCCTGACTGTGAGCAGGCGGAGGCAGAGGAAGGAGAAGGGAGAGCCATGGCCAGAGGTTAAAGGCCTCTATTGGATAGCTCCAGGCTCCCGTGAGCCACTGTGAAAACTGTCTGCCCCAGTTCTAAATGGTATTTTAAAGATTTCCATTTTTTCCTCCAGACCTCTGTATTGGTTTTTTAAATTCCTAATAAGGTAGTGGGAAAAGGGCATGTATTTAATTCATGGCTTTGTGCATTACTGTTCATATGAAAAAAAAATTTTCTTAGAATTGGTATAGTTAGCCTTTAGTTAAGCTCCATTTTATTGGAATACAATGGTCGTTAATAGATCATGATATATGTTACTAAAGTCTTCAAATTTGTTTGTTTAATATAAATAAATTTAACTAAAAATATTCAGACCTATCTCAAATCTCCATAAATCAGAAAGATTATGGAATTTAGAAATGTAACCATGACACAATATTAAGAATAGCTAGGTGGACACGTGTACTGCACAGCCAGCCACTTATAAAGCTAAAACCAGAAACTAGAGCCACATTTGTTTCATGTACACAGCACCAAACTGGTACTGACATTCTACCAATATCATGCATTTCAACAACTGAACACTTTACTTTTGTCATTATATTCATTGTCTACCACTAAATGGCCCTTTGTGGTTAAGGATCTAGAAAGAACTTAAGCTAAAAATATTCTCTACATAAACTCTTTATACATCTACATTACATATTATAAAATATGTTTACCGAGATGTCAGGTGCTTGTTTCTATCCTTTGATAATCACACAGCACTGACGATGAACAGTTGCATATAAATTCTAGTCTCTAATGAATGCTGTTGATTTGTTCCCTTATTCTCGTGGACAATTGGCTATGCTAATTCTCATTTTCTTAAGATATTCTCACTCTTTACGTAAACCTAACTCTACAGTTCAGCATATATAGATGCCTGTCCTCTTGATCTGCCCTAAGTTCCTTCTGCTTATTCTCTGTGCCTTTCCTCTTCTCATCTGTGGCCTTATTCTAATCAGTAGATCTGAGTGTGAGGACTCCACTTCCCTCTATGCAGTAAAGCACCTGGGCTTTGTGACAACCATGCTATTAGCTACTCAGGGCTTTTCCACTTCCATCTGAGCATATAGCCTTGTTTCGTATGATTAAAGTGGCTGAGAAACTGAATGTAGATAAATGGACTAGTACCATAATTCATAATTCTCTTCTAAGTGAAAATAAGAAACTGGCAAACAGGATTATAAATCACTCTGTCAATCACCTGATGGTGGTTTTCCTTTTGCCGGAGTTTTTGAACGCTCTTGCTGAGGGTGGATTTCCTTCTCTCTTTCTGGTTCAGGAGGAGGAGGGGGAGGAGCAGCAGGAGAAGAAGGCTCAGTCAGGGAAACTTCTTTTTTCTCAGCTTCCTTTTCTTCTAACTTCTTTTTAACTTCAAAAGGATAAGAAAGGACTTTTATTAGGGACTCCAACACCTACTGTTTCACTTAAACTAAGATCAACCTAAAAAATATAAACTGCCCTTATTGATTTAAGGCTAAACTCATGTTTTAGGGCTCTCCCTTAAGTCATTCAGCCCTTAAAAGCTAAGATTTTAAGCCTTTCTGCTTGGTTAGAAATACTGTTTCCCTTGCCTCTGACGGTGTTGTTGATGGGGGTGGGATGTGTGTATGTGTGTGTGTGCACACACGCGTGTGTGTGTGTGTAGCAGGTAGAAAGGCTTGTTGAGGGGGTGACAAATTTAAGAGTAACAATCTAGAAGTAGCTAATGTAGTGGAATAGGAAAATAAAGGATTATCTCAAGATTTCTAGTGGAAAAACAAGGTGAAAAAAGTCTAGAGAAGATGAGGAGCAATGTGATAGAGGACGTGGAGGTGAGGAGGAAACGGAAGGGGAAGGAAATGCGCAGCACCAGCTTCTGTGAGTAAATACGTATAAAGCACTTATAATAATGCACAATACTCAAGTAAGTCTTAGCAATGCATTCATTCATGCAGCAACTACTTACTGAAACTGAACTGTGTCTTGAGGGAAAGGAAGGGACATGAAAATAAGGTAAAACTACTACTGATACTGACAACATGGCAAATAACACGAGGCACAGTTCTGGTTGCCGGAGAGACAACAGTTAAACAAAATAGAGAAAAATCCCTGGCCCTGTGAGGCTTGCATTCCAGGGGTGAGAGGCAAACCATAAACAAGGTGAATAAGTTAATTTATAGAGAAGTTGGAAGGTAATAAGTGCTATGGAGAAAATAAATGGAACAGAGCAAGGGAGATCAGGAGTGCTGTGGACAGCTTTTAAAGTTTTAAATAGAGTGCTGAGCAGGGTAGGCCCACTGAGAAGGTGACATTTGAGCAAAGACTTGAAGAGAGTCCAAGAGTGAGCCGTGTGGCTAATAGATGGAAGAGCATTCCAGGCAGAGGAGACAGTCAGCCCTGACCCTGGAGGGGCGCAGCATGGCTGGTTCGTGTTTTTCTAGGCTCCTATTACTGTTACATTTCTTGGCCTTTCATAGTTCAGGTTCATCTTCCTAGCAAACCTTCCTGCCCTCCCTGGCCTTCCCAGCCTCCATGCTAGAAATGGCCACTGGTCACTGACTGACTGTACCACTGCCAATGAATACTTGCCCTCTTGTATGGCTACTTCTCTTTTTTCCCCCTCTCAATTTGTCGTGGTTTTTTAATATTCCATCAACATTTATTAAGCACCTTTGAGATCCAGAAACTGGATAAGCTTTGAGGAAACAATATGATAAAAGTAAAGCATGGAAAAAAGAGAAATGTAAATAGACATGTCAATGTAAAAGAGACTATGAGAAGCTTTGGCTGTTTCTTTTTATACATATTCTCTCTGTCCTTAGGTTATTCTTTTCAATTCACCAAGCAAGAAAGCTTCATTCTATTAGATATTTTTTCAAAGTAGAAGTTAAGGGTTTTTTTCTGATTATAAAATTAATATATAATTATTGTTTAAAAAAACATCCAGCAATTTAGACAAGTAGAAAGGGAGATTGGCTGTTACATCTTTTTGTCTTTCTCCTTCCCCCACCAAGTATTGTACAGACTTAAGATTCTTTTCTGTGCATATAGATTTAATACACAGACATACTTTTAAAAACAAAAATGAGACTATTCTATATATAAACTGCTTTTTCCTACAAAAAAGTATATTATGGTCATTTTAGCACATCAGAATATATATAGAAGTACCACATCCTCATATGTTTTTAAAAGTTAATCGGGATGTTTAACACAGAGTACTGGGCTAGATAAATGTTTATTGTTTTAATGATAAAATATTTGTTAAAGTAATTAGCTGATTGGAATGTAAATCTTAAATAAGTGGCAGTTGAGTCTGCTAATGTAATTGGTGATTAGAACGTAAAATCTTTAGGAAAATGTGGAAGTGAGTCTGACAGCCGGCAAAAACAAACTGATTCCAACTTGTCGATGTTTGACCCTACAGCTTAGAATCAGTTTGGTTTTGCCTCCCAACCAAGACTCTGTAGGATTGCTGTGAGAGTTTTCTTCCCTCCTCTCAGACTGCTTTGTCAAATAACATGTTAAACCTCTTAAATAACATGTGGATTGGTTTGGGTTTTGTCTGAAAGCTTCACATGGGTGTTCTTGGGGAGCAGACAGTTAGATGGCGGAGCTGGTCTTTATGAGTGTGAGCTTGTGGATCGCCATGGTGATTGTGGGTTATACATACCAGGTGCTATTTTGGTGACAGTTGACTGATATATTACGGTAGTTAGGTCCTATATCTAGTGATAGGAGACAGCATGCTATCAAGACAATTTTAGAATCCTTGTGATATTCTTAACTTTGATCATTTTTAAAAATAAATTAATTAATTAACAATGGAATACTACTCAGCTATCACCATTTTTTACTATATCAAGAAACTGCAGTTGCCAATATAATTAGGGGTATTTGGTAAACAAAAGGGAAATATTTTTTTCTCAAAGGTAAAATCTCAGTTGAAGTGTGGCACTGGCAGTGCATGAGCTTAATATTACTTTTATTTTTTATTTTTATTTATTTCTTTTTGAGAAAGATTAGCCCTGAGCTAACATCTGCCGCCAATCCTCCTCTTTTTGCTGAGGAAGACTGGCACCCATCTTCCTCTATTTTATATGTGGGATGCCTGCCACAGCATGGCTTGATAAGCAGTACACAAGTCCACACCCAGGATCCAAACCAGTGAACCCAGGGCCACTGAAGCGGAGTGCACAAACTTAACCACTGTGCCACGAGGCTGGCCTGGCTTAAGATCACTTTTAATAATAAATCCCAAAAATACTATGAAAAGTTAATGAGCATTTATTATTGATTAGATGAAGGAGGTCAGGATGGTTCACAATGTGGGTGAGATATACCCCAGAAGTACGTTTATAAATAAATAGTTAATAATCAGTAAATTAATACCAACACAGGAAGATTTGGGGGAAATAAATTGCTTACTGTTTCCAACCTAAAGGAAGAATTCACTGTTTCCTTATAATGCTGAGGTTAACAGATTGAAATCTTTACCCTTCTCTACAACATCTATAATTTTAACTCTATTTTTTTTACATGAAACAATGCTTTCAGCGAGATGACCTCTTTTGATTAAATTAAAACAAAGAGAAAAATCTTTTATTTATAAACATTTGCAGCAGAAAGCTAAAATCAGAGGTAGAGACACTTGTAAACACTACAGTGCAACCAGACTTTCATTTCCTCCTAAACTCATTAAAACCACACATTTTAGTTACATAAACTCAAAATCACAAAGAAATGTAATTACCTTTATTCTCTTTTTTCATTATTTCAGTCATAAACATTTCCTTTACTTTTTGGCATAAAGACTCTTTATCTACTTCAGCATTGATTTTTATCAAAATATTTTCTGGCTCTGTATACCATTGCTCCAATAAAGGCCAGTTGTCCAAGAAGCCTACAATTCTGTAAAATCAAAATATTGGATGAATATGACATCCTGTTTGAAATATTTGTGCAACATTAAGTATGATTTATCTGATCTGCATAATGAAAAACTAGGCTGCCAATATGGTTAAATCTGAAAAAAACAACTTGAAATCTAGAGGCAGTGGGATATTATTCACTTTAAAGAAGAAATTACTTAATGCTATCAAGACAGATCTTTTGAGATATATGAACGAGTAAAAGAAGATTTGAAAATGCCACCATTTCAGTAAACTTTTAGTGCAAGTTCAGTTCTGTAAGTGGAAATCTAAGGAAACATCACTTGCACTCAGAGCAGAATAATCTGAGCACGCTTCTGATGGTAGCTGCAGCCTGAGCCACCTAGGTCATCTTCTTTTTCTTAGAGACAGAAATTAAAGACATCTTTGAGTAAGTGCAGCTGGTTCAGACTTATTTGGTTTACTCAAATATATTCTTGGAATGATTCTTGAAACTTTCTTGTCTTCTTTGAGAGTAAACAGGCTTAATGTAGCTCAAATTACTCATCCCTGGCTCACTTCATATTTTTAGATTTCTCAGAGTTTCATAAAACTGTCTAAATTTTCTTTTCCAATGAGCAAATTGCATATAACTAAAAGAATGAGGTTTTTTTGTAAGCATAACTTCATTTAGGCAAAATAGCCGTAGTTTTAGAACTACAATCAGTAGTGTCATGCCTAGCTCTTCGAAATGCCACAGTCTTCACTGGCATTTGCTGAATGAGGGCTGAATTAGGATTCCGTATAATGAATTTGTAAATTCATGGAACCATAAAGGGAAGCATTGCCTGATTTAATTACTTTCTTCCAAGACTATGATGACTTGTGCTCTGAATATGGAAGGTAGCACACAAATATTTCACTCAATATCAAAGCTACTTAGTTTTGTTTTACCTGTAAAAGACTGAATGCTAGGAAATAAGTCTTTTTTTCTAGCTCTGATGATTCCAAAGTGACTAATTGTTAGTTTGTTCAAATGGCAAGAAACAAGAAGCAGGATGTTGAGTTTTAAACTAACCTATGGTGTATTTGGTCTCTTAAATTCTGGTCCTCATCCATATCTTGGTTTTTAGCAGCTACACGCTGATTGATATCTTCACGAGGAGTCTCACTTGAAAGTGCTTCAGCTATGATATCAAAATTACTTAATTAAATAATTTACAAACCACTCAAAGTTACAGCCATACAATTCTTAAATGTTTTTATACATATGGTATTTTATATTCACAGAAAACTTGTGAAGTAGGATTGTGATTCTATAATTGACCCCAAATTGCACAGTTCATAAATGGCAGAGAAGGGATTTTATTCCAGTCAATATAACTCTAGGCTCTGGACTTCTTTTTAATTTTTAAACCATGTATTGAATTATACCTGCCAAAACAAATGCATAATAGAATATACAGTAGTCCCCCCTTATGGTTTCCCTTGCCACAGTTTCAGTTATGCACAATCAACCAGGGTCTGGAAGCAGATGATCCTCCTTCTGATGTATCATCAGAAGGTCAGTAGTAGCCTAACTCTAAGTTACAATGCCTACGTCATTCACCTCACTTCATCTCATCACGTAGGCATTGTATCATCTCACATCATCACAAGAAGAAGGGTGAGTACAATACAATAAGGTATTTTGAGAGAGAGAAACAACATTCACATAATTTTTATTATATTGTTATAATTATTCTATTTCATTATTATTGTTGTTAATCTCGTACGTGCCTAATTTATAAATTAAACTTTATCATAGGTATGTATGTATAGGAAAAAACATGGTATATATAGAGTTTGGTACTATCCATGGTTTCAGGCATCCAATGGGGGTCTTGGAACGTATCCCCTGCAGACAAGGGGGGCACTACTCTACAGCCCAATGACCTCACAAACTGAAAACAGTTAGCATCCAGATCAAGAAACAAATATTATCAGCCCTGGAAGCCCCCTCATGTTTCTTTTCAATCAACATCAGTCACAAAGGTTAACCACACAGAGCCTATACTCAAAACTTCTCTGTACCTCTCCCCATATTATGAACCCTGCTGCTTCCTCTCAGGCCAGCCAACAGCCCAAGGCACTGTCTAAAAACCCAGGCAGGCCCTACTATTCCATTCTGACACAGTCTTATGCTCCCATATTGGCTTTTCCCTCTCCTTAGTCCTCCCTGGTCTTCTGCCTCTTGACTTTGAGTCTGGTCCATTACTCCCTGCCCAGCCCTGACTGGACTGATGTTCAACCTTTGAGCTCACTGGCTTTGGATGGAGGCTGCTTTCCTGCCATGCTGTTCTTCAGGCTTTTATATGGATCCCAAGCATTGCAGGACGGTATGCTGCACCCAATCCTAGTGACTGGGCTCCCACACCCCAGCCCACGCCTCAGGACTCCAGCTCCCCACCGTCTGGGAGGAGGGTAGTACAGCACCTTTATCTGAAAATCTGTCCTCTTTTGGCTTGTGAGACACTGCTTTCCCTGGATTTCTTTCTCTCTCCCTAGCTGCTGCTTCTAAACTCTTCTTTTGTTCTCCTCATTAAATTTTGTTGTTTTCTTGGGTGTCATCCTGGGTCTTTTTCAAAATATATTTTTCTTCCTAGATGATTTCTCTCACCTTCAAATCCTTAACTTTAGTACACACTTCCCTTCTGATATCTAGACCCATTTATAGAACTGTTCTCTAAACATCTTAGCTCAAAAGTCCAACAGGCACTTCAAGCTCAATTTGTCCCTAAAGAAACTCTATGCATTTCTTTCCATATTCTATATGCGAATGATATCATCATTCTGAAAGTTGTGCAGGTTAGAAACTTGAAGTCATCTTGTTCTCCCTGTACTATATCCCGATCCCAGCTGATCACTAAGTTCCGTAGTCTGCCCCCTAAATTCTGCTTGAAGCTGACTCTTCCTACTTTGCCTCTTATAATTGTCTTGATACTTGTCATTTTTCAGATAGTAATAGTTTTCTAACTCATTTCCCTGCTTCCAACCTCACTCCTCTTCCAGTGTATCCTCCACACTGCAGCCAGAATGACCATAATAAAAGGGATAACTAATTGCATTAAATCTCAGCTTTAATATCATTCAGTGACTTCACATGGCTTCAGGACAAAGTTCAAACACCTTAGCTTGGGGCAAGCCTCTTCAGCTGACCCTCGCCTACTCTCCAGGCTCATTTCTGCCACTCCTCTATACCTTGCTGCCTTTCAGCCCTACTGAGGTACTTGTTGTTCTCTAGATGGATCATGCTTACCTGCCAAGTCTTGCAAAGGCATTTCTGTCTACCTGCCTCCTTATCTTGGCCTGGTTAACCTCTTCCCATGCTGGGCACACCTATTATAGCACATAACTGACTATATTATAATAATCAGCTTACTTTTGTTTCCTCTCACACAACATTGTCAACTACTTGAGGTTAGGCACTTGCCCTTCATTTCTATGTTATCAATTCCTGGCACATTAGAAAAATTAGATAAACATTTACTAGAGGCACCATTTTAGCTTCCATCACCTTTACCAGTGCTATCCAATAAAACTTTCTGAGATGATTGAAATGTTCTATATCACTACTGTCCAATATGGTAGCCACTAGCCATATGTGTACATGAAATGTGGCCAGTGTGACTAAGGAACTGGATTTTTAACTTATTCATTTTAATTAATTTAAATATCTGTCATGCAGGTAGTGGCTGCCATGTTGGACACACAACTTATAGTGTAACCCCTTGGTTACAACTCCTTATCTACAACTTCCACTAGACGTTTTGAAGGCAGGATTCATTTCTTCTTTATTACTCTATCACCAGTGCCTAGCACAGTGTCTGGCACTTAGCAAGCATGCAATAAATAACAGGTGAATATGTGAATGAGCAAGATATTTTAGCAGAATAGAGTTCCATCTGTCCAAAATGGCTTAGGGTGGGTCTTGCTTTAGATGAGGAGAGCAAATTGGTAAAATGATCTTTCAAAGGCCATCCAAATCTTATATCCTACAAAAGAAAAATCTTAAGATATGAAAAAAGAAGACAACTTAAAATACTTGAATATGAAAGCTGCAGATTGACTTTCAAAGTTGTGGACATATTTAGCATACTCATTTCTGACCAAAACAAGTAAGAACTATAAAATCAATGATTTAATACTAGTTTTCATGGTTTAAATGGCCCTAATCTAGTAGTTGACTCAGTTCACTTCAGATCTAGAAATATTCAATATTAGAAACATATGATAAAAAGAAAAAATCACACTGTACTTTAATAGTAATTTCTGAGAGTAAATAAGATTATGTGTATAAAATTTGAGATAGAAGAAACTCTCCCTGGAATAGTGGAGAAAGGGCATTTTTAAGTCTAGCTACAAGCCAAGGGCCTAGAATTAAGATCATCAAACTATTTAGATGCTAATATCAGCTTTCACAAATTTGCCAGAATCATTTGTCATATAATTTTGATAGGGAATTGAAAGAATTTAACCTGGATTGAGTTGGATTTCTTGAAAAATTCTTGCTAATTGATTTCCTTCTATTTTTGAATCACACAACAATATGTTTCCAATGGAACCCCAAGAGGTAGACAAACTTTCTGGGGACTTTGTAGGGTTATAATCAGCTCTCAGGGATGCTCTCACCCACAGGTCTATGTGTGCACTTTATAACAATATCCACTTTTAAGTCAAATTGATCTTGAGTTTAGGGCCCTGTTCTGCCACCAGATGGCCACAAATTGGCAGCTTTCTCAGCCAATCATCAGTTATCCCTCAATGGGAATGCTGAACAAGCAGAATCATCACTACCATCAGCATAGCTCCTACTCCCTTGTATGAAGAGAAGTAAATTCTCCCTTTTGAAATTTGATGGACAGTGCCCAGTTTAAACTACTGGGCTCAACAGCTTAAGTAACATGAAATGGTTTTGTCATTTTATTTAAGTAAACAATGAAAGGAAGATCTCAAAATTACACAAACTCAAAATAAGGATGAATGTGACCTTGGACAAGTCACGTGCTCATGCCTTAAATTCCCATCTATAAAGGCATTGGAATAGATGATCCTGTAGGTCTCTCCCAGCTCTGAATGTCATCTTATTAGTAGCAACAGCAGTAATAAAAGAATGATAAATGTTACCATTTGTTAAATGGCAGTTTTTTACAAAGGAAAAGACAAGACTCAAATGTAAAATGACATCATTTAACTCTTCAATTAATGAGAGAATCAGCAAGATGTTACAACCAATCCAAATGAGAATCTGAACAACAGACACATTTGTAGGCAATCAGGAATGTTGAAATAAATGTTACTAGATGAAAAACTGGTTACCATGTATAGAGGAATGTAATACTTGGAATCAAGTTTTCAAAAGTTTAGAAATTAATTGTATCTTGATTGAATAAAATTCATTTGCATGTCTGTGGTCAAGACTCATTGGAATCACTATCAGTTTCCTACAATTTATAGAGTTATAGAAGAGCTGAGTCAAAGCCAATGAAAGCACAACCTCTACGAAATCAGATATTCCAGAGGGTCCAATAGATAATACTCAGCCTATTGTTGAAAGGATATACAACAATCTTTTGTTCATTTCAAAGTCTTCCACAATTTTTCCTGATGTAATTAGTAGACAGTTATTGTTATGGACCTAACATAGATAACTGTTATGTATCTATCCTAAGAGTTTAACACTTACATCAATTAATACCTGTGATATAAGAAGAAATATATATAATTGCTCTCTGCCTCTGGCTCCTGACACAGAGCTCCAAAAACCCTTGTAATTTCCCAAGTGATAGGGGTGAAAGTAGCATCTTTTGTTATTCATCTAATAAGCCCCTTTCAACCTTACCTGAGTTTATACTAATGAGGCAACTCTTGGAGGGTGGAGCCTGTTTGTCATAGGAACAAACCTAGTGATGAGAGGGCCGAGGGCTGAGTTAACCACCAACAGGAAATGATTTAATCAATCATGCCTTCATAATGGAAACTCCATAAAAACTCCAAAGAAATGGTTTGAAGAGCTTCCCCCAAAACTCCAAGGGGACAGAAACTCCTAAGCTTGGGACTCTTCCAGACCTTACCCTACATACTTCTTCATCTGGCTTTTCATTTGTATCCTTTATGATATCCTTTATAATAAACCAGTAACAGTGAGTCAAGTGTTTCCCTGAATTCTGTGAGCCATTATAGCAAATTATCAAACTGGAGAAGGGGTCATGGAAACTCCCAATTTTGTAGTCAAGTTAGACAGAAGTAGGTGTAACCTGGGGATCCACGACTGGAGACTGGTATCTGAAGTGGGGGGAAGTCTTGTGGGGCTAAGTCCTTAACCTGTGGAAATCTGTGGTAACTCCAGGTAGTTAGTGCCAGAATTGAATTAAATTGTAGGATGCCCAATTGGTGTCTTCCAAGAATTGGAGAATTGGGTGGTGTGGAAAATCCACACATTTGGTGTCAGAAGTGTTGCGAGTAAAGAAACAGTTTTCCTTTGATATCCATAACAACACAATGAGGCATTCTATTATATAGATTGTGGAACTAAGCTTTAGAATAATGAAGTACCTTTCCCAGGTCAAACACCTCATAACTCAGAAAGTGAGGGCTCAAGAATATATGCTTTTATCCATAAATATTTAATTTATGGAATAAAGTAATATTTTCATTTCAATGATGAAAAGAAGTTAAATAAACCATGAATTTTGGCAAAACTATTCAACTCCACCATGTGAGGACTCCAGCCAACTGATACTTGCTCCTCAGAGTTCACACACAGTTCAAGGGAAGGATGGTACCAGATCCTTGCACAAAGCACAGAAGTGGTCTATGCCCTTCACTAGGGTGACCCACTAAGCTGTACTAGATAGCCACAAGAAGCTCCTTCATGCTTCAAAGTCTCAAAAAGGGTCCCTCTCCGCCAGAGGAGCGGCTAAGTTGATGGAAGGGTTCAGTGAGATGCTTGCAGTTGCCACAGAATTCCCTGCTAGTTCCATGCTTGGCCTGCGGTGCTGAAAACTGACAGTCAAAGCAGGAGGCAACTGTGCTCTGCTAGATTATTCTTTGGAAGGCTGAAATGGATTCTTTATTACTCACTTATAATTGTAAATGCAAATATTCACTGATTCAGTCAAAGAACAAATAAACAACTCTGAATTGTAAACAAGAATAGCAGCAGAAGGAAAAAGTGTCCAGCTTACCCATGATGTCATTCATACGATCTAGTGAAGAATTGTCTGAAATGTCTAATAACATGACGAAATCAAATGCAGAAGGGGGAGGAGGCACTTCTTTGGAAGCTGTAGGATCAACAGCCAATGTGGATATTTGTTTTTTCTTTTCCTCCAGTTCTATGAGGTTTCTGTCGTAGCCGGTGAGAGCTTCCTCCAGAAGCTTTGCTTGGTTTAGTGTCATTGGAAAACCATCGAGGACCCAGCCTTGATCCAAAGGTATCTGACTGAATTGAAAAGGACAAACCATTAACATTCTGATAGACCCAATCTATCAAAATAATAATACAGTGAATCTTGCCTTTGTCTTTCTTTCAATTCACAATAACCTCCTTCTGCATGAATTTTATTACTTTTTATCTAAAATTAGGCTTACTAGTGCACCATAATCACTCCCTTGCTTAAAATCCTTCTATGGGTCTCTGCTGCCCTCCAAATCTAGTCTGGAGGCCTGAACGTGGTATTTAAAACTAACTGGCCCCAACTTACTTCCCCATAACCTCTTCTCTCACACAATTTTGAACCATTTACATCAAACAAACTAATCTCCTCACTGTTATATGAGTACGAATTGCATTTTGTAGCTTGTGTTCATAGGCTGTTCCTCCTCTGAACCTGTTTCCTCACATGTACAGTGAGACGACATGACACACCTCACAGGATAGATGCGAGGATGAACTGAAATGACGCATTTTAGGAACCCAGCAGAGAGCTTAGCATATAGTGGATACTCACATGGCCAACCTGGAGGATTCTTCTACCTAACCCAATCCAGCATGGAGTCTTTAAACCACCTGATCTGAACTCCTCTCTCATTCACTTCATCATACATCATATTCCTTGACTTAGAAAAATTCGAGTCTTCTTTACCTCAATTCGATTATAAGTTGCTGAAGGATAAGGCCCACTTCTTGAGGTTTTACCCTCAGTGCAGCATCCTCTATAGACAATGGGTGCTCCAAGAATTATCACTTTAGTTCTTTAAATTGGAAAATGTGAAAAGGGCATAAACTCCAACTTTGCTCTTCTAAACCCCTAATTTACGCAAAATTGAGATTTTGGTTTTTGGATTAAGTTATGATTTCACTTATTTCTCTGTTAGAACTCATATTAAACAATAGAATCCCCTTCCCAAAGGTTTGTAAGTCTGCTTTGGTGCCTGCATGTGACCCTTCTGAAAGTGTGGCAGGGAGGGAGGGGAAAAACTGTACTTTAGAGAGGTTTTAGCACTTGTCCCAAGTCACAAAACTGCAGATGACCCCAAACTCAGTGATCCCTCCACAGCATCAGCTGCCTTCAGGTCACTGCCTCTATTTCCCCCATTAGCCCAAGAAGAGCAGGAAAAGAGCGCATTTTGCTTTTATAACTTGTCCAGAGCTTGGTAAAGCATTCTGCATAGAATGGGTTTGTTGATTCATTGGCCTAAAATAGAGAAGTTTCTTGAGCACCTCACCAGGTCTGGGTGACCTCTTCTCCCACCACAGTTTCAAGAGCTACTTCAGAGGGAGGAAGAGGTCAGGGTCACACTTGCTCAGCTGGAATGTGAGGATGCCGGGCAACGAGTGAAGAGACCTGGGCTTTGACCCTGGCTACACCACTAACCAAATATGTGACTGAATTGTCTTACTGAACTGCCACGCACCCTCCTTTCGTCACTGAAAACGGATGGATTTGGACTAGATGAAAGGATTTCAGACTAATGACAGTGCTCGAAAGGTGCCTCAGGGTCAATGAGGATAGTGGTGGGAAGGTAGTGAAGTTCTGAAGGTTGAGGGTAGATACTCCAGCCTCCACTGAAACCAAAGCTAAGCTCTGTTTATAGCTGATACTTTTCATATACAATTTTCTTTGAACAAGGAGTCCCATGGCTAAACCATGTTTTATGCCAGTTCTGAGAATGTTACAACTAACAGAGTGAGATCCCCTTCAGCTCTGAGGGTAGTGTCCCTGTGGCCCAATTTCTTCAGTGTTGCATTCAAAGGGTAAATTGGTTCAAGATACGTCACAACTAGGAGGCAACTTAAATCTTTAATGAGATCTCTTGAAACACTAAAGAGGGAGTCCATTCCAGACACACAGTAAAACTTCTTTAAAAGCTCCTTTCCTCACCTCTTTCGGTCTTAATGTTTCCCACACAGCACAGCTACCTCAATTGTATTTCCTCACCCACTCTAAGCTCTCCAAAACTCTTTCATAAGAGCCTTTTTGAGTCTTTTTTCCATCCTTCTCAGTTGCATCTCTTTATTATATGGATCAACTGAGCCTCTCTGGCTTCTTTTAATTTCTCCTTTTTCTGTATTACAAAGGAAGGCTGAGGAGAATCCTTTCTCCTTACGAAGGCAGGTACCTGAGGGTTACTATAAACATTCAATAAGAAGATGATTACCCTTCGACCTTGTTCCCAACACAGATACAGATGAAAAGAAGTTAACCTTGTCAATTTGCTGTTTCTTGTGACTCAAGGGTCAAAAGATTTATGAGCTTGTTTTGCAGAAGAAAAAGAATGCCTTTAAGGAAGTTATGATCACCAGATAATGAGCCCCCAGCTGCCCTTGATGCCCAGAAGTCTGGTTGCCCAAGGGCTTATCCTGAGTGAAAGAAACACAGACTTCCCCTTTGTTTTTCTAAAACTCCTCCTCCCAAGCCCCTTAGGTCTCTAATGACTCCCTGCTTTTTTCTTTGAGAAGGCAGATTTTAGAGAACTTATCCTCCTGCCTTCCCATTTTGGCCAATTCAGATAAACCTTTCTCCATCTCCAAGCACTGGTGGCTCAGTGATTAGCTTATTGTGCATCAGGCACACAAACTTGAGATTAACAGATTCAGTATCACTTAGAAAGGAGAAAGGGAGAGATTATAAAATTATAGCCTATTTTGATTTTTCCTTTACCCCCATCACACATCATCTCTGTGCTATGCTTATATGTTATTCCTTGCCTGTGCAGCCTCTACTTTCTCTTTGCCTTCCTACCCAGCACAGCCCAGCCTTTGGATCCCTGGTTTCACTTCCTCCTCTGAAACACAAAATGAGGAAGCACATTGGCCTGTGACCAGACAGTTAGGATTTCTTCCCTCCATCATCTGTCCCTTGGCTTTTCTAAGTATCTGACTTCTCTTTGAATTCCCCACACAGAATAGAACCTGACCTGAATTCACATCTAGGTGAAAGAAGTCATGGTTGGTAAAGATGAGGAAGTGAAATATAAGCACGTAAATCATAAAGTCTATCTTTATCTTGCTGTATGTTTTCTGATGTAGAGGAGAAGTATTCATTAGATACTAAAAAAAAAATATTTCTACATTATTCTTTATGTACCTCTATTGGTAAAGAATATACTAAATAGATACAACAAATAATACATACTTAATAGCATTTACCATGATGCTAACTAGCAACATGTCAGAAATGCTCTTTCCTTTCTTCAGCAACTGTTCTGACTTTGCACCAAGCTGAGCACGCACAGTGAGCTGTGAAAACAAACAACAAATAGGAGAGTGCAGCTATTTTATAAGTCAGATTCAAAATATTTGGAAGGAAAACAAAATAAAATGGTCATGCTCTGTGGTGACGGCACTGATCATGTAGCAAAGTTCGGAAGTCAACCAAGCCTTTAAGGAAAATGTGTGTGCAGATTTTGAGGCCCCTCCTCTGTGACTCCCTCCCTTCCAAGATCTTCCTCTTTCAATTTCAGCTGCTCTGGCATCCCCAGACTTCATCTTCTAATACCTTAACTCAAAGAGACTGAGGCTTTCTGCTTGAGTTCTAGCCCTTCATGCCATGTAGCAAGCGTGTCCCTGGGGTTACCTGTATAAACATGGGTCTTGTCCACTGAAGTTTTCTTCTGTCCGTGGTCAAAGGCCATACATTTTCTGCCTGGTTTTTGCTGCTTGCTTGTTTGGCTGCTTTGTTTTTTTTTTTTTTTGTTTTTTTCTTTTTTTTTTTTGCTGCATGCTTTTGGCCCTCAGATAGTTAGCTTTTCTATTTTGTCCAACATTTATAATGTTATCTGTAGGAGGGCTAGCCAAAAAAGCTACTCCATATCAATAGGAACATCCCTAGTGCATATTCTTTACTCAGCCACCAGAGTGAGCATTTTATAAGTCAAACGATATTATATCTCTACTCAAAACCCTGCAAACTCTCCTCTTTTTACTTCAAATGTCCTAATCATTGCCTATAAGACCCTGGCTGACCTGATTCTTCTTCTTTCCCTCTCATCTCAGTAATCTCATCCCTTACTACCCTCCCACCCCACTGGCCAGGCACCTCTCTGCCTCATGGCTGTTGTCCAGCCATTCTCGCTGCCTGAAATGTTTCCCCAGGTCCAGTAGGCTGATTCTCCCAATTTTCTTTCAATCTTCTTAAATCTCACTTTCTCAAGGAGGTCTACCTCATTTAACATGACAAACTTCCCTCTTCCCTGCCCTCATGGCCTGTGTTCCTGATCCTCCTTACTCTATTCCACTCCACTTTTTCTTCACTCATGGCATCTTCATCATCTAACAGATCATATAATTCATTTATTTATGTGTTTGTGGTTTATTATCTGTCTCCTTCTATCAGAAGGTAAGCTCTATAAGGTCCAGGAAGCTGTCTTTTTTGTTCAGTCAATATCTCAAACCCTCACAAAAATGCACAGAACAAAGTATGCCCTTTGAATTGAATTAAATATGGAATATAGGGGATTTGTAACTCAATAAATGTAAGCATAAAAAATATATTTATCCTTTCTGCTAATTTAAATTTTAAATACATAGAGTGAAAATGCTACATCCCCGTTTATCGTTTTCTCTAAACACATTTCCCTCCCTGCTGGTTGTCAGGTTTACAGTTTGGTGTATATCCTTCCAAAACTCTTTCTATCTTTAAGCAGTTTTTAAGTCTAAAATACTATAAAATTATCTTCCGTGATAAAATGCATATGAAAGTAATCAAATGTAATACAAATAAAGTAAATGAAATCCCACTTCACTAATCTGGACATTCTATTTGATGACAAAAAAAATATTCCCACTTATAGTAACGCAACACTATATATGGAAATACTAGTTTCCATTAGAAGAAATAGTGAATGAATTGTTGTGAACATTTTCTTCAGAGATTAATAAAAAAATCTGTAGAGTCACCAATAAGGCTAAGGATAAATTCCAGAAAATTCTTTAAAGATAAAGAGAGTATGAAAAAAAGTAAATTAAGTATTAAAGAAAAACACACAAATATAAATTTGGCATAAATTTAAAATTAAAAAAAAGCATGTGTCATCTTTCTTACCTGGTGAAACTTAATAGCAACTTCCACTTCTCTAGATACAAAGAATGTTAAAAATGTAAAGAATATTAAGTAAACTCAGACTTAGCTAATATTTTACCATAAGATTTACTTTAAACCAAAGAGATGTGTTTGGGGATGGGTTGTAATTAGTCTTTGAGTGGTGAACATGATGTAATCTACACAGAATTTGAAATATATTACGATGTACACCTGAAATTTATACAATGTTATAAACCAAAGTTACTGCAATAAGAAACATAAATAAAATTTAAAAAAAAACAGAGAGGAACATATTACTATTTCATCCTACTTGAAGACACACCAAAATGCTAGGAATTGTGACACATTTCAATATACCAGTAGCCAAAATTAGATTATAGCACTTACCTCAGAGAAACTATCACTTGATTTGACTTCTTCAGATTTTGGTGTTTTATTAGTCTCAGCACCTAGCAATAGGAAAAGTGGTAAGAACAAACTCCAGTGTTTACAACGAACAACCATGTTAGTATTTGACTGTCTATGGTTTTGGACAGATGGGTTACTGAATCTAGCTCTGCGCGAGATGCTCAGCGGGAGGAAGTAACAGAATCACCACAGCATGTCCTTCACCTTCCTCCTTCACCATGGAGATCCCGGCCACCGCGTGGCTTGGTGTTCTCCACTTCCTTCCTTCAGTATAGATCACTCATAACACTATCATTAGAAATATTCTAATATAGTTTGGGTTTTCTTTTCAGAAAACAAGACAAGTTTCTCAAGAAAAGTTGTTAAAATGTTAATACTTTTATTTTCTTGAATTATCAAGTAATAGGTAATGAACACGTCTAAAAGAAAACTCTAGAAGTCAGAGGGGTTGTTTAAAATTCTATGGGAAAAATAAGTTTTCAGAATTCATTTATAATTAACTGGACTTTTGTAATACCATATGTCATAAAATTCTTGTAATAGTTTAGAAAATCAATTAAAATTATCTCATAAGAAACCAATAACTGAAATGAGGGATAGATGATGTCCTTTTAAAAGACGGAAAACTCCACTGCTCTAGGGGAGTGGCACGCTCCTAGTAAATCTATACATTGCCCAATGGTGATGGCAATAATGATGATGGCACAGGGGGATCTGAACTCTATGCTAGAAAATAAGGAAACTATTGAATATGGCAACACCTTCACTAGCACAAGTAGAAATGATATTTAAGACTTAAAACTGTTTTCCTTCAATGGTTCTACAAAGAATCTGAAGGACTAAAGCCCAGATCCCCAGGGAGATAATTTTTCATTAGGGTTGGGAAGCTTGGTTCTATGTTTTGCCCAAGGTTGTCAATAGACTTAACTTTATCTAAGGAACCACTGTTCAAGTGGGTGGAAGAGACCAGACCTGCAGCCTCTCTCAATACAGTAAACAAAGCAGTAGCACAACAAGAGCCCTAATAGTACTCACCCAGAGCTGCATAGCTGAGAAGAAACAATAAAATACTCTCTCCCTGCAAAGCCAGGAAGAGTGAGGATGATTTATTCTGGCAGTTTTCACAACTACAAAACTGACCAATTACTTGAAGGAGAGTGAAAAGATTCCTTTGTAATTTTCATCTCTTTATCCCCACTTGTAGACAAAGGTTAGGGACTTCTGTGTTTATCTTGCTCTCTCTGTCAAATGACCACGTAGACAACTATGCAAACCTCCCCTCCTCTCCCCTTTCTTTCCCTGAAAGCATGTTTGTGCTCACATACATGTCCTCCTACTGTTTGTCTATCTCTCTAACTTGTTTTGATATCTTACTTACTAAGCATAGTTTTATCTTCTGTTTCTGTTAATGTTTCAAGTGGAAATGGAGCAGCTGAAAACACATTCTGCAGATCCTTTGGGGAGAAAACACATGCACACACATACAAAGAGATTTTAATATTGTCATATTTTTAATAACATTCTTAATTTTATTTCTATAAAGAAAGGTTGAGAAACATACACTATTTTATCTATAACATTAATGATATTAAGAGGGACTGAATGATTTCTGGAAACAAACAAAATTTGGTGATAATTGTACTTACAGAAACACATAGTAACCTGTGGAGTAATCTTTCAATTGGCCTTCAATGGCTTAGTAAAATACAGCTACTGCCATTTTGAAAACACAATGAAAGCCAAGAAAGAGGTGGAATTTATGGAAAATCATCTTAGAAAGAACAATCCTAGAGGGGTCAGTCATAGCTATATGGGAAATAAAAAACATGTACATGATCTATCACCCTATTGATTAGCATATGAAGAGTACCACAATGTGGAAGAAAAGGCAGCCCACAATGAAGAAAACTTCTCCCAGTTATTTTCAGAATTCATGGTTAGATAGTATTTATTTTGCAGGTCATGCAAATGATCTGGGTTAGATTCTCTGCTAATGTATTCAACTGCAGAGACAGCAGCAGAAGGTAGAAGAAAGATTACCGGATTTAGAATCTGGGATCCCAATCATGGCCTAGCCATCAACAAGCCTTCTGACCCCAAGCAAACCAATTCCTGTTTATGTCCTCTTCTGCCTCACCTTTGAAATGAGAGGGCTGGACTACATCATGATTCTCAAGACAAGGCCACATTCTCCTATTTCCTGCCCTAGAATCTCCATGCAATAATGTAGCGAAATGCACTACTGATGGGAATATGATGCAGGTAAATCAGGCGAACATGATGCAGGTAAAACATACAGAGACCCACCTCTCTCCCAAAAATTGAGATCAGCTACTAGATCAGAAGTCTACAAACTATGGTCCGCAGACCAAATTCAGCTGGCCAACTGTTTTTTATATGATCCCTGGGTATCACTCCCCAGATAGCACTGTGATCCTGGGGACCAAACCTGGCATCCCCTCTGCCCGTTGTCCCTGCTCTGCTCCAGCAGGCACCTTGGCCAGTGCCCATGGCCAGTGTTGGTCTCCAACTATGAGTCAGGGACTCTGCTGTTGGCTGCTGCCAGGCTCTCACTAGTGGAATTTCACTCCAGGAGTTGGTGACTAAGTGAACTCCCCCAGAACACTCATACCCCACCCCCTCCAACCCTCATAATTGAGCCCCTTCATCCCCTTATCAGTTGGAGGCTCTTTGCTCAGGAGAATGTCTCCAGCTGATGGCAGCTGGGTTCAAAGCAGGCATACTACCCTTGATGGTCCAACCAGGGGAAGTATATGGAGGGGGTGGAATTTTCTCTCTTGTTATATAAGTACCAACATGACATCCTTGATTTTGCCTCTTGGCCTATAAAACCTAAAATATTTACTCTCTGGACCTGTATGGAAAAGTTTGCTAACCTCTGGTCTAGAAGATCTCTTAGATTCCATGCAGCTTCAAATCTCTAATAAACAAGGTGTAGAAAAGAAAACTCAAATCACACTTGCCTGACTTTCTTTAGCTTTCTCTTGCAGAACTAGAGAAGCCTTTTCTTCGGGTTCATTCTGAATTGGTAGGGCCTCTGTGATTTTTTCATTGTCATGAAATGCTTGGATAGCTTCTTGGACAAGAGTGTCAATAGAAAGTATCTGAATAGGAAAATCTAACATACAAAAGACAATTTTATTAATAGCTGTTCATTTAGGAAATTGACATCATTTTCCTCTGTACTGGCTTCACCCTATAACACTGTCTTTAGGACCCTCTACAACTGTCATTTGGATCAAGCTGCTTTTTTTTATTATTTTGCTAAAATTCATACAACATAAATTTAACCATTTTACAAGACAGAATCAGTGGTATTTAGGTCATTCACAATGTTGTCCAACCATCACCACTATCTTGTTCTAGACAACTTTCATCACCCCAAAAGGAAACCCTGTACCCACTCCCTATCTCCCCATCTCTGCCCCTGGCAACCACTAATTTGCTTTCTGTCTCTATGGATTTGCCTATCTTAGATATTTCATATCAATGGGATCATACAATATGTATGATTTTGTGTCTGGCTTCTTTTACTTAGCATCTTGTTTTCAAGGTTCGTCCAGGTTGTAGGACGTATCAGTATTTCACTCCTTTTTATGGATGAATAATACTCCATTATATGGATATACCACACTTCATTATCCATTCATGAGGTGATGGAAATTTAAATTGTTTCCACCTTTCAGCTATTATCAATAGTGCTACTATGGATATTCCTGTATAAGAGTTTTTTTTTTTTTGGAACACCTATTTTCAATCATTTTGTGTATATACAAGTGGTAGAACTGCTGGAGTCATATGGTAAATCTTTAACTCATTGAGGAAGCACCAAACTCCTTTCTAGAGTGCCTGTGCCATTTTATATTCCCACCAGCAATGTATGAGGGTTCCAGTTTCTCTATATCCTAACACTTATTATTTTGTTTTTTTGATTATACTCATCCTAGTAGGTGTGAAGTGATATCTTATCTTGCTTTTGTCAAACTACTTTATAAGGAGATCCTTCTAGCATCTCAATAATGACCTACCCTTCTCTGCCTTGGCATGGTACAAGATGGACTGGCCTCAGTGCAAATTTTGAGTTTTTCAGTGAAAACAGTAATAGGTATTATTGAATAAAAACTAATTAAATAGATGGAAACCTGTGATTTTGCTTCTAACTGAAAGAGCTTCTACAGAAAAAGCCAAAGGCTCATTAAAGGGAAAGTGAGAACTCAAAAGATGTGAAGAATTAAAACATTTACAATATTAAGTTGATTTCTTTAGTACTTGTCACAAATTATTAATTTCCCACATCTATGAGGAAAAGTTGAAGACTTGTTATTTCTCTTTATACTTTGCATCATCATTATATAGCATACCCATATATCCAGATTTGCATGGGGCAAGCCCAGTTTATGATTCTACTCCCAAAAGTGTTGGCCTTGGATAATTAATTATATGATCACTCTATTATAAAATTTTTTTATGACAATTTCCCAGCGTATTAGCAGACCCTCATGTATGTTTTCTACAGACATAGCTATTTGCAACTACAGTCAATGTAAATAGAATCCAATAAATTAAAAAAAAAAAAAAAGAAACTCTACCTTTTTGTAGAAACTTTACAGCAGTAGTTTTTCCACTAAATGTTTTCCCCAATAAGCATCCTTTAATGGCAAATGAAGGTAATTCAGGTTCTGCTGATTCAACTTGAGGAGGAAGAGATTTTTCAACTAGTCTGCGAATTACATGGCCCAATATGCAATTGTTGGAAGGTGGTAAACTATCAACCATTTCTTCTGGTAAGGCCCACTCTCCAACCATGTTCTGCAAAAATAACAATGAAACAAACAAAACAAAATATCCTTAAAAGTGGAATTTAGGCAAAAGAGAAATTTGAATATTGAAAATAAATCCAAATTATAGCAAACAAAAGCTAATCAATACTACAAATCATTTTTATTACAAAAGTGAGTAATAATGATAATACCTTCATATTAGAGAGCAGAAAAATGAGTTTCCTACATAAAAGTAAAAAAAAAAAACCAAACTTCTAAAATCTTTAACAGTTTATGAAAGTAGACACACTCAGTTGAGACAAATTGTAATCTACATTAAGCAGTAAGACACACATTGATACTATCATCGGTAAACAGATAATAGACAGTAATAGTTTATCTGCTATCTTACGCAAGTACTACACTTACTTTAGAATATTTTGAAATAAGAAAGATAGAGGAGAACTTTCAAGCTCAATATGGCATCCTCTAAGTCTATGTTTGACTCCCAGTTTCTTCAGATTTCTTGCTGAAATCATGATCAAACAATTAGAGGGAAAAAAATTGTACAGACCACATTCACTGACCTCCATGCAGTAAAACTAGAAATCGATTTTGGAAAGCTATGAAAAATATAAGTAGTTAAAAATTAAAAGCATTCTTTCTGAATAATTCTTGGATTAAAGAAGGAATCAAAACTATAAGTGTCTGAAAAGAACATTAAAACAATAGATTTAGTAAAAATATGGGATGGGATTAAACGGTACTCAGAGGAAAATTCCTAGTCCCTTAGCCTAAAATGCCTCAATCTAAAATAAAAAAAGAAGGCAAATAAACAAACTAAGCATTAAAATAGGAAAAAATAATTTTAAAATAATCAAAAGAAACATGGAAGAAGGAATTCCTAAAAATGGAAATTGATAAATTAGCAAAACTATTGAGATACTTTTTATTGATATATTTCTAGAACTTATCTATACTAATCATGACAAGGAAATTGCTACTAGTTCTGAACAAAGGTGAAGAATAGCAAGTACCAATTCTGTAACATAATAGGAAAGAAGGTAACATCAGATTTTAAGGAGAAAAAACCCTTAAGAAAATAGTACGTATAATTTTACTATAATAAATTTGAATTTATTACTGTATGGTAAAAACAATATTTTAAGAAAGTACAAATGATTAAAATTAATTTAAATAAAACATCTAAAAAGATAAAAGCCACGAACGAAATGGAAAAGTTGCCAAAGAACTATCCCTGGGAAAACTGAAGACTCTGATGGTTTACAGAAAAATTTTCACCCCTTAATTAAACAGAAATGTAAATGTTGTTTAAAGTCTTCTGGAGTATGGAAGAGGATGGAAACCTTTCCAGTTCACTTGGCAAAACTAACATAACCCTGAAACCAAAAAAGTATCAAAGATAATGACAAAAACAGCATCTAAAAAGAAAACTACAAGCTAATCTCACTTGGAAACATTTTGCAAGAATTATGGATACAATATTAATAAAATCAGCATTATAGTAAGAGACAATAAAGATACTAATTGACATCTACCACATACTTACTATGTGCCATGTACTGTTGTTTTCATGAATTATCTCAAATGATTCTCATATAACTCTTATGGAAGTATTATTATTATCTACCTGATTTTGTAGAAGAAAAATTTGAGAATTACAGAGGCTAAGTTACCTGTCCAGGGTCACAATAAATGGACTAGCCTAGATTGGAACCCAGGCAGGGAGATGCGAGGACATGTTCCCATAATCTCTATGCTACACTGAAGTTGTCTCACCATGACTGAATAAGCATTATTTCAGGAATACAAGGAAGGTTAAATACTAGAAAACCTATCACTATATCACATTAACAGGTTAAAATAAAAAATAATAAAAGCCTATGATCATCTTAACCAAGAAGCATCTGATGAAATTCAAAATTCATTTTTGAGGAGAAAAAAATATAAATAAAATTAAAACAAATCCCTTAATATACTACCAATTGTGAAGATGACTTCCCTAACACTCTCTGGACCCGCGTGTAACAGTGAACCAAAGTGAACACTACATTTTTCCATTAAAGGCAGGAATAAGAAAAAGATGCTCCTCATTAACATTAATAGTCACATTATTCTGGAAGTTCTAGCCAGTGCAAATAAGAAAAAGAAAGAAGTAGCAGTGTCCCGAGAGTAAAAGAGGCTGCTGTGGAGGTGAGTTCCTGGAATAGAGACGGCTGCGGTGAACTGAACTGCTAGTGCTTTGTGGTGGTGGCAGTGGTGACAGTTTCCTCATCAGACCTTGCTGTGATGGTTCTGATCATTTCGCTTGGAAGTTTAACCCTGAGCCTGGTTCTCAAACCCACCTCCTGATTCACTGAACTACCCAAAATAATTTCTTTTCTGTTTCCTCAGCAAGAGTCAACATTTTTGCTCACAATTAAAAACTCTGAAAAGAATTACTGGAATTATCAAGAAATATACCGAAAGCCTCAAAATTCTACTGAAGAATATAAGAAAAATGATCTGAATAAAGGGCAAGTTAAAAAGATTCAAAATTATAAACCATTTAATTTTTCCCCAAATTTATATGACTTAATGTAGTGACAACAAAAGTGCTAGCGTCAATTTTTTTCCCTGTAGGGTGATAAGACAAATGATTCTAAAACAGAAGCAGAAGAATAAATATAATAGATAAAAATATTTATTTAAAAAACTTAAAAAGGAAAGTAATAAGGGAGGGTTGCCTTACCAGATATTAAAGCACTTATAAAGAATACAGTAACAAAAAGAATGAGTTTAAGAAACAGAATATTCAGTGGACAAAAATATAAATTCTAGAAGCAGATCTAAGTATATGTAAGAATTTAATACCTAATAAAGTCTATATTTTACATTAGCAGAGAAAGAACAGATTATTTTACAACAGGTATTAGAATAACTGGCCATATATCCAAAAAAAAAGTTAGATATCCTTATACTTTTCATGAAAATAAATTCCAGAAGAATGAAAGATGTAACCAAGTAATCAAATCCTGAAGGCACCAAAATCTGAATGAACACTTATATGTTCCAGGACGGTCTTTTTAAGCATGAAGGCCACAAAGGAAAAGGCTGATAAATTTGATTATACAAAAAATAAAATATTCTGCCTATCCCCAAACACACACACATTTAAAAATAAAGAATAAAGGGAAAATGTTTGCAACATATACATTTAACAAAGGTTTAAGAGTCTTAGTATATAAAAAGTTGTAAGTAATAACATGAAAAAGGACAATATCCTGGGGCCGGCCCTGTGGTGCATTGGTTAAGTTTCACATGCTCTGCTTTGGTGGTCTGGGTTTGTGGGTTTGGATCCTGAGCACGGACCTACACCACTCATCAGCCGTGTTGTCACAGTGACTCACATATAAAAAATAGAGGAAGACTGGCATGGATGTTACCTCAGGGCTAATCTCCCTGAAGCAGAAAAAGATGAACATTGGCAACAGATGTTATCTCAGGGCTAATCTTCCTCAGAAAAAAAAAAAGAGAGAGAGAAAATATCCTAACAGAAAAAAAGAAGGCACAAAAGATATGAACAAGAAATTCTCAGAATAGGATAAAATGGCCAATGAGTTTTTGAAGAAATGTTCAAATTCATAGTAATAAAGATATCCAAATAAAACAATGATGCCTCATATTTTGCCTAATACAGAGAGAAAGATTACTCATACTCCTCATTTGATACTGGAGGGAGAGTAAATTATTACATTGCTTTATCATATTTTCTAAAGTGTCTAAAGTTGCTATAATATCACTGTCATAAAAATAAAACACAAAACAGATAAGAATTATGATTTAATTTATACACAAATCGCTGACTGAAAAATTAGGTAAGATGGTATTTGTCTGAGGCCACTTGAAGATTTTCAAATATTATCTTTAGTGCATAGAAAACAAACTTAGTGACATGAGTAGGTGACAATTTCATTGTACAGATATTCCATCCACCGTCTACCAGAAACAGAGTAGAAATACATGTCATTTATGACATATTTTAAGATTATTTGGAATTAGTACATATAATCTATTTATCACACTATTCAAACTTCAAAAAACCCAGGTGTTTTGTTTCAGTGGTGCAGAAAATGACAAATTCCAAGATATATCAGATTTTTAAAAACCATGTAAATCTTCCCCAAATCTTATCAAAGACGATCAGTTCTATTTATTAAAGCATTTCCTCTATCATATCATTTGTCCCCAATAAACTTTCTCCCAATCATCTTAAATTAGTCTTCTTAGTCCAAATAATTGGGATAGGAAAACATGAGCAATATCCTTTCAAGGAAAAAAATATGAGCTCCCCTAACAGCATAGGTTCTCAAGAAAACCAAAGAGGGAACAAAAACGAAATACACAGCACATTATATTTCTTTAAGAAACACTGGCCAGCTTCTGCTAGTCTGAACTACCTGTATTGACTCAAGTCAGATTTTCTTTTTTTTAAAGGAGGAAGGTATATGTCTTTGTCTTGACTATACGTCAAGACATTTATATATATAAAATATATTTATATTGATATATATTCTATATGACAGCATAAATATTTACATGCATCATATATAAATAAATATATTCCTATGTTCTTGCATTTCCTTTTCAATATTTTCACATCAAATATCTGACAAAAAATGCTTGCTCAGAACTTAAGCTGTCAAATTTGATTAGTGCTGTAGATGGCTTGTCTGGTTTTGTACCAGAATTTTCGATATGACACCACCAGAGATAAGGATATACCTTTTGCAACAATAAACAAACAAAAAATGTGAAGTATTTATAATAGGTTTTTCTTTAAAATTGGTGGAATATTAATATATATATATAATGATATTTGACCGTCACTTCTATACAAACTACTCTTTATTTGTAAAATTTATTTCGTTTTAGTTAATTCCTTTGGTTTTTCTAACAGTTCTGTGCATAATAATTATATGCATTGTTTAAAATTAGGTAAATAGTGAATGGATTTGCATAATTATTGATTACTTCATAACTGGTTACTTGGCTCTAGTTTCATTCATTGGGATTGTTTATACTTCTAATTAGACAAATGATCATTATTTTATGTAATGTGACCAATCAGAAACTAACCAAATAAAAGACATAAACCAGAGAAATTGTCATTTTAAAATAAAAAAGGCTATAAGTCCAAGGCCAACGTTAAGCGGACAGTTTACAATGTCCTAATGTTTTTGCGCCATGCAGTCATTTAATTCATTCTAAAGGAAACAGTCTGAGACTTAAATCAGATGACCTGGGTTCCCACAATGGTTCTGCTACTTGCTTGCTTTGTACTCATCAGTTCTCTCATCTTCACATGATAATAACATCTATCTCACAGGGTTGTTGTAACGATTGAGTGAAATGCTTGTGTGAGTAAACTAGGTGACTGCTGACTTTAAATGCTTAGCTGAGAAGTTCTCAGGCTGCTGCTGGAGGCACATATTGTGCCACACAGGAGGGGTGATAGCATCCACATTTCTGCCCAATGGGAGAAACCGCATTCAGCTTGTACCTCAATCAGAAAGGCATGCTTCCTCACAAAGGGGTCAGAATAAAGCCCTCTTTCACCACTGAATTAGTTGTAGAATGTGGCCAAACACAATGGGATAGAATGTTAACTGTGAAGAGACCTGAATGCTTAGGTTAGGTAAAGACTGATGCCTGACCTAGAGAGGTAAGCAGATCAAGGATTTGGTGGAACACATTTTGTAGAAGCACCCGAAAACTACAGTTGATGAAATTCCTAAGTAAATACCAAGGATAAAGGGTAAGTCAAGGTAAACATCTCAGACAGGTTGGAACAAGAATATGATGAGTGAAAAGGAGGTCAGAAGAACTGGAAAAGAGGGAAATTCAGACTAGAATGAAGACTATTATTTTAACTACAATGAGCTAAAGAGATTTTACTAGTTCATTAGTGAAGAGGACCCAGAATTTTTTACCAGGCCGCTGTTTTATATGGTTTGTTATATATAATTATGCTAATTACATAACAAAATTATATTATGTAAAAACCTGTATGATGGAATATATAATTCTTACTTCTTCAGGTATTGTTATAAATAGACATATTAGTTTCAAGACTCTGATGCTGAAAGTGGGCAACATCAGGTAAACATCACTTGGTACAAACTTTTGCTTTAATAAGACACCTTTTCTGTGTAGATGAGCTGCATGATACTAGAACTTAATGTAAACTGTCACGCATATATAATGAATAACTATTAAGATGTCTTTATTTTAATATTAATATTTTTATTGTGACTGCATAAATACCATCAGAATGCATTCTTGAGAAAGTATAAGTGCAAGACTCAAGATCCACCAACACCTAGGGGTCCACCTGTCCCTATGAATTCTTGTTTACCTACACAGAGATCACGAAATTACAAGAGTAAACAGCCTCTGCCCTTGGTCAAAAGTCACAATCTGTTCACTAGTACTATTTTTATTAACTTATCTATATTGACCTTTCCAGAAACTGAATGCTGAATCCCTGTGACCATAGTATCCGCCTATTCTTCCTGTCTTCACAGATTACATGGACTTAACACTCCACTTTCCAGCCTGGGTCCAATACACTCACATGGTTCTCTATATTGTGTTGCAAGTACCTCATGTTTATCTGGACTTCTGATCCTGCTTACTCACAGTCTGTCATATCTTTTTTGTTTCCTATGGCCCAATGTATCAGTATCCTCAGTACCCTTATTATTAACCATGGCTAAAAGCGTCATGAGCATTTACAGACAGCATCTGCTAAGGAACAACGTGCTTGAATGTGGGCTGAAGTGCACACTTCAAGGGCAAGCCCAGGATCTTCCATGTTCAGTTAGCTAGATTCCCTCCTGGAATGGAACATTGCCCAGGTGGTCGGACGATGCTGCTGGTGGAGCTTCATGTTTTTCTCAACAAATTCTGTTTATTTCTCTGCACATGTGTCCTTGGACCAAAGCAAATGTACCTCATTCTCATTTCTTGCCATTTCTGAAGGTCCAAGTTGAGAATGGAGCTTCCTCATCTAGTCTTTTAAAGAAGGGGTTCACTTTCTCAACTTGGATAAACAGAATCAGCCTTAGGAGATATTCAACAGTCCATATAATCTCAGTGCCACTAGCACAACATTCAACAAACAAATAACACTGGGTTATGCCAATGGTATTTAGTAGTGACCTTCAAATGTGATTTTTGCAGGGTGGTGGTCCTAGTCTGAAAGTATACACAATCCAGTGTTTATCTCCATAATCTCTACAACTTACCAACATCTGCATGACCTGAAGTGCCTTAGATATTTGCAGTTTGGTAGGCTCTAAGTGTCTCACAATATTACTGATGCCTCCAGAAAGACAAGACAAATGCCTTTCCTTTAAGAGAGAGAAAGAACTTCCTAAGGGATACAAAACTTAACACTGTTTTTGGCACCTGCTAGTTTCCTTGGGTTTCCCTGAAATGTAATCTTTTTACCTATAACTTATATATGATTAAACCAATAACAGACAGATTATCTTGGTACAGTGGCCAACGGACTTCGGGTGGAAGCTTCCAATAAACTAACTTCAAGAAACAGCACAGATAGTAACTCCAAAAAATGAGGCTTACGCGATAGCTGATGCACCACAACTCCACCTTACCAAGACATTCAAGCTGCTTAAATCTGTATCCACTAAGGCTGGCTTTCTTTTGGCAAGCTACTCTGAAGGAAGGGAGCAATGGATGACAATCTGTGATATCTGGAGTACAACTAAGGCTTGTAGTAGCAGCTTCAGGGGTTATTGTAAGCCATTACTGATCCTCAAATGCCAGGGGACATTATATTTATGTTCATCATGATGGACTTTTTTTAGCTATTCAAGGCTTCCAAGTCAGCCACTTCACCAAATTTCTCCATTCTTTATTGGTCTGAACCCTGTGAACACTTCTCGATCTGCCCAGCTTGTCTTGGAGCACAAATACCACTTGTACTGCATCTTCTAAGACAGAGGATTTCAAAGGTTTTTGACCAGGACTCTCTATCAGAAATATATTTTACATTGTTAGTATTTGTGTACAGGTATATACAAAACAGAAAAAGAATTCATGACATTCTTATCCTTAGTACTGGTGATGTGCTTTATTTTCTATTGCACTGCAGTGCAGTATATTGTATTTATCTTATTTTGTTGTGTTTCCCATTTTTAAAATAAATTATGATTGTGACCCATAAATTAATTTCATAATCTAGTCTCAATCCATTGTTTGAAAAACAAAAAATAAAGGCTATTTTATTGGACAAGACACCAGGAACTCTCAGTTCTGATTTCACGTCTTTAAGTACCATTTTGGACTTATCTGTCAGATATCACAAATAGGAAGTGTAAGCCCTTAACTTGTGTTAACAGTGAATCAACCGAGAGACTTACATAGTAGGTATTTATCAAAGCATACCTTAAAAATAATGATACAATTCTCAGTGTAATTTCTCCTAATTGGTGGTAATTTAAAGATCCAGCACACTCACATTTTTAGATCTTGTTTGTATGATTGTTTTTAGATCTTAGTTATGGGTTGCTTATTTTATGGTACCTTTGAAAATAATTTTTTATACAATTACTGTTTTTAATTTTTTTCATAAGGTAAATCCATAAAAATTCTTATCAAATAATCTATCAATTATGATTATTCAAAATACAATAAAATTTCAGGCCTATTGAAAAATAGACCAATAGTTACAACTCTTCAACTCATGGTCAAATTGTATCCAAAGGAAAAGTTTTAGCGAGTGGGAGGTGAGGTAATTTGTAAACTTTAGCCCAAACACCTTGGGAAGAAAATTATGTCTTAACCAGGCACAATTCAATTGCCCATTTATAATATTCTAATTCATTGGGCAATCCATATATTTCCTCTTAAAGTCTTTTAATCATACCTAAGATTGATATCTTCATCAGTTACTGAAAAATTCTGATGAGGCAGGTGACTCTTGGTAAAACATACTTCCTGAGCTTAGTTTGGTCTACATGCTTGAAATTAAATGAGGTCATGGAGAAAATACAAAGATAGGGAGACTATAAGTATAAGCTCACAGTTCATAGGGTCAGGTCAGTTTTGAGTTAATACTTTTAAACCAACTGTCGTCAATGCATACTTCACAACTCAGCTGAAACGCATCCCTTCCAACATGCTCCCGTAACCTCCTGTGCTTACCCACGCTTATGCTCAGGAACGGGTTTTCTCTCATCCCCACTAAACTGTGAGTACCAGGAGGGAAGGATCTTTATCTTAATCAACTTTATACCCTCAATATATAGAACAGTGCTGGCACATAGTACGCACTCAACATTTATTGATTGAATTAATGAATCAATCAATCAGCAGTATAGGCTCAATATATGTGAACTAAATAAATTAGTGAATACATGGATATTAAATTTTAGTAATTTTGACTAAATACAAAGATGACTTAGATACCCAAATCAGACAGACAGACACAACCCAATTCAAAAGTTAGGTACAAGATCAGAAAGGGTCATTCTCACAGGCAGAAGTTTCACGAATCTACACACTGTGTATGAAATTAGCTAATCCTGGAAGCATTTCTATTTTTTGTTTGTTTGTTTGTTTGTTTGTTTTTGGAGGAAGATTAGCCCTCAGCTAACTACTGCCAGTCCTCCTCTTTTTGCTGAGGAAGCCTGGCTCTGAGCTAACATCCGTGCCCATCTTCCTCTAGTTTATACGTGGGACGCCTACCACAGCATGGCTGCCAAGCAGTGCCATGTCCGCACCCGGGATCCGAACCAGCGAACTCCGGGCCGCCGAGAAGCGGAACGTGCGAACTTAACCACTGCGCCACCGGGCCGGCCCCTGGAACCATTTCTAGAAGTAACAACGTATAGTATGATTTTGAGAGAGCTTCTCCATTGAATCAAGGCATTCTTTTACATGGCGGCAAAAGAATCTCAGTTAAAATGTAATAAATTATAAACAATTTCTAAATTTGCGACCTTGGAAGAAGCTCTGCCAGAGATTTAACAGGGTCCTGGAGAGGCCAAGAGCAGCCTGTGTGAATGGGTAGGTAAGATCTCCTCCATGGCTGGCTGTTGGTGACCTGGTTAATTTCATATTCCTAACTGGATATTTTCCCTTAGTCTCCTAAACTAGGTTGACCCAACCATGTGCCATATGACTGGCAGATAATAAAAATAAGCTGAAGACATTCCAGCTCTGTTTGTGGCAATTGCCTAGAGCCTCATCCCTTTGCTTCCAAGCCTTTAATCTGAGTCCTGTTCTGTTCCAGTTCTGCCTAATTTCCAACCTGCTGGCTTTGTTTTCATTTTCTCTTTTGGTTCTCACTCAATCTCAGCTTTGATCACTGGCCTACTCAAAGGACTTGGCTTTAGCCCATCTCTGCCTCTTTCTGTTCTGGCCACTTCAGTTAAATTATCTTGACCATCTTAGTTCCAGCTCTAAGAATTCAACCCCTGGCATCAGCTCTCCTGGCTGACCTTCTGTTTGGGTCTGTCTTGTCTCCTACCAGAGGGAATCAGATATTACAGAAGCACATCTATTACTATGGCAACTTGGAAAGTCTAGTGGCTATATTCCAGTTTCTGTGCTTGGGAATTTGACACTCAGAAGAAAGCCCTACTCCACAAGGAAGTACTAAGGTAAAACTTTATAGCTTTCAGAGCCTCTAATCTTTGCCTTCCCTTCCCAGACTTTCTCTCCTCCAACCACCCAAAAACCCTGAGGCAATCTGGAGGAACTGTCTAAACTTGTCATTCATATTTTAAAATCCCTGACAACCACCTAGGATTCTCAGGAGTAGCAGAAACGGTGGTTGGATTTCCTGCTTGATGGGGAGTTCAGCTCATGTAACCTGGCAGCCCTTACAGGGTTTCTTGACCACTGTATGGGACCTGCTTGATAGCCAGGTTCCAGTAGAAAGACTGACACTGCCACATACTGCCTTTGACAAGGAGGGAGAGAGGAGACAGCAGGTAGCTGAAGTGCAACTGAATTCTGACTTCTCACCCAGAAGCTGTCGTAGAATGGGCTCCGTGTCGGGGCCCAGCTTCAAGGTCTCAGAACAACTCGAAAAGACTAACATGTCCTGCTGAGTGAGCTTGGCAGACTGTCTAAGTCACTTCACCTCCAGCCAGGTCAGAGTACAGTTAGCTACCTGGCCATACCTTCCTGCCAGACAGCCTGGCCTTCAGCTTCCAGAGAAGCCAGGGGCATGGGAACATACACCTCTCTCTGACACTGGCAGGGAAGGTGCACCTCCAGAGAAAAGTTATGCCTCCACGCCCCTCTGTGCTAGAGTGCTCAGTCTGGGCCACACCATAACCACTGCCAGGAAATGCATGGGAGTGAGGCAGAGGGAGAGGTTAGCTCTACTTTACTTGCTATGCTGAGCTGAAAACTGTTCCAGCTAGAAGTGGATTTGTGAATAGCCAAAGCCTGTCTGTCTATCCATCCCATGGTTAATTCCGGCTTGTCGGAAAAATCTGAAGAATTGGTCCTAATCCAATAATGGCTTTCACTCAGAAATCTGAACACTTTTGTCCCAGCAGGAGCCTTCCCCAATCTGCCCTGATCCAATATTATAGAGACAGAAATGTTTAATACTAGCCTTTCACAAAAGCAGATCCAGGGCAACAGATCCTATCTACCTCATGCTTATTTTGGGAGGGAAATTCAAATTGGCCACGGTCAATCACCCAGTGTGTGACGAAGATCACTGTCAAAGCCTGTAGGCCCACACTTCAGAGAGCCTGGCACCTCACTGTGCAATCCAATCACTCTAGCTTGTAACAAGTCCAGAAGCTCAAAAAACTCACCACTAGCAAGCAGTGGCAGGCTTTTTCCCCCAAAACTTTGAGCTACCAATTACTTACATATCAGGCAGCCAGAAGCACCGGGCTGATACTCTGTCTGGGAGGTTTGATTACCAGAGGCAACTGAGACTAAGGCACTCTGAAAGATCCTCTGTCCTGAAAACTTACACTTCAGTGCTACTGAAATTCAGTGACAAATCAGATGCAACCAAAGAGCAGGGGCTTGTGCTTAGCACTCTGATTCTAGAAACGCTCAAAGTGACTCACTGAGGAGATGAGTGGAGGAGTAGCTTATTCACTTCAAAACAACAGGATTCTATTCTTGGTTCTATTCTCTGCCCTGACAAGCCACTATGGCCCTCCCGAGGCATTGAACATAGGTGCACTGGAAATTACAGCAGCTGTTTGGCTAGCCCAATGCTTTTCAAGGCTTAATTGTCTGGGTCTAAAACAAATTAAGATTCTAAGGCTGCTGCATTTCTTCTGATCACCAAATGTCCTTGGGACAGGATCACACTGGACTTTATATCAGATCTCTCCCTGTGCCAGGGCCACCAAACAATTGTTGTGGTGGTGGCCACCCTATAAAATCAGTAAAATTCATTCCTTAGTTGCTCAAACTATGCTTTGTTCACCAGGGAGGTGGTTGTTTCCCTCAAGATCACTTCCATACTAATTTCTATGGTCTTGCTGCCGAAAGAACTTTTCCAGAAGCTTCTACATCCAAATTCACCTATCTGCTGCCATTGCTTAGCCAGGGACAGTCAGATGGACAGAGGTGGTTGGAATTTCTCCGAGGTCACAAAATACAGACACTATGACTTGCTCTACCTATCTTGTCACTGCACAATTCACATAGAAGTTTTCCACACAGAATACCCTCTCTCATAGTAATGACCGTTGCTATCTCTTTGTTTGTTTCACTGCTAAGGTTGATTCCTCAAAGAGGTACAGACCACCCACAAAAAGCTTAGAGGTGGCACTGACCAATGTATGGAAGATGACTATAGGTCCAGTGTACCAAAGAATATGGCTGACAGGCACTGTAAAGGAGAGGTGGGGTAGAGGGGTCTTTCAGGTGGGAGAGTTTCTGGTTCTCAGCCTAAAATATCTGCCCCACATCAGAATCCAGACTTTCTTGGATCCATTCAAGTTTCTTGAAATTATCAACCCATTGTGTTCTTGTTATGTTTATCTGCCAAGACATAGCTTTAGAGTTTAGATCCTCATAGCCTGCTCTAAAACACGAGGTGGGAAGTCTGAGCAATTGCTTGATGATAATCTGGACTTGATCGATAGAAACTGGCTCCTGTAGCTGTCAAAGTAAGTAGAGGATGAATCAGAAACTCAGTGTAGGAACCCCAGGGAAGCCTTGACCATCTTTTATCTTGCCTTGCCCCAGATGGGAGGAAGCCTGGAAGAGGAATGTCTTAATCTATGTGATCAAGAACAAATAAAAATGAGTGGTGGCCATTCACTTGAGTCTTATTCATGCCATCCAGGACTCTTCTCTTTGGCTATGTTCTTCTCACTCTTCATTCCATTCCACTTCTATCTGGGTGCCAATTCTTTGACTTTGTGAAACATTTCTCAATTCTGGTTTAATACCTTGAACCTGATACCTGAATTCATCTATTCCTACCCTGGTTCTCTAAATAACTCAGCTTGTTTCCAGTTCTAGTAATTTGAAGCCAAACACCTTTCTCATGACACAAGCACCCCTTCCATGCCTTCTACTCCATAGACACAAGTCTCAGACTTCTGCCAAACCCACTCCAGTCCTCTGAAATCCTTGGCCTACAACAGTTAGAAGATAACCTTGTTTCTTGGCAACCACAGGCCCAGGGCAACCATGCTCCCTTTGAAAACTAATACATTGATATTCTTCTTTGTAAGTTAGCATTACTATGCTTGGTCATGAGTCAGTATTCTAGGGCATACAGGTGACCTCACTAAGACAGAGCCACACAATGAGATCTAGCCTTAAAAAGCCAGACAGATCGCCTTACTAGTAAAGGAAGAATTTAGGGAGTTGGAGGCAAAACTGAGTAAGTGGGGAGCAGAAGTTGCAGCTATGAAATGGGTAACACAAAAACTAAGTAAGAATGCTAGTGGGAATATTCCTTTCAGTACCAAACTTCTTTCCTAGCTCTTATTTTGGAGGCTGATCATGATTCTTGTTACCTATCTTGGGAAATGTTTGCATTTTAGCAGATGCCCCTGATGTCTTAATCCAAAGGAGTGATAAAGTAAGGCAATGGGTACAATGGCAGGCAGAATTTTTAAAGAATGGCCCGACAGAATATCTCAACTCCAAGATGTAAGTAAGCAACTGCTCACAAAAGTCAGCTATATTACTGCACATCTGAAAATAAAAGATAAAACATCATATCTTCAAAATTAAAAGGTAAGGCATTAAGACTTCCTTCTCAGGAGGGGAAAAGAGAGGCCAAGAAACAAGCAATTTCACTTGAAATGAAAGGTTCCTACATTTGACTAGTAAGTTTGCACTTTGAGACATTTTATGTCCTGAACAAACATGTATGTTATGGACTGAACTGCGTCCCTCCAAAATTCATATGTTGAGGCCCTAACCCTCACCGTGATGGTATTTGGAGGTGGGGCTTTGGGGAAGTAACTAGGTTTAGATGTGGTTATAAGGGTGGGGCCTCCCATGATGGGATTAATAGCCTTTTAAGAAGAAGAAAGACCAGAGTTCTCTCTCTCTCTCTCTGTTTCTCTCTCTCCCTCCCTCACCCACGTGAGGACACAGCAAGAAGGTGGTTGTCTGCAAGTCAGGAAGAGAGTCCTCACCAGGGAACCAAATGGGCTGGCACCTTGATCTTGGATTTCCCAAAACTGTGAAAAATAAATTCCTATTTTCTAAGCCATCCAGTCTGCAGTATTTTCTTATGTGGGCCTGAGCTGACTAATACAATGTATATCTTTTAAATTAAACAAAAATCAATGATCTATTCACATGATCTTAACGCTCATTGACAAAAATCTATCGCTGGGCTTGGATCACTTATCCAGTGATGTTACTTGAGTGATACAGCCTTCAAGGGGATATTCGGCTTAGAAGAAATCTGATTAAATAATAAGCTATGAAGATTAGGTCATTCACTTGGAAGCCAGGGAGCAGGGCAAGAGCTAAGCTGGAGTGTCCACGGTCAGAAGGCAAGTCTAGAAAACCACTGGATCAACACCAAAGGCTAGAGTTGGAGAGTTAGAAGAAAATAGTGTCTGGAGCCTTTGGGTCAAATAGGCCAGATGAGACTTACACAGGAAGACAACCCCATGGCCCGTTTATTCTCACATTCCTATTCTCCAGCAGAAAAAGATCTAGAGATAATAAATGTCATTGTATAAACAAAGCTGGGAATGGGTCGTAAGAGAAGTATGAATGCTAAACAATAACATATACAAATATGTCTTAAAGCCTAGGTAGTAGAAAATCATAAGCCAAAAGTTCTGTTGAACAAAATGTGCATTATAACACACACTGTAGGGCTAACCCAACAACCACAGCAAACTCAACTTAGGGAGTAATTTTTCACGAAAAACAAAAATAGCAGCAATTAAAAACTATGACCAGCTTAAGACAATATGGATGATGTGCTGGACACAAAACATCCTTCCTCCAAGTTGTACAAATTCCAACTACAACTTGTTTGTGGGCATGCACAGTAGAGCCCTGCAAAGCACCACATGCTTTGTGGCAGGACTTCTCAGAAAAATCTGTGCCTGCAGGAAACCACGGCCATGAGCTAATTTTAGTTTATAAATACTAAATTTTAGTAACTCTCAAACTCAGTCAGTAGGTAACTGCTAATAAGCAGCTTAAATATAAATGGAATACTCTGGAATTGTGAGTCATTCAGTAAGCACCATATAAAGGACGTGCATTTGACGGAGTTTGGGGTTTACCAGGAGGAATCCATTGCACGTTTGAGAACTACTGGCTTCTGGGTGGGGGCAGTGCTGCCAGTTGAGCTAGATTAGCTGGGCTGCTGGCTTAGCCTGCTGCCCATGATCCATAGGGTGTTCAGGGGTCCTCACCACTCTCCACTAAATAACTCATTGTTATCCTGTGGCAGTTGCCTGGCAATCCCAGTGGAGTCTGACCGCCCCATGCTGCTGCTCCTGTCTCCTTCTTAGGACAGATAAATGATATTTCAGGCCACACCATTCCAGGACTACAGCTCTCTCACGTGCAGCCTTTCTATAAATAGAGCATGATGATTTAGGAGATAATGTTAAGAAATAAGAGTCAAATTTTGGCCACTATATATGACATATACATGAGAAAAATTTTGTTTTTATGCCAATTTCTAGGTGTAATACTTAAAAATTTTAAACATAATAGCTTATTCTAACAGAGCTTTAAAAGTATGGGTTCAAAACAGAGTGGTATCTGTTCTTCAAGGATGGCAGGTATGGGCATTAATAAAGTATGCTAAGAATATAAACCTTTTGAATATTAATTTCTAAATTATGCATTTACTTGAAGGATTAAAAATCCTGAGCAAATTTAGCACTGATAAATGTGGACAACTGTTCCCTTTAGCTAAGCCAGGATGTATGGATCTTCGGCCTCTTACAAAAGACTATTTAAGCCAGATAACATATTTTACAAGTTGAAACATTCATTTTTTACTTGCATGCAGCAACATTTAACAAGTACTTGAAGAGACAAAAGCTCTAATAATAGGAAGTGATAACAGGATAGTTTACAGTATATCCTAACACCTGTTTATGGTATATTTTACATCATGTAGTCAAAAGGAACAGAGCATATAAACACATATCAGAAATCCTAAGGTAATTTTCATTTCTAGGGAAACAGCGAAGGCTATAAACAAAATGAACTACATTGCCAGGCCTTCACATACTCCTAACAAAAGTTTACAGTTTCCTGCAAAAGAAACATACCAGCTGCTTCAGGATGTGGGTAAGACAAACATGTTCCTGTGGTAATGATTTCTCAAACAAGAAAAAAAGTTATAAGACAAATCTTTGCTAAGCTGCAGACTACCAGATCTTCTGATTTAGGAGAGCAACAAGCATAGACAGAGCTGTTTAAGAAATAATTTAGAAATAAATATCCCATGAATCAGCAAAATCTGTCAAATAAAATGCCTTTTAATTTACAATGGAAAGCAATACCTTCACATATTTTGATACTGTAGAGCATTTTATTATGTAGCATTATACTCTAGGTGGACAACTAAAAGTATAATGTAAAAGTAAATTCTACAACCATACAAAGTAAATACGCACATCCCAGAAGGTTCTAGTCAATCCTTAATAAATGATAATTCTTTTAGTAATACAGATACCGATTCATCCAATTAAAATACGGTACACATTTAGTTTCTCATAATCGCATTTTCTTTCCTTATCTTTTTATCATAAGCTTATCGTCTTTCACTGTTTACATATTAGTGCTATTTTACACTGTGTCCTGTTCATTGTCATTCATTCATTTTGTTCATGCATCCTTTCAACATTTATTGAGTATTTGCTAAATAACAGCAAGTGATTGGGTCCAATCATCTTTCCTCCTCTTTTTTTCATGTTGTACTTACTACCTTTCTGGAACTCATTCAATAATATTTCTAATAATAAAAAAGCCTCATTCTTCACTCCATTGTTGTTGTCTACCCAGAACTTCTGTCTAATACCTATTAATTTTACATCTTTCCTCTTAAAGGTGAGATGAAGTGGGGTGGGGAGAGCAGTGTGGCAAGGGAAGAAATTAGTATGTATTATTTGCATCCAACATGCAGTGCACTTGGCTAAGCGTTTAATACATATTATCTTAATAAATTTCACAACAAAATAAGTAGGTAGATTATTATCCCCAATTCATAGATTGGGAAACTGAGTCCTTTAGCACTTAAGGAACTGGGTGCCTAAGGTCTCAGAGCTGGAAGGTGGCAGTGCCAATAATGGGACCTCGCTCTGTTTACTCCAAGGGCTTTTCAGTAGCTCTTCAAAGAAGCATAGTTGGCATCCAATACTTTTTTTTAATCTTTGAATACAATTTTCTTTGAATCTATGCTAGTCGTAAAACTCAGGCCTCCTCCTCTTCCATTTGTCTCCAAAAATAATATGCTTTTTAGATAAATTACTAGAGAAATACAAGAGTTTTTGAAGCAAAGGAAGACAGCTCATACAAAGAAAATTGCTAATGAATAAATTTAAATAATTTTAAAATTCTGAAATCTATCTGCCTAATGTACTATGCTTGATTTTTTTCAGACCACTCTTCTAACATTACTGAGAGTAACAGATAATAGATTATGAATAGATTAGTATTTAAAAGTTAGTACTATAAATGCAAATTAAACCAAGGGGAAACACAAACATAAAATGTTCATTTTCATTAATAGGGATGGAGTGAAATAATATCACAAAATTAATGTTAAAGATCACCATTTATTATGCTGCATTCTCTCTAATTATTCTGTATGAGTATATACCTTATAGTCATCATAATCATTGCTGTCTAGGAAGTCTCTTTTCTCCAGTTCTATAAGTTGTTCCACAGAGGGCTTAGCTGATAGATGCTTAATAGAGGCTTGGTCATATATGGGCTTTCCATTAAAAAACAGTTCCTTCCAATCACGCATCAACTTATGCGGAATCAGACTACAGCAAAAAAGAAAAACAAAAGGTAGAGATGAATCAATGGTTAGTCAAACATATATCTTAAACCTTAGTCTTTCTATTATCTTACTCAGTCCTCAGGGTCTGCAGTTTGAGGCCAGGGATTCCACTTGCTATTCAAGTATTCCTGGTGGCTAGGAAAATGTCTGGAACTTAGTAGGTTTGAATGAATGAATGTTACTTAAACGTACTGGTTCTTCAAACTTTCTTACTGACTGTGCACCAAAAGAACAATATATCTAAAAATAATGAGCACCATCATAAAACTTAGGTTCTTTGATTTCCAGCTGCGATATTAAATGGCCAAACAATCTCAGGAAATCATTTAAATGCTCTAATATCAGTGTCCTCCTATGCAAAATAAACAGACTGAATACCTTCCAAGGCCCATGTAAGATGACATTTGATTTAAGTATTTGCAAATAATTTGTAACAGAAAAATCCAACATATGGTGCTCTTATTGTCATTACCCATTTGGTAATCTTTAAAATTATTTTTCAGTATTTTTTCTACTTAAGTCTGATGAATGACTAGGTGGTAATCAGGACAGGGTAATGGGAAAACAGCTCCAAGAGGAAAAAAATGTGCAAAGGAAGGAAAGAGCCTGACATAATTCAGATGCACTTCTCTAAAAATAGTTGGACTAGAGCTTGGAATTCAATTTAAAAAGCAGTATTTCACATATTTCATTCTGATATATGCTACAACATGGATGAACCTTGAAGACATTTTACTAAATGAAGTAAGCCAGACACAAAAGGACAAATATTGCGTGAATCCACTGATATGAGGTACCTATAACAGACAAATTCATAGAGGCAGAAAGCAGAACAGAGGTCACCAGGGGCTGGGAGGAAGGGGAACGGAGAGTTATTATTCAATGGGTACTGCATTTCAGTTTGGGATGATGAGGAAGTTCTGGAGATGGATGATGGCGATGGCTGCGCAACAATGTAAATGGACTGAATGCCACTGAACTGTACATTTAAAAGTGTTACAATGGTAAATTTTATGTTATGTATGTTTTGCCACAATAAAAAAGTCGTATTTCAATTAAATACACACCTTCAAATATAATCATATTATACTTTCCATTAATAAAGTATTTATACCGCTAAAGGTTACTTTATACAGATATGGAAGTTTAGACATTAATAAGCTCAGGCATAGAAATATTTTAAGATCAGAATTATTGAAATGGCATTGGCTTCTATGGTGAAGTAAATGATTAACAACTTATTTATTGTCCAAAACTTACTGTTGCAGTTACTGGATTAATATTCTATTATCTGAATATTAAGAATTTTGTTAAGATGCAATGTTAAAAAAAGTCAGTGCATGTAAGTAGACTGATACCAAAAATATCCCTGTGCTTTAGAAAAAAATATACTGATAATATCTTGTTTAGTGAAGTACATAGAGAGATTAACATGAGTTATTTTGACTGATAGTAAAAATTAATAAAATCAACATACATACGTAATTATTGTATCCAGTTGCAACTAAAAGACACTTAAAATTTTAAAGCAAAAGCACCTTAAAAGTTCTATATCAATACCTCTGGAACTTTAAAATTTTATGTATTTTTTTCATTAGAATAAAAATGGTTTAGTATAGTCATAGTCTCTATATTAATTTTGATGAAGCAGGATTTATAGAGTAATAAAAGGCAGACTAGTCTATGCCTCTGAGAAATATTACAATCAAACTAAATACATATAGGAAATCCTCCACTTACTAATAAGTAGTGCTCTGTAAATTGATTTTTAAGTCACCTATTTGACATAGAAGCAATACTTATACGGGCTGAAAAGAAGGCTCTAATTTGCCTCTAGGACAGTGGTCACCACCTGGTTGCTTTCATGCTGGCTCCAGCCAGTGCTACTGAGGCTGTCTCTACAGTTTCTCCCAATGAGAGCATCCACAGAACTGGGATGTAAGCAATTCGTTTCCCACACTCTTCCTTCCAGGCTCTTCCAGGCTGGTGTCACGGGATCTTTGGTGGTCCTTGACTTGCAGCCGCCTAACTCTGCCTTTATTGTCAAGTGGTGGTCTCCCTGTGTGTCTCTCCTCCATTTCTTATGAGGATATGAGTCATATTTAAATTAAGGTCCCAGCCCACCCCAGCATGACCTCATCTAACTAATCACGTCTGCAATGACTGTTTCCGAATAAGGGTACATTCTGAGGCAGTCAGGGTTAGGACTTTAACATGCCTTTTTTGGACACAGTTCAACTCAGATATAAGCATCTACATATGGCCTTTTTACATTTAGTTTTTACATTTACTTTCAGCTTTTCCTGGCTCTTGGTATGAAGAGTGATTCTTTTATTGAAATCTACCCATTTTCATATTATGTTGCAAGACTCTAAATCTTAAGTAAACCTTCTGTTCTGGCTGGTTTTTCTGACATTGCTCTGGCAAGGGCAAGAGAAGGTGCCATTGTGTTACTGACAGTTATGGATAGAAGTCTCCACTTGGCCTTCCTTGCCACCCAAGGGGAGAGGATCCTTGTTACTGCTGGGAGGAGGTGGCAATTTGGGCTTCCCTCATGTCTGCACTGCTGTGAGTGTGGCCTTGTGACTTCTCGGCTATGGTGCAAGTCCTAACCCTTCGGTGGGCCTCCTCTGACACTACTCCAGGGGGGAGGGGAGGAGTGCCCATCACTGCCAGGTGGGGTGGGAGTCCATGCTTCCTATTTGGTCTTCTCAGACACCACCCTGGTGGGTGTGCTGGGGTCCCTTGTTACAGCCTCATGAGGGTAGGAGACAAGGCTCCCTACTTGGTTTTTGACGGCACAGGTGGGATCGGGACCACATTGCTTTCTGTGGTGTTTGCATGGAGTAGAGTGGTTATTGTCAGAAAGTGTTCCATTGTGCTAGGCTGCTCCTTTGGCTAGACAGGGCAGGCTTCTGTTGGGGTTATTATTGTTTTTCTGCACCGTTGGCATTTCTATGTTGCCAGAATATTCAGCTCCAATCTGGGATATATGAGGCCAAAAGAAAACCCAGGAAGCTTACCACTGTGTCGTTCCTCAGGTCCTGAGGTCACTCGCCAGGCTCACTTCTCTCCGCCTTTCAGTCTCTGTTAGTTTCACACATAACGTCCAGGGCTTTTAGCTGTACTTAATGGGAATAGGGAAGAGGGCATCTACCCTGTTTTCCCAGAGCAGAATGAAGTTTGTCATTATGTCTTAATTTTAAATTGTGGGCTTTTCTGTGTTTAAAGAAATCAACCTGCTTTATACTATACTTTTTTCCCCTTTGAATTATCGTAGTTTATGTGTTTTATATTTAAATCTCCTACTTGTACCCTCTTGTAATTTAAATCTATTTTTACCATTATAATGCTTTGTAGTATTTTTCCTTTTTAACCTTTTTATAGTTTAACTTCCTCATAATTTTTTTCTTATAATTTCTGAACTTTTGAATTTATATTAATCTGAAAGTATTTTTAAATATTTACTCCTTAATTTCTTTCAATTTTCAGTGTTATTTTCTTTTTCTCAATCTTGTAGCTTATTAGTTTTATCTTCAAAATGTCCTCACCATTATGTTATTTCATTTAGCAGTTTTTATATGGCAGTGGGTCAGAAACATGGCTATGGCCCTTATCGTGTCTAAGGTGACGGGATGCTCTCCGCCTCTTCTGTCTGACCCTGCAGGTCATCTTTTCACTGTTGGTTCTCAAGAAGATCTCGGTCTGGGTAACTTGAAAAGTATACAGATTTAACCGATTGCTTTATCCTTGTCCTTGTGGAATTACCATCACTCAGATCTATTATTGTGTCATTCCCCTTCAGCTTTTAGCAAAGGACATAATGAAAAACAGGTCTATGAAGCCAGATGCTCCATTTGCTTAAAAGATGTTGCTGAGGATATTCTCCACTAGATCCACTACACCTATCAGTGTATGTTAGGTGAGGCCACATGAGAAAACTATTATTCTAAACTGAGTACCAAGAAAACATTTGTATTTTGTAAAGAACTAGAATGAAAAATGGAAATCATGTGACAGATTGTGTTTCCCTTTTTGCTTTGGCCACCAGGTAGCTCAGATAAAACCTGCAGCTCAGTTGCAGTAACTAGCAAATCTACTGCTGCCTGTATAACTGTGCTTCAAATCATCCCTTGTTCTTAACTTTCGACTGTAATTTGGATTTTCCTTTGTTCTTATTTTGGCATATTCTTCATATTTTTGTATTATTGAATATTTCCTTACAAATATGATGATTCCTTTTAGAAACAAGGTACAATGAAAATAAATAGATTTGATGATTAGTAAAATAATCTTTAAAGAATTTTAGGAAGTTCCCAGTATTTCAAATAAATTATCATAGCTGCCTTTGTAATTTATAGAGAATTTAGACACAAAGTTTAAACGTTAAAATACATACAAATTCCTCTCAAGTAAGGCTGGTCAGTGGGTGAATTAAGTCAGGAATCAAAGTATCCTGGCCCCCACTTCTTTTCATGAAGCATTTTTTCTCTCTTTACTTATCAATAAATTGTAGACACTTCACAATTTTATTCTTTCTTATTCTCTGAGGTGTCTCTAGTCTATTAATTATAAAAGACAATACTTACTTATTTGTCAACATTCGATAGTCTGCCACTTTAGTGGACAAATCAAGTATTTGATCCAAAATTTCGGCACACATTGAATAATGCTTTTGGTAACGAGCTTGAGCTCTTTCCACAGCAATCTGTTCATGAACTTCCTTCTCTCTGAGGGCTTGTTCTTCAGAATCAATCTTGGCTAGTTTTGCCAAAGCCTAAGAAGGCAAAGACATATCGTAAGTTACCATCATTGGTAGATTCAAATGAAAATAATGCTATTTCAATAGCCAAAAAAATCTCTAAATATAATGAAACCTCTTTTTACACCAGGAAAAAATTAATCATGAAAGAACACTTTCTCCTTAATACATTAAGTACTGAGAATGAAGGCCAAGACAATATTGGAAATATTCCACCCTTAGCTTATCAGTGAAACATAGTACAGACAAAAGTGGCCTAACCAGGGAACCAATGTAGATTAATAATAAATTGGATCTTAAGTGTTTAAAAAGAAGTCCTGATTTCACAGGTTGCAAATAATCAGTCGAAGATCACAGAGGAACAGGCAAGTCTGTGTCAGACCCCAAGCAAGGCTGGCCCCTTCGTACCCATCTCAGGAGCTGTAACGTGACACAGCTGCTCCGGCCAATGCCCTTTGTCTCTTCCTGGGAGAGTTCTAGCACAGGGATTCATATTTAGAAAATATTTTGGAAATTCCCTGATTATACTGGCTTGAGAATATCACATAATTGCCTACAAATGTTAAATGTGTTTAGATAACACCAAAACCATTTGCTCTTACAGCCTTAATAAATTGACAAAATTCATTCACAGAAACATCTATTTCTGCAGAAAGTAATGGAATACTTGTCCTCACTCTCAGCTTGGTTTGCGCTATTTTTTTGTTTAGGGAAATCTTTTCTCCCCACAAAATGCAAAGATCATACCCAGCCCAGTCAAGCTGAGAGTAAAACAATTCTCAACTAGTGAGATTCCAACGATCAAATGCAGTTTTTCAAATAGCTCTACCAGCTCCTCAAGAAATTCTACAATGTGCTAACCTGCTCCAGAAACAAGACTTGTCTCCTGTATCGGAACCCAGCGAGTGTAAGAGGGAGGTAAACTTGGGGCTTGGAGGAGGTGCGGTCGACTTCCAGCCCCTGCCTGTATACAGAAGTCTAGTACTAGCTGTGAGACTTTGGGCGAGTCCGAGCCTCCCCCCACCTCCAGTTCCTCAACATGAAGCCGGGATATTAACAAGGCATGACATTCACAGGAAAATTAACCGACCATGTTGTCAGAGCAAATATTTCTTACCGTGATACTATTCATGAATGATTAAGCGCACGACAACGGACCACTCATCTACTGAACCAAATGGCAGGTTGGTTGGTTTGTTCTATTGCTGTTTTATTGTGTTTGTTTATTTTTATTGGGAAAGGGTTGGGCTGTGTGACCTCTAAAGTCAATTCTGTACACTTGGCAAGTTTGGAAATTACACCAGAATTTGTCATTGTTATACTGCCTTGTAGGCTCTGTTTTCAGGGAGAAAGCATACAAATTAAGTCCAAAGTTTTATGGCCTGCTTCATGAAGTGGGCAGAGTTCAGTGGAAAGAAGAATCTGAGAGAATCGGAGGAGTTAGATGAGAATTTATGGAGAGAGTGACACTAAAATGGGTGGTGAGGTAGGTTTACCACAGAGTGCCTGTAAAGCATGTGGAAACATTGAGCATATGATGGGACCAAAACCTCAAAGGGAACAATGGAATGTCCCTAGCAGGAACAGAGCTTTCCCCCTCAGTGCTACTGTCGCGTCTGCCTCCCTCCCTCCCTTCCTCCTTCCATGCCTTTCTTCCTTCTTTCTAGCTCTCTAGTCATCTACCTCTACCCCCCAACCCTGTGCTAAACCCACCACAACTTCCTGTCCCATTACAGCAGAGTGAGTTGTAGCCCTAAAAAAAGAAAGTAGGAAAAGGAAAAAGGAAGTCTGTGGGAGATAGTACATCTCAGGGTTTACGCGCCTGGGCTCTGGAGTCTGTTAGAGCTGGCTGTGGCCCTGCTACACTACTGACAAGCTGCAGGACTCTGAGCTTCTGAGCTTCGTCTTCCTTATGTGCACCATGTAGATAAGGATAGTGTCCACTTTAAATGCCCATTGTGAGAATTATATATGCATGCAATGAACATCGGTCAATGCTTGACTCAAAGTAGCTCCTCAGAAAATGTTAAATATTATTGTAATTAATTATTATTATTAATAACAGCAGTTGGCACAGAAATTTGAAATCAGGAATGGTCTTGGTATAGAATAGATACCCAATTTCCTTAAAGGAAAAGATTAGCAGATTTAATCTGAGGGCAAACAAAAACTCCTTATGGTGAAAAACACAAAGTTCTTTCTCTCTGTCCCTTCTCCTTCTCTCTCTCTCTCTCTTTCTTTCCTTTTTTAAATGTGCCAGACATTGGTTAAGCCCTGGGGATAGAGTAGTGAGCAGAAGCAAACATGGTTCCTGTCCTCATACAGCTTATATCCAGTTGGAGAGGCAGTCAAAAAGCCATATAAATAAATGTATAATTACACACTCTGCTAAGTGTCACTAGGGAAAGACTGTGGTGTGGGGTACCCAACAGGTGGTTTGACCTAGGCAAGAGGTGGCATGTTCACGAAGCTCTGAAAGATGAGTATTAACCGGGGAAAGGTGCTTGGGAAGAGAGGGAAAGGTAGAAGAAATGACTTGTTCCAGGATCTGAGAGCAGGCCAGTGTGGCCAAAGTCCAGCGGATAGAGGGGAACAAGATGTGAGCAGAGGTCTGGTCAGTGGAAAGCCATGGATGAGCTTTTGAGTATGAGGGCAGTGTTCAAATCCGAGAGTCAAGAAGATTCCTCTGGCTGTAGAGAGTGGTTTGACAAGTGACAAATATGTGACGTTAGGGCTGGCCCGGTTGCTCAATGGTTAAGTTTGTACATTCCACTTCAGCAGCCTGGGGTTTGGGGATCCCAGGTGTGGACATGGCACTGCTTGGCAAGCCATGCTGTGGTAGGCGTCCCACATACAAAGTGGAGGAAGATGGGCATGGATGTTAGCTCAGGGCCAGTCTTCCTCAACAAAAAGAGGAGGATTGGCAGCAGATGTGAGCTCAGGGCTAATCTTCCTCAAAAAAAAAAAAATCTTATGTTGACAGCTACACGTGAGCTGGGATAGCTGAGGTCTCTGAAAACAGATGGAGCTTTTGTCTGATGACTGCAGTGTTTCCTTGATGACTTGGCCCTGTGACCTGGGGCACTGTGCATCTCTGTAGGCAAAGATGGTCTGTTGGAGTTCAGCGTAGGTTGTTTCAAAGAACATAAAGAATGGTATGCTCTTGTACATTCCAATTGTGGTTGCCAATTCATAGCCACTAAAAATAGATGAAAGAGATCATTGCAGTAGTAATCATAGAGACTGGGGTGGTGATGTTGACATGGAGAAAAATGGACAAATTGCAGAGATATTTAGTACATGAAGTCAGTAGCATATCATATATCACGTATCACTCATATCACATATCATATAAGTGATATGGGGGAGTGAAGGTGAAGCAGGCTCCAAGTGGGCCCTGCGGTGTTGAACATGTACAACTGAATAAATGGTAATGTCATTTGTTGAAAAATGGAACCTTGAAAAAGACCAGTTTAGTGGTAAAGGTCGTAAGTTCAGCTTTAGTTGAATTTAAGGTGTCTCTGAGATATATGAGTAAAGATGTCAAGAAGGCAGTTGAGCACAGTATCTACACCTCAGAGGGCAGAGGCATCAATTCATGAGTCCTCTGCCTATCGCAGTTTTCCACCGCCATGGTTGTGGAAGAGACTATCTGAGGAAATAACACAGAAGAGAAAAGACAGAGGCATAGGACTAAGCTTTAAGGAATGGTGACATTAAATGCTTCAGCATCAGAGGAGAATGAGCTTACAAAGAAGGCTGAGAAGGAGCAAGAAAGCAGGAGGAGAACCGGGAGAGCGTTTTCCACAGCAGCACTCAATAGAAAGTGACCACATACTGGCAAATTAATAATTAATATTAATAACATGAAGTATTATTAATAAGCTGTGAGGACCAGTAACAAACTTCAAAAATATTAATAAATTTAAGAGTACTTCCAGAATTCTCCCACCACAAACAATAAGAAAAATACCAGCACGGTAACAATTAAAGAAAAGCAACAATTTAAAAACCTCCTTTTTCACAAAAATGAAGCAGTAGAATGATAATGCTGTGCGGAATCAAAGGTATTTTGTTTGTTTAGTGAATGACACGTAAAAAGTAGGTGACAGTGTTCATTTGACAGATTTATTTGGCTCGTACTTATGCAGCTGCACTGTTGATGCAGGAGGTGATAAAGCCAAGGTTTGTGGAGGCAAACTGTGAAATCAAGTCATCTCTAAGGGACGGTGCCAGGGAAGCAGATACCTCAGCTTTAGGAAAAGGTAATCACATGAGAGGAAGGGATGGAATTTTTTCCAGGTGCTTCAGAACCTCACAGTTCTGGTCTCTGAGGCTGGCCTGCGTGTCCCAATCCTCTGAAGTCAGCTGAAGCTCAGTTAAAGAAAGAACAGGTAATGCACATCACAGTGGGACCAGTCCTGCTATAAACACTTTACTATTCTGCACTTTAATTGGGCTTGTACACATATTTTTCAAATAGGCACTCAGAAAAGTTAGCTAAACACATCATTTCTAATGTAATCAAACACCACTCAATCCATTCACATTTACTCTTGTCAACAAAGATGGATGAAACAATTATCTAGATATTTTAGCTCTTGAAGAAGACACTTGAAATCAGCGTGCGTGCAGCTCAGATTCATGGGGATACGGCTCCTCGCCCCTACGCCTAACATTTCAGCTACGGCTGTTCTACAAAGGCAAAAGCACCATTTTCCTGACTCTGGAGAATACAGTACCTTCCAAATGATATTTCTAAATATTTGCATAATTTTTACAAAAGCTGAATTTCATTTTCATGGAACATCACAATGAAAACCATGAAGCTGATAAATAGAGCATTGCCTTCCTATTTTCTGAAAGGTTTTCTCTTCTGCTTAGCCTGGTTTCATGAATATTTATCACAGCAAAGACAGGCTATATAAAATGCCATTCACATGAGCTTTGTATTTCTTCAACCAAATCTGGACTAATGGATTGAATAAATTTGAAATATCCCCCAAAGGAAAGAGACAAAAAGTAATCCATATAACCTATTGATAAAATAAATCTATTTTGGTTATTAGATCCCATAAAGACAATGAAAATATTAATTTATTAAATAATTAAAAGATAGGATATTTTGATTTTCAGAGCTATAAAAGGCCCTAGACACAATGACATCATAGTAGCTAAGAGCATACCTAGCACCCAGATCTTGGTTTCTGTATACCATTCTCAAACACAGTGAACCAGAGTACCCTAGATAAATGGTTTATTGTAGCTCTGAAAAGGAATAGTACAACATGGGCCTGGGAAATCTTGTTTTATCAGCAAGCAAGGAATTATTTATTAAAGACTAATGGTATCTTGTTAAAAAAAGGCAGCTTAAAAGTGCTCTCACTGCCTGAGGATATTCACCTGGAATAAACAATACCAATATCATTCTAGTAAACTTAGTGGACTTTAAAAAAAAGAAAGTCCTTCATCCATCTAGAAAAAAAGAGTAACGACTCAAGGAAATAAAAATTAGTTTATCATATTAATCTTTTTGATAGCAGTACTTTATACCTGAAGAAAATGGAATAATGTATTTAAGATATTCAAGGAAAGAAAATGTGAAGTAAGGATTTTATATACAGCAAAACTGATCATCAAGTATAACAGGCACATACTGTTACCAATTTACAGGAACTCAAGGAATATTGCTCCCATGAGCCCTTCTTGAGGAATCTACTGGAGAATGAGTTCCAGACAACCAAAATGACCAGAGAGACGTGGACATAAGGACTAGAGGTGAGCATTAAGTATTTGTAGAATCAACACTAAAGGGAGAGAGTATGGTATGCAGATGCTAATGTGCTGTCAACGTAGTATACAAAAATAAAAACGGGAGATAGCAGAGAGGTCCTATTAAAAATTAACTCTTACTGGGGCCGGCCTGGTAGCTTAGTGGTTAAGTTCGTGTGCTCTGCTTCAGTGGCCCGGGGTTCGCAGGTTCGGATCCTGGGCACAGACCTACACACCACTTATCAAGTCATGCTGTGGCGGCAATCCACAAATAAAACAGAGGCAGACTGGCACAGATGTTAGCTCAGGGCTAATCTTCCTCACAAAAAACAAAAATGTAGCTTATCAAGTGATCAACAACTAAATATACCTTCATTTACCTTGACTTGGTAGAAAGGATCAAAAGTAACCTTAGAAAGATTTTTAAGGGAGATATTGTTTACCGCTTCTCGATCAAGAGCATCCTGGAAATCTTTAAGTCGTCTTTCCTCATATTGTTTTTCTCTGAAAATTCTGTTTTGCCACAAAACTTCCTTTTCATGCCGAACGTGCATGAGCTGCACGGCGATCCTGCGCTCCTGCTGGGACTGCCGCATCAGCCGGTTAATCAGCTGCTCCTCCCGATAAGCCTCCTGAGAACACCATTGGAAGAGCCAATTATTTGCCAAGGTGATGTCCAAATTTCCCATTGGGCTAAGAAGCCTATACATAAATAATGTGTAAAAGGCATAGTATTTATCTACATCAATTTCTGCCATTTGATTTAAATTTGAACATGTCAAGAATCGGGTTATAAAAATGAAAATTTCCAACCAAGGTTGTATAATTTTGGTATCTAGAAGCATTATGGTCTTGCAACTCACATTTATTTTAAATGAATTATTACTTCTTTTGAAATCCGATCACAAATAAATCAGGTGATTGTTTTCAAGGTTTTATAAACAAGGGATATAATTCTACACTTATAAGGATGTTTTTATAAATTTGGAATTGTGCTATACATACTCTTAACATAAATACTAGCTGTAAAAACAAATGGAGAGGGGGCTGGCCCAGCGGCATAGTGGTTGGGTTTCTGTGCTCTGCTTTGGCAGCCTAGAGTTCACGTGTTTGGATCCCGTTCATGGATCTATACGCCACTCATCAGGCCATGCTGTGGTGGCATCCCACATAAAATAGAGGAAGACTGGCACAGATGTTAGTTCAGGAACAACCTTCCTCACAACAATAAAAATAAGAATAAAAATTTTAAAAATGAATGGAGATGTTGTCTGACTGAAGATGGCAGATCTGATTGGTTTCCAGCAGGGACATCTCAATACCTGGGTGAGGAAAAGCTGACAGAACGGGAGGACTGGAGAAGAGGCTAAGGAGAAATGACCTATTGCTTATCTTAGAAAATCTGAGTGGTTATAATCCAAAAGAGAAACTAAATGCAGTCTCTTGGCTTTCTTGGCTATTTTAAGACAATCGAAGAGGAGACAGTAGGTGAGCAGTAGAAAGTATTAAACTGGGAATCAGAGGCCTTGACCCCTGCAGCCTCAGTGGTACCATTTATTGGTGTGTGGCCATGGGCAAGTAACTCACAATTTCAGGACCTATTTCTTGACAGATAAAATGAGGGGTTTAGGTGGAAGATGATCACCAGAGCCCCTTCAAGCTCTCTCCCCCTGTCTAAACAGAGACATCCTGTGGAAGGTGATGGTAATTACAGTTCTCAAGAGGAAAGACAGAAGAAGACTGAAACACTGGAGTTGTCTATTTAACACTCAACAATCAATTACTTAGCAAGAAAATCTAGCATCATCAATGACACTGTTTCAAATCATCTCTCCCACTATGAGATTACGGGAGAAATACTATCTATTTTTTCCGCAATCAAGATATAAATAACAATAACACTCTATGGTAACTGCCAAAACCTGAACCTGGAAATTACATTAAAATGTAGATTAAATCAAAGTTCAACTGAAAATAAATAAGAATTTTTTTCTGTTTGTAACATAGATAAAAAATAAAATCATCAACAACTTTGAAACTTCATGTCTCATCTAGTTATAAAATCCTAGAAGCTTTAATGTTAATCATTTGTTTCCTTTTGAGATCCAATAATAGAGGTGAGGCAGAATGTAAAAATGGCCACAAGTTCTCCAGTTTTCTTCATCCACAGTCTTTCAATGTTATCCTGCAGATATTCACATCAAAAAGTAGACTCTATTTCTCCACTCCTTAAATAGGGGGTATGAGGGTGACCATTGACTTGAATTGACTAATGCGACATGAGCAAAAAAAAAAAACCCATAAAACAAAAACACTTGGGATATGACTTTCTTAATTCTCTTGCAAGCCCTGCCACTGCCACCACATTTTCTGGTCTGCTAGAAAATAAGAGACCATACAGAGAGAGGCACCAATCTTCCCAGCTGGACCTGATGATGCTCTCATAGGTCAGCCAGCCCCAGCCAACCTGCCAGCTGACCAAAGACGTCTGAGTGAGGCCAGCTGAGCCCAGCCCAAACTTCCTACCACATTCTGGGATGGTTTGGGATACATAAGGCCCAATCACAACCATATTTTTAAAAAATATAACCTTGATTTATTATTCCAAATGAATTCTATATTTAATATAGAATATATTCTATATTTGGCTGTGTTTACAGGGGAAGGCAATTTAGTTGTCGAGATGAGATGTGGTCATTCTGACTCTCATGAAGAACAAACTGGACTGGTCCAGATGTGTTTTGATTAGTGTTTGGATGACAACACATTATGATCAAAAAGGGAAAAGGAAAAGGAAATTACTGTTGAATGGCTGAGTCCATGCTATGTAAATGAAGCTTCAGTATGAAGAGCCATCAAGTGCATTAAGACCTGCACCCAAAAGTTGAGTGGAAAGATGATTTATTTTTTTGTTCCACTGTACAAGTAGTTCATGTTTTAGAAATAGACTTTTTCCCAAAATTCCCCTGGAACGTTGGATATATTTTCTCATAGGAAGAATGATACAAGTTGTGGTTAGGTGCTTACAGCAGCCTACAGATGTCTAGTTAATGAAACTTGAAATAGATAGTTATTTTAAAATCTACTTTTTAATCATCTAATTTTCATAATTTCTAATTCTTCTAATTAAAAGAGAGACTACCACACTAAATGAGTAAAGAAATGTGAATCTGAAGAAATAACCTTTTAGCACAGAGAGATGGAAGAGTTATTCTTTCAATTTTTCACTAAAGAAGGAGTGAATCCATGGACAGTTTCACTTCTTTGTGCTTATACAAATCCTGTCTTTCCCTTCATTTAACAGATACATTGAGCAGACCAGATGTAGATAGATGAATAAAGGAAGTATCTTCAAATGGTCTTTCATATTTTAGACATGTAGATCTGCCCTATACATTCACAACTCGATGAATCACCTTCCTCCCCAAGGCTGCTCCTCTTATCATCTGCCATATCACAGCCAATGATATGTCCATCCACCCAGCTGGTCAAGCTAGACATCTGGCCTCTCAGCCCACTTTTTCACTCCCCTGTGTCTGATGAATCATTGAGTCTTATTGATTTTACCTCTAAAATAGCTCTTGAAGCCACTTCTCTCCATCCCCATTGCCACTACCCTTAAACCAGGATAATTTCTTACCTAAATTACAGCAACAGCTATAATTCGTTTTGCCCTCATGTAATCTATTCTCAAAACTAAAGCTAGAGTGATCTTTGTAAAGGCAAATCTGACCTTGTCACTCTTGTGGCCCTTTGCACTCAAGATAAAATTTCCTATTCCCCTCTATAACTTATAAGGCTCATTATGATTTGGCCTCTGGTGACTCCTGCTAAATGACATATTAGTCCACGAAAAGCGCTGAGGCTTTCCCTATGATGGAAACACACTTTACCTTCTACCACTTCAGCCTCTGTTGGAAACTAACCCTTAACCCCACCTCATCACAATCATCTCCACCTTCAATTAGCTAACTCTGAACCCCTCCTCATGCTTCTGTGTTATCATCCTCTAGAAAACTTCTCTGAACTAAGCCAGGGCTGGACTTCCTTCCCATGTGTCACCTGTCCCGCCCAATACCTTCACTGCCCCTTCACACTCTACTGTAGTTGCTTGTCTATAGATCTTCCTCCAAACAGTAAGTCTGTGAGAGCAGGTTCCTCACTATTCTTGTTCACTGCTGTATCCTGGACCTAGGACAGGTACCCAGAGCATAGAAGAGGTTCAGTAAATATGTGATCAATGTAAGAGTTCATCAGTTATTCTCAAACTATAGCTGCATCAAAACACTTAGAGGGCCTGTTAACATAGATGGCTGGACCCCAGCCCAGAGCTGTGATTTGAATTTCTGATTCAGCAGGTCTGAAGTGGGGCCCAACTATTCACATTCCTAAAAGTTTCTAGGTGATGCTGATGCTCTTGGTCCAGGAACCACACTTCGAGAACCGCTGGAATAGACTAATGAACAAACTGAGAGGACTAACAACTTTTCCATGTTATTCTCATTAAGAAGTCCCTTTTTGATAATCTCAATAGATGCAGGAAAAACATTTGAAAAATTCAGTATTCTTTCATGATAAAAATTCTCAACAAATTAGGTATAGAAGGAATGCAACTCAGCATAATAAAGGCCATATATGACAAACCCACAGCTAATATCATACTCAACGGTATGATGTTAAAAGCTTTCATCTTTTGACCACTCTTCTAAAATCAGGAATAAGACAAGGATGATCACTCTTACCTCTCCTATTCAACACAGTACTGGAAGTCTCAGCCAGAACAACTGGCAAGAAAAAGAAAGGAAAGGCATCCAAATCAGAAAAGAAGTAGTAAAATTGTCTCTGTAGATGACATGATCTTATATACAGAAAACTCTAAAAACTATTAGAACTAAAAACCAAATTCAGTAAAGTTGCAGGACACAAAATCAACATATAAAATCAGTTGTGTCCCTATACACTTAACAATGAACTACCTGAAAAAAAATTAAGAAAATAATTCCATTTATAACACATCAAAAATAAAAAAATATTTAGGAATAAATTCAGCCAAGGAAGTAAAAGATCTGTCCACTGAAAACTATAAAATACTGATGAAAGGAACTGAAGAATACATAAATAAAAGGAAAGATACCCCACATTCATGGATTGGAAGAATTAAAATGTCCATAATATCTAAACTGATCTACATTTTCAATGCAATCCCTATCAAAATTCCAATGGCATTTTTCACAGAAATAGAAAAACAATCCTAAAATTCATATGGAAACACAAAAGACTTCGAAAGCAATCTTGAGCAAGAAGAACAGAACTGTAGGCATCACACTTTCTTATTTCAAAATATATTACAAAGCTCAAGTATTCACAACAGTATAGTACTGGCATAAGAATAGACATATAGACCAATGGAACAGAAAAGAGAGCCCAGAAATAAATCCACACATGTATAGTCAACTGATCTTCAACAAGAGTACCATGGCTACACAATGAGGAAAGGACAGTCTCTTCAACAAATGTTGCAGGGAAAACTAGATATCCACATGCAGGAGAATGAAAATGTACCCTTATCTCACACCATATACAAAAATCAACTCAAAATGGATTAAAGAATAACACATAAGACCTGAAACTATAAAACTACTAGAAGAAAATATAGGGAAAAAAGTTTCTTGGCATTGGTCTAGGCAATGATTTTTTTTTGTATATGACCTCAACAGTACAGGCAACAAAAGCAAAAATAGACAAGTGGGATTGCATCTAACTAAAGAGCATCTGCACAGCAAAGGAGACAATGAACAGAAAGAAGAGATAACCTATAGAATGGGATAAAATATTTGCAAACCATAAATTTTAGTTAATATCCAAAATACATGAGGAACTCAAACAACTCAATAGCAAAAAATCAAGTAAACCAATTAAAAAGTGGGCAAAGGACTTGAAAAGATATTTCTCAAAAGAAGAAAAACAAACGGCCAATAGGTATATGAAAAGGCACTCAACATCACTAATCATCAGGGAAATGCAAATCAAAACCATAATATGATATCACCTCATACCTATTAGAATAGCTATTATCAAAAAAAAAAAAGAAAGAAAATGTGCTGGCAAGGATGTGGAGAAAAGAGAACCCTTATATACTGTTGGTGAGAATGTAGATTGGTACAGCTAACATGGAAGAGAGAATGGTGGTTCCTCAAAAACTTAAAAATAGAACTACCATATGACCCAGCAATCCCACTTCTGGTTATATATACAAAGGAAATGAAATCCGTATCTCAAAGAGATATCTGCACCCCCATGTTCATTGCAGCGCTAGTCACAATAGTCAAGATACAGACACAACTTCAGTGTCTATTAATGGATGAATGGACAAAGAAAATGTGTTATATATACACAATGGAATATTATTCTGTCTTACAAAAGAAGGAAATCTAGTCATTTGTGACACATGGACGAACCTGGAGGCCATTATGCTAAGTGAAATAAACCAGATACAGAAGGACAAATACTGTATGATCTCACTTACATGTGGAATCTAAAAATATTGAACTTATAAAAGTAGATTTTAAGTGTTCTCACCAAACATAAAAAAAATGGCAACTATGTGAAGTGATGGATGTGTTAATTAGTTTGATTATGGTAATCATTTCACAACATATACACACATCAAAACATCATGTTGTACACCTTAAATATATACAATTTTTATTTGTCCATTATACCTCAATAAAACTGGAGAAAAAAGTTCCCTTTTACCTCCAAAAGTAACAATAGATACATATGGTCAACAGATTTTAGATTCCTTTTTGGTCAGTACTTTTTTTATTTTGGTAAAATATACATAACATAAAGTTTACCATTTCAACCATTTTTAAGCGTACAATTCAATGGTATTAAGTACACTCACAATATTTTACAACCATCACCAGATTTTAGCTTCTTTAGTAAATGTTTTATGTAGGTTTTTTTTTTCTGAGTCTATCTGCTATTAAGATGTGAGGATGTGCCACTGATATTTGATTCAGAGTGGCAGATAATACAAATATACATATGTGTGTGTGTATAAAAGACTACATTTTGTACAATTTCCAGCACTATTATTTAACCAACATCTAAATGTATTACCTCTTGTGCTTCGTGGGCTATTAACTGATCCATTAACAGTCTCCGTCGTCTTTTCTCCCTTTGCTCTCGTGCAAAAGCATCTTCTTCAAGGCGCTTTTGGATTTTTTTAATGTAGTCATCATCCGAATAAGTGTTTAACAAATCAGCAGTTGTCTGACCTGCTGTATCTAAAGAAGTCTTGGATGCACTAAGGACAATAGTTTTTATTTAGTTTTTAAAAATAATTCAATCACATGCCACTACTTGCGATTATGAAGGAAGATGAGAGGAGAAGGCTCCCTTAAGTTCTCTGTTACTAATACAAGCATTAAAGCAAATACTAGAACTTCAGTGTGACACCCATCGCTTATCAATCGATTCCATTCGCCTCACCCCATTTCTGCTCACTATATCTTAGCATAGTCTTCTTTCTAGGTCTATCACCTACTTGTTCTTTTACTTCTTACGATCTTCACTGTACCCAGAGATTCTGGATTTCTCTCCATCTTCTTCCTGCTGGCTCTAGGCCTCTTGCCTCCACTGTTGTGAGTCAACAGTAGACACAATACCAATAACTCAAGTGTCAGGGAAGGCACACCTCTACAAGAGTCGGCCAGGTACACTAACGTCAGGACACTGAGAGTACTTCCAAGGATAGTTCCATCCACTACAACTCTCCTCTCCCCTATGCAAATGCAAGTTGCTCTATGAACTCCCACTAACTTTCTGACTGCTCAGGGCAGGGGCCCAGCTCTTACTGGAGGCCCTGCTGTGGAAAGCTGACTTGCTCATGGTGCCACACTTGCAAGCACAGGTCTGACCTAGCCTCTTGCTCAAGTCCTGGAAACCCAAATGAGAAGACCTACTTCAGGGTTCTTATCCTACCTCATGTCCAAAATTAAAGGATCAAGAAGAGTCTGGTGGTCTCACCAACAGAAAGAAAACACACTCAATTTAGTGAGAGAAATGCTGGCTTAGTACAGAATTTATACATTCATTCAAAAGTTATCTTTAAAAGTAAAAGATATATTTTTATGTGTAAGAAACAAATAATTAGTTCTCATCTGCATATCTCTTTAAAAAACAAGCAAAATACAATCATACAATGGTATAAGATATATCATAATGTTACTTGCTAAGAAATAATGAATTTTAACATGATCTTTTTTTAATGTTTTAAGTTATTAACATATTTGGTTTGAAATATAACTTATAATCTTATTCAAAAGACAAGGACACATTCTTATGGAGTATAAGGACTAAACGGTCATCAATTCTCATATGGACAGAAGTACTCTTGCAAAAGCATAGTTAATTCATGTTTAATGAAATAATAATTATATATTTATAGTACAGATCATATTGTATTATAGTTCAGTATTTGTAGGTTTGCTGCTCCCAGCTGAATTCTGAGCTCTTTAGAAAAGTATCCTATTTTACTCCTCTCTGTATCTTGCCTTGTAGTCCTGACATGTAGCTGATGTCTGCTAAGTTTCAAATACTCACTAAGAAGCACTGTACAAGGATAATACAATTTTAAAAATCACACATTGAAATTTTAGTTATTTTATGAGCAGGAGTTCAATCTTCAATTGTATTCTGTCAGTGAGAGTCATTGAGCAGAAACTGTAGCTCCCAAAGCCTCAGTGAGATCAAAGACAAAGTGTGACCCTATTTATTTATTAAGATTTAGTACAATTAAGTATTGATAAAAATTGTGTGGTATAACTTTTTTAGATCACTCATCAAAATTCTTACTATATTTTCACTTAAATGTGTTGTTTAAAAGCCTTTGCGTTGGATTGAGCATGAATAGCTTTCCCAACACTGTATTTAAGCTGCCAACAATATACTTAACATATTGCTTCTCCTTTATTTATCAATCAGTCTGCCCATCCATCCATTCATCTACTTGCTGTCTCATTCCAATTAAGGTCTGAAGAAAGTGACATGATATTTACTTGAATAAATATTCATTTTACTAGGGTGTGTGTTTCCTGAGGGCAATAACTATGTTTTCTTTATATCTGTTTGCTTCTCAGCCCTCCATAGAATTAGTAATTGTATGTGTATGAATTAATAGTAATAGGAACCTTGGCCAAATTTGTATATATAAAAAAAGCTGTTGGTAGGAAGAGCCTAAGGTAAATCTGTGAATCCAAATGTCAAATGACAGCAGCCAACAACCTTAGCTAAGGGAACAAATGGCAGACAGCATTTATCATTTGTCTTAAAAAATAAAGAAACTGTACAGAAAACTGTGAGGAAAAAGCAGCCAAGGGAGCTTGTGCATTGCTCTCCTGGAGACATCGTTTCATTCTTCCATAAAAGAAAACAGATGGACTCTGAGGTGAGGTCCTGAGGAACTGTTTCAGTAGCAGCCTTGAAAGAGGCAGCTGCAGAAACTGCTCCTCAGGATCAACCTATGAGTAGATTTTAGTGCTTTCTGACATCAAGTAGTGTGAAACTGCTGAAAGAACCCGGAACAGGCTTGATTCTAAGATAAGAATTCAGAAAGAACTAAAAAAGTAGTGACTAATAAAGAGGCTAAAGAAAGCCATATTGTACCATAGCTTTCGCTTTCTTTGAGAGTTTGCTCCAGACCAGTGTCTGCCGATAGCTTTTACTTCGGGGCCATCAGAGAAAATGCTCCTTGTGCAGCACCCTGTAAGGGATCTGGAGTCTCAGACGAGGCTGCTCACAGCCAAAAGTGACTGGTCCAGGGACTCAGGCTGCCCGAGGCCCTATCCTGCAGCTCTGAGAAGTGAGGATGTCTACAGCTCATGGCCCCCAAGTGGGAAATCTCTGGCAAGCCCAGGGGGAGGCCTCTGCAGAGAAAGAACCTGGGACAGGCACTGCTATTTCCTTCCCTTTTTCCTCAAAACAGAGCCCCGATTTTATTCAGGAAAACAAAGCACCCAGCTAAAGACTACATTTGTCAGCCTCCCATTCTGTTAAGTATGGCCACGTGACTGAATTCTGGCCAATAAGATGTAAGCAGAAATGTTATATGGGACTTCTGTGAAGGCTCTTCAAAGGAGCTATTTCAGATTGGAGATATCCACTTTTTGTCTATCCTCCTTCCTGATATCTGAAACATGGGCCAAATGAGCCCCAGCAGCCAGCTTGTATTGTGAATGTGACTTTGAGGACAAAAACCACACAACAGGGCAGCTGAGCTAAAGGAAAGCCTCAGTCCTTGATGACCTTGGAGCTGCAATGCAAGCCCAGGGCTGCTTACATTCTCATTTCTATTACACAAAAGAGAAGTAAACTTCTATCCAATTTAACTCACTCTTGTTTTGGGGTTTCTAAAGCTAACTGACGGAGAGACTAGGTTCAGGTTGGGTTGGCAAAGGTTATAGGGAGCAGGGGGAATGTTTGCAGCTGTATTGTATAGGCATGATCTTTAAAACATTTAATAACTGACACGGCAAGGACACCAATCAATCAAATGGATGCTGGTGCAGGGATTGGAAGATGCTGGTGTGCTTGGTGTTAATTCTGGTTGCTAAATTATGTAGATATGGAGGGGTCCCAGGAAAGGGGCCAGCCATAGAGCTACAGGGAATGCCATTCCCCAAGAAGTAACAAAGTGTTTTAATATTTTAAGATGGTCGTTCTGGTGGACACCATCTGTTTATCCCTCAGAGCATGTGGCTGGTGAGCTGAGTGAATGAGTTGGAAGAAATGCAGTGGTTTCGTGGACCAAGGATAGGGTGGGTGTGGTGGGGTTCAACTGGCAGCTGCATGTGAGAGTAGGCTTGGATTGCGGGGTTTCTTTCGGAGTTGGGGCAGCACTGGGGGTGGGAGTCAGAATAGGGCATCAGGAGTTTCTGCAGAGGGTAGAAAGAAAGGTAATGTATGTATTCCCCATTTTGCTTCATGTTCCTTCCACACCTGACTTCCTTGCCATTTCTTCTTCTAGCTTTTTCTTATTCCTCCTCATTTGACTCTATTATCTTCCCTCATAAATATTAATATGGAACTGAAATATCTAATTTGCATCTGTTTTTCTTCTTTAACAGATTTATTTCATATTCCATAAAATATAAATGAGTAGGGTTTGGATATTTTCCATTTAAAAATGCAGAACTCAAGTAGCTCCTACATATGTGCTCCCTGATTGATTATTTTCTGTGAGTGAATGACCCCCAGTAGGAAACAAAAAGGGAGGGAATCCTTATCTTTAAGCAAATGAAGCCCATTAACTGGGGACTTTTTGCAATGAACTCACCAAACTGCCTGTCTCAGTGACATTCGGTCAATAAATTCATTCAACAACTCTTTACTGCTGGTCCCTGTGCTAAATGCTGAGGAGGCAACGTGACAGAAACCAACTAGAGTCTACCAAGACTTCACTGTGACAAATTTAAACTAATGGTAACTTGAAACAATTTTAGTGACTGTTTAAAAATGTGTGTGAACTTAGAAGAATAAGCAGAGCATAGAAAAATAAACTTCACATCTCACAGTAGCCACTTTCCCTCTTGATCTTTACCAAAGTTGTTAATGAATAAGTAATCTCAATCTTAGCTCGTTTATCTTCCTTCATATAATGTCTTAATGAAGATTCGACCAAGTGAAACCAGCTTTGGAAGAGCTAGTCCAGATAAACTAATTGTAAATATTCAAAACTTATAGGTAGAACAGAATGAAGTTTTATGATTATTAAAATAGTTTACATCCCACCTTTCTTTGGCCTGGAGATCCTTTTTTATTAATGCTTCAAACTTCTTAATCTCATTGGCCACATCCTTTAAAGAAAATTCATTATCAGTTTTCCACCTCTAAAAACCACTGAAAATCTTCAGTTACCATATTCATTCAAGTTTATAAAGTGACAGACTCTACTAATTTGAGCTAATTAGGAGGCAAGATATAAAAAGCTGCATTCTACAACACTTTCATAATTTTTATTTGTTACTTTTAGAATAGGCTAAATACACCTAAAAGAATCTGAAAATTGCCTAACCTAAATCACTCAGTTCACAATTCTAGTTCTGACAGTGCATCAAAGGGCATTTAATGAGAATGAAGATTATCAGAGTTAGGCCATGCATTCTTTTTTTTTTTTTAAAGATTTTATTTTTTCCTTTTTCTCCCCAAAGCCCCCCAGTACATAGTTGTATATTCTTCGTTGTGAGTCCTTCTAGTTGTAGCATGTGGGATGCTGCCTCAGCGTGGTTTGATGAGCAGTGCCATGTCCGTGCCCAGGATTCGAACCAACGAAACACTGGGCCGCCTGCAGCAGAGCGCACAGACTTAACCACTCGGCCACGGGGCCAGCCCCTAGGCCATGCATTCTTGAATGCAATTCTTTTAAATGAAAACAAGCATTTTTGGGATATAAATATTTCTTTAAAAACCGTTGTCGTTGTCTCAACTGTTTTAAACATTTCTTGCACAACCTTATTCACACTATTAATTTGCTCTCTGGAAACTAATTTTAGCTCATCCTGTCTACGCAAATTCTTATTAATAAACTTTAATCAAATCAGGGAAATACAGGAATTAAATACTTTACTAAAAGGGAGTCAGAAAAAAGCCTCTGTGGGTGGTATTTTTTAGAATCCAACTACAGAATTTTTTAATATTAAAAAAAAGAAATGTGGATTAATATAAAATGCAATGGATTGAGAAATTAGAGAAACTTGTCAATTTCTGCTTTACCAGAACTGTGAACTTGGGTAAAACATGTCAGCTTTCTGAGACTGAATTTCCTTATCTACAAAATGGGAAAAATAGCACCCTACTTAGCAGAGTCACTTATAAATTAAAGATAATGTGAAGTACCGAACCCACAGTCTGACATATAGCAGATGCTCAATAAATGGTAGCTATTAATCTTTTTCTTAGGTCATGGGAGAGAACATCATTAACAAGCATTGTAGCAGTATGCAGTACAGACTGAAGGAATCAGTATCAAAATGTAGTAGTATCGCTCCCTCGTGAAATATAATCAGATTGTATCCTATTGGAATAATTGACAGTTGGTATGGTCTAGTAAAATATCACCAGTGTGGGTATCTTAAATTTAAATATACTGATAACAGCCAAATAACTTAACATTTCTAGGATTCATCAGACAATAGTATAGCATAGTGAAGAGGAACTGAGTAAAAATATATAGTAGAAATGGCACATACGAGGTATGTGTACCTCAGCTGGCTTCTGTTCTACTCATGGGAGTCATGACCCATTACAAGAACACCCATTCTGGTCTAATTTGCTGGTGATCACAGAATTCTCAACACAGGAGTCCAGACAGGTACTGTCATTTAACAGGAGTTTGCCATCCCTGGCCTACAGCTACATTCTCTGTTTCTGAACAAATAACAGTATCAAATGGATTGGATATGCAAACAGTAGAGGAGTTTAAATGAGATGGGACAATGCCAGAAATAATCTGAAAAGAACATAAGAAGTTTTGGGAAGTCTCTATGTTTTAAGGGAAAAACCATTCTTTCATTAACATAACACAACACAATATTAAAGGATTATCACTTACCTCTGCCTCTTTTTTCTTTTTCATCATTTTTTGGGCCTCAAGTGCTTTTAGAGTACGATTTGATGCAGGCTTAGGAATCTGTATGATAGCTGCTTGGATTTTGGCCATTATTTCATTTTGTCGTCTTCTACTCAAGCGTTGCTGAATATTCCATACACATTAGTTTAGTTATTCAGTTCATCGCAATAACAGGCAATGTTATACACTCATAGGTACGCATATATACAATTTTTTGACTGAAATTTTCAAAACTCAGCAATTAACCAATGGACTACATGTCACAACCATATAATGTTAGGAAGCAGGTGTCAATATGACTTATTTTTAAAAGTATGATATTAAGCACAACTTTGGAATCCCAACTTATGCCTATCAAATGTGTGTATTTTCATTCTGGGTGATGATATTAAAATGCTAATACAGGTATCTCAAATACAAAGAGGAGTATAATTCTTTCCCTTGTTCCACCTTGATGACATGCCCAAAAACGGGAAGAGAAAGTTCTGTCTCTGAAGACGGTCTGAAGAGAAAATTCAGTCTAGGAGATGGTCTCCAGGAGTGCTCCTGGGGAACCCAGAAGAAATGACAAGCTTCCCCAAAACTCAGTCACACTTAAACAATGAGTTCAGAGATTCTCTAAAATATTGAATTAACACTAAACTACGTGATATCATTATTGGATCATCTCTTCTCCATGTAGGCAGTAATTATTTAAGAAGAATATAAGCAGGAGGGCATAATTGAAAGAAAAAAACAGTAAATCAGATAAAATATTTTAAAAATAATAGATTCAAGATGTAACAAGTGAAACTAATCATGACTTTACTACTAAAGCATTATATTGGAAGTGATAAGATCATTAGTTCCTACATCTAAAGATAAGAAACTTCAATTCACCAGTAAAAGTCAGAAATTGTAAATAATTCTAAAATTTTCTTTAATTCACTTTCCAAAATGTGATTTAATCTAACTGCAATGTGTTTATCTTTCTTTCGAAAGAAAACCAGGAAAACAAAGTCTCTCCCTTTTGTCCTATTTGCTTCCTATCATTTTTAACATAATTTATTTCAGAATATTTAATGGTGTCAGATTTTGTTTTTCCCAGCTTTCTTTGGAGACTTTCTGCATTAGACTTGGTATATCAAAGTTGGACAGGCTGGTTCCACATAAACTAGAGTCCCAGCACTCAGTCTCATCTTAAACACTACTTTAGGAGTGCCTTGTCTCCTTATCATGCAATGCCAAGGGCAAGCCTAATCCTGTATCCACTCTCTGGCAAGGAATGGGATCATAAGATCTTCTAGAGTGTCTCTGTCTTTCCCTCCCTCCTCATAAGGAGTTGACTACATTCAGAATATGTTAATTTCTTATCATTCTAAATATATGAGCTTAAAAAATTATTTACAGCACAATGAAAGAACTATAACTCTTTTGCCTGTAGTTTACACATTCCATATACCCAGCCATCTAAAATTCTCTTAAAAGTCTTTAATGATTCCTCACACCATTGTCTTCTCATGTCCTTAAAGGCAAAGGAGATCATTAAAGATTTTCAAAGAAACATGAGAAGCAGCAAGGAGTTAGTCAAAGCACTTCAAAAAGGGCTAGGAAGATGTTAGGAGATGTTTAAGGGGGTTGGAAAAGGAAGCAAGCAGAGAATCACCCATATTGCCAGTAGAGGAAAAATGGGGAAGGGTAGAAAGACCAAAAGGTTGCCAAAGAGTGAGAAGAGAGGGGAAAATGTCTGCTCTTGATGAAAAATCATTGCATCTCTTAGAGATGGCAATGGTCATAAGCCTTCGCTGGAGCAGCTAGTAGCAACCCCCCATCACAAAAGCATACGAAGCATTAATTTTTACCAGACAAATTAAAGAGATCTGCCACTCTAGAGAACAGCAGTTCTTATTCTGAGCCACAAGTAGAGGTGACAGTCAGCAAGATGGGGGATGGAGAAAAGGGAAAAGTGAGGGAGAGAAAGGTGAGAGCAGAGCAGAACATGAGTCACGGATAAGGAACACGCAACATGTGCTACATTAATGACTATGCAATGTGTACTATAGGCATACATCGCAAACAGTATACTATGCACTAGTTAGTTTCTGGAAAAATTGTTCTATAAAACCTTTTCGATATTAAAACATCTTTGTTCTTCCTTGAGTTTTTGAAAATTTTCAAGTTTCTCAAAATGCATTTGGACAAAATCTTCTTTCATGTGTTTATATTTTTCTTGAAACCTGTGTGTAACTCGCATCAGATTGAAATCAGTTTGACGTGGTATCAGGTTTCTAAGTCTCTAAACAAAGAAAGCATTTCAAAAGATTCCATTATTAGAGAATAAAGAGTATACCATCATTATAAGCACATATAAAATTTGTCTTCAAAATAAAATTTCAATGAATTACTACTGTTGATGGTTAGAAAAATTCAAGCGCCATACTAATCACTCATATCCTTAACTAATGTAAGGACAATAAAAAAACACGATTTGAATTCCTCCTAACAAAATAGTCTTATATATACTTTCATAGCTAAATTTTTTGCTCTAAGTTTGATTTTCAGTGAATCATACCTGAATTACTGGAAATACATTTTCATAAAAATAATTTTATAAACCTAATTTCAACACACATGAGACAATATAAGAAGCCAGGTTCTTTTAATTACTTAAGCCACTTCCTAATAAAGAAACATTAAAACTTCCAGGCCACTGGAAATGAGAGTGCAACAGTACAAGAAAATGAACTCTCAAAGATGATTACAAAGTGGGACACAGAGCAATGCGGCTAATGTATTTAACTAAAACTTTTATATCCAAAAGTAATCTCCTTAGGAACTGAAGACTTACCAAAAACAAAAAGAAACAGTACTATTGCTCAAACCGTTTTTGGTCCTTCTCCTCTAACACGGCCTCAGTAGATACTGACTCTTACCTGGAAGAATTCTTAAGGACCCTTGAGCTGACTTTAATCCCTTACCGACCCTCCTGCTCTTCTCACTGTTAAAAATGGGTGGGCCTCCATCTTCACAGTGGCAAGGAAAATGTAAAGGCCTTGAACATGCCACCTCTCCACTTCAACACGTATCATCTATATCTTCAACTTAATTCTTATTTTCCCCCCAAACCCAAGAAATACCCACTGAGATATCATACAGCCCCCTGGTAAGTGTGTGGCTACTAGAGTCAGACTGCCTAGGTTTGAGTTTCAGCTCTCCCACCTACATGAAGTTGGGCAAGTTACCTAATCTCTCTGCACCTCAGTTTCACCATCTGTAAAACGGGAATCATAAAAGTACCTATCTCATTGGACTGTTGTAGACATCAAGCAAGATGATATATATATAAAGCACCTGGAACGGGGCTTGGCATCTCACTATGTATATTCAGTAAATTTTACTCATTATTTATATTATTGTATAATAGACACCTGTTTCTTCTTCCATCTGGAATCAAAAAATAAATCTTAAAGTATCTTAATTCTTTCCTAAGATATCTCCTCCTTCATCAGGACCATTGATTCATTCTCCCTCTTTTCTTTCCCAGAGGATCTCCTTCTACTTGGTCCTCACACTAGTCATCTCCTGCCACTGATTCTTTTTCTCAGCTGACAAGTTGTCCTAGTCTCTGTGTCCATAAAACAAATGATCTCATATTTCCCTTGAGCTTCTCTCCCACTGCTACTGTTCTTATTTTCTTTTCTCCTTTGCCTTCGCATTTCTTGAAAGAGTAATCTATGTTCCCCTCTTTGTCATCTTCAATTTACTCCTCAACTCACTGCAATCCACATCACTCTACCAAAATATTTTTCTCTCCCTAAAATGTAAGCTCTATGAGGGTTGGGGTTTTTCCTGTGTTGTTCATTGTGCAAGTGCCTGACATAAAGTATGACCCCAACAGATATTTGTCCAATGAATGAATGATTGACTCTGGAAGGTCACCCATGGCCAACGTCAAATCCAATGGCCTCTTGTTTGGCCTCATCTACACAGCTCTTACAGCACTTTTACCATTGATAGTTTTATACTTTACAAAGAATTGTCTTGTATGTTGTCTTCTTGAAACTACAAAAAAGCCTAGCTCTGAGACAGGCAGAGATAATCATCCTTGTTTTTACATTTGGGAAAATTGAGACTGAGACTGTTCCAGGGACTAGCCCAAAGTTAATCAGCTTGCAAGTAAAGCAGGCAGGATGCAATATACTAAGTTATTCAGCTTTAAGCCATATCTAATTTCTAGCTCTCCATGGATACTGAGTTCATTATGCTACCAGGATCATAATGATGTACATTAAGAACAGACAAATCTGAAAGCGGATATGGCATTCACATTTACTATGTCATTGTTGCTTCATAAATTAAATATACAATTTTAATTATTTCCATTGCTATTTAGTGTGTTGTATCAGTGCAGCACTCCCCATTATCCTGGAGGCTTGGAAAAGTTAATGTGCTTCACTTACCATAAGAAAATAGCACAGGAACTAGAGAGAACTGTCAACTAAAAAGTTGTATAAATCAATCAAAATACATTTAATAAGTATTTGTAATGTTCAAAGCATTGTATTAGGCATATTAGTTGAATTTGAGGAACCAAAAATCTTGTGAGGGCATATGACAAATAAATAATGAAAGTTAACCAACAGTATCGGCAGCAGGAGGTTAGTACCAGAGAATGAGAATTATCTGTACCCTAGGAGTTCCAGAGGAAGGATCCATGTGTACTGCGAAGGTTGCAGAGAAGCAGATTGAGAAAAGTTTGAGGGAAGAGGAGAGATGAAAAGGGTGAGCTTGAGTGGGAGAGAAGGAAGAGCAGGAAAATACAAGTTCTACTCAAGGACAGGCTGCCAACCAATGGAGAAGAAAGACTTTATGCTGAGGACTGTGAAGAAATAAAGTTAGAAAGACAGGTTGAGACCAATTAATGAAAGATCTTGAATGTCAGTCTAAATTGGAGACAGGATGTATGTAAAACAGATAGTTTCTGAGCAGAAGAAGAACCCAGTGAAAGTGGAATTTGGGGACAATTCATCTAGTAGTTGACTAACCGCTAGGAGAAAGCCTGAAGATTGGGAGACATGTTAGTAGGTTGCTGAAATAGTTCGTAAGGAGATCTGAGCAGATATCCTAGGGGTAGAAATGGAAAGAGCGAAGCAGGCATAAATAGCACTGAGAATTAGAAACAAATAGAATTCAATAAGCTATGGTAATGTGGATAGGATGGAGGGAGACACCAAAATGGATAAATCAATTGAAAATATTAATAGAAAATAAAACCCAAGTATGACCAATAACATACATAAGGGACATATATACCCAATAGGGCTTCTTTGAGAATGCAACACCAGTGTCATTTCTCTTTACCAAGTTTTACATTGTGACATGGTTGTATTTCTTTATGTACTCACATCTCGAAAAGCCTCACTTTTCATGTTTTGAAGTCTTATATTTGTCAGAGGTTGCATTGTTTGCATTTCCAATCCAGTGAGTCCGCTTTTCCTCTTTTTCTGAAGAACAGTGTACAATTGATATAAAAGTTTCGTTGCTGCCCCAGGCTTTTCAGTGATGATGTTGTGGGCCACATTCTGGTCAAACTGCACACCCAAAAGGTGAAGTGTTGGCTCCAAGCGAGAAAAATTATTAAGTTTGGAACTCGAAACCCTAAGCATTAAAGTATTTTACATAATTAGACATTGGCATTGAATTAAAAACAAACAACAAATATCAGAGGTATTATCATGGTCTAATATTATGAATTATCTCATGTTCTTTCAAATATATCATTCCTCTCTAAAACTACTCAATCATGTAAATACATTGAGCTTTTCTATTGTCCTGAACTCCATGTATTTATTACTCTTGAATGGCTAAACTGAAACTCATTAATTTTACACACTTTTCTGTTTAAATAGACACTAGAATTTCTACAAGAAGCCAATACAAAAACAGATAACTAGATGTTTTCTTGTAAATGGAAAAACTTAGCTATGGTTTTGAAAAATATTTCACTCAGAAGGCAAAATTGAAATTTAAATGACCATTTCTTTAAATTATACTATTACTAGAATCTTAAAATAGCCCTAAATGTTGCATTGACAACTCTAACAATGATCCTCTTGGGCACTGTCAGAAATATTTAATTAAATAATATTAGCTGTTCTATCAAATTAGTTATTAATATTTACTTTACAGTTTATATTACTACGTCAAGAATCAGTAAAGACTTTCTAATTGTAAGTTGTGTTTATTTTTGAATCACTTATTACCAAATTAGGCTCACACTTTAGAAGAAATTCATTAACTCATTCATTTATTAATATACTCTCTCAACTAACAAACATTTGTCAAATATGCATTATATACCAAAGATGTATTTATTTATTAAATTTAATAAATTTTAATAAATTCATTAAATTCTTACAAAGATAAACAAGATACAGTCCTTGCCCTTGAAGAGTTCATAGTGGGAAAAATAGATGAGTAAATGAACAGTGATAAATTGGAATAGAGGTCTCAAATGATCCAGGGCTGTTAATGAGCCTACGAATCCAATGACAGAAAGAAGACAAAGATGGTGGATGCATTTTCAACTATTGTGCCTCTCTGATCAAACGGAATGCAAACATCAGTTTTAACCACTGGTCTATTTTCCCCTTACTTTTAACTTCCGAAAATTCAGTGACATTCTTTAATAGAAAAATATACTGAATATACTTGAATACAAGTCAAAGTCCTAACCTCCCCTACCAATAAAAGGATATCTTAGAATAGAGATAGTTGCCATACATTTTGCAGAATTTCTAATATTATGGGGTTACTGATTCAATAACATCATTTTGGACTATAAAATTATTTGGGGGAAGATACAACGACCTTCAAGGACCCAAAATAAATTTTTAGCAGCTTATAGAGATCACTTAACACAAACTTTATATACTGTTCCTGGCACACTATTTCTGAAGAGATTGCTCTCAAGTAGTGGTTTTAAACCTTTTCTTTTTTTTTTTTTTTAAATCACGGATACCAGTGAGAATCTGATGAGAGTTATGGGAGTTTTTCCACAGGAAAGATAACACACATCCATGTGTATACACAAAATGTGTATACCATTTTTTGAGTGTCTGTGAACTTCCTGAAATCTAGCCTAAAAGTGCCTACTAACTGCAAGTTAAAAATCCACGCCTAAAAGGAGGTGGGCCTGGGGAAATAAACAAATGATTTCTTCATATGAGTTTGAAGCCAGTATCGTGGGAAGGCCAATGAAAAAATAGTGATGCAATACCTTGAATTCCTTCTCCACTTAGGTGATGTAACTTACTATCCTATTTCCTTTATTTATTATTACTCTTTTAACTGAAATATTTGGTAAAGTATAGTTAGTATATCATACTACATCAATCAAACTTTGAATAAAATATTTTAAATTAATAAAAGAGAAACAGATCTTAGAAGGGAAGTGAAGAGATAATGAATGCTACAAAGAAATCTTATCAACAATAACAGTAAACACTGTTTTTAAGTCTTCTCATGTCCAGTTTTACAATTTGCTCCCCCAAAATGACTTTAAAGTTTGAGATAACAAACATTTGCCTAAAATGACTAGGGTAAAGCAGACCACGTTTTGAAGAGCATGACTGTGGAAGAAGATAGTCAGATCAACGACTTGTGCTTCCATTCCTTGGAAGGGCACCTGCCATCCCCTTCTGATCTTCCATCATGGCTACCCTTTCATGCCCTTCCTATCCTAGCAGTCTGTATGCCTAGTCCACTACACATATTTGGAAAGATATGCCCTGAAAGCCACTTGTCAGGGCTTCGGCCTGGGTCATAACCTTGGGCTGCAGAGATTAAGTAAAGATCATTCAGGAGGGAGAATCCAAAAACAAACACTACCCATTTCCAAATTTTATCAGAACTTAGCCTTGTACCCAATAAAAGTGAAGGGCACATCCCCTCCTCTTACTTGTATTATGTAGCCCCCAGAAGGCAGTGTAAGTCTGCTAATATCATGATTCTGTAACACAGTAGGCTTGAAAAGGGCTTTTATGGACTTGCTGAAGTATTCAGGTATAACAGTACTTCTCTCTGAAAGTTTTTAATACATACTTCAAATTTCCAACCAGTCAAAATGTGCGGAATATCACTGGTGTATAAATTGGTGGAAGTCCACTCTTGTTATAGCATATGCTCAATCAGTGTAACATGATAATCAACAGTTGTTTTTGAACACAGAGAAACCACTGGGACATCTTTGCTCTGGAGACAGAGCATATGATGTAAATGATGACCCCAAGGGAATAAGGAATGTATTCTGGGAAAAGTCTTCTCCTTCTCTACTTGCAGTTCTTATTTGCCAAGGGATTACCTGACTCCTCGCCACCTTGCCATCTGGTAAGGGAATACATCTTACAAGGTCAGTAGAAGCTGCCGTCCCATGGATATCCATGCTCCTTTATTTTTTATTCTTTTAATTAATCTGCTCATTTTTCAGATCGACTAAAGATATTCTAAAACAAGGAATTCTTTCAGAGTTAGATGAGTTATTCTTAGGATTAAGTAATTTCCAAGGCAAATAACTCCAAGTTATTAGCAACATATATGCAGTTTGCTGTTTATATTTTAGACTAAAGAAGCTAAAAATATTAGACAAAATTCCCAAATCATGGGCTCTGGCACTAGACAGTTGCTTAAAAAATAGGCTTTAACAAAGAAGGATCCTTTTCCAATCAAATACACTATTACCACGGTCATATCCACAGAGTGACTGATCCTGCCTTCTTTAAAAGACCATGTGCCCTGGAAAAAATTGGGTTGTTCTAAGAACTAAAGATGGATAGGATTTGGTTGTGAGCATAAGTAGGTCCCTCTCCCCATGTTAAGGAATGCAGCAACTCTCAGTGGGAGAGAAAGTTAGTCCTTTGCAGTGGATGAAAAGCAGGGCTGTTACACACAATGATACACACAGCACACACCTGTCTAAAGGTGGGACGAGGGTGTGAAATCTACCTATGCTCAGCTTGCCAAGTCCTATCCCTGGCATGGGGCTGCTTCATCCAGAAGGGGGCTCATTTTTGTTTACACAAAGGCCTCTCTGTTCACTAAGACCTGTGTCTTCACCGTTGTGTCCATCCATTTGGGGTCTCTTTTTCCATTTCTCTCAAAGACCTTCTATGGTCCTGCCAGCAAGATCCAATTTAGTACACTTGAAATACTGCATGCATGTTCTTGTCAGTATGATCCTTTAAGTTTTCTATGACTAAACAGGTGTACTTTCTGACATCATTCATGTATTCAATAGAGAAACACTGTGTGTCTGCTACGGGCCAGGCACAATGCTTGGAGCACAAAGAATAAACACACTCTCCAACTTTCAGCAACTCTGCAATCTAGTTGAGGAGTAAACATTCATATATTCATTCATCAACCATTGTCTGGGCTCCTTCATGTGGCATGCACTCTGATAAGAACTGACATATAAATAAATAATTATAACAACGTGATAAGAAAAGGAAGGTCCCAACGGTTATTAGAACAAAGAGAAAAAGGGAACTAAATCTGCTAGGGAAGTCAAAGAAGAGTGTAGAGAAGGCATGGATTTTTAGCTGGATCTTAAGAATGAATAAGAGTTTCTCATGGTGGAAGTGAGGAAGAATATTAATATGTAAAGGTACAACGCATAACAAAAACACATGACATGTTTGTGGACCAGAGCAGCTTAGGTTAGGGCTCCAGGTTGGCAGAAAATGCAACTGGAAAGTTGGTTGAGGGCCACACTGGGAAGCTCTCTGTAAGACATGCCTTGAGAAAGACAGAGAAATTGGAATATCTGAAGTTTCTTAAGCTGATGGGGATACCACATCTAAAGATGTGGGTGTAGAGTTTTACCTTCCTACTGAGAAGTTTAAACAAAGTCTGTACATGTAGGATTTACCAGGATATGTAGCTATTGACTAACTCAAAAAAACACTTACAGAAAGCTAAATATGCATTAGGCCTGTGATAGCCCTAGAGATTCAAAGAAAAGCTCAATATCCCTGTCTCCAAGGTGTTTGAATGTGCAATATGAAATGTAAAAGAGACTCAAATAAAGAAACTGAAAATGAAGAGATCAGTGTTATAAGCAAATGTGCAAGATAAGTTTATAACTTTCATAAAGGAATAATCAACAACAACAAAGGACTGGAAATCTGGTCACACACAGGTCATCACAAATCGATCTGTGCATATGAAAACTCCTGAGAGCAAAAGGGAGGGCAGGGACCCTGATCGACCTACCCTGGAAATCTTATACTTTAGAGGCTGATACTAGCTTGTATTGGAGGGAAGGTAGGAAGTTCCCAAAGGGCTGGGAACTCAGGTGGAGGAGGCAGTTGGGGCTAAGCTGTGACGGAACTTACGTGCCTTGCCCTTGAGAAAGAGATGTGAGATTATGGGGTGTAGGGTATGAATTAGAATGTTATCCAGTACCCTAGAAGCTTAAGAAATTGTCTGAGATTAGCAAAAGAGGGGTTAAAATATAATTCCAATCCATGACTTATCTTGTCATACTATTATCACCTATACAACTAGCAAAATCTGGATTGTAAAAGAATTTCTCACCTCTAGGTTGGAAGTATCAAATTCTTTTGCCCAGAAGTCTTGCAACATAGGTACCACTTAATGGACGCCTACCATACCGGACAACCAAAACCTAAGGAATACTTGAGTAGGAAATATCAAATTAAAACATAGATGTAGAGCAGAACTTCAGGAATAGCAGAGTATGGACTTTCAAATATCCATTCCTCCATAAAGACAATAAGAAAACCAATCAGGGGCTGGCCCTGTGGCCGAGTGGTTAAGTTCGCGTGCTCCGCTGCAGGCGGCCCAGTGTTTCATTGGTTCAAATCCTGGGCATGGACATGGCACTGTTCATCAAACCACGCTGAGGCAGTGTCCCACATGTCACAACTAGAAGGACCCACAACAAAGAATATACAACTATGTACTGGGGGGTTTTGGGGAGAAAAAGGAAAAAAATAAAAATCCTTAAAAAGAAAAACCTTTGAAGAAAACCAATCAAAATTGTAAAATCAACTTTTTCATAACTCTAGAAATTAGCAAAAGGTTTGTAACAATCTAAGAAGCATTTATCCAGGAAAAAAACTTAATCTCAGTAAAAACAGAGAGATTTTAGTCATTTTAACTTGCCCTATTTCCATTCCCTTCTCCATAGCTCCTCGGTAGCCTTCAAACCCAGCAGCTTTGCAACAGTAGAAGCTGTAAAACTAGCAGCTAGCAGCTATCTGAGAAGACAGACAGATTTAAAGCTCTTCAAAAAGTCCTATCCTCTGAACACTGTCACTATTTGACAAGTCTGGCAGCTCCATGAAAAATCCCCAATCACAGGGCTTGTCATTAATTTGACCAAAGGGCTCAATCACTAGAAAAAGCCCTATTCCCAGGTTGTTAGTAAAAAGCAATCAGTGACAACTGTTTAAGACCACAGATACCTTAGGCAGCTGGAGCAAAAAAAGAGCCTGCTCAAAAACTTAAAAGGAAGATCAAAGAATGAAATGTCCATTCAGGGTTTTGAAAAGCTCTGACATAGTCCTAGGGATCTAGAATGCAATATGTATGTGTAGGAATGGGTGGATGCCCAGGAAAGATACAAGGAAGCCCAAATCTCTCACCTCTGGCTGACCTTGATCCTATATAAGCAGGAAGTAAAGGCTAAGGCAGAGTTGTAAACTGGAAAGTGTTGAAGCCATACTTCAACAAACTCACAGTTGCTCAGCAAAGAAAGACTTATTGGTTCAAGACATTTAAAAATACCTCTGTTCATTTGCTGGCCATTAAGCCAAGTAAGCAGAGACTTCAGTTGCTGTACACAACTGGGAATACAGAATTTCCATAATTAGGCCAGGAAAGTCATTAAACAAACAAAAAGTAGCAGCAGCAGCAACAATAAAAACAAATAACAAACCTGGGAGAGGTGGGATAATCTGAGCTTCCTCATTATATTATTTTAAATGTCCATTTTCAACAATCATGAGACACACAGAGAAACAAAGAGGTACAATCCATACACAGGGGATAAAAAAGTCAACAGAAACTCTGAGGAAGCCCTGATGTTGGATTTATTAGATAAAGATCTTAAATCAACTATTATAAATATATTCAAGAAAACTTTAAAAATTCATTTTAAAAAATTAAAATAAAGTATGAAAACAATATCTCAACAAAAAGAGGATATCAACAAATAAATAAAAATTATAAAAATAAGAATGAAGTGGAATTCTGGAGCTGAAAAGTACAACTGAAATTTAAAAATTCACTAGAATAGCTCAACAGCAGATTTGAGTTGGCAGAAGAAAGAATCAGCAAACTCAAAGACAGGTCAATTGAAACTATTCAGAGGAGGAACAGAAAGAAAAAAGAATGAAGAAAAATGAACAGTTTCTCAAAACACATAAACCCATTCTAAGCATCTGAAGAATTTAAGACAATTTCTAACTGAGGGACAATCTACAAAATACTTGACCAGTTTTTAATTCTTTAAAATTGTAGAGCTCATCAAAAACAAGGAAAGTCTGATAAATTATCACAGCCAAAAAGAGCCTTAGGAGAAATGACTATTAAATGTAATGTGGTGTCCTGGATGGGATACTGCAACAAAAAAGATATTAGGTAAAAATTGTAACAAATGTACCATACCAATATAAGATGTTAACAGTTGGGAGAACTGGATGTGGACAATATGAAAACTCTCTGTACTATCTTTGTAATTTTTCCGTAAATCTAAAACTATTCTAAAATAAAAAGTTTATTTTAAGAAATCAACAAAGCCTCAGAGCCTGGTGGGACACCATCAAATATACCAACATACACATAATGGGAGTCCCAGAGGGAGAGAGGAGAGAGAAAGGGGCAGAAAGAATATTTGGAGAAATGATGACTGAAAATTTCACAAATTTGATAAAATACATGAATATACACATCCAGGAAGCTCACTGAACTTCAAATAGGTTAGACATCCACACCTAGAAATGTTATAGTGAAACTGTAGAAAGACAAAGACCAACAGAGAATCATAAAAGAGGCATGAGAAAAACAAGTCATCATATACAAAGGATTCTCAATAAAATAAGCAGCAGATTTCTTATCAGAAATTATGGAAGCCAGGGGCCTGCCTGGTGATGCAGCGGTTAAGTGCACACGTTCTGCTTTGGTGGCCAGGGGTTCACCAGGTTTAGATCCCGGGTGTGAACATGGCACCTGCTTGGCAAGCCATGCTGTGGTAGGTGTCCCACATGTAAAGTAACGGAAGATGGGTACAGATGTTAGCTTAGGGCCAGTCTTCCTCAGCAAAAAAGAGAATTGGCAGCAGTTACCTCAGGGCTAATCTTCCTCAAAAGAAAAAAAAAAAGAAATTATGGAAGCCAAAAGCTGTGAGATGACATATTTAAAGTGCTGAAAGAAAAAAGTGCCAACCAAGGATTCTATATCTGGCAAAATTATCCATCAAAATTGAAGGAGAAATTAAGATATTTCCAGATAAACAAAAACTAAGAGAATTTCTTGTCAGAATACCTCCCCTAGAAGAAATACTAAAGGAAGCCTTTAAAGCTGAAATGAAAACACACTAAACAATAACTCAAATCCACATGAAGAAATAAACACCACCAGCAAAGATAATTACATAGGAAATATAAAAGACAGTATAAATATATTTTTGTTTGTAACTCTTTTATTCTATTTAATTCTCATAAAGCAATAATTATAAAGCTAAACTAAGTGAAAAGTACAGACCATTATTACTTATGAATTTTTTTGAGGAAAAGTCCTCAACAAAACACTTGCAAACAAAATCCAGCAACACATACAAATGACTATATACCATGACCAAGTGTGATTTACCTCTGGAATGCAAGGTTGGTTTAACAACTGAAAATCAATCAATGTAACACAACATATTAATAGAATAAAATATAGAAACTATATGATCATATTGATTGATGCAGAAAAATCATTAGACAAAATCCAACACCCTTTCACGATAAGAACACTCAGACTACAAATAGAAGAAACTTCTCACATGATAAAGAACCTCTACAAAAAACTCAAAGCTACATCCTATTTAATGGTGAAAGACTAAATGTTTTTTCCCTTAAGATCTAGAACAAGCCGAGAATGTTTGCTCTTGCCATTTCTCTTCAACATTGTTCTGGAAGTTCTAGTGTGGGCAACTGGGAAAGCAACGAAATAAAAGGCTCAGATTGGAAAGTAAATTCAAATCCTTCATTTTTAAATTGAGTGATTTGTCTTTTTATTGATGGGTTGTGTTACTTATAAATTCTGGAGAAAAGTTCCTTAACAGATAAATGATTTGCAAATATTTTTCCCATTATGTGAGTTGCCTTTTTACTTTCTTAATGGTATCCTTTGAAGCACAAAAGTTTAAAATTTTGATTATTTCCTCTTTATCTATTTTCTGTACAGAAATAAAACTATAGTTGCAGATGACAAGATCTACATGTAGAAAATCCTAAAGAATTCTCAGGAAAAACTATTAAACCTAAAAAACAAGTCCAGCAAGATGGCAGAATATAAAATTAATATACAAATTTAATTGTATTTTATACATTAGAAACGAATAAACTAAAACTGAAATTAAGAAAATCATTTAAAATAGTATCAAAATGATGAAATACTTAGGAATAAATTTAACAAAAGAAGAGCAAGACTTACATAGAGAATACTATAAAACATTATTGAAGAACATTAAAGAAGATCCAAGAAAGTAAAGGCATCCTTTGTTCATGGATGAGAAGATGTGATATCATTAAGATGGCAATATTCCCCAAATTCTTCTGCAAATTCAATGTAATCCCTATAAAAATCCCAGCTCCATTTTTTGCAAAAATGATAAAATGATCATAAAATTCAATGGCTATGCACAAGGACCCAGGATAGCCAAAACAAACTTGAAAAAGAACAAAGTTAAAGTACTTACGTTTCCCAATCTTAAAATTTATTTCTAAACTACACTAATAAATACAGTGTGGTACTGGCATAATAATAGACATACAAATCAACAGAATAGAATTGAGAATCTAGAAATTAACCCTAAAAATTTATGGTCATTTGATCTTTGATGAAGGTGCCAAGATCATTCAACGGGGAAAGAGGAGCCTTTTCAACAAATGGTGCTAATAAAACTGGATAGCCACATGAAAATATTAAAGTTGGACTCTTACCTCATACATAGAAAAATTTAACACAAAGTGGATCATAGACCTAAATGTAAGAGCTAAAGTTATAAAACTTTGAGGGAACATATATACAGGAGTAAATCTTTGTGACCTGGAAGTGGGCAGTGTTTTCCCCGCATATACAGGCATACCTCTTTCTATGGCGCTTTGCTTTATTGGGCTGTGCAGATATTGTGTTTTTTACAAGACTCTCCACCAGCAAAAGATTATGTCTCGCTGAAGGCTCAGATGATGATTAGCATTTTGTAGCAATAAAGTATTTTTTTAGTTAAAATATGCACATTGTTTTTCTAGACATAATGTTATTACACACTTAATAGACTATGGTATGGTGTAAACATAACTTTTATATGCACTGGGAAATCAAAAAATTTGTGTGACTTGCTTTATTGTGATATTTGCTTTATTGTGGTGTTCTGGAACCAAACCCACCATCTCTCTGAGGCACGCCTGTAACACTAAAAGCACAAGGGACAAAAGAAAAAATACATTCAAGTCTTTAACACATTTTGAGTTTATTTTTGTGTATGATGTAAGATAATGCTTTATTTTCATTCTTTTGCATGTGGCTGTCCAGTCTTCCCAACACCATTTATTGAAGAGACTTTCCTTTCTCCATTGTATGTTCTTGGCTCCTCTGTCGAAAATTAGCTGTCCATAGATGTGTGAGTTTACCTCTGGGCTCTCAATTCTGTTCCACTGATATGTGTGTCTGTTTTTCTGCCAGTATCATGTTGTTCTGATTACTATAGCTTTTTAGTATATTTTGAATTCAGGGAGGGTGACGCCTCCATCTTTGCTCTTTTTTCTCAGGATTGCTTTGATTATTATTCAAGGTCTTTTCTAGTTCCATATAAAATTCAGGATGCTTTATTCTATTCCCATGAAAAATGTCATTAGGATTGCAATGAATCTGTAGATTGCTTTAGATAATATGGACAGTTTAACTATATTTATTCTTCCTATCCATGAGCACAGAATGTCTTTCCATTTCTTTTTCTCTTCTACAATTCTTTCAATAATGTTTTATAGTTTTCAGTGTATAGGTCTTTCACTTCCTTGGTTAAATTTATTCCTAGATATTTTATTCTTTTTGTTGTGATTTAAATAGGACTGTATTCCTTTTTTTTTAAGGAAGATTAGCCCTGAGCTAACTACTACTGCCAATCCTCCTCTTTTTGCTGAGGAAGACTGGCCCTAGCTAACATCCGTGCCCATCTTCCTCTACTTTATATGTGGGACACCTACCACAGCATGGTTTTTGCCAATCAGTGCCATGTCCACACCGGGGATCTGAACCGGCAAACCCAGGCCTCTGAGAAGCAGAACACGCGAACTTAACCATTGCGCCACTGGGCCAGCCCCGGACTGTATTCTTGATTTCTCCTTCTGCTAGTTCATTGTTAGTGTATAGAAATGCAAGTGATTTTTGTATGTTGATTTTGTACCCTGAAACTTTACTGTATTCATTAATTATTCCTAGTAGTTTTTGGTGGATTCTTTAGTGTTTTCCATGTATAGAATCATGTCATCTGCAAATAGTTACAGTTTTATTTATTCCTTTCCAATGTGAATCCCTTTTATTCCTTTTCTTGCCTAAGTTAACTCAAAATGGATTAAAGACTTGACTATAAGACTTGAAACCATAAAACTCCTAGAAGAGAACATATACAGAGCACTCTTTGATATTGGTCTTGGCAGTATCTTTTTGAATACCATGTCTCTTCAGGCAAGGGAAACAAAATAAAAAATTAAAAAATGGGACTACATCAAACTCAAAGGTTTCTGCATAGCAAAGGAAACCACTAACAAAATGAAAAGACAACCCATCAACAGGGAGAAAATATTTGCAAATCATATATCCAGTAAGAGGTTAATTTCCAGAATATATGAAGAATTCGTACAACTTAACAACAAAAAGGTGAACAACTCAATCAAAAAATGGGCAGAGGATACAAATAGACATTTTTCCAAAGAAGACATACAGATGTCCAATAGGCACATGAAAAGATGTCCAACGTCACTAATTATTAGGGAAATGTAAATAAAAACTACAATGAGATATCAGCTCACACCTGTCAGAATGGCTATTATTAAGACAAGAAATAACAAGTGTTGGAGAGGATGTGGAAAAAAGGAAATCCTTATATACTGCTGGTGGAAATGCAAACTGGTACAGCCACTATGGAAAATTGTATGGAGATTTCTCAAAAAATTAAAAATAGAAATATCGTATGATCCAGCTACTCTACATCTGGGTATTTATCCAAAGAACATGAAAACACTAATTCAAAAAGATATATGCACCCCTATGTTCACTGCAGCATTATTCACAATAGCCAAGACTCAGAGGCAACCCAAGTGCCAACCAACACATGAATGGATAAAGAAGAGACACACACACACACACACACACACAATGGAATACTACTCAGCCATAAAAAGATGAAATCATGCCATTTGTGAAAACATGGATAGATCTTAAGGGTATTACGCTAAGGGAAATTAGTCAAATGGAGAAAGATAAATACCATATGATTTCACTCATATGTGGAAGATAAACAAACAGACACATAGATAAGGAGAACAGAATGGTGGTTATCAGAGGGGAAGGGGGTGGGGGAAGGGCAAAAGGGGTAAAGGGGCACACATGTATGGTGATGGATGGAAACTAGACTTTTGGTGGTGAACATGATGAAGTCTATACAGAGACTGAAATATATAATGATGTACACCTGAAATTTACACACTGTTATAAACCAATGTGACCTCAATAATTTAAAAAATATAAATAAGAAAAGTAGATAAATCGGAATTCATAAAAATAGAAAACTTGTGCCTAAAGGATATAATTAAGAAAGTAAAAAGACAACCCATATAATGAGAAAAAATATTTGCAAATTATTTATCTGATACAGGACTTTTCACCAGAATATATAACATAACAATAAAAAGACAAATAATCCAATTTAAAAATAGGCAAAGAATCTTGTAATCCAGCAGTAGTGCTCCTTGGTATTTACCCAAAGGAGTTGAAAACATGTCCTCACAAAAACCTGCACATGGATGTTTATAGCAGCTTTTTCATAATTGTCAAAACGTGGAAGCAACCAACATGTCCTTCACAGGTAAATGGATAAATAAATTGTGGCACATCCAGACAATGGAATATTATTCATAACTATGAAGAAATGAGCTATCAAGCCATGAAAAGCATAGAGGAACCTTAAATATATATTACTAAGTGAAAGAAACCAATCCCAAAAGGCTACATACCATATGATTACAACTATATGACATTCCAGAAAAGGCAAAATTACGGAGACAGTGCAAAGATCAGTGGTTGCCAAAGGTTGGGGTGAGGGAGGGATGAAAAGGTGGAGCACAGCCAGTTTGGGAGCAGTGAAAACACTGTGTATGATACCATAATGGTGGATGCATGTCATTTACACATTTGCCCAAATTCATAGAATGGACAACACCAAGAGTGAATTCTAATGTAAACTATTTACTTTGAGCAAGGATGATGTGTCAATATAGGTTCATCAGTTGTAACGAATGTACCACTCTGGTGGCAGATACTGATAATGAATGAGGCTCTGAATGTGTGGGGATAGGAAGTTAATGGGAAATCTCTGTACCTTCCTTTCAATTTTGCAATTTTGCTGTGAAGCAAAAACAGCTTTAAAAAAAAATTTAAAGAAAATAGGCAAAGGATTTGAATAACATTTCATCAATGAAGCTATACAAATGACTAATAAGCACAGAAAAAGATGCATGACATCATTAGTTATTAGGGAAATGTAAATCCAAATCACATGAGATACTACTGCATACTCACTAGGATGGCTATAATCAAAAAGACAGGCAATAACAAGTGTTGACGAGGATGTGGAGAAATTGAAACCTTCACACATTACTAGTGTGAGTGTAAATCGTGCAGGCACTTTGAAAAACTGTTTGGATGTTCCTCAAAATGTAAACATAGACATACAATCCAGCAATTCCACTCCTAGGTATACACCCATGAAGAATTAAAACATTTCCATGTAAAAACACACACACGCAAAAGTGGAAACAACTAACACCCAGCAATTTATGAATTTATTAAAAAATATAGCATATCCAGTTGAAATTACTCAGCAAATAAATAGGAACGAAGAAGTACTTATGCATGCTACAATATAAATGAACCTTGAAAACATTATCTTAAGTGGAAGAAGCCAGTCACGAAATGCCACATACTGTAAAACTCCATTGATAGGAAACATGCTGAACAGCCCAATCCATAGAGATAGAAAATATATTAGTGGGTACTAGGCTGGGTGTTTAGATAAGGGTGATGGTTGTGAATATACTAAATACGTAAATATACTTAAGACCACTGAACTGTAAGCTTTAAAATGGTGAATTATGGTATGTGAATTACATCCCAGTAAAGCTACTAAAAACAAATATTATGGATTTTTTTTACTATTAGTTAAGTTTTATTTTATACTTTTAAAACACAAAGAAAAATATTAATTGACCAGGACACTGTATGCTGTTTCACTTCACTTAAAAGAAAGCAGAACTAATTAACAAAATAGGAAATAATCTGGCCTCAGACTGCAGGAATGTAGAAGATACTCAATGTGGCCCGTCTAAAATTGAGGGCTTGCTGCAACTGTACCTTTCTCTCTTTTGTACTCCTTGGGAGTTCAAACATGGAGTGCATTGGAGTACATTGTCCTTGGACAATGTGAGGAAGCAACAATTTCCATACCAATGATGTGCTTGATTGGTTTCCGTTTGGAAGAGATCTTGTGATTCATGAGTCTTTAAAGTTAACTTGGGAGGCTAAAATCATCCAAATGTCAAAAGACTTGACCTTTGTTAAAGTAAGGGATAATCTTACTGACCTGCTTTCTGTAAATTTTGAAAAATCATCCTGAAGTTCAAACTTGTGCAGAACTTCTCCAATTAGGTAGCCACTGGAAAATGCTTTTGCAAATGACTTGGGACCTGAATTTTAAAACACATAGATTAAAAAGTATATTAAGATTGAAAGATCAAAAGTATATAATGTTGCATATAGAGCTTACATATTTTCAATATGGACACATAGAGTAAAATTCCATAATTTAACTTGAACTCAATATGCCATGAAAATACTTCTGGAAAATCTTTTAACTAAATAAAAAGACTGAAGTTCAACATTAGATGTCTCACGAAGATCCCTGAGTAAATATAAATCAATACTTGATGACGTACGAAATTTTGAAAGAAAAGACAGCTTCTGATCAAATTCAACAAAACACAACCAATAAAATTTATAACCTTAGATCTAAAAACAAACTTTCAATATATTTTATAAAATTACGCTCTAATACCTTAGTTATCAATACAACCTATGAATGATGATAGCATATTCTGGCCAAGTGATGTGCAATCTAACTTCTTTAAACATTAAGACTTAATTTTAACCTTTTTACGATGGAAATTTTACAAAAATCATCTGCACTTTCTTAAATAAAGCGTACTGTACATAGTCAAGCTCGTCCTTGGTGGTCAGGGGGTGTTACTCTGGTCTAGCTGTTGTTCTGTGCAATGATGGAGATAGCCCAGAGGAAAACAGGCTTAGGAGCCAGAGACATCTATGTTGAAATCTTGACCCTGCCCCTTACCAGCTGTGTACTTCCTGAGTTTTTAATCTCTAGAACAGAGATAACTGTTATCTATATCTATCTTGGAGAGCCATTTTCAAGATTAGAGGTAATGTATGAGCATCACTTGGTACCATGCCTGCCACATAAGCACATAAGGATAAGTGCAGAAAAAAAATTTAAGCGTTAAATAGAATTTACTTTCTTTAAAAATGTCTTAGTTTTGGGTTACTTGCATTTTTCTTGTGAAGTGGAAAGTATAAGGTTATGTGGTACTCAAGGATGACATACAAAATCGACACATAAAACAAATTATATTATCATAGGACAAAGCTATCACATCTCAAATGATTTCAAAATCCTCCAGAAATCTGTGACATGTTTCTATTAGGGTCGTTTAGGCAACAGCAGTCAAAATATCATTTCAGTACCCCAAACTCATTCATACCAGATTGTCTGCTTTTATCTATTTGACTAAGAATAAGGTGGCTAATTGAATATGCAGAAATGCTGGATTTTTAGAACTGATACTTGGTGTGTGGTGGCAGGGAGGTGAGGCAAGTAGCTCCATAAAGCCCAGACCTTAAGACCTTACTCAGAAGACTACACATTACTATAAGAATAAGAATCTTGCATATCTGACACAAGCCCACAATTTTGCCCAAAGCTCTCAATATTTGTTCACAAAATATTTTATATTCTTAATAATACCCCAATTCTTAGGTTGAATCAATATAATAACGAAGTAGTTTAAAAAGGCATCGATTATTCCCATTGATTCCTTTTACTCAGGATGAGCTCCTGAACTGTCTAGCATTAGAATCTATTGACTTTGTCTTCTGGCTTCATGGAGTAGTTGTCTTGGAAGCAACTCAAACCCAAATGGCTCCTTCAGCCTCCAAAGGGCAGAAGTGTGCCATCTCCTCCTCCTGAGTCACTGCCGCTTTCTCCTTCCCTCAAAGACCCACGACTGCCGGCCACCAATGTTGTTCCCTGGGCTTGGCTGCCACCACTGTCCTCACTGTGCCATCTGGGCTGCTCTGGCTGTTTGTTGCTCCCTTCTTTCTGCTTTTTTCCCTTCTCTCTTCCTCAGCCCATCCCTATCTTCATCTTAGTTTTCTGAAGAGCCATTGGACATATAGCCATTGCCAGACTATGGATTTCTATTAAGCAGTCTAAAGACTACTGCTTTTTGTTCAGAAACTGTTTCTGTGTTGCCTCCAGGTAGTCTCATTCCCCCTCTTACTCCCTTGGGATTTCGCGCTATGCCTGTTGTTCATGTTGATCGAATGCCTGAAGCCTAGCCTGTGAATAACTGGGGAATAACTGTACCCTATCCCATCACGTTCAATGTAGCAAGCAAACGGTCTGTAGCAAACTGTTTGCTACAAAAGGTCACTAGAAAAATAAAATCATAATCCACTTCCTTTGAAATGGCAAGACATATTAATAAGGCAATTCTTATATGGATAAAATAGAGAGGTTTATGGATATAAAGGTCAAAGAAGAACAGTAAACACTTATTATTTCATTGTCAGGTAGTTCACTACAAATAATCAAGTACAAAATACCTTTCTGCAGGTTTGTATGTATAGGACACTTCAGACTTACTGTGTGCTACATGAACAGAAAAGGGAATCATGAGTGAAGAACTATTGCAAATGACAAAAGTAACAAAGGGAAAAAATGTAGAAAAAATAAAAGAGAAGAAAAAAGAATACATGCAAGAAATTAGGAGAGAAAAAGATGAAGAAAAAGTATATAAGCTAGGAAAATACAGATTTAAAAGTATGAAAAGAGATAAGAAGCCAGAGAGAGAGAGAATGAGAAAGGGAAAGTGAGATGGGTGGGAGAAGAGAAACAGTAAGAAAAAAAGAAAAAAAAAAAGATGCTTCACCCCCCTTTGGTTTATCATATTTTTCTTCAAACTAAATGTTCCTGAATAACCATGACTAATTTCGTGATGGCCACCTCTAAAGGTAAATTTGCACTAACAATCAGAATTTCCTATGGGAAAGCAGAGAACAAGCTAACTCCAGGACAAGGAACAGGAAGAATATGAGAAATAAATGAACCATGGCAGCCCAGTGATGATCTGCATCCTGAGCACTAACATGATTTACATCTGGGAAAAGGCTGTTCAATAACAACTCAACGATGCCTCCAATCTCCACGCCAACCAACTCCAACCAGACCTCCAAGCCACAGGTCTGATCCCTATCATTAAGGTTTCTTTTGCTGAAATCTTTGATGTGGACTTTGTGAAAGGTCTATATTGGGCTGGGACAGCAGATGAAATGGTCCATGTGCTTCTCCACCAAATGGGCCTGAGCTAGCTGGAGAAAGCACATAAAGGAGATAAGCCTTCTATGTTCTAAAATGGTAATGAAGAGAACACAGGCTCTGGAGAAAGATTCCCTGGGTTCGACTCCTTGACCATTTATAAGCCACTGGATTTTGGGCAATTATATAGTCTAAGTTTCTCATCTTTAAAAGAGGGAGAGTGTTGGGTTCCACCTCATAAGAGTTGACTTGAGAATTAAATGAGATATTGCATGTAAAGTGGTTGGCAAAATTCCTGACATGTAGTAAGGGCTCAATGACAATTTTTATTGTTATTATTACTGCCTGGTAATTTAAGACAACAGGTCATATTAATTACACAATTCATAAGCTCAATAATAGATCCTCAACAACTATAGTACAAACATCCTTATTTAAAAGGTAATTCAACACTCGGCAGATATTTGACATTGTCCCTAAATTCAGATGCAAACCCACCCTTAGGCCCAGATAAGCTACAACACTCCCACCAGAAGCACGTGTAATAAAAGACAGTGGATTTCTACAGCAAAACATTTCAGTGGGAGAAATCAACACTAAACATAGCATCACAGCATTTCTGGTCAAGTTTTGCCACCAAATAAATACAGAGATATTTGGATTTTAGAATTATAGATAAGGGTCTGTAGGCTTATACATTCTATGCTCAGCGGCCTTTGCTCCTCCTTTACTGAAAGATCAAAGATCTAGCCTGCTTTAGGAACCACAATCAAAAATCCAAACAACCTTATTCTCATTTAAGAAAAAGGAAAAGCAGCTGCTGATGGCTGGGAACCGGCTTGGCCCCATCAGGCGTTGGGTTCCTAGGGGCTGGCCCAGAACTCACAGCTAGGCCTTGACATTCTCGGGCTGAACACAATCAATTTCACAGCACACCAACATCAGACAAGGTCACTCTGTGACCCTGATGGATCAAGACAAAAACAACATCCCTCTGTAATCATGTCTGTACTCAGACAAAAACAATATTGTCCAAAACACAAAAATGACCAAACATCCCCCCATTCTGGCGAATATGAGTAGTTGCTGCTTTTTTACCAATCATGGCTTTGTCTTCTTTTATTCTCCCCTGCTTCCTAGATAAGATTTACTAAGATACCCAACCATAGAGTTGCCTATACTTCTTGACAGGATCCAATTCAGAGCAAAGCATCACTTCCTTGAACGCTCCTCAAAAAATACTTAACGTAAGCCCAAATGCTATAAGTCCTTTCTAACACCCTCTTACTGAAATGCCCCACAGTTCCCCCCGTGTTGCAACAAGTCAATAAACCTAACTTTGTCTAACTACAGGTGTTCCTGCGGTCTTTGACTGGAGGACACTGATAATTTCTTTTCCTCCAGTATAAGAACAGGATGATCAGCATTCACAATCTTCTCCTTTGAAGACTTAATCATAATTCTCAATATTTACTGTCTGAAACAAAATACCTAAATTATTATTATAAATTCCTGTAATGATTAAAATATTGAGTGGCATTCTTTTCTTGGGACTTCATATCTTAAAATTTTGACACTGATGTACACAACAGCCTTCTGCTATTAGATTAGCTGTCTCAATTTCTAGTCAAGGGAAGCCAAGTTTTAATTTAGGAAAATGCTGCTGAACTAGCCAGAAAATATCAAAATCTCATTACATGAGAAGCAATATATTTCCTAATGACCCTGGGGGCTGAAGTATGAGAAAATGTGTGGTGTAATGACACCAGGTTAAAAGAGGAATGAAGTAAAAGTCAACATATCTGGCATGTACCGCTAACTGGACACTGCCTAGTTGCATGACCCTAAACAAATCTCTAAACATATCTGATTTAGTTACTTCACATGCCAAAGAAGAATTAAATTATGTCTAAGATTCTTTTTCATATCTAAAGTTATATGACTCTATGATATGGAAGGTCACAGCCAATTAAAGGTCACAGAATATATTACAAAATACTGCATATAAATAAATATTCAATAGGATATTTTGAGATCTCTATTCTTTTCTTAAAATAAAATTTGATACTTTTGAAAAGGTCTGGACATAAGACCTAATCAACAAAGTATAGTTAGTGCACAGGGGGACCCAAATAAAGAATGCTCCTAAAATTTGGGACAAATAGCGGAAAATAGCACTCTCTAAAACAAAACACTAAGCTTTACTATAAAAGGACAAAATTTGCCACCTGTGAAAACCTACTTATAAAAAAATTAACAAGGAGCATAGATATCTCTTAAAACTCACAATTTGTCTATTTGAATTTTTTACACATCATATAAACTCTAACCTTGGGATGTCCTAATTGACTTTATTCAGAGTAGAGATTTGCTGTAGTGAAAGAAGAACACACAAATCTTGTAATTTCAGAAGCTTTTGGAGCAGTGGTAATACTGGAAAATAACACTCAACAGTATGATTTACCCATACACTGGGGGAGCAGGAGGAGGGAAGCTGACTCTAACCTAATCTAACCCGTCACCACTATTTAGATAAAATATCTCTAGAGCAGATAAGTAAAACACACCAAATATTAGCTTGATTTGAGCGGTCTGTTGGTAATATGTAATTTTGGATTGTCAGTGAGCAATCTGAACTATAAATTTTGTCTTCTCCTGAGTACACCAGCCCATCAAGATGGTACATCATGTTCACTTCCAGGTATAGGCTATTCTGCTATCCTTTTCCTCATGATAAACTGGTACTCTGGCTTATAAAATCAGCCAAATGAAATTTCAGTTAGCATAAACTTATTCCTAAGAATTAGCTTAAAGTAATAAAACAGAGATTCTGACACCACCATTTGAGGATCAAAATACCAGAGTAACCTTCTAAAGATGACCAAATCCATTAGGCTCAGCCTAAAACAATATTTTACTTTTCTCTCACCCATATACTCTCACGTAATAAACTATTACTTACTAAGTGCCAATTATGTGACAGGCACTACTAAGCATTATTCTAAAGTGAGAGACAGAAACGCAGTTGAAATAATGTTGAGTACGCAGATCTAGTATAGACGTTAGGTGCTGTGGGTAAATGCCTTCCATTTGCAGTCTCATTTTGATACCCTCCCAAATGCAGAGCAATCATCATTATTACTTCTCAGGGCATAAAATTGGGGCCTGGGGACTACTATTTCTTCTTTGGATACTACAAAATTGACACCTAGAGATATTTAACTTTCTCAAACCCAGTTTTTTCTTTATTATATCTCTGTTACTATTGATAACAATTTTAAGACTATTGAAACAATTAAAATATACATAAAAAGGTATTTACAATTTTCAGTATAGCCATACTCAGAATCCAGAAGAACATGGACGATCTTGTACATCCATCTTCACAAATGATCTGATCTGTACAATAAATTCACAGAATCTGAAAGCTTCTAGTCATTTATGGAGAATGTTTTGTTATGATATTCTGATGTCAGTTTCTCCTTATGGGGAATTCATAAGTTTTGTAAAACAGAGGCAATTTTATTCTTGAAAATAACTGAGAATTCTTAAAGAATTTTACAGCAAATATTTCAGTAAAATCACTCTACATTGCTTATTTTTCATTATAAAAATAATTGCTTGAATTTCAGATGTAATTTTGTGTTGAGCAACCTTTTGTATTAGAAGACATTTCATTAACATACACATCTGAGCATTATTATACAGCCTAGTTTAGGACTAGTTAAATTTAACTCACTGAAGATCTTTAGCTTCGGTAACACAGATTTGCATCTTCTTATGTTGAGACTAATCAAGTCTCTGGTGACTCCCAGGAACCTCATTAACTGGAGGGAGACTACTCTCAGTGGAGGATCATTGGAGTTCATTTTCTTTACTGCTGATTTCAGGGCAGTCCAGGCAACACAAAATTCAATATAATATGCTTGATCCAAATTGACATCTGCCTTTCAGAATAATCCAGAAATCAATTGGCTTTAGCTGCCTCTCCAAAGAATGAATCATTTTCCAGCCTCATCAAGGCAGCAAATGCACTCACTTGGCATTCTCATCCTGTTTTCTTCGTCCCAGCAAGGAACATAGGGACTGAACCACTTCTAAACAAACGCTAATAAATCCTCTTTTGCCAGTGAACCATCTAGCAATTGAGTTATGCCCTGGGACATCACAACATGCCTGGGTGGTGGAGTTTCTGTACTTCTTGTGGCTTCAAATTGAACAATAATCCTTATAAAAGGAGTATATAAAATGAAAACATTTTGGAGAGTTGAGTTTTTAAAAATACAGTCCCTAAGTATAAACTCTGATATACAATATAGTGCCTACGAGCACAAGTCAAAGATCTGGCTTCAAATTCTACCTCTAGGACCTACTAGCTGAGTGACCCTGAAGACATTAGCAAGCCCTCTCAGCCTCTTCAACACATCTGTTCATCTGGGACAGTACCACTTAGGGTTCTCTTTTTAGGATTGAATAAGAAAACCTATGTAAAGGGCTTAGCACAGGGTCTGGTATAAGTACCTAAGTGTTCAATAAGGGATAAATTTTATTATTATTATTCTTCAATCTATAAACTTCATTTGAGAAAATAACTCTTATATAACCCCTCACAATATTTTATGATAAGACGTTTACTATATTTCAACTAGATTGTTAAATCTCTTTTTCCCCTATTTTGTCAGGTGAAGTTAAATCTCCTTTTTTTATTTTTTTATTTATTATGCCATATTGAATTTTCCTTTCAAATCACGAAGGCAATATAAGCAACAAATCAAATAACATGGATGTATAAAGAAAAGTTAGCAATCTTCTCCTTCCCCAGGGTAACCAACACCAATACACTGGTTTAAATCCTTTCATACTTTTCTCTGTGCTTACACAAACCGCAATATGAAGATTTCTGTACACGGCCACAGTCCAGTATATGTGTCTCCACACATTTCTTTATGCTCCTATAAACAAACATACCTATTCATATATGTATATGTTTGTGTGCATCTCTGTGTCTGTGTGTAGTTCCTAATTGGTACAAAAACGGAATTATACTAGCCACAAAAAGCTATAATTTTTTCACTTGACAAAAATACATGAATACCCTTTAGGACAAAAGTTATAGCACCTAGCTCCTTCCTTCTAATTGCATAACAATCCATAGCATGGATACAGATTCATCCAAGTATTCCACAGTTGAAGGAAATTCAGATTTCCTTCTTTTTCTTTTTGTCCCTACAAAAAGAAACTTTAGTCCCCCTTTTTCTTTTTGACCCTACAATACATGTAGCAATAAACCATCCTTATTCGCACATCCTTAGGTACTGATTTCCTTTTTGTATGATAGTTTCTGAAAAGTGAAATTTAGCATTTACTATGTCACAAGTACTAGTCTAAATGCTTACAATGATTATCTCATTTAACCTTGACACAACTCAATGAAGTATTATTATTACTCTTACCTTGAGTACGAGGAAATTTAGGTAATAACTTGCCCAAGGTCACTAGCTAGTGAGTGGTAGATAAGTGATTTGAACCCAGGCAGTCCAACTTCTAAGTCCTTGCTCTTAACACGCCCCTTATCCAGAAATCGCCAAATTACTTTCCCCAGAAGTTTCACCCATGTAAAAGTCCTTCCATGATAGTTTGTATAAATCATTCAAAGCTTTCCACTGTACACCACAGAATGAATGACTTATCTAACAACGGGAATCAACAACTGGCAGTGTGCTCCCTTGGGTGTGCAGATCCTATCTTGTTTGTTTCCAAACACGGTTGAGTGTGTTTCCTAGAGTCTGAAAAGCCTTTTACAATATGGAATTTGGTTACCTCAGAGACTGTCTCTCTCTTTAGACTCTTCTGAGCAGTTGGGATCAAGAAATGAGCATGTATTGCTAGTGAATGGGAGGTAGAGTACTGCAGCTGTCTCTTCTACAGCTTCCAGATTTACACTTCAGGGAAGCAGACTTCGGGAATTTTCCCTTCATAGCTTATGTTGTTAAAGTTCTTACTTTAAAAGTCTCCAGTCTTTTAATCTTCACGGAATGAAGTAATTCTTCCTCCTCCTCTCAAAACCAAAATTCCAAAAACTGATTACAATTATAATGGCATACTATTGTTTTTAAGTTTCTTATTAATTTTATTTATTCTTCTCGAAAGTGTTTCAATATGCAGTAGAGGCCTGGGGACTTGGGCAAAGGGTTTGGTTTTTACTAATCAAGTAAATGACCTGAAGTAAACTCAGCAAGCTGTAACTGCTTTTCTTTGAAGAGTCTGACTTAAGGGCACGATATTGCATTTTGGCTCCTATGGTGAGAGGGGAACAAGAAAAGAAAACTGCTCAACATTGTCCTGAGATCGGCATCATATTTTAGGTGAGAAATAGTCAGAGACACAATGGGATGATCACAGAATCCTGGGAAAGAATTTATTGTTGTTCCCAGGGAGTGTGTGGGTGGTGGTTTGGTAAAGAAAGAATCCAGGGTTTATGCCTCAAGAAATGCAACTGGAGGTGCTCCAATGTTAAAGACCCTAATGCTGATGATAAACACTTTGCCTCTGCAGAAACGCTACTAGTCTAGCAAGTTCTGTGGATGACCTAAGGTTGAGTTGACACTATTACACCACTGGTGGCAAGCTGGCATTATGCAAGGGTGCTTCTGGGAAAACAGACTGAAATGATTTGGGCTGAAAACCTTTTGCCTTGCGCAAAATCCATACCAGCTGGAAAACGTACTCCTCTTGAAGAAACAACGGAAAGAAGTAGAGATGGAGTATAGCGCTGTGCTGGAATTACTGAGCTGTCATAGAAATTGCCAGCATGTCAAACTGCCTCTGTGGTTCTGGGATTTAGAAACTTTGGGTGGCAACTTCACGGTTGGAATAAAATTAGGTCAGTGAATAAGGTCAGCTGTGGGCAAGAGTCAACAGTGGTCAGAAATAGCTAATGTTTGTAAATTTTGAGCTAAAATAGCCAAAATTTGTAAATGTTAACAATTTTCTTCACTAACTCATTTCACATACACTCTCTCCTGCTCGGCTGTTAGGTATGGAAAGTATGATTGGATCTATTTTACACTGGAGGAAATACTCAGAGAAGGTGTTGTAACTTGCTCAGGGGCACACATCTAGTAGTAGCTGACTTAACGGTTTCATATTTCATTGGCTTGCCAGCACACCATGTTTCTGAGGATGTGAAGCGGGGTAATGTCGGGACCAGACTACAGAGTACAGCAAATTCCTCTCTCCATAGGAGCTAGGGAACCCTCCCTAAACCCTCTGGTTGCTTAGAACCACACAGCAGTTCAGAGACTGCGGGGGTGGGCCCACTGTGATGATGGTTAACCAGGGAGCGGCAGAGTGGGGATGCGAGAAGCCCTGCGACGGCTGGGGTGGAGCGGGCCACAGGACCGACCCGGGGCGCTGCCAGGCCCCGCAGGCACCCCACCTGCGCAGCCCGCGCCTTCCCCGCCACCTGGCATCAGCGCGCCGCATTCAGGGCTCCGCACCCGGCTCGCCCCTCGCCCCCGGCCGTGTCACTCACTCACGGTCTGGGACACCTTCACCTCCTGGTTGAGCCACTGGCACAGGATCTCCGACATGGTTTGGCCTGTGCCTCCGACCCCAAGCAGGTGCGAGGACTGCCCGGGAAACCAAGCCCGCCGGCCCGCGTCCTCCGGTTGCCAAGGGTAACCCTTTGCTAAGGAAGCGTAACCAGACCGGAGCTAGGAGAAAAGCCGGAAAAGAGGGGTGCCAGGGCCCGGCCGTGGACAACAGAAAATCCTGGCCTGCCCCCTGCTGGCGGGTAAGACCGACTGTGCGCAGGCGCAGTGGGCTCCGAAGGCGCGTGGGCTGCAGAGGGGCCCAGCTGATAGGACTGAGAAGTTCCTGCGAACTGGGGGTGCGGAGCGAGCGAGGCCGGGAAAGCTAGGGGCTGAGCAGGGGGGTGTCGGAAGAGCAGAAGAAAAGAAGGGTCTTGATTGAAGGGGAATTTTTTTTTCTTCTTGTATTGTCTTTTAAAGAAACTATCAAGGCTCTTGCTCTATAATGGCATCATTTTTGTCATTGATTTAAGAATTGCCAGTTTCAATTGCTACATTGTATCAGGGACAGAATGTGTCTTATCCAACTTTTAGTCCCAGACCTGGTATAGGGCCTGACACACAGCAAGCATTCAATCATTTTTGGTGTTGGTGGTGGTAGATCTAACAGTTTGTATAGTTTATATCTCTGTGTTGTTTTGAGAGGGGAATATTTAATGAACTACTTTCTGGTCAGTTTTTCCTTACAAGTAATAATTATTTTAAATTGAATTTTGACCAAGACTCTCCTTCAGCAAACCTGAGTCAGGCTCCTCTGAGCCCACTTCTTCTGGAGGCCCCACCCATGAGTTCCATCCTAGGCCTCCTTAATCCAGTTTTAGCGAGAACTTGCTGGGTCAGTTTAGGGAAAATCGCCCCCTCACCCCCGACCCGGCCCCTCATCTGATCAAATTCCTCATCCCCTACCCTTGGCATCTGATCACCCTGGCCTGCCTGCAGCAAGAACCCTGTCAAGTCAGTTTAGCCAGTTTAATCCCCTTACCCTTGGTGTTTCCTTTTAGTAATTTTCCATCCACTGACACCACCCTGCTCCTTGGCTATAAATGGAGTTGAGCCGGATCTCTCTCCTCTACTGCAAAACCCTATCGCAGTAGTACTTTCAGTCCCTTGAGGGTGTCTTCCCTTCCTTCTTTAACCAGTATCAGAAAAATTTTCCTTTAATAATTTCTAAAAGTTTAGCTGGAATAATAGAAAAAATAATACACATACATATTATGTATACATAATCTTATTTGTATAATAAATAATATAGATAATGATGTATATATGTATATCACAAAGATAAGGAATTTTCCGCTAAAAGACCTGGAGACACCAAATTAGGATTATTTTAAACTGTAGAAACAACAACAGTGATGTCCTACGAGAGCAAATGTCTCTTAAGATTGATCTGAAATAGATCTGTGAGTCCTGACTGGATAAAAGTTTAGTACCACTTCTGTGTTGGCTTTACTTATATTTTAAATCACCCACACCATGGGTTTCCTCACACCCAACAGAGCAGGCATGACTACGATGGGAATTTTAAGGGAGATTTGTTGCCCACAGAATTGGGGTCTGATACATTTGATATGTTTCACCTTAGAGTTATCCAAATTCAGAAGATTATATGATTCTTTATAGAATCATATACGATTATATAGTTGGGGGAATATATCTTATGTGCCGTATCCATTGGAAACACACATCATCTCTGAAAATGCTTCTAAGAGATGGCCTCCGAGGTACTCCTGCTTCTTGCCATCCTGGTGGTATATTTAAATTGATGACTAGTGCTACATTTACTAAGAGGTTCCAAGCTTTAGTTTCAGTCTGTAGAACCTGGGGGACAGAAATCAATATCTGCTAGATTGCTGAGACAATTGCTTTTGCGGAAGGATGTAGGTGATGGTGCATCAAACTCCAAAGCTGCCAGAAGAGAACACCTGAGCTTGACCCCCTGTGGATGGGGGCTCTTATTCCCACACCGAAGCAAAATATTTCTGTGCCTATCTGTAGCAACTGTCTGGTTGTCGTTTGCTGTTTGTTTCAAAGGGTTATTTGTAGTGTTTGTCTTTAGAACCCAGCTCCAAACAACATAATCTGCCAATGTAATATTTTGGAAAAGAAGTTTGTATATAGGATTTAGATAAATGAAGATACAGACACTTTAAGAAATATAGAAGGCAAAATCCTTCATTTCACAAAAAGGGCATGATAGTTTTTGCAGTTCCTAAAGCATCCAGCTTGAAAATGATCTGACATTAAAATATTAATGAAAATTTTGAGCTGTTACTGAAATATATGCATTTTACTATGTGTATTTTCTTGAAATTTCCAATTTAGTCATTTTTCCAAGTTTGGCATTAAATCTAGTGCCTTCCCTTTGAAATCCCAGCTCTGGCTAAGGTTTCTAGCTCTGCTCATGTTGGTATTTTACATTAAAATAATGTATGACTTGTTTATTTCCCCATGTGGAATCAGTTGGGAGAAAAGATGATTAAAGAAATGGACAGTTTCCCAGCTGTTCTTGAAATGGCTTTTTTATTGTTTTTTAATTAACATTTTTAGAATATTTGGCTCCTGCATCCAATTGTAACTACCACAGCAGTTTTAAAGTTAAATTTAAAAATTATTTTTTCAAGCATTATCTGTCATTAAATTGTAAATCTTTATTTCTCCTCTGTAAATACTCAAGGGTGGATTATGAAGAGTTATTATGAAACTACAAGTTGGTTTGAAAAGTGCTGTGTACTGAAATAGAATGCACTTTATTCTTTTAAAAATAAATTGTAACTTTTTTTTTTTGAGGAGGATTAGCCCTGAGCTAACATCCATGCCCGTCTTCCTCCACTTTATATGTGGGACGCCTGCCACAGCATGGCTTGCCAAACGGTGCCGTGTCCGCACCCGGGATCTGAACCATCGAACCCCAGGCCACCAAAGCGGAACGTGCGCACTTAACCACTGTGCCACCAGGCCGGCCCCTGTAAGTTTTTTTATAATTGGAATTTTGCGCTATCAATAAAGCCCAAGCTTTAGAACCAGAAACACCTGGGTCCAGATGTCAACTTTTGATCTGACTACCTCTTCGACTTTGGAAAAGCTGTTAACCTCTCTGAGCCTCAGTTTCCTCATCTGTAGAATAAGGACATCAATATTTATTAGACAGAGTTGTGAGGATTACATGAGAAACTGCACATATTAATGCCTGCCTCGTAGTAGACATTAAACAAATCTTTCTTTCCTTTTCTCCTAAGGCCATATGAATTTTTCCATTGCATTACTAGTTGGCTTTTGAGTAGCTTAGATTTACTCATACTATTTCAAAAAGTTTTTGAGGCAATTTTTTCATGTAGCTTCTTTAATTTTATTTATGACTAATTCAATGTTTATACATACATAAATACATGTACAGATTTTTTTTAAAAATCGTATTTGTTCCTCCACATATGTCTTGCGTGCATTTCTTCATTTCCCCTCTCATCATCTTAGATCATTCTCTCATTCCCTCTCCTCAGCGTGTTTTGCAGTGACCTTGCTTACTCTACATTCATTAATTCAACAAGTGTTTCCCCTGGTGTCCACAATAACCACCCAAACTAGATTTCCCTGTCTCTTCCCCTCTAGTTATCCTGTGCAACCTGTTCGGTTCTACTCCTAAAGCCCTTCTCTGTTCCTCAGCTCAGTCACTAGATTTCTAGATTAATTTCTAGATTAGTTTCTAGATTAATTTCACTAGAGCAGTGTTTGCCAGGTGGCTCTTGATCTCTTAAGAGAATATGTAATTCCTTTCATGTGTCATGCCAGAATTCTTTATAAATGAAACAGTGAAGAATAAAATGGAATAGAAAATATCAGAGGACTTTTCATGTAAGAAGAGTAAAGATGTGGCGGGTTTTTTTGGAAACATTTTTGGAGCCACTGTCTTGAAAGATAAAGACCCCTTTGGAGGTCTTTTACAGTACAGCCTCAGTCCAGCCTTAACTGTAAGCCACAAATTCCCTTAACACAACTTGTTGACATTTCTTTACCAGGTCCCAATTTTCCCACCTCTACATCTGTCTTCCACCCTCACTCTGCAAAAAAGGCAACTTCCTCTCTTGGCCTATCCTGCTTGACCTTCGGGGCCCAGCTCATCAGTCACTATCTTCACAAAGCCTCCTACTCCCTCCATCTTCCCAATCCCTTCTCTCTTCTGAAAGCTCAAAATAAGTACTTTCCTTTTAGCTCTCATCCCAGACACCTAACTCTTACCAACTACCCGCAGCTTGGCCAGCAACTCAGTTTTGCAATCTTCTAATGTCTTTCTTAACACATTTTCCAATGAGTGATGATTTACAGTCTCAGACAAGGAGACAGCTTCAACTCTTGTTACTCGGGGCAAATCACAAGAGTATTGTGAAAATTTAATTCTGTTTCAAAATTTTTGAAGTCTTTTGTATTGAAGCAAATATGACCCTTTCTTTTGTGTGTCTTATTTTCCAGGCCCACACAATTGATCTTATGTATGAATTGTGTCTTTCTCAGGGACACATTTAAATTTCCAGTCTTAGACAGCAGTCGGTTTTGAAACAAAATCAAGTTAAAAAACAAACCAAAAAACTTGGTACCATATGAGAAAAAGTGAGTCATATGTTCTGTAACTGAGAGAGATAAGCCAAAGTTCATTTATCAGAATTCTTGCTCTAATTTCTTATTTTTCCATACTGAAGTTTTCAGAGAAGCCAAACCACACTTTAATATCTTAAAGTTAGAGCCCTAAGTTCATCTTACCTTTTCCTTCCCCAGAAAAAAGTTAAACGTTATCAGTAAACCCTCTCAGTTTTGCTGACTGTAATCAAATTATTCTTATAGCCACATTGTGCTTGTACAGATAGGCCCACATTCTTATCTCTCTCACAGATTATGCTTTACAGCAAACTGGGTCTCTATGTGTGTCAAGTTTTGCAACTAACTCCACTGTAGTTTCTCTCCAAAAAAAAATATTTTCCAGAGAATCAGGGTTTTGATGAATTAATTCCTAAAAGTCATTATCCTCTGTACTTCTACTCTTGATGGGCTCTTTATTGTGTTTCCAACATTCTGTATATAGAAAATGAACCATCCTGTATTTCTGAATACTAGTCTGGCAGACTAGTCTTCCTTCACGCTGTTCCTCATACCTTATAAAACTGCAGTGGTTTCTCATTTTCTATGAAGATTGTATGCTAGGCTTTCTAGACACTCCATAATCTGGTTCTCTTCTACTTAGTGAATCGCTAATTCCACACATTCTATTATGAATAGCAATATACCATGCCAATTCCTTACTCTATTCTTTCTGACCAGTTGCACCCAAGCCTACTCTTTAATTCAAGTCAAATTTCTTTCCCAAAATTATCATTGACAAACCCTAATCAACAGCCTTTTCCTCTCAACTCCAATGACCCAAGATGCACTGCTGGAATCTTGGATATCTGAATACATAGATTGCTTTTTGTTTTCACAAATCCAGAACCTAGAACAAATTTTCGCATACCCAAACCTAGAAGTGTCAAAATGCTCACTCAGTAAATACTGTGGCACGAATGTGTGAATGCCAACAGGATTTTTAACATGTACTACTCATTTTAGCACCTATGTGTTATGTTGCATAATTTGTTGTTCTTTTGTATCATAGGCTGGGTCCCATTTCTCTGTACTTAGGATGATGATCACAAAGGGACATGTGAATATGAAAACTGCTTCCTCCCACATTCTACTTCCAGTTATGGCCATGATGCAATAGAGGATATCATCCTCCCATCCACTGTAATCAATCATAAAACTGGAAAAATACATAAAGCAACTTTTCAAGTAGTGGACATATAGTGCACATTTGCCCCAGATTTTTTCCTGGGGAAATTTTCCTAACTGTGGCCTAAAGAAAGAGACACCAAACAGAGGGCAAAGGCTCATTGGATGAAATAAACAGTGATTGGAATTTGAGGCTGAAGAAGCAGCTAGAATTTGTGGGGTATGATAATGGAGAAGCAGCTATGTAGAGAAGGAGTTCTAGAAATTACCTTGATTACTCCTTGATTCTGGCCAAATATAAGGCTTCCCATGCACGGAGAAGTTCGAAGCTGATGCGATATTCTGGATATTGTACATTTCTAGGAGTGATTGGAGTTCCAAGCAGCCAGACTGGAGAAACCTCACTGAAGACTCAGAGCAATGAGGTGAAAGCTCAGAAAGAAAACATATTTTTTATTGTAGGGCTACTTTAACTCTAGCATAAGGGCTAACAAAGCTAAAAAGAAACTCTAGTAAGATAAAACTGATCATCCAATAAATTTGCTATCTACCAGAAAAAAACTTAATCTTTAAAGGAAGACAACAAATTTTAGAGGCTCAACAATGTAGCATTCGTGATGTCAAATGTACAATCAAGAAGCAGGAAAATGTGACCCATAATCAGGAAAAAGTGAAATAGACTAAAGAAAAAGACTCAGAGATGACACAGATGTAGGAATTAGCAGACAAAGAAAATATACAGCTGTACAAAATATTATAAATATTTTAGGGATGTAAATGAAAATTTGGATTTAATGTGTGAACAGATGTGGAAGCCCAGCGGTGCAATGGAAGCTATTTTTAAATAAATAGATGGAAGATTTACATCTGAAAACTCTTTCATCTGAAATGTAAAATTCATTGGATAGACTTAACAGCAGATTGGAGATTGCACAAGAAAAGATAAATGAACTTGAAGTAGAACACTAGAGATTATCCAAACTAAGCATAAAGAGTATAAAGTCTGAAAAAAATAGAGTCCCAGTGGCCTGTAGAACAATATCAAATAGTCTAACGTGTAATTAAAGTCCAAACGAAGAGGAAAATGATATCGGAGCAGAAAAAAAATTTTTGAACACACAATAGCCAAGCGTTTCCTGAATTTGATGAAAAAAATATATATTTTGTTGTTGTTGTTGAATTAAAAAAAACAAACAGGAAACACACAGGAAAACTGTACATAGACTCATTGTCAAATTGTCAAATGAGAAATTGTTACATTGTCAAACGGCACAAAAATGAAGATTAAGAGAAAACTTCAAAAGTACATGGAGGAAAAACACGTTACATATAGGAGAGGAAAGCAGTGAGAATACTGACAACTGATAGTATAAGAAACAATGCACACCAAGAGACAATAGAATATCTTTAGAGTACTGAAGAAAATTTCCCTCTACAATGGAGGTAAAATAAAGACATTTTCAGGGGCTGACCCAGTGGCCGAGTGATTAAGTTCGCCCGCTCTGCTGCAGGCGGCCCAGTGTTTCGTTGGTTCCAATCCTGGGCGCCGACATGGCACCGCTCATCAAACCACGCTGAGGCAGAGTCCCACATACCACAACTAGAAGGACCCACAACGAAGAATATACAACTATGTACTGGAGAGGCTTTGGGGAGAAAAAGGAAAAAATAAAATCTTTAAAAGAAATAATAATAAAAAGATAAATAAATAAATAAAGACATTTTCAGGTAACAAAGCCTGAGGAAATTTGATACCAGCAGACTTGATACTACACATTGTAAGCATGCCAAAGTAAACTCTTCAGGTTTAAGGAAAATGATACCAGATGGAAACTCATATCTATGTAAAGGAAAAAAGCATACCGGAAATTGGAAACATATGGGTTAATATCAAAGACTTTTTTCTTGTCTCCTGTGTTTTTTTAAAGGCAATCGATGAATGCATATATAATAATAATGCATTTTGGTGTTTATACATGCCAACAATAGCACAGTGAACAAGAGGGGAATAAGTAGAATTATATTGTTGTAAAGTTCTAACAGTACTTAATGTAGTATGTAATATTAATTCAAGGTATATATTAATTAAGTTCTGGTTACATATTTAAGCCCTAAATCAACCCACTAAAATTTTTTTAAATGACATAGCTAAAAAGCTGACAGAAGAAATTGTGGAAAACTAAGCAAATACTCAAGCCAACAGGATGCAGGAAAGGGAGACAAAAGGAACAAGAAGCAAGTGGGACAATTATAAAATAAGTAGCAACGTGATAGACTTAAACCCAACTGCATCAATAATTCCACTGTATATAAATTAACTAAACACTTCAATTAAAATGCATAGATTATCAAATTGGATTTTTTACAAAACAAGACCCAATTAATTGTTTAAAAGAAATGGACTTTAAACACGAAGATGCAGATAAGTTAAAAGGAAAATTACAGAAAATTATATATCATGTAAACATCATTCATAAAAAAGCTAAAGTAGCAACATTAATTTCTGACAAAGTAGACTTCAAGACAGGAGTATTACTAAAGTTAAAGAGAGATGCCTCATAAAATTAAAAAAGTTAATTGATCAAGAATATATATCACAATCCTATTTGTCATATGTCTAAATAACAGAAGCAAAAACTGGCAGAGCTGAAACAAAATTAAAATGATATAAAATTGAAATTAAAAGTATATAAAATTATAGTTGGAGATTTTAACACTTTGCATTCAATAGTTGATAAAGTAGATAGAATTTTAAGGATATAGAAAACTTGAAAAACACTAAATCAACCAAATTAACTTAATTAATATTTATAAAACAATATACCCAATAATATATTCACTTCTTACTTTGAAAGGAAGCGGCCATTGAAAGCTATTGTTTAAGTAGACCGTAGTATAACTGCAGCTAGAGATAGTATAGAAGATTAGTTTGACTCTTTGATGACTTCAAAAATCATATGGAGGAAGTTACTTTTTATTTTTATTTCTACTATGAATCTGTATTGTCATCATGATGCATTAGGTTCTATTCAGTTGTGCACTCATTGATTTTTCGAATTTCATCTGTTTACGTTTTTTATTTTTTAGTGGTGCCTTTTCAAATGTTATCAGAAATTACCATTTCATAATCATTTCTCTGGATTACTGAAAAAGAGTTTATTGAATTACATATGTGATATTTTTATTTCAAGAAAAATCACAGTGCTAATTTTATAGGGAATATGTGATTAGAGGTAAAGAAATTTGATACCTTGCTAGCATTTCAGCCATATATATACTCCATGAAGTAAGATATAACTATCCTGTGGTTACATTTTCTCTTGATTATTTATTTTTTAGCTTGTTTTTTGTTTGTTTGTTTTTGTTTTTTGGTGGATGAGGTGAAGTCAGCTTCTCTGAGTGGCCAGAGCAATGACAAAAAACTAAATTTCTATGGACTAGTTTATAAAACCAAAATGATAATTCCCTTTCATTCAGCAAGAATGAAGGGAATGTGTATACTTCACACTGGGTAGTGATTTCCAGACTCTTGGATTTTACCAGTTGGTAATATTCCAAAAGCAAATTTGAAAGCCAATGTAATGTTGTCAGTTTTCTTTTTTGTTTTTTCAAGTAAGAACATGAAAACGAATACTACATCTTCTCTGATCGTCATTTCACATAAGAAAGAGCATTTTACATTGAAAGAAGTAGGAAGCACAAAATTGAGGATGAAGAACAGTGCTTTAAACTGAAGAATAGGCTTTATGAAAAGCCCCCAGTGTGTCATAACAGTCTTGTGAATGTCTTTATAAATTAGACCTGTCGTTGCCATACTCTGTCCCAGAACCTGATACCTAGGCAGTACTGCTTGGGTATGGATCCCCTGTCTCCATGGTGTTTGCAATCCTCCCACATTGGAATGTTGGAGAATTGGAAGAGGTGTGTGTGTGTTTGTGTACATTTTGAGGCCAAAGCATTTGTGGGTGCCTTTTTCCAGCCTAAGCCCATTTCTTCCTTTAGGGTATCATCTTTCTATGCACTCTTATGGAATAAGTATAGAGTCTGATTTGGGGGGAAATATTTTTAGGGCCTCCATGAAGATTACAAATTTTAATAGGATTTGAAGGGTGGCTTCTATAGAATCTATAGAATCCACAAGCACAAATTTCACCCGAGAATTCCACAGTATTGGAGAGGATTGCCCTTAATAAGTCAAATGTCCAAGAAGAAAAAAGTTCTCCTCCAGATTATATGACCTCTAGGAGATTGCTGAATCCTCATAGTATTAACCTGGATGCTTTAAATCACGTATCAGGAACTCAAATCCAAAGTAAGGTCTGTATTTGCTCTGACAATCAACAGTTTCCATACCATATTCTTACACATCTGATCTGGGCATATGAGTAAATTATCAAATCCTCTAAAAGTTTGAAAAGATTGGACTAAGTTGTACCAAAAAGAGATACAAACACTTAAATGAAGCATGAAGTTAACTTCAGTTTCTTACTTTGTTATCATTTGCTGTAGTTTACCAAGTTAACAGGACTTTGAAAGTTTTATTATTCTAAACCACTCAGGTGTGATAAAGGCAGTCTGTGATGAATTTATAATAAAAAGATGCTTCTATATTTGTTAAGAACCTTGATTTTTTTATGCCTAATTAGTTTTCATAAAGTGGAAACCAGTGTTCAAGTACTATTAGTTTGATATATCTACCAGATGGATCTCTTTTTATATTAAGTTCCTGCTAATCTCACCAAATAATTCCTATTAAAAATACTTAGGGCATCTCCAAAGTCAAGGCAGGATTTTAACAGCTACCAGGAAATTAGTGATTATAATATATGCTAAAATAGTGATATGATGATCAATAATTATATTAAATTCTATTACTTCAAAAGAAACTATTTCATTAGTCAAGGTGGAATTTTTATTCTGACAAAAGATTCATGGGGGCAAGTCTACTGGATATGAATTTAAATAATTCGTCAGTCAAATAATGGAAATATTCTGTATCAGAAAGTCGTATGCAAAGAAAGATTTCTATTTGCTTTTTCTTACTAACTACTATCAATTTCCATATGTATTCTTTGGTATGTGTATAAATACATATATACATAAACATATATTTATACATTTATATGTGTGTGTATAAAACATTGCATAAAAAGTAGAAGAATAGATAACTGTGTTTATTTCTAGTACAGGTTGAAAATGCATGAGTAGTTGGAAGCACAGTTGCTTGTAAACAGAATAAGCCACCATTATATGAGAAACCTCTTAAAGTATAAACCCAATTCCCATCATTTGACTCCAAAATCTGCTTTTCTTTGAGTCTTTAAAGTTTTTGGAAATCAGAGACCTCTATTAACATGAACACTGTTGGAGATTTAAGGGATCAGATCTTACATCTTATTCCACCTACACCATAGTTATCTGTTAATGTCTTAAGAGAGATCAGGAGGAATGGGGTGCAGGAAGCTGTAAATGAGCTGAGTGTATTGAGAGGGATAGCTATCCCAGAAATGGAAGGGGGACTGAGAAAGGGAAGGTGGGAGAGGACAGACAAACTTTTATTCCTTCCAAAATTTACGGAAGATTAAGTCTGACCTTTAGGATGAAATCTGGGAGCAAGAGGTATTACATAAGGGAAAAAAATCAAAGTTCTGTATAAGATATAAAATCAGGACTCCAAGAATTGATATCTGTTTTGAACTATCCTAAATGACTCCATGGGGTATGGGGTGGGAAGAGGACCAAAAGACTGTCTGACAGGCAATGGGCAGAGAAACTCAATGATGAGTGATGTAATATACCTCTTTCTCCATTATAGCCACAAATACAAGAATGCAAGATGTGGTAAGAGAGGTAAAAGTCAAGAACCAGGTGGAGAAAAAGCTGTTTGTTTTTTAAATATTCACCCAATTACAATATGATGTCGACTTGCTGTTTTCCTTAGATGCCTTACTGATATTATGGAAATAGCTAATGGGGGAAAAGACCAAAGATGGAAAATTTGCTATGAGTGATTTCCTTTTGGTAAAAACACCAGTCATGTAGTCATCATCAACAATAGAAAAGGCCAAGTGACTAAATTTCACTACGTATTATGAACCCTTGCAATTTCCCACTGTTTGTTAGCGAATACACCATCTGCCCATGCCTCCGCCTTCAAACCTCCCAGAGTAAATCCACTGGCACTTTACACCCGAAGATGACTGATCTGGTTTCCTTTCTGGGTTTAACCACATTTAGGCTTCTGAGTCTCAAAAGGAGAAGAGGAGGAGGAGGAGGAGAGAGAGAGAAAAGAAAAAGGAGAGAATGAGAGGAGGAAGAGGAGACAGAGGAGGAGGGAGGGAGGGGGGAAAGAGAGAAGAAGATCTCTGTGGTCCATAGCGTCTAGGCTTATGTGACCTTGAAGCTTAGCATGAGAGCTAACATATTACCCTTTGACAGTCCTAGATGTAGAATATTTCAAAAAGGAAGCTAATTTCCTAACGCTTACAAAAGAGTAGTAAAGAAAACTTTGGATTTTTTCCATTTGGATCTTGCAGTTAAAATATAGTTATAATAGAAATGACATTTCTATAGAATACTCCAGTATGACCCTTTTACTGATTTACCTATGATTTAATACTTTTACAGACATTGCACTATATATTTTCTTCCAATTAACTTGTATTTCAGGAGATCGCTAAAGAAAGCATTTTAATTTGATACTTGATTTATCAACACTTTGAAGCACTAATACTGGAAAGGCTTTAGCTTTAAAGGTTTGTAAATTGAGTTTTAATACATACAACTCAATTGTGGTTAGCAATTTAATTGTTAGGATAAAACTGCAGATGGAACAAAACCTATAGGAAGGTACAGCAGAATTACTTTCTTAGCTGTTAAAAATCCGTTACAAATTGTTATTGAGTGAGTTAAGAAAGATTTAGATCTGAATTGCAAATAGGAACTATTGGAACCAAAAGATGTGTTGGAGTTAGATAATATCTCTTATAAATATAAATGCTTTAGCATATTTCTTTGGTAATATACTACCTCAGAAGAGTGAGAACTTTAAGATATTAATTATACTAAGAAAGGTTTGGGTGGTTCCATTTCCCTCTGCAGCAACTATTTTCTTCAGAATAAAACACCAGTGATGAAGAAGGGTTTTTGTGAACTTAAACCAATAGTCCTGGGTTGGTGTTCAAGTTCAAGTTGATGACTTTCTATCAAGTACCTAAACTAAATGGCTAAATGAATTACCTATCTCATGTAACGAGCAGTGAAAGTTGCCCTTTACTTGTTTCCAAAAATTATGATTTGATGTGACTGGTAAGTGCCTAGATTTATGGCTGAGGGTCATTTGGTAATGAGTGTACAGAAGACAGAGAAGTTGTGGAAAAATAGAAAAATGAAAATGCTTTTGAACTCAAGAAGAATAGGAGAGCAGAAATAACACATTTCCCAGGTATGTTGGAGTTTTCCGTCCAATCTGGACTGAGAGCGGAGGCATTTGAAAACTGGGTGAGCATAGACTTCCTAGGAAGGCAGATCCTGAGGAGATACAGGCTAAACGTGATGGTACAGATGGTTGAATTAGCAAATATAAAAAACTCTGAAGAATTCAGGTACTGTATAAAAATAGAGTTGGTATTTAACCCAGGAGTTTATATTTGCTCATCTGGGCATTGTCCCTAAGAATTTTACTATCCCTATTACCACTCACTTGACCTCTCTAGACCTCGGTTCCCTCATTTATATGTTGAATGAGTTTGACTGGATGAATTCTTATCTCTTTTCCAACTCTGTTCCTTTATGAATTCTTTAATTTTTATTGAATTCAAGATCACACTTTAAAATGTTTTGATTTCATGAGGGTTGTTATCAAGGAGGTATTGGAGATAAGCAGAGAGCTGGTAGTTATAACAACAGCAACACAAATGCCCCAAGACCTCAAGAAGGGGCGGAAAGGATGGAACTGCACTTCTTCCCTTAATGCAGGTGTGGAGGGTCATGGAGGACAATGTCACGCTTGACAATAGAAAAATAAGAAAGTATGTAATTGGGAATTTGTGATTCAGTACCTCATAGAGACTTGAGAGCTCTTGGAAGAGGAACCCAAATCTCTAACACAGTCCTGATGGTTGAATTGTTGCCCATTATGTCACCTGCATCAAAATGAACTGTTTTCGAGGAAAACCACGCGGGAGAGGAACGTTCTCCTCTGCTTTCTTGAGTTTGCCAGGTGACCTTGCAAAATAGACTGACAACAGACGGATTTACAGGAGAAAAGGCATACAAATTTATTTGATATTAAAAGTTTTACAAGGCTTGGGAGAGCTTCATAGAGAGAAGAGAAAAGCCCCAAAGAAACTGCCGGGCTTGGAGACTTTTACATCATTTGGAGAAAGGAGGATAAATTTAAAGAAAAGTGACAAGACGAAGGAAAGGGCTTTGAGTTTCTAGGTGTGACAAATTGTAGGAAGGCAAATATATGGGAAATTAATGGTAAATAGGGCTAGTTAGTAAGGTTCGTTGTGTAGGCTCTTGCTCAGCCATCTCATCTCTATTGCTAAGGTTGTTTTTCTCTCCCTGGTAGGAGAAGGGGGTAAGGGGGACACCTTCACAAGGGGGGAATTTATGATCTGTTTTCTGGCAGACAGTGGGATGGCAGAGAGCTCATCTTGTGCTTACTTTCCTATTGCCTTCAGCTCAAAATAATCCTTATGCCAGAGCGGCGTACTTAGGGGTGGCGTATTCTGATCTCCTACAACCACTAGATTAAAGAACAACTTTAAGTAGATTGAAGTTCTCCTAGTGAACTGACCCATAATCACTTAATTCCTAGAATTTTGGAAAAAAAAGGTAAGGGGCAGTGAACTTTATATAACATGCAGTAATCACTCCTTAGAGCAGTATTTCCTAATATTTTCTAAAGTGAGGTGCATGTACTCTGTGGAATATACATGGGGGTGTAGAAAATTTATAACTTATATTTACACCTTTTCATTTGCTACTTTAAATTTTTCTGTATTTTTGGGTATTTTCAAAAATCCGTTTTATTTATTTAGCAAACATAAATGATGTGGTAGTTTATATCTATCTTGTATAAATAGATAGGTGATCTCTGATTTTTTTTGTGATGAGGTGCCTGATCAGAAAATAAAAAAAAATTGGTAACTGCTAATATAGAGGATTCTCTTTCATTCATTCATTCAATAAATATTTATTGAGCATCTTTTCTATGCAAGGAACAATGGTAGGCACCAGGGATACAATGATGGAACACTGACAGATTCCTTTAAGCTTAGGAACATTTGTTGGTTAATAGATGAGAAAGATTTCCTTCTATAGAATTCTGGTGGGCAGTGAAACCTTTTTGGAGGAAAAATTGTCTTGGGTTAAAGCAAGAAACTTGAGCAACATCTTCATAAACTGGAGAGACCTGGAGTAACAAACAAGGAGAAGTCTGTCTAAACAGTGAAAGAAAACAAGTAGACAATATAAATAAACATAATTAATATCAATTAAATAAAAATTGTCTCCAGAATATACAGTGATCTTCCAAGAACCCTGAAGTTAGGATGCTGTGAATTTTGAAAATCTTCCTTGTTTTATTGTCTAGATCTGAAGGAATTGTTAGTGCCGTGTTAAATAAAACCTGTTTTAATAGGCTCTTGGTCGAGGGAGTTCGCTCAAGAATTTTAGTTTGAAAATCCTCCTGCAAAGGTCATCCGTTGCTCAGATACTGTTCTGCTGAGAGCAGTTTGATGTCTTTCACTGCAATGATGGAGGTATTCTGTGCTGAATGACAAGTACGCCGGGAATTTTGCAGAATCAATTCCAAAAGCAGTTGCAACTTCCTTTTGAGTGTAAAAGAGAAAAACATAAAGGATAGAGATTTCTTATAGGAACAAATCTTGCCTTAATTTAACAGTGATAATAATGGTGATGACTAAAAGAAACAGGAAATTTCTAAGCTTTTTAATGGCACTTGGTCTTGCTCATTTCTGTTCTGCTGCCTAAGGATGGGGTTAATAAGTAATAAATATTATTGATTGAATAAATAGCATCTAATACAAAACTTAGGCTCTAATAGCCTAATTAGACTCTGAATTACAATGATTGAATGAGTAAAATCAGCAATGTCTAGAAATCGAAATAGAATCAGAATCATTCACAAACTAAATTTTCAGAAAACAAGGTAGTTAAAGGGTCAAGGTTAATAATTTCCTTATGATATATGGAAGACAGGAAATAACAGTAGACAGATTTCTTTCCCTTATCCATCATCTTTTCTTCAATGCCCTGTCTCTGTTACTGGCTGCCCTATCCTCCCAATCAATCAATGGTGAGACTGCAGATTTATGCTTTGACTCCACCTTCTCCTCATAGCACTCATGCAGGCAATTGCCAAATGCTGTTGATTCTTCTCCCTCAATCAACTGTAAAGCCAACACTTCCTCTACAGCACTACTAACGCTACCCTCATTCAAACCGTTGGTACATCTCTTCTTAATTACTGCGGTAATCTCCAAAATGATATCCCAGTTTCTAAACTCAAACCCTCTAATCCATCTTCAAGAGTGCTACCAGAGTGAATTGTTTCAACATTTTAAATATTTTGCTTCACTCTCTTATGGTGAAACTAGCAGAGAGTTAGCCATTGATGAATAAGTAGCTAGGAACCAAAGGTTTTTTCCTTTTTGCAATTACTGATTCTAGCTTTTAGCTGTTTAACCCACCCATCGTTAACTGTACTATTTAGGCAATATGCTGTCTGACTCCCACTAGGTTCCTATAGATAACATCTCCCCGGAGTCTGGATCACCATGGTAATGGGTGGGTGAGCTGTTTTTTGGAATTAGAACTGCTTGTCCAGTTCAGGCTGGTTAAGACTGCCAGTTCATCAACTGAGCCCACACAGATGTCCGACAGGCAACCTTTTGACATCAAGAGGCTAAAAATTCCACCCTCAGATCATGCTAATGCTGCCAGTTTGTGAACGTGGGTCCTATGAAGAGGCATGGAGTCTGACTACGCTTGCACAGATCAATGACCTCACCTCTCCTCACCACCAATCACCTCTCTCCACATTTCAGATCACCTTGCTCCCTATCCCATAAATATCCCTGAGTCCCTATTTTTGGGGAAGTGGATTTAAGACTTATGCTCTCGCTTTTTCACATGGCTGCCTTGTGGTTAAACCCTGTCTCTGCTGTAATCTCATCATCTCAGTGTTTGGCTTTCTGGGAGGCAGGCAAAAACGAACCTGGTTCAGTAACACTGGCTTGTATGACTTCTCATGAGAGGTCTACTGGAGTTCTTACTCTTGTTCCCCTATAGTTAAGAGGTTTTTTCCCCTCTAACTTCTTTCCAGATTTTCTCTTTGTCTTTGGTTTTCTGTAGTTTGAATATGATATGCCTAAGTGTAGGGTTTTTTTTTTTTCATATTTATCCTTTTTAATGTTCTCTGAGCTTTCTAGATCTGCAGTTTAGTGTCTGTCATCAATTTTGGAAAACGATGGTTGTTATTACTTCAAATATTTCTTCTGCTTTGTTTTCTCTTTCTTCTCCCTCTGGTCTTCCAGTTATGTATATGTTACACCTTTTGAAATTGTCCCACAGTTCTTGAATGTTCTGTCCTGTTTTTACATACCTATCTTCAAGCTCACTAATTCTTTCCTTGGCCATGTCCAGTCTATCGATGAGCCCATCAAAAGCCTTCTCCATTTCTATTATAGTGCTTTTGATTTCTAGCATTTCATTTTAATTCTTAGAGTTTCCATTTCTGTTTACATTACCCATCTATTCTTCTATGTTGTCCACTTTTTCCATTAGAATCCTTAACATATTAATTGTTTTTATTTTTAAATTCCCTGTCTGATAATTCCAACGTCTCTATCATATCTGAGTCTTGTTCTTTGTTTACTTTGTCTCTTCAGTCAATTTTTTCTTGCCTATTAGCACGCCTTGAAAGTTTTTGTTGAAAACTAGACATGATGTATTGAGTAATAGGAACTAAAGTAAAAGGCCTTTATGTAAAGTTTTATGTTAATCTGGCAAAGAGTTGAGGTATGTTTAGTGTTTGCTGAGGTTTCAGGTGCCCGAGGTTTCCAGTTCCTTTAGTGTCCTTGTTTTTGTGTCCTACTTAAAAAAGAGTCTGTGTCTTGTAGCTCTTTCAGCTATAATCTACTATTGTTATGCTGGAACTCTGCTGATGTGGTGGCAGGGTGTGGGAGAGGGAAGCATTCTATGATTTAAGGTTAGATCTCATTCTTTTAGTGGACCTGCGTCCCTGGTCTATGACTTACACAAGTATTTCTTAACTTTTTAATTTTCCCTTAGGTAAGACAGGAGGTTAGAAGGGGCTGACGTCAGGTAAATACCCTTCCCCGTAGGTGAGGTAAAACTCTGTTAAAGTCTTTTTCCTGAAGAGTAGGCCTTTGTTAAGAATGCTTTGGCCAAAGCCATGAAAGAATCCTTGATAGCTCTTCACAGTGAACATGGTGAGGTTCTGGGAATAAAACCAACAACAGTGAGGACCGCTGCCCCTCTCCTCTCCAATACTCCAGGCCCCAGCAGTTTTCTACTCTCCACCGGTTCACACTTACCCTCCAACAATTCCTCAAAGTTACCATTTAAATGTTTCTACCTGTTGATGGCTCCAGCAGCTTCTACTCCAGGCAAGCTGATCTTGGCTATGATTGTCTATATTTGCCTATTTCTCCAGGTATAGGGGTAATAGTTTGCACTGTGACATCAATTCTCTGATGGGTCCAAGGAAAGTCATTGATTTTCAGTTTGTTCAGATTTTTTTCTTGTAAGAGTGAGAGTGATGATTTCCAAGCTCTTTACATGTCAGAAGTAAAACCAGAAGTCCCAGAGTGAATTTTTTTAAAAAGAGATCTGATCATGTCACTTACTTGCTTAAGCCTGGGACATTTGTTTTTCTACAAACAACAGAATAGAAATCAAATTTTTTAAATATAGTATCCAAGACTTTACAAATCTGCCAAACCCAAATCTACCATTCATCTATGTCCACCACTACAATATTGTCCCTCACATGTTCTGCCTTTATGTCTGTCATCTAGAGTGCTTTTCCCTACTTCCCTAATGAGCTATGATATTGAAATCTTGCTTATTTTTCAATGTCCAGATCAAATGTCAGCTCTCCTATAAACATTTCTCCTGCACCCGTCTTCACTCCACTCAGATTTAGTCTTACTCTCTTGTGCTCATATAGCATTTTATTTGTATGTCCATTTCAGCTTTTTAGTTTTCTTCCTCCAAAAAGGATTTTGAATCTTCTCAAGCATTCACACAAGTGCTTAATTGAGCCCCTAGGGTACAGTGCCTTATCAAATGGAAAAATTTTCCAATAACTTTTATTGATTCACTGCATCACCTATAAATAAACGTTCTAATTAGTATCCATGTAATTTATAGCATACATTAAAGGTAGGGTTAAAAACAGACATCTACAAAATATCCACTAGAGTGGCATTCAAGATGATCGGGGCTTAGGGACCTTTAAGCAGTATGGACCGAATGGTTTTACTTCATGGTTGGCTGGGGAAGCTGTGCCTGTTGTCCCTGTGTCTTACAGCTTCGGCCTCCTCTGCACCGTGAAGCCATCATCCGGTAGGAAAGAACCCACCTTGTTCACAGCAAATTCTTACCTTCTCAGCTTCTAATCCTTTTACTCATTCCTCCTTCACCACCTTTTCTAATCCAGCATTTTCCAAATCCTTTGTTCCTTAATTTATCTCTTTCACGGTAATCTTGCAAATCCCCTATCAATTTTACATTTTTTTTTCACTTAAAGAAGTGGTTTTAATGAAGAATTTTTTTATCATAGATTATCATGTTATTAAGAATTATGTTATACAATCCATATATATAAGTATATTAATTCATAAGATTATTTTCTACTTTATCTTTTATAATGTGTTTACTTATTTTCAATTAATATGCAATGAAAGGCAGATTTATCAATAATGTACTTCTTATTTTTCAGACTAAAAGATACCAATGTATAAATTGAACTGTTATGGTATAAAAATATATAAAAACTGTTTCTATGACCTCATGTATGGAATTCTTATATTGTATATTTGAAACAATCAACCAATTACTTTGCTTGTTACAACTTTTCTCTTTTATTTCCAAAAGAATGAGAAAAAGGGGAAAGTTTCAGCCTGCTATTTTCAAATATTCTTCCCAGGTTTCAAACTGCAGTTATGGAGAGCTTTATTCCCAATAAATAAAAGATGTATTAAATGTTATCATCGCTATATTCTCACCTTCTAATATTAGTGTTTGAAATATTCAGGAAATCACCAGATGTTATATAAGAATTTTAACCATAAATTTTAGTATCTGCTATAAAAATCTTGATGCAACTTAATTAAATTTTACGGTCCTTATTAGCATGTCATATTTCAATGTCAGTTTTTCTTATGGCCCTTGTCTTTCAGCATTGGTGTATTATGTGTATACTTGAAAGAATATTTATTTGGTAGCATGGCAGACTGGGCTAATTAACCTCTCCCACAATAGACACAAGAGATGGTAGCGAAAATATAGCCATTTTAAAAAGATAATAAATAAACTCAAAGAAAGAAAGGGAAGTCTCTTATCATATACCTTATGCTAATACAAAGGAAGACCAGTTAAAATTAAAGACAGCTAAGACAGAGTAATAAAAGTGAGTTACTATGTCAGTGGCCCAAGGAGGGTGTTCAGATTAGACATAGGCCCTCGCAGCTGGGGAACGAGGTTCTGAAACTTCTGCAGAGTGGAAAACTGCAACTGAGTCCCTGCATAAAGCCGGTAATCTCAAAGTGCTCCGTCATGGGTTAAAAGACTCCACCCACCATCCCAGAGAAATATCAAGAAAACTTACACGTTTTTAATCTTTCAGAGAACTTGAGGTATGGGCAAAGTCATCCAAAAAACCCCCATGTTTTAGGACAATACTATACGTCTGATTTGAATTTATACAACCTGTATGGGTCTGGGAATGAAACATAGGAATTAACATAAAAACAAGTGAAGAGCACCAAAAACACTACATAATCCAACTCTGTGACCTTCTGGAAAAGGCAACACTATGGAGACAGTAAGAAGATCAGTGGTTACCAGGGATTAAGAGGGAGGGAAGGATAAGTAGCAAAGCACAGATGATTCTGGGGGTCAGTGAAACTACTCTGTATGATACTATGATAGTGGATGCATGACATTATGCATTTGTCAAAACCTGTAGAACATACAACAAGAGTGAACCCTGATGTGAACTATGGACTTGGGGTGATAAAACACAACTAAACGAACAAAAACACAGACAAAACAAATCCTTCCCCCACAAAGCACGAACTTGAAAATTAACCAGAAGTACGCATGTGAGCACATGCACACACACGTGCACACACACACACGCGCACACACACACGCGCACACACACACGTGCACACACACACGCGTGCACACACACGCGCGCACACACACGCGCACACACGCACACACGTGCGCACACGTGTGCACACACGCACGCACACGTGCACACACACGTGCACGCACTTCTATATAATCAATACATCAGAGACAAAAATCACGAAACTACAAAACATTTGGAACTGAGCAAAAGTTAAAGAACTACGTATAAAAATTTGTGGGATGTAACTAAAACAGTATTTATCAGAAAACTTATTGCCTTAAATGAATATACTAGCAAGTAAAACATTTGAAAATCAATAAGCTAAGTTCTTCCTCAAGAAATTAGAAATAAGCAGCAGAGTTTAAAAAAAAAAGAGAAAAGAATGTGTTAGAATTGAAATTAATTATTTTTAAAAATGGAGCTGATCAAATTCAAAGTGCATGCCATAGGAAGGTCTCTGTGCCTGTGAGCTATTATTGTAGATATTTAAGTGTAGGGAGGTAATGAAAATATATTTTATTTACTTAAGGTCTGGAGATCTGTCTCCTAGTTCTTTTTCTTTAAATGACTAGATATTGTGTCACTTACGGCAAGTCACTTCACCCTTCCGGACTTAGATTACTTAGTATATAAAATGAGGAGTTTACATGAAAAGTCATGCCCAGCTCTATCTTTCTGGGCTTCTACTTCTCCAGGGCCCTGATGGAGGCAACCATTTGCCTGATATAGAATTCAACCTGTAGACTGCTGTTACCACATGGACTACTAGTGCCTGCTTGGGAACCTGGAAACTATAAAACATAGAGTAACATCTACACAGTGCATAAAATTGTGATGATGATGATTACCAGCAGTCATGATAGTTGTGTGAAATTTAGAGTAAAGTTGACTCTCTTACTATTACTATTTCCTTTAAGTGTGGTCACAATTAGTTCATGACTAAATTCTTAGCACTAAAACCAAAAACCTTTCCTCTCCATACAAAACTTTTTCTCAGGAAATTTTGTAACTCTCTTCGAAGGCATGTTATAGAAGTTGCAAGAAGCTGCTAAGTGTTCCTAGGGCAAAACAGACTGACAACCAGCTTGTTAAATCAATAGCATGTTCACTTACCCAAGGAAATTCTGGTCTGAGAGAAAAATAAGGCTGGCTCTTTCATTTCTCTTACAAACAGAATAAAATAGTAAATCCCTTTCTTTTTTTAAAGTTAGAGGAAAAAAAGCCAAAGCACGTTTTTGCTGATAATATGGAAAAGTCTTCCTTAGCTTTCTCTTGATCTTTCCCTTCTACCACACTGTAAAAAGGATGAATGACAGCCGGGAACAGGATGTCAGAGGAACCACTTTTTCTCCCTTCTCTCCTAGCTGCTCTCTCTAAACCACTGGTTCTCAAGGTGTTATCAGAGCCTTCCATGGAGTCTGTAAAGTCAACACTATTTTCCTAATGATTCCAAGACATTATTTGCCTTTTTCACTCAAATGCTCTCCTGAGTGTACAGTGGAGTTTTCCAGAGGCTACACGGTGTGATATCATAGCAGCTTGAATTTGGAAGCAGATATGAGAATCCAGCTGTCAAAGGTTAAAGACACTTGCAAAAATGCAAAACAATGCCACTCTTCACACAAAATGTTCTTAGTTTTTAACATATATTTTTCATAAAGGCATGTTATTTATGTTAATATGTCGTGGATTTACTACTATTATTTTTAAACGAATTAATAAGTGAATATTTTTAAAATTCTCTATTTTAATTTCAGATGTGATAAATATTGATAGGTGTTAGTCTACATGAATAAAAGTTCTTTATAATGTTTAAGAGGGTAAAGAGATCCTGAGATCACAAGTTTGAGAACCACTGCTTTAAGTAGTTCCTTCTGTAGCTAAGAGGAAAAACTAGGAAATAGATGCACCTAAAATCCAGACAAAAGGACCAGAGGCACTTAAATGCTGAGCTAACCAAAAGAAGAGGATAAAGCACTTGGAAAATCTCTCCTGTAGAGATTTAGAGCAGAGATTTTGGAATCAGCCTGCCTGGGTTTTGAATCCTAGTTTCTCAAGTTACTTAATTTCCTTATCTATATAATGGAGTTGATAATAAGAGCAACTCTCCCATAGGGTTACTATGAAGATAAAATGAGTTAATGTTTGTTATTACTCGTGATAAATAAATGGCAAGCAATAGGATATACTGAAGTATATGAGGAAGCCACTTGGTGTAAAACCAATTCGGCCTGATCTTGTTTTTCTAAAAGGGCCTGACGTGGCCGTTGAACATACATCATATATCTGCTTTAAGCATTCACTAGGTCCCAAAGACAAGAACAGATGCCCTTATGATAAAGATGCAACTTCCCCCACATTGGCATTTCCTTAAGGATAAGTATCTCTCCCTAGTCTAGGAACTGATTGCTGCGCCCACCCTGTGACCACCCAGCTCCAGACAGCGGACCTGCTACCTGCTGTGTGAATTCCTGTGCCAGCTAGGCAATCTCATGACTGTTGTAAAGGGGACATTCCAATCATATGTGATACATGCTCTTTGACAGTATGTAACCACTCTGTACACCCCACTTCTTTGTTGCCCTCTGGGGAAGGAAGGCCCTGGGCTAGTCTTCAGATCTGGCTCGTAATAAACTCACTCCAATTTTGATTTCTAGATTGGTTATGGATTATTTTCGTCAACACTTGATAAACGCTTATCATAGTGCCTGGCTCATACTATGTGCCATATACATGTTTAGTTAATAAGTAAAACCAAAGCTGCCCAGGTTAGATGCCATAAAAAAGCAAGAAACTGGACTGTGAAGCAGACACAATATTGGGAGCAGACCAGAGTGAGTTACATAGGAAAAACAGAAACCAGCCTTTGGGGTTAGAATGAGTCCATAGAGGGGCTGGCCCCGTGGCCGAGTGGTTAAGTTCATGTGCTCCGCTGCAGGCGGCCCAGTGTTTCGTTGGTTTGAATCCTGGGCGAGGACGTGGCACTGCTCATCAAACCACACTGAGGCAGCGTCCCACATGTCACAACTAGAAGGACCCACAATGAAGAATATACAACTATGTACCGGGGGGCTTTGGGGAGAAAAAGGAAAAAAAAAATAATAAAATCTTTAGAATGAGTCCACAGACAGATCCCACATCCAGTTGTCAAAGCTCAATGGGCCTAAGAGCCTTTAAATTGAGAAGGGAATGGGGTAATCCAAATAAACTCGTATGAGAAAGTTTTCGCACAGATTGAGCTTCTTTTGTAGGTCTACAGGAGGCTTTGCCCTACTCTCCAATTTCCTCAAGTGTGAAGGCACAACACTTTGACCCCAACATCTCCTCCTCCAGCTATAAAAAATTACCAGCACTGCTTGATGGCAGTACATTCAATAGCACATAACATGTAACTGATGAGGATTTTAGGCTGGTTACTTTTAAAAACTGCAGATGAGACGGAGGCTCTCAGTGGAATTTGCTTGCCCTTTGATGAGAGACTTTTGCATTTGTGAAGGAAGTCTCCATTTGTGGGGGGTGTCTTCCTCTCTGCACCAGGAGTAAGGCGGGATGGCCTTATCTTGGAATCTCTTAATGGGGAAGGCAGGGACTTAAGTTGTTTACTGTTTGGCAACCTCATGTAACTGACCCCGCCAACATCCTCCTTTGTCTTTAGCTGAAGATAATATTTAAGTGGTGGCTTCTGCCATTTACTTAATCCGGTTTGATTCTTATCTAAAAGTTATAGGACCAACCAATAACCAGACCCTACCACTTTAACAACTCTTTTTACGTATTCTTTCCTTTGTCTTGTAAAGAGATAACTCACATACCTATGACTTACATTTAGCCCTACTCTCCACCCATGTTTGCAGCAGCTCCTCCTGCCCATGGGGCCTGTCCCCATGCTATTCCATACTATTCTCTAAATAAAAGAGCACTACTGCCAGACCTTGAGAGTCCAAGAAATCTTCCTTTCGACTCCTTGGCTCACCAACCCGGCATCATAACCATTTTATGTTGCTAGATCATTTCCCAATGCTGTCCTCATGCACTTAAAAAGCGTATTCAAAATATTTTGAGATAGAAAGAAGGCAAATAATTTTTTTTAAAGTCATACCATATTTTTTTCCAGGGAAAATTTAATTAAATTTGAAAAAAGGAACTTTTATTTCCTCTGGCGTTTATATTAATCTATACTAATCCCATTAGGTGATCCAAATGCTTTTGAAATTACTTTTGTTGAGTGCTTTATAATAGCTAAATTTTAATTAAATATACTAACTATTTATTTACTAATCTTACTGAAAAATAGGGCCTTGCTAACATTTGCTAAATTTATGATTCACAGTTTGGCATATATGGTTGCATAATTTTTTTTTTTAAACAACGAAGACTTTAACCATTGTGTATTGTGAAGTAAATAATGGGTTTAGTATTTTAAAGTCAGACATAACTTAATTTCCTTTCATTAAATGTCACAATAGCTAAAGTTCAGAGTTGCAATGGAAGTTCCTTTGTTTTTATGAATCTTTAGATAGTTGAGGTAGGAGGAATTATTCTCTGAATGCAACGTGCCTTATTGTTTCTTCTGCCCAAATGCAAGATCAAGTCACCATCATGAAGCTTATTATGTAACTCCAGAATTGCAGGAGTAAACTGTTGGAGAGAGATTCACTTTCTAGTCCTTGCATTTCACATAGCAGGAATCCAATAAATGTACAGACAATGGTTATAGTGGGTGCTCTTCTAGAAGGAAAGGAGCCCAGCCTTTCAAAAGTTCCAAATTCCTTCTCTGGTATTATATAAGGGGACCTTGATGCTATGTACTTGAGAGTGGCTTTTCTTCCTTCTGTTCCTCTTAAGAACAATGGGAAAATGTTACATAGATATATCTGCTTTTGTTAATTTGAATTGAATACTTGTACTTTTAAAGTGACATCTCTGTTGAGAGGTTGTGAAGTATTTCATATACATAAATTTTGGGACAGTCTCTGGAATGAAACATAAGAAATACAAGGATTATAAAGGTTATGGACATGTCCCTCAATTCTTTCAAAAGAAAAGTTTTATAGAGATGAGATGTCTTACTAGCTGGAGGACTTATGAGGGAGGAATAAGGGAACACAAACAGGAGGGTCCCTGGACCCTGACCCACTTTCTTTTGCCTGGGGCTGAGTCCCTGTGTGCAAGTGAGGTAGATGATAAAACTTGTGCATAGGTTTGGGGATCTGCAGTCAGAGAGTACCTCGCTTCCTTTGTGAAGCCCAGAGAGATTAGACACTTTTCAGAGTACCCAGCCCCCCACCTTCTGCTCCTCCCTGTTCCTTTCACATCCAAACATGAGTGCTGAAACAGCCATAGAGGAGAAATGGTAACATAATATGTTCAGGCAGAGAGGGCTGAGGGTTTCTCCCCACAACCTCACAACACACACAGTCCAGAAAAGTGCAAAAGAATGACGGAAAGTTCTCTCTAGCCCCTGTGAGTTGGGAGGAAGTGGCTGAGCATGGACCACAGGCCTGGAATGGCCTCCCATCAGTTTGAGGAGGATTCTGATCTTCACAGGCCAGTGCCTGGAGAACAGAGAGGGATGGAGTTATCTCTGCATACGCATTGAGACTCAGTGGAGGAAACCAGCAAGGACAGAGGCCAATGACCATGCACCAGAAACCTCTCTCCCAAAGATGATAGGACAATGCGGGAGCTAGAATTTAGGGGTCTTCCAGGGAGAGGAGGGGAAAGGGATTAAAGGAAGGCCTGAGTTCACTGAGTTCTTACCAGAAACAACTGAGACAAAATCTATTCACCCTGAATGGATCAGACTAGGTTTTCTGCTATCAGGTGAAATCTGATCTTAAGTAGGGATTAAGATTTCACTCCCTGAGCATGTGTCCTGAAATATCCAACTACTTCCATTATTTTACAATATTAATTATTTTTAGTGTTAATAAGCAGAGAAGCCATCCCACAGCTCTGTTTCTCTGATTCTATATTTTGTTTCCCAGCATCTAGAAGAATACCTCTGGTACTAATGTTCAGCTCTTTAATTTTGGGCATTCAGTGAACATCCTTTTGTTTGGCTGTAGTCTTCTTGTGTCTTCCTCATGATGATTCCCTTTGGGTATCATCTCACATTAACCGGAAGGAGACATGTGCCCTCTGGTCAAGGAGAATGAAAAATCCAATAATCTCACAAGTGTTATCTCACTGCACAACTCCAGGGGGTAACATTTACATTGAATTCATGTAAATGGTGCTTCCTTGAGTTGTGCAATGTGAAATTTCACCACTCACAAGCAGGCGCTCTTTAATGATCTGCGTATATTTCCTTCCACCCAGCATTTTTGTATGCATACTTTATGCTCTTTATAAACATTATTTTAATCCTTGCCTAATAGTTTCAATACACATGCCATAATTTACATAATCATTTCTTTGTTTTTTTAGACACAAATAGTATGTTTATAAGATTTTGCTATTAAAAATATAAATGGATAAATGTTCTCATGTACAATTATTTCTTCACATTTTGAGTTGTTACTTAGGATAAATTCTCAGAAACAGGCCAAAGGGTACACACATTCTCCAGTCTTTTAATACTCAGCTAAAACTTGTTTTCCAGGAATTTTGTTCTGATTTACTCTCCCATTAACTGTGTATGAGAGTGGTTTTTTCACAGCAACTTTGCCAGTATTCAGAAGTCTGCTTTATCAAATGGCAAATTGGCAGAGATTAAGATGAGTGAGCTGGAGGGAGTAAAATTTCGTACATTTCAGGAGGACAGTTTGTCATTGTCTTTCTGAAATGACATTAGTGTATGCAAGGCCCTTAGAATCTAGAATGGTGCACACCATTTGAACTAGTAAAGTCAATTACAAAAGTTTTTTGTAAGAAAAAATGGAGAGCATGTGCAAAAACGAGCATTTAAGAATGTTTATTACGGTGCTGCAAAACAGTGAAAACTAGAAGCAATTTAAATAAATAGAGATTATTGAATAAATTATAAAATACCTGCATAATAGAGCATTATAAAGCTATTAAAAATGTAGAAAAATATTTAACTTGGAAATGAGATATTATTGAGCAAAAAAAAAATCAACTAACATATCAGTAAAAAAAATTTTTGAATTTTTTTAAAACTATATGTTGATTAAGAAAAGAAAATGTGAAAAGAGATACTAGAATGTTAACAGTGGCTTTTTGAGTGCTTTTGTTCGTTTTTCTCATTATGCTTTATTTTATAATATCTGATCATTGTAAAATAAATATTTTAAAGGAAGGACAAATGAAATCCTTATTTCTGTCTATAATACTATAATCATTGGTCCAGAAATTTGACAAAATCCATTATAATTAATATTAGCAATTTAATGCTTCCTTCAATATCAATAAAAGCCATTTATCATAATCAACTTTGTTTTTATTCTCAGGAAAACGGATTTTCTTCCTCAGCTATAGCAATGTGTGGATTTTTTTAAATCATGCAATTTACTGCAATTATGAGCAAAGGCAATGCTTTATATTTCCCATAATTTGTTTCAATAAAACTCATAAAATAAAGCCTGACAGTATTTCCATATGTTTTACCATTGATAAAGATTGTTTTTTTAAAAATCAAAAACTTTAAGAGTTTTAAATATATGAAAATGTGTTACTCTTGGAAGTCCATCTAAACAGGTAGCAAGCTGCCAGTTCTCTTTCCCAGTGTCTCCCCTCCCCATCAAATGTAGTTATTGCTAAGTTAATGTACCCCTTTGTGGCTTAAAATGTGGTCTGTTAACCAGTGCCATCCACGTCTCCTGAGAACCTTTGAAAATGCAAAATCTCCAGCCCCATTCAAGACCTACTGAATGAGAATAGACAGGTTAAGTTCTCCGTAAGATTTATATGTACCTTAACATTTGAGCACTGGGTCAGGAGTGATGAGAATAAACACTTTAGATTTTCCTCTACTTTTGTTGTTTTTGATTTGTTGAACCCTATTTAAACCTGACCTTGAAGGTAAAAAACAACTATTGTAGTACTTTTCTGCCCAGCTTGAAACAATTTTTTTCTTTGACTGTCTGGGGGCAAATGCTGCTGCATGATTTCAAACGAAACAAATAAGGATAAGTTGAAGTTTTCCTGGAAAATTCAAAGGTGGAAAAAAATACTCAAACAGACAATTGCGCAAGCATACCTATCAAAACTAGATATATTGTTCAACTGATAAGATTCCTTCTTTCTATCCACTGACCATGTCAAAAAAAAAAAAAAAAACATAGATTCCTTTTCATAAGCAATTACTACATCACAGCTTCTGGATGACATTTTCTGATGCCAAGACTTCTTTTCGGTGGGTTCTTTCAAAACTATACTTTAAGAACTATGAGTATTTGAACCAGAAAAATAATGTGACACTTTTTGACTACTTACACTAACCACATCTGGTGGAAAATAATATCCCTGGTTTAAAAGAGCAGATGGAAAATTTTCTCCTGGAAATCAGTGTTAATAAAACAATCTCTTCAATCCTTGTAAGAATTTACAGGCATACACCTATAAAAAGAGTAATAGACAAAGAAAAGTTTATTATTTTTCCTATGAGCCCAGTGGAAATAATCGCTCTACTCACGTAACCTCTCAGGGAGGTAAAAGTCGAAATCAAGTTTTCCACTGATTGTTCTCTCTTTTCTGAGAAGCTGGATTTTAGGTAACTAATCAACCAACTTTTGGCAGATTAAGACGGTCATAAGTTCTTTGACATTCCTCCTTTCAAGAGATGTGGTCTAATGCCCCTCTCTTTGCAGCTGCCATGGCTTGGTAATCAACAGAATTCAGGGAAAGTGACACGTGTGACTTCCAGGGCTGGATCAGAGGAAACCAGGCAGCTCCACCTCGCCTCTTGGAACCTGGGCTGTCTGGATGCTTCCCAGTGGGACTCCCTGCTCCTCAGGACCCAGCAGCATACTGCAAGAAGCCCAGGTTAAATGGGAGGCCATGTGCAATTGCCCTGGGTGGCAGCCAGAGCTGAGAACTTTATGAATGGGTCATTTTGACGTCCTTTGCAGTGGAGTCATCAGATGAGCTGAGCTCCAGCCAACCCCCAACTGCAATGCCACGAGAGGCCACAAGTGAGAGTCCCCAGAGGAGCTCTTCTCGAATTCCTGCCCACAAAATTACAGGCAGAAGAAAATGGTTGTTTTAAGATGCTAAATTTGGAGGTCATTTCTTTCACAGTAATAGATAAAACACCAAAAAATGCCACAATCCCTGTTGTAGAGACTGTGTTTTTCTTTCCCTTGCTCTGTATCTCCCATAGCATTGACTGTTTATTCAGCACTATAGTGTTGTCTGGTCACAAATAACTTGATGATCTCAGATTGCTAGACTGTCAATTGCCTAATTTCATTTTGTTTTTCAAAGCTTAATAACCTGGTTCAATTGAATGACTCCAAAAAGGAATTTAGAAAGGATTTTTGCCATGGTTAGGATTGGATTCATGGAATGAAGACGATAGATTTGGGTACTTGACCCCATGAAAAAGCTAGGTTCAGTCTAAGAAGATGATTACCTAAGAGGTAAACAAAAACTGATGAATGAGCGAATAAAAATATTGTTGACTACTTTTGCAGAAAGTTTTTCTAACTATGATATTGTCCCACAATTTGTTCCAGAGCAAAAGTATTTTCCCAAGATTTTTAATAAAAATTCATTTTTGTGAAGAAAGACCAACTATTTTCAAATACTAAATTGTGTTGATCTCTAATGCATGGATAAAGGAATTTCTAATTTGAGATTAAAGTTTGTTGTTTAAGCAGCAAGTTAGTTTCAGGCTACGGCTTGGAATTCTTCACTTAAACCATAACTGAATGAAATGTCAGAAGTAAAGACCTCTATCATTTTATGCCATTTTTAGCTAGAGTCCATATTTATCTTTCCTGCCCCTGCAGGCTGGCTTTATCTGTCTACTCCGCTATCTAAATACGGGATATACTAAAGGCTTACAATGGAAAATTATTTCTTCTTTTAGTACTCACCCAGGCCACGTTTGGCATATTCAAACAGGGCATAGGAATGCAAGATATCAGCAATAGATATGTGTCTGTTTTGGAGCTGAGGAGTGACAGGGTGTCCAGGTGTTATGATGGCCATAAGATCCAGAAGAAGCTGATTTCTACTGCATGGTCTGATGTCCTCTTCTTTCCACGAAGGTCCTGTGGGATTTATGCACTCTATGGGACAATGACAAATTGGAAATCATATCATCACTCTACTCTTGGTAGATGAACCACTGCCTGTTACCATAATTTAAGAATCTCCCATAGAGTTGGAATATGCAATTTAGGCTTATGGCCCAAGCAGCCTTCTCTTTCCATCCCAAGCCTGCTGCCAATCCTAAAGCAATGCAAGCTCCCTAGGGCCCAAGTGATGTTTAAAAAGAGGAAAGAGGAAGCATGGTGACAAGGGCCTCAGGTTAACTTACCCATCCTACTGCACATAAGCAAGAAAATTAAGGGAACCGGAGTGAGAGCAAGATTCAAATACATGCCAACTGATGTTATTCAAGCTTGTAGAAGCTGAAAGTCAAAGGCCATGAGCTACTTCCGTATATTCACTCACAGTGGCCATGCCAACTGGTAAAAGGGGCTCAGTTGTACTAGTAACTCCACCCATATTATCACCTGAACTTCTCTGCAAGATGGCAGCAGACTAACAAGAAGAAAATGGGGAAAAAGAAGATTTTTCAGCTTTACCTGTGTTAGGAAAGTTTTTCTTCCTCCTAAATTTGTGAAGCAAGAACCAGGAAATTGATCCTCCTCATTATCTGATAAATGAAGGTAATAAAATCTGTATACCATAGTTGTGAAAATTAGCTTTGTTGGAGGAATTAATGTCTGTGACAACTTTAACTTCAGAGATAGTTCCTTTGATTAAAATATTAATCCAATGGTGAAATCAAATCATATTTTTTAAAAGCACATATTTAAGGAAGTGAGTAATTTTTATCATAGGTGATTAATTATACCAATCATATAAACATTAGCTGGCTGATGTTCCTAATAGGATATGATGTTCCACTGTCCCATGATCCATCTGTTTTCACTTGTTCCTTAACACCTCTGACTTTGCAACTAAGAATTACTTAACTTTCAATTTTGTCACTTTGGTTATTCCATTACTTTTTCTTTGACTAACTTTCATACTAGCATATAAAATCACAATAGGATAGGGATCAAAGAGGGTTTAGTCTCTTATAACTTTGACAGATATCTTCGATTTCATTTCAAAATTCCTTTTCCTGCTTTCTATGTTAACAAAACAAAGGGCAGGCTTCTTGGCCATCACTGTCTGTGTTGCTCGTCATGAAAATGAGGAATAAAAAGTTTATCAGTCCAAAATATTTATTTAAGAAATATTGTAATATTTTAAGTAGACCCTCTGCGACAGATCCAGTGTCAGGATGCTGAAAAGATGGCTAAATTTATCTTTGATTCCATGTTGCTGGCAAAGATCTGCAAACAGGACTATGCAGTTCTCAAAAGGCTACTCAAGGAAACATAATAGAATACAAAATTTCTTCACTATGATATATTTTAATACAGATCTTCTTATGGTAAAGAATAGCTGTAATATTTTACAATTAGTGTGCATTTATTTACCCACTTACCCATTCTACATATTAAAATAATTTAAAGTTGTTTAAAATAAAAATAAACATACAATAGGAGAATTAAAAATAAAACCAGAAAGACAACATTCCATGACAGGGTAAGGAATTCAGGTTTAGTTAAAAACTGAAGAAATCGCATTGAGCCTGGGTGAAACTGAATTATTGCTAGATAGAATCAACAAACCTTGATCCAAATATTTACAGTTCAGTCCATATCGTAATAGCCGATGACCTCGCTTTTTCATCTCACTGAGAAGACAGAAGCAATCAGAAGAGAAATTCCCTGTCCTCCCACACTGTTCATTCTATCTGGACCCAGACTTTCTGCTTTCCTTCGTGTCACGCTGGGCAATCGGCCCCTGCTCCGATCTACAGGCAATGACTCCACTTGTGCACTGGATTCCATATACTCCTTTCCTCTAGAGAAGGACTTTGTTTCTGCAATTATCATCTCTCCTCTGCATCTTCTATTGTTTGCCCCTTACCATTGGATCATCCTATTTCCTGCAAACACACTGTAACAGCCCCCGTTAGAAAATACCGAAACACCTTTCTTGACCACATTTTCCCTGTCATTCCACTGACATATTCCTTTACTACCTGTATAGCAAACGTTATTGAGAGTGATGTCTAGAATCTCTATTACGGCTTATGACTACTAAATAATAACTTCTTTCCTGATCCAGTTGAAATCCAATTAATAGAAAATCAGAGGACTTCAAGAAATTGAGCTTACTGACAAAATATAGAGGAGAACATAGTGTGAGTCTTCTAGCTCATAGGTTGTCTAATTTCTCTACTTAATTAGCTAGCCTGATACCCCCAGTCATTGGCACAACTGGACAAATGTAAGCCTCCCCCGCCTGGACAGGCCCCATTGACCTCAAGACAGCAGAGCAAAATGAGTATGCTCTGCACATAGAAAGATTCAGAGAGGGAGGAGGGAAATGCGCCATACCACCTCAGTTCTGTCTCTCCAATTTAGCATCATATCAGTTCCCCCTCATTTTTTGGGAAGGAGTGATGAGGAGGCAGAGAGGGGCCAGGAATGTGATTCTAGTGGAGATCTGCTCAGAGAGACATGAAGCAAGGGGAAGGAGGCTCCTCCCAAAACGCACTGTGCCCACTCCTTCCAACCTCTCTTGAGTCTAACCCAGCTAGGCTTTCACCATGCTTGTCCACCAATACTCTACTTATCAAGGTCCCCAGTGAATGCCAGATTGCCAAGCCCCGGGTCCAATAGAAGCCCTCTGCCAATATAGGACAGCTGTAGTAACATAATAGTGATGTGGAATGTTTAGGCATGGGGAGGACCTGAGGCAACTCCCAGCCTGGTTCCTGCGAGGTGTGGAATAGACCCACAAAATCCTTCTGGATTTTCTACAAAGAGGAAGGTAAACGAGGATGTAGAAAGTAACTCAGAATTAAAAGTCAGCAGGGTTAGAATGGCGCAGGGGAGGGAACCCTGTAAAATGGCTTTGGAGTGGCTGAGTCTCTGAGGTTCAAGGGAGGTGGGAGGGAAGCCCAGGCAACAGAGGGAGATAGCCATGTTCCCCAGAAGCAATCAACACACATCCTTACTCTTGCTGAGACACCAGAGCATGAGTCAAAGATACTTGAGCAACATCTCTAGCAGGGACAAAGGCCATTGCCCAAAGGCCAGCAAGAGACAGCAGAGAAGAGGAGCCTTCTGTGGAGCAGACAGACAGTATACGTTTGTCTCTATACCCAGATACCATCCTGAAGAAAAGGTGGGGTGGTAACTTCTTGAGATAGGCAAAAATAGTCTTCATGAAGAGTCTGACCTTTGAATGGACTATTTACTTGAAAAAGATGACTTTACACTGGAAGACATTGAATTATCTCAGATTATCATATTAAATTTTATTCAACTATTGGAGAATAGTAAGTGCCCAAGAACAAGTCAGTTTATGTATCTGAAATAAAGTTACTCTTCTGTACATTTTGTAGAAATATATTCTAAGCCCTCTATAACTGTATACACCTCGTAAGTGGAGGGTGAGCTGAAATTATGCTCCTATTTGTGAAGTTTTGTTTCATGAAATAATACCATCATTTCCTAATCACACTGCTTCATTTCTATACCCAATATTGATAGCTAAGTTGTAGCATCTCTAACATAAATAAGGGTTTAATTAACGATGAGAAGTCCAGGAAATACAACTTGTAGCAGAAAATGACTTACACATAAAAGTGTAGTACCCCTGAAATTGTTCCATAATGACATTTTTAGTCTCATAGCATCAGCTCTTTCTTCCGAAATCTGACAAGAGAACATGGGAATTCTGATAAGAATTTAGACAGGTCCTCATTATGATTAAGTGGATCAGACATCTTCTATTAAGGGGGAGAGCTTTAATTCTGAACCTCTTTTTCCACGTTGACAGGTATTCTGGATGTATGCTGCGTGGGAACAACTAATGAGTGCTCACCTCATCTCTGCTGTTTCGGGAAGAGTTTTGATTTTCTTACAAGAGATACCTGTTGCCCAGGAAACTCCTGCTGCTAGCCTTCCCAGGAGTGGCCTTGGGTCTAATTGGACTGTGTCCTGCCAGGGAAGGGCTAAAAGCAAAGGCATTGCCCTGTAGAGAATAGAACCAGGTAGAAGGCGAAGGACTCCCAGAATCATAACTTAAAGCAAGGTGTTATAATTACTAATTACTGGGAAATTGCAGCACTTTTGAAAAAACAGGAAAGCGATTTACTCAATTAAGATGCCATCTTCATACAAGTGAGTCAGAGCTAGAGTTTCAAAGAGTAAACTCAAAATATTAGTGACAGGAATATTAAACGTGTAAAAAAACCTTTCCATTTACAGTTACCTTAAGTTCAGATGCTAACTTACTTGTTTTTGAATATGACTACCCACAAAACAAACAGGGAAAGAAATGCAAGAAGCTATGTAATAGAATGCTAAAACTATTCAATTGTCTAAATCTGTTTAGATTTCTTGAAATCCATAATATAAATAATAATCTCTAAACATCATATTTTATGTTGTCTATGTGCCTCCAACTTAAACTTCTTTGACATTTGATGAAGTAGTGGTGTCATGTTAAATGCAACAAATGCCCAAGGTAGCCGATAACCCACACTTTACAGAACCAAAATAATGCATTTTTCTTCCACTTTTAGGAAAACAAATATATTTGCCCTGCCTTTGATTACTCACAGGCTCACTTCTGCTTATAGGCTTAAATTGTTCATTTGATCTTGTCAACTTCTCTAACTATTCCTTGGAAACACTCTCTTTTGTGCTTTCGTTTTTCAATGCTTACTTATCGAATCTCTCTATTCTTCAATATGTCTGTGATTTGATCCTCCCTTTAGCATGTTCAAGGAATAAATATCTTTACCTGAAAGAGAAGAGGATTTGTTTTCAACAATCACATCATTCACATTTGTCGACATGGCTGCTTCTCGTGTTAATGAAGTTGTGAAGCGGTATCTTGATTCACAGAAGGTGTGCTGTGGAGAGTGATTTAAACACATCTCCTGGCTTCCTACCACAAATTAAAGGTGGTGGCATCATGTCCATTGAAGGTTGATGTACACTCACCCACAGAAAGGCGGAGGGCAAGGGAAGTACCGGCAGTGATGTTGCCTGTTCTTTCCAGTGCAAAGCTGGGGGTTGAGGTGGGAGAAGCCTGAGAGTCTAAAGAGATAAGACAAAGATAATTCAGTTCATCTGCGTTTCTGGTTTGTAGGGATTTACAAAATGTACCTTGCAAATGATTTTGACTTTCTGTACAATTTCTTATTTGGGAACAAGATACAACAGGATAGGGAAAGATTTCAGAAAGCATTAGAACGTGTGTTGTCAGACAGACCCGGGTTTAAGCCCTGCCTCTGCCAGTCACTAGCTTTGACTCTGGGAAAAGCACTTGTGTTTTTGGCACTCTGTTTGCCCACGTGTCAGAATGCTCACCCATCAACCATGTCCCACTCCTAATTTTGTTCAACTATTTTCAAGCTATGTTCTTTAGGAGTGGCTGAGTCTCTCCTTTGCCCCAAAGATCAATCAGACTTGGTCTAAAGAGATCGTGGTAATTGGATGCCTCCTGCTGGAGATTGTTCTGAAGATGAACACATTACTCATTTCTGACCAATAAGACATGAAGAAGGTCAGCCTGGGAGAATTAGGAGGACATTTTCCTTGCTCTTGAACAGATCCATAGGCAGAAATAGCCCCTCCTGCCAGTGTTCATGACTGTAGGAGGATGTGAGTTTTTTAGAACTGTGGCAGCCATCTTGTGGGCAGAAGGGTCAAGCAAGAATAACCAAAGTCCACATGCTAAGGATGGCAGAAGGAAGTGGTGCCAATATGATGGACCCTGGGGACGTCCTTGAGTTAGTGCCTTAACAGAGCTTGAGACTTTTTACTATGGGTCATAATCAGTTCTTCTTACTGTATAAGTCAGTTGGATTAAGTTTCCTGTGGGGCCTGAAACCAAAAGCCTCTTAACAGATATACCAATTCTTTAAAATGGGAATTTGAATACCTATCCAGAGGATTTTGAGAAAAAAATATGAGATGTATGTGTAAGCATTTTGCACAGTACTTGCCGTTTTACATGTGCTGGTGAATGTTACTATTGTAATCACCAACAGCATTATTATTATTTTTATCTCCTAATGTTTCAAAGTAAGAAAGTTCAAACTAGAGAGGTTAAGTGACTTGCCCAAGGGCACACAGTGAACTAGTAGTAAGGCAGGAAACAGACTCAAATTTCTAGACTCCCACAAGACAATATGCTTTCCATCTCATTGGGAGACCTCCTGTGTTAGACAAGTATCACTGTTGAGATCCCATCACCTCCACAGGCCCTAAATTTTATACAGTTTCTTTTCCATTTTCTAAAATAATGGAACACAAGACAGTACTTTGATTTAATTGCTTCCTCCTTATGAGAAACTTGTTTTACTTTTCAAATACTTACATTCATCTTCCTGTTTTCCCCTGAGGAAGCAGTAAAGCAAAACAAATCCAAAAAATTCCATTTTAAGACATGGAAAATTGAAAGCAAGAAAGAGTAAAGGCTATATATTTTGTTTTTACATATCATAAATACTATGCCTTCCTGGCTATCAACTCATTTCTTTTTTCATTTCATTGTATTTTCTTACAATGAGAAGAAAGCCAGGAAGTATGGAGCTTCATCCCAAGGGTAGAGCTTGGACTGTGGTAAGGGGTAAGTCAAAGAACGTTAGAGAAGAAACTACCCATGTTGTCACCCATTTGCTCCAATTTCCTAACTTTTCCACAAATGGAAGCAGCAGATAATTTTATTGTTCCTAGCGATGACATAGATGTCTGGAAAAATTTATTTCACGTGATTTCTGTTTGTAATAGACTGAGCCACTTTGATTTTTATATTTTGTCCTGACCTTATGATTTCTGGCCAAAACTGGTTGTTAAATTTCACAGCACTTCCTAGCGGATTTGTGCTCTACAAAGAAATGAAGCTTTCTTTGTCAACTTAACTCTGTGTCATTGCACAATGGAAATCATGAAATGTGGTATTAGTCTTTTGTACAGTCATCTCTCAAAGAAGTAATGTTCTGCCATTAAAATTTTAAAAATTGCTTTAGAGACTTAGGGCATTGGAATTGCCTAAGAATTAGACAGACTGGAAAAATACTGTTTCTCTAAGTTTACCAAGAACTTATTCAGTTAAATAAGTTCATGTGTCCTCACCACAGTTCCCTACAATTTCAGATTCAGGGTGATGAAACCAACACAGAAATTGACTTACCAGTGCCCCATGTCAAGTAAACCATGGAAAGAATAACATCCTCCTATAGAGCTGGTCACATCCTTTAATATTTGCAGCGATTTGAATGATTGATTCCTCCAAATCATTTCATCTCAGATACATAGTCTAAGGTAATATTGGCAAGGCCATTTCCCTGACCGGTGGGTGGTATAGGCGTGGATATGTGATGCAATTAAAGTAAATGAGGCAGAAGAAGTCCAGTGGGGGTGAGGAGAGGGAGTTCCGGATGAATGAAACATTATAGAGATTGTATTTCAGGCTGAGTTCTCTGAATAAGAGCCTGAGAGGTGGACTCTTATGAAAGGTATTTATTGAGAGTGCATTCTCTGGAGAACAGGAGTGAGGGAAACAGAATAGGGCGTAGAAAAAAAGCTAAGCAAGAATGTGTTCTCAGCTGGTGAATGGCTTCAGCCTGGTTCTATGGGAAAACTTGGAGCAAATATTTCACCATGGAGTTGTATCCATCTTAAGGCAAAAAACTGATTTTTTTTCTCCCATGTCATGTCACCTCCCCTTAAATCCATTCTTCCATCTGCAACAGAGGATTAATTTAATAGCTATATCTGGCCCATTTAAAACCTTCAGTGGTTTCCCACTAACTACAGGATAACACCCAAACTCTCTGGCTTGGTACAGTCACAGCCATCTGTGACCTGGCCCCTGTCTACCTCTCCAAGTTCATCTCCCTTCACCCTTTGCCTCTGAGGGGAGGTGCCTAGAGTCAGGTAGACACAGTCAAAAGACATTTTATCACCCAGGTTTGAACTGATGAGAGACTGAATCAGGACCTGGCATGAAGAGTAAAGAGAGAAAGGGATTTGAGAAATAGTTAAGAAAAACATGGTGATTGATTAAAGTGGAATTAAGTAAAAAAGAGGAATCGAGTAATATCCCAAATTTCCTAACCTGGTGACTGCTGTAGACACTGATGAGCCAATGGCCAATAACAGAAGGAAGCGACAAGCAAAGCTGGTAAATTCAATTTGGGACATCCTGAGTTTATGGTATCTGTGGGGCACTTAAGAATAAAAACACAGGAAACATTTCGCTATAGAAGTCTGAAGATCCGTGAGGATAAACTTGGGCTAAGTATGCATATGCAGTTGTCATCAGGATATTTACTGTAGGAGTTTCCCAGGAGAAGTTGTACGACTGTGGTAGAAAAATAACGAGCCTCCCTTCCCCCAAAGATGTTCGTGTCGTAATCCCTGGAACTTGTGAATATGTTACCTTACATGACAAAAGAGATTTTGCAGAGATGATTAGGTTAAGGATCTTGAGATGGGGAGATTATTCTGGCTTATCCAGGTGATCCCAGTGTAATCACAAAGGTCCTTATAAGAGGAAGTTCAGAAGGCCAGAGTCAGTGAAGGTGATGTGATAACAGAGGTCAGAGAGAGAGAGAAAAATTGGAAAATGCTACACTTCTGGCTTTGATGATGGAGTAAGGGGAAACCAGCCAAGGGAGGCAGGTGGTCACTAGAAACTGAACAAGGCAAGGAAACAAATTGTCCCTTCAGATGCTCCAGATGGAATCAACCCTGCCAACACCTTGATTTGAGTCCAGTGGGACTGATGTTGGACCTCTAGAACTTTAAGACAATAAATTTATTTTGATGTAAGCCACTACATTTGTGGTAATTTATTACAGCAGCAATAGGAGACTAAGAAGTGACCTTGAGTTAGAAGTCACTTGACATCTACAGACTCCAGATAATTCTATCCTTCCAAAAATGTGTACCGAATAGCTACTCTGTGCCAATGCGTATCCTTTAGAAATCAACAGACTAGTGGAAGAAAAAAAAAAAGAAATAATTGTAAAAACAGTGTAACAGTGTGAGAGGGGCTGAATAAATAGAGCTTTGTAAGGGAACCCTGGGGTCAGCAAACGTGGAGGGGTCAATTCTCTTAATGATAAGGGATAGAGAAGGATAGGATAGCAAGGTGGTGAGGCTTAGCTGAGTCCCAAGGTTACCTGCAAAAATTACTAGATGATCTCTGAGACTCCTCGAAAAGGCAAAATTCTGAGATCACTGAACTCTTTTTGAATGGAGTCACTAATTTCAAGGCACCTTGGCAAATAGGCAGCCATTATGGATTGAAGTGATTTCCTCAGTTACTCATTCTGAACTTCTCTGATTAGCGTGATTCATACTTCTCTCCTCCCAATGATCCCTTTGGATGGCAACGTGTGATATAGCCTGTCATTCTTAACAACCCAAATAATTAGAATTGATTATACTTCCATCTTTAGTTGTTTTTTTTAATTAATATATTAGTTTCTTACAAAAAACTAGATGGCTCAAAATAGTAGCAATTCATTGTCTCACAATTCTGGAGTCCAGAAATCCAAAATCAAGGTGTTGGCAGGGCTGTCTTCCCTCTGAAGACTGGAAGGAAGAATCCTTCCTTGCCTCCTCTAGCTTCTGATGCTTACTGTCAGTCTTTGCTATTCCTTCGCTTGTAGACGCACCATTTCAGTCACATGGCCAACTTCTCTCTGTGTGTCTTTACATCGTCATCCCTCTGTGTGTCTGTCTCTGTGTCCAATTTCCCCTTTTTATAAGGACACCAGTCACATTGGATTAGAGCCCACTCTAATGACCACGTTTTAACTTGAATTGCCTCTATAAAAATCCTCTCTCCAAATAAGGTCACATTCTCACATACTAGGGATTAGAATTCCAACACATTTTGGGGAGAGGGACCTAATTCAACCTATCACAATTGATGGGCCTCAATTCATTTATACTGACAAATGGATTCGAAAGAACTGGAATATTACAAAGTTACTTTGCCTTTTCTTATGCAGAGGAGAAAACTTAGGGTAGAAATTTGGCAAGAAATAGGATAAGAACAAGAAGACAAAGTTTACAAAACAATATGCAAGCAGGGACAACACAAATTTACTCTGTTTTTAAACCTATATTAAATTTTCCGTTTAAATATTTTTTTTAATTTTCATACTCTTTTAGAGAATAGTTTGTGATATTTCCTGAGATTTTTGTAAATACAAATTATTTCATAAAGTAATCTGAATCTGAAATCAGACTAAAAGAAATAACTAATGGATGCAGAATTGTTTTTACATAAGGAGGTAAAAGTTGATTATGAGGTTGGGAGGTTGGAGGAGGAAAAGGAAGAGACTATCAGTAGCATCAGCATGTCTTGTTGCTCTTCTTCACCTAGACTCTCTCACATGAAAGGGGAAGAAGGGATCAAGAATTCAGAAGAGGAGGAAGCTAAACTTCTGGGGAATGTATTCTTTTCAGGAGGAAGTTATTAAATAGACTGTTAATATGACACCATGCAGTAAATTGCCCAGCATTACAGCAGCAAGGAGCTCCAAGGGCCTGCCAAACTGGGCTACTGGTGAAGGCCTGGACTGCCCTAAAGGACCAGAGCATGGCCAGGAAGGGAGCAGTGACTCTGAGTATGTACAGAAAATAGAACAAGTTACAGGCACATGTCAGTCAAGTGTGCTTTAGAGAGGTGTTAAAACAAGATAAAAATAGCTAATAATTAGTGAAAAGACACAAGTTTTAATTTTCTTCCTCCAATATACTTTCCAGAAATAGGCATTTTCATTATTCAATGTGTACGCCTTCGTTTTGTTTTAAAATAGTGAAGGGAAATACAGAAACATGGAGTCAACTTGGAAAACTATCACACTATTTAAAAGATAAGGTTATCACCAAGGCACCTTCTCTCTTCTTTTGACAGAATTATCAGTAAAGTAACTCATGGTTTCTTGAATGTTTATGAGTTTCCTGTGGCTGCTAGCATCCCTTGGCTTGTGGCCACATCACTCCAATATCTGCCTTCATTTTCACATTCCCTCCTCCTCCTCTGTCTATGTCTAATCCCCTTCTGCCTCCCTCTTATAAGGATACACATGATTGCATTTAAGACCTGATGTCCTTGGGGGACACAATTCAGGCTATTACAAATACAGAGTTTACAAAACTAAAAATATTATACAGTGGTAGTAAATATGCAAGGTAGTATTGAGTAGTGTGAAATCAGGTCAGCTCTAGAGTCTTCGAAACTTGGGTTCAAGTGCCTGCTCTGCATCTATTACCTGTGTGACTTTGAGCAGCAGATTCACCATTTCTGTACCTCATTGCTATCTGTAAAATGGGGCCAACATTTTACCACCTCCAGAAAAGGCATGTGAGGAGGTATAAATGAGATAATTCACTTAAAACATTAGCATGTGATTTGCACATAGCAAGCTTTCAATGTTATCTATTGATAAGATTCGTTAGAACAGTGTGAACTTTCCAATATTACCATCAATTATACTCTTTTACATTTAAAATTACTTCCTCTTGAGTCACAGGAAAAAGTAGAGACCAGTCGAGTACTTTTACTCTAAGGACAAGACATCAAAATAACCTTTATAAAATAATGGAATCAATACACCAGGAGCAAGAGGTGCCATGGGCAGAAAGACTGAATACAAGCCTCACAGCAATGCAAGACCAGAATCAACTTCCAAGAAAAATCACAAAAGCGAATAGCAAAATGCTTTTCAACTGGTAGACGTTAATTGCATAAAGGATGACTAAAGGAGAAGCCATCATTTTCAATTAAACAGAATAACCTGGATATGATTGTTAGTCTAAACAGCCCTTCTTAGTGCCCACAGTCATTATGTTTTTAAAAAATGGTAAGAAATACTATCTCGGAGGAGAAAGATCCTGTAGAATTCTCTTGCTTCTTTAAGGGAACAATTTGTGAAGCTACTTGGGATGGAGAATGTTCTTGTCAGCAGGCAGAAGTGGCGGAAATGATTTCCTGCCCATTCCTTTATTTTTAATTTAGAGTTGAAGAAAAATTTGAGAGAAAGACAGGAGTTCAAATCCAATTCACATCAACTGCAAATTTGATTTTGGAAAGGACAGTGTGAGTGAAGCTTAGGTGAACAAAGGAAAGACAATTTTAGGAGAATTCTCCAGCACTACAAAATAGGTACTCAGAGTGACTGAATCAGCTAAATCTCTTTCCTTATCACTTTTACATGCAGAATGGTTGCGTTCAAAAGGAAGTCCAGCTTTTTCCCCTGAAATTATGTGTGAAGGGCAATGTTTCACTGGAGAACAGGACTTATACATGAAGCTTTATTTCCCCCTTGCTGTTATAGGAAAAAATACTTCAGCAATCCTATTGCTTTTTCAGTCTTCTCTTTAGCAGTTCTCATCAGTTCCCTTATTATTTCCAGTCTACCACGATCGCTTCTCTGAAGTTCTAATGGATTTTTCCTGTTGCTTCCCTGTAATTGAAATATTGAAAAGCCTGTTGTTGTAACCATCAGCAAACCTTTTTATTAAAGTCAACATTATTATTCATCCTAACAGGGGAGGCCAGGTTGTGAGAAACCTTGGAATAACTTTCCATGTTGGGAGAGTCTGATTTCGTAGGTTTGGCACAAGACTCAGGAATCTGGACTTCTTTAAATCTCCCCGGTAGCATCATTTATAAGATATTTTCTGGTCATTAAGTAAACCAAGGTACAGGTTAGTATAAGAACCATCTCTCCAGAAGAGTGACATGTGCTACTCTTTAGGTGGACGCTATAATTTTGCTCCTTATGACTTCCAGTTCCCTGGGCATGGTAATATTTATACCTTGTGTGTGTGTGTGTGTGTGTGTGTGTGTGTGTGTGTGTGTGCTCACACACATCTATGTGTTTTAGGGTGTATGTAATAATGCCTATTTACTTCCAAACATTTGGAGAATCTTGAGTTAGACTATGAGTGGAAATGAGAAAGCAAAAGTAAGCCCCTTAATCATTCAAGACTTTAAAATTAATTGAGAATTGATTATAATTGCAGTGACAAAGATAGATAATTAAAGATACAATAAAAATAACAAAGGAGTGATTAATCTAGAATATCATAACTACCCATGTTCTTAATCTTTTTCACTTCCTTCTAATTATGACATTTTATGAATTGCATGTATCTTTCAAGCTCTTTTAAATCATTTTTTAGAGCAAAGTTGTCAGTAACTAACAACAATGATAACAAGACTAACAATATGAGCAACAGCTGACATTCATTTAACATCTATTAAGTTCCAGGCACTATGACAAGCACATTATGTCTAATTTATCTAAATTCACAACTACCTCATCAGAGGAATATTATTACTCTTTCTGTTTCACTGATGAGGAAACTGAGGTACCAAAAAGTTGTCACACAACTGAAAGTAGTTGGGCTAGGATGATCCCATGAAATCTTATTCCAAACCTTAACGCCTCTGTTAAATAAACAAAACTATTCATATTTAAAGAAATGACATTTTAAAGCACAAATTTATTTGCAGCTTTGCAAAGTTTTGCCTCAGGACGTAATGCCCTGAGACCACATTTTCATTACTTAATTCACTACTTGTCCCATGTCTGCCTCCCGAAGGAAAGTAAGTTGGTTTACAAGAGCAGACACACGCTGGAGTGACTAAGAACCGGAATCTTTAATGACAGAAGGGAGCAGGAGTGGTCCCAGCAGAAGACCTAGTTGAAATGAAGCCACCGTGTTTCAAAACAAAATCTTGACAACTGAGGCACGAAAGAGAGCAGCATGAGTTTGTAGACTAACTTTCTTTTCTGAGTGTAGTGGGAAGAGTTCTTGAGATATTAATCTGGGAGATTTTTCTTTTTTCCTGCTCTTTCGAATCTTTTCCTTGTTGGTCTGAGACACTCTCCCATGGCTTTGAGGGGAATTAGCTTGTCGCAGCATAAATGTAAAGAGAAAATCAAAATTATTTTCAATGATCATTTTAATTCCACATTGGACTTCTGAGAATCAAAGGGAAGTCTTGCAGAAGTTTTGCCATGGAAATGATTAAAAAGAGAAGAGAATTGTGCCCTACCTCTGGGAGATCCCACAAGGGCCTTTGTCATGAGGATGAGTATCATGAACTGGGAGGAGATCATGAGTCTAAGGGAGAAGGTACTGTCCTGATGGAGCCTGGTGGAAGCCGGATGATTCCCTCTGCTCTTATACAAAGGAGTCAGGTCCACTTTCTTCAAAACCCTTTCGGGGGACCCGGCCCCATGGCTGAGTGGTAAAGTTTGCACACTCCACTTCGGCGGCTTCACCGGTTCAGATCCTGGGCGAGGACATGGCACAGTTCGTCAGTCCACGTTGAGGCAGCGTCCCACATGCCACAACTAGAAGAACCTACAACTAAAATATACAACTATGTACTGGGGGATTTTGAGGAGAAAAAGCAGAAAGAAAAAAAAAAGAAAGAAAGAAGATGGGCAACAGTTGTTAGCTCAGGTGCCAATCTTTGGAAAAAAAAAAAACAAACAAAAAAACCCCCTTTTGGGGAAGGCCTTCCATCCACAGCTGCCTGCATGTCTCCTGTGGCCCATCCTGCAGAAGAACCCCTGCCTGTGCTGCTTGCCCCATGAGAACAGCAGCCTTGTCAACAGCCCAGGACACAAGGTGGGGTCCTCCATCCTTAGAAGGGGTAGGAGTGGTGTGGGATAACAGTCTTAGCATAAGAACTAAGAGAAACCAACCCTGTGTTATCACTGACATAGGGGGAATTTAGTGCTTCCATACACACACACATACACACAGTGATAGTTTTTAAAGAAAGAGATTGAATATTGCTGTAAAAAATATATACTTTTATATTTGCACTTTCACTTACAAAATCACCTTCACATGGGGTATGAATAGTGTAATAGGAATTTCAAAAAAGGGTGCAGAAGCACGTTTCAATAAATAATTTCTTATTTTCTATTTTGAACTGTAGTCCACTAGAGGCCTTTGTATAATCAGTTAAATCAGTGCAGTCCAGATACGTTTCTTTCAGGCTACAGAACTGAATCAGAAATTATTATTTAGGCAGCAGTTGCACATCAGAATCTCCTGGAGGGCTTGTAAAAACACGGATGGCCAGGCCTCACCTCCAAATTCAGTAGGTCTGGGTGGGGCCTGAGAATTTACATTTCTAAGAAGTTCCCAGGTAATGCCACTGCTGCTGGTCCAGGACCACACTTTAAGAAGCCTGACTTGGGGGATTTAGAAACTTGAATATTTAGCATATCCTTTAAGGTTTGTCTCAAATACCAATGGCCTCCCTTTGAGTGGGCATTTTACAAGGGCTGGGATTAAGCAATACAAGAAGTACTTCCTCTGGGTCAGGCAATGGCCCAGGTTATGCACTTAATCCTCACAACAGTCCTATCAAGTAGGTACTATTATTAGCCTCATTTTGCAGATTAGGAAACAGAGGCACAGAGAGGTTATATGACTTGCCCAAGGTCACACAGGTGGTAAGTGGCAGAACCAGGATTTGAACCCAGGTCATCTGTTTGTCCTTGTAAGGGCTATGATATATTGCAGATCACTGAAGTGTATGAACAGTGCTGGAACTACAAATATTTCATCTGAGTACTTTAGATGTGTACTGTATGTAGATGGTAAATTGGCCTTCTGCTAGGATAAACTACTACAGCATTTAGGATGGGGATTAAGGGATGGGTACGCAACCTCTGCAAGGAGATGGGACCCCGAAGACTTGCAGGCAGGATCAAACTTTCTAAATTCCAGGATTCTACACCACTCCCTCTTGGGACTTGAAATCTCCAAGTCTTCTCTTCCACTTGAACCATGATCCCATCCCTCCCTCATCCTAAATGGCCTTCCTCATCTGACTTCCCCAGGACCTCACTCCTCTCCCACCCTGTACCTGTCCCTCCTGTTGGCCCACAGACCTGTTCCTTCCCTGTTCCCTGCTCTGCTCCTGAGTTAGCTGCCTCTACCTAAATTTTGCCCGTGGAAGGCACTGGCAGGAGAGGGAGGAAGGGAGGCACTAGGATACTCACCCTAATCTCTCTGACCTACCTGCTCCATGGCTCCTGCTCCTGTCAGACAAGTCCAGCTTCTGCTGAGTGGCCCCGGCACCCCCGCATCCTCCCTTAGCTCTCCTAGCCTGGAGCTGCTAATGTCTTCTTGCCACTTCTAATCTTCAGATTAGACAATTCCCTCTGGCTTCTTAGCTCTTCTACCACCCATGCAACCAATTCCAGTATATTAATTTCCTCTATTTTAACTTCAGGAGTTTTTGTTTTCCCCATCGCACCATGACTGATACATCCTCATTTTATCCGCCCCAGCACCCTCAACCTCTTTTTTCCTCTTAAACACAGGTGAGTTCCTGCCCCAGGACATTGTTCTCTCTATGAAATATTCTTCTCCCAAATGGTCTCCTGGCTCACTCTCACATGCCGTTCCAGTCTTGGTACAAATGTCACCTCCTTGGAGAGCTTACCTGATCATCTTGTCTGAAGTAAACTCTCTGGTCTTCCTTCATCACATTTTTCTGTTTAATTTTCTCATAATACTCATCCCAAGCTAAAATCATCTTGCTTATTTATGTGTTTACTTATTTATTGCCCATCATCCCACAGTAGGATGTAAGCTCCATGAGAGTGGGTATCTTGGGTGTCTTGTTCACTACCGTGCTTTCATGGAATGGGTTAGAATGAGGTCTGACACTCAAGTATGTGATGATGGCAGACTGACTATCTGATGAACAAAGTGATTGAATGAATTAATGTAGCTTCAGAGTGATGACTCTAGGATGGCAAATAGGTAATTCCTTGATTGCCAACTCCTGTCAATTAGTACTGTCTACAGAGACTATAAAACATCCTGGCCTCGAGGGTTTTGAGGGTAAAACTTAACAATGATATAATTGAACCTTCAAAGAATTTTAATTTGGCGCCTGAAGCAGGCTGGATTCTAACAAGTCTGTTACCACAGTAGACACACTGGTCTGCACTGGCCAGAAAATGTATCTCTAGATAGCTGAATGACTTAGTGACCTGAATCATTTAGCACTGTCCATCTAAATGCTGGAGAATGTCTGCCTACCTCAAAATAATGGTTCTGGTTTTTCATATGGGATGTTGTGCTGCTCTTTCTGACAGTAATTGGTGATCAAAGTTCAACTGCTTCTTAAAGCAACTCATGAAACATAAGGAAGGTTATGCAGCTTTCTTTTTGCTGCTGAAGCAGAGGATGTACATGTTGTTTGTTCAAAAGTGATACATGTTTATGTCAGAAAAGTTAGAAAATGCATAAATCTCAGAAGAAGAAAATCATCCAGAGGAAATCTCTCTTAATGATTTAGCACAAAACCTTCCAAGATCCTTTCATACGCACATATGCATTATTTTCACAAAAACTGGTTCTTTTATGCATACTGGTTTATAACTTTTTTCCACTGAAATATATTGTGTACATTTCCCCATGTTGCCAAATATTCTTCTAGCATACTGTCTTAAGAACTGTACCATTTTTCATCATTATATTATACATTATAATGGACAATTATTTTCCTATTGGTGGATTTACAGGCATTTTTATTTTTTTAACATAATATATAGATCTTTAAATGACATGCTTTTAGCTATATATTTGCACCACTACATATTTATTTCTTTGGAATATATTACTTCTGGGGCAATGGCTCTGTCTTCTCCTTTGTTAATAATTTTTGCAATTTCCATTGAGCTGTGCACCCATGTTAAAATAATACAGATTTTTAAAAAATATTAGTTTTAGTGTTCTATGCCCTTCCTTTAAAAATGTTCTTCTTCATTGATGAGCTTGATTTCACTTTATTTCTGGATCATTAGATGTACGTCTTCAAGTTATTGAAGAATGGTGAATAAATGGGTGATACACTGTGTGAGTCCTTCCAAACATCATGTGAATTTTAATTGCCTCTATACATGATATTCCATTTGGTCTGGGACAACGTGTTTGGTCACATCCCCCATCCCTACCCCAGAAATATGTAAATATTGCCCTAGAATTTTCTTGCATATGGTTCTGTAGAAGAAAAGTCTTGGCCCAACCTTTACTTTGGCTACTTATAGGTTATAGATAGAGATCTAGATAGAGAAGTGGATATAGCCTAGATATAGACACAGACATGGATATAAAGATATATTTTTTGTCTAGAGGTTTTGCAGACCATTTTTTAATCCTTGTAAAGAAAAATATTGTTGCGTGTATTTAGACGTAGATTCCTTTTCATCCATTTTGCCTAGAGGATGGATATCTGTTAAAAATGCATATGTAGAGTTTTTAGCTTTGGGAAAGTTTCTTATCAATGTGCCATAGTTTTTGCTCTTCTTTATGAATAATAATTTTCTTTTTCGTATATTTTCCTTCTCTCTGTTTTGTATCTATCCTCTTCCCTTCCTTTGCATTTCAGGATAGTACCTCAACCCTCTATTTCAGTTTTTCACAACATCATCTCTGCTCTTTATTCCCTACCATGTGGTTTTCAATTTTTTTAATTCTTTTTTGAGTTTCTTGGTAATCTTTCACTATCTTATTCTTCTCTTGTTTCATCTTGAACTGTGCCCTTTTAATTTTGGTCTCTTTTCTCCTTACACTTTTCTATTTCTGTTTCAAAGGTGTCATATCTACTTTTATTTCATAAAGGTGCCAAAATCCTAAAATTTTCTTCTCAGATTATTAGTTTGTGATTTTCCACTGATGTGCTTTTCTTCTAAGTCTTCAGGATACTGTTTCTGTTCCTTTTTCTCCCCCATTGGACTAAGAATATGGATTTTTCTTGCTTTGTACCCTTTTGACTTTTATATTGGTCAAATTCCATTCTCAGATTTGTACATAGAGGCCAAGATTTAAACAAGTTCCAGTCCAACTACCAATTTTTGGCAGATAATCACTTTTTTTCAAATTTTTCATATTCTCTTTCTTTTCCCACTGTTGACACAAATAACTAATAACCGATCTATAAATAAGAGAGATAAGCTCAGGATTTGCTTGAACCAAGCTGAGGACTAGTCTGGGAAGGTAGTCTCCACAAAGAAAGAAAGCACTCAGAGAAGCATGATTTTCAGTATAGTTTTATGCCTTTTTAGAACAAAGAACATACGTCCAACACGCCCAGGATACATGTTCATCAAAGTTGCAAAGAGATACTTAGGTACAGATTAGCAGGTCAACATGATCCTGATGTCCAGGAAAGGAAGCTTATCTTCTAGAGTGCTGACACTGGTGGCATAGGAAAGGAAGTGTATATGCTTATCTTTGAAGAGTGCATTCTTTTACTTTGAGATAATGTCTAATGCATTCTTTACTCTAATGGTTAAAGCGGATGTACAATGTATGTTTAACAGGTCATAAGTCAAGCTTCTTTAGTTCAGGCCAAATCAGGTTTAAACCAGAATAGCTGACCCATATACCTCAATATGTGGAAATTTCTTGTCAGACACAAATGATTATTTGATAGTCTGAACAACCAAAATAGATGAAACACTATGTAGAGTTACTGAGTGTTCTTCCCATCTTTGTCCTAATGGATGCTCTTTGAAACCTAGAAACTATGCTGAATTTGGAGTTGCTGCATTTAAATAGACCCAGAATAAAGCAGGAGTGGAGGCAGGACACACTTCTCTCTCTGCCTTTTAAAAAGCGGAGACTTTTTGGAAGAGGAACCAACTCCACCAGAGTCATCTGCTTAAAACAGTCCAGAGTGGCCTAAGTCAAAGGGCACACAGTGGGAGAGGTTAAAAAGTTCTCACCCCTTTCCCCCAGGTAGCAAAGTCTGTACAGACTTTTCCCAACCAAAATCCATCTGCCTTACCATTACAGGTGACTTGACCATTTCTATTTTTAGGGTGTGCATTCAACAATATTCAGTAGGTATTCATCAAGTCTCTGCAACATGCCAGCACTGTGCTGTTTGCTGGTTTTACAGCGGTGATTAGATGAAAAATGGTCCTTGCCTTCCTACAGCTTTGACTCTCACATTTGTTCATCAGTCTTAATTTTTGTTACTAGGGTTTTTTTTTTTTCTTTTTCTGTGTTTCCTTTGGCGTTTTATTTTTTTTTTTTAAAGATTTTATTTTTTCCTTTTTCTCCCCAAAGCCCCCCCCGGCACATAGTTGTATATTCTTCGATGTGGGTTCCTCCAGTTGTGGCATGTGGGACGCTGCCCCAGCGTGGCCCGATGAGCAGTGCCATGTCCGCACCCAGGATTCGAACCAACGAAACACTGGGCCGCCTGCAGCGGAGTGCGCAAACCCAACCACCTGGCCACGGGGCCAGCCCCTCCTTTGGCTTTTTAATGGAAAATTGTGAGATGCCACGGGTAGAAGGGGGAAGGGGGTGGGAAATGTTGTTACTCGAAGAATAATTTGAACATGAAATCGCTTTTTATATAGTCCACATTGTCTTAAACCCCTTTGCCATTTCACATGTGGATTCCAGCATAACAATTTACAGAGATAATTACATACAAGGCAGTGGATGTTCACCAAAAGCCCCTGTATTGGTTTTCTATTGTTGCTATAGAAAATTACCACAAAGTGGCTTAAGACAACACAGATTTCTTTTCTTACAGTTCTGGAGGTCAGAGGCCAAAATCAGCTTCACTGGGATAAAATCAAGACATTGGCAGAAATTCATTCCTTCTGGAGGCTCTAGGGAAAAATCCATTCTTGTGCCTTTTCCAGCTTCTAGAGGCCACCAGAATTTCTTGCCTCATGAGTCTTTCCTTCATCTCTAAAGCAAGTCAATCCTACCTCTCCTTCCATTGTCACTTCTCATTTTCTGACTCTGATCTTCTTGCCTGCATTTTATAACAACCCTAGTGATTAGGCCCAAATGGATAATCCAAGATAATCTCCTCACGTTGAGAACCTTAACTTAATTCCACCTGCAGAATCCATTTTGCCATGTAAAGGAATATACTCATGGTTTCGAACATGGATGTCTCAGGGACCCATTTTTCTGTCTACCTCAATCACTTTGTCCTACTTTTCTAGGTAAAATCATGCATAGAATATCATGAAATATGCCCTTTGTCAACATCTCAATGTTGTTGGTACAACTCTATTAGCTATCTATCACTGTATAACAAATTACCCCCAAATTTAGCAGCTTATGACAAATGTTTACCATCTCATAGTTTCTACGGATCGGACAACTGGGCATGGATTAGCAATGTGCCTCTGCCTCAAGGTCTTTCATAAAAGTAAAACCATCAGGGCTATAATCTCATCTGCAGGTTTGACTAAGGTGGAGTCCGCTTCCAAGCTCGCCTATATGTTGCTGGCAGGCTTTGGTCCCTTGCTTTTGGTCTCAGGGATGCCTCACAGGGATACCTCACAGCATGACAGCTGGATTCTCCCAGATAAGCAATCCAAGAGAGAGCAAGAGAGAACATGCCCAAGATGGAAGCCACAGCCTTTTTCTAACCTAATCTTACAAGTGACATCACATCATTTTGCCATATTCTGTTCATTAGAAGTGAGTAGATACATCCACCCCACATTCAAGAGGGGCCGATAATATGTGAATACCAGGAAGTAGGAATCACTGAGGGACATCTTAGAGGCTGTCTACCACAGATACCCTTATACGTTGAACTGCACGGACTTTCAATGCCAAAATTACACAAATCTCCCTCTTCCTCTGTTTCCACTCTAACATTTCCTAATTTCAGATATTAAATAGTAATTCTAGAATATTTTAAAATTTCAAATAGAGGAATTTTTTTAACATTCTGTGCAATTATTTAATTGATTAGTGAAGAATAGGAAAAAACGTAATCATTATGAATTTTCAAACAGTTTTATTGTAACAGTGTTTTTTTAATTTGACAATAAAGACTGGAGAGGAAAATACAAGAATTAAAATTATTACCCCAAATCGAAGTACTCTAGTACATATGTTCAGATAGTAGGTAAATAAAAGCCAAATTGGAGGGAAAGTCCTTAGCTACCTAAAAATCCTGTGTTAAAAAGACCCTTGCATTTCCATCCCACAGTTGAATGAACTACTTGATTATTCTAAACAATGGGTGACACATAATGCATATTTCTCCTATCTCTTATTATTTTTCTCTCTCTTGTTTTGAATAATGTAATACAACATAGGGATAAATTTTATCATTACAGTAATGATCTTAATTTCAGCACACAATCTTGCTAATGGATTAATGAGAGTTCTGATCTGAAGAATTCCTGTGCCCATCCAACAAAGAAAATCTGTCAGTAATAATTAATGTTGTTTATTCAATGTTGTTTCTACCAAGTTGGTTCCTCATCTTATAAAATACAATCCTAGCATTTAAAGTCAGCACAGTATGTCTGTCATTTTTTTTCATTATTAAAGAAGTGATTAAAAGGTGCAATAAGAAAGAAACAGCTGTTGGGAGTTTGAAGCTAGAACACATAAAATGACAAGCATGCTCACCTGGTTGAACTCAGGGGAGGAAATCCGGGGAGGTTAAATGGAATAAAGGCAACATAGCGATCGTAACCTTTCACAATCTAAATGTGAGGAAAATAAGTCTTATACTTGGAGGTTTTGGTTACAGGTATGAGGAGAGGAACGACATGCTTTAAATTTAAGAAAAAAACTGCTTTTAAATAGAGGCGTTTAAAATTGGTGAGAGAGGGTGCATGGGGAAAGGGTCACGATCTATGTTTCATGTTGAAGAACTCTTGCCAGTTTTTTTTTCTACCTGAAAGACTGTCTGTTTTTATATTCTGCCTGTTATTTGTGTATCTCCTTGAATCATTCGGGCCACACGTAAGCCCCTCCAGGCACAGGACAGTCAGTACCTTAGGAGCAAGTGGCTGCGTAATAATACATTGCTTCTATATAGTCAAACATTTTACCCTGTAACTTCAACTGATCAGCTCCAGTTGCCCCATTGGGTCCTAAATACACATTTCTAAAGAATGGGCTCTTATGACCTAATTTTGAGTCAACTAATCCACTGTGGCCGTGTGTGTGTGTGAGGGTGGTCACACTGTATTAACATGGGTGCCATCAACTACGTAAAGCAAGTGAGGAGGGGGAGGGGTAGAGGGTGGTTTCCATAAAAAGGGGTCTCATAACCCAGAAAAAGAAGAGTGTGGAGTAAACAAAACCAAAATGTCCACTATAGCATAATATCCTTCAACATATCTGAAGATAATTATCAGGCTTCCTATGAGTCTTCCCTTTTCCAATTTTTACACCTTGAGATGATTTTTAACATTTTCATATGATTTTGAACCCCTTACCTTTTTTAACCTCTTCAAAATTTGTAAATATTCGATATAAGGCACAGTGTAAAATGACTAGCAGAATGTATAATTCTACACTCTCCTTTTACCGCTACTCAGGGCAAGAAGCAGAATATTGCCCACACCCTCAGAGCCTCCAATATATCCTTTTACTTCTTTATCTTTTGCTTCTTTAATTTATTTTCTCTCTTGATGTAAGTCACTTCTTAACATAGAAGAACAGCATCTAGAGCAGAGTCTCAGAAAACATAACAGAAAATTTCCCTCAGGTTAATTCCTATCCACTACCCAACACTCTCTCAATCTGGCTAGTCAACCAGTGGCAAACGCATCCCTATTATTTTATTAGCCAGAGGTTTCACTTTTATATGTCTAACTCACTGACTTCTGGCTGCTGTCCTTTCCACGTTCTTGTTGTAATATAGGTACCAAGAGCCATCTTATGTTTGTGTGTGTGTAAACTTTTCTTCTCAAGACTCAGATCATTCTGGGCTTTGACCATCCTGGGGTTTCTCTGTAGTACTGTAGCATCTGCTGACATTCCCCTTTGGTTGCATGCCCCTGTTTGTATCTTGTACACAAGTTCTTTAAAATTCGACCTCGTCTGAGGAGGCCTGTGTAATTTCTCATATACCCTCTCCCCATGTTCTCACTTGTAATTATGAAACTACAATTAAATTTTCAAGAACTTCTAGACTCTGAAATTTTCTTTTCGTGGTTTCATAGATTCATGTTATGGTCATGCCTATTTTTTCTCTGATTTTTTTTTTTCTTCTGCCTGTCTTTCTAAAGCCTAAGGCACACCTTTCACTGACTATCAGGTACCGTGAAACAAATGTTTTCTCCCAGGCCCTCAAATTTCTTCTTTGGCAAATGAATAAATTATTCCATTTTGACAGGACCAGCTACATGGACATGCAACTTGTGTAGTAGTTGCACAGAGTCCCGTGCTCAGAAGGGCTCCACACTTTTTCTAACACTCTGCTGTCACTGTCTTGAAATCCTTAATAAGCTTTGAAGAAAAGGCCTCACGCTTTCATTTTGTGTTGGGCTCTGAAAATTATGTAGCTGGTCCTGCTACTGGTCTGCATTCATAATAGGAAATCACCTGTCTGCTGTCTCTATTTCCTAGGAGATAAAGTGGATTACAAGGAAGTTAGGACATTTTCAGGGTTTTTTCATCCAGCAATACTTTCAGAGATAGTCACTCTGTTGAACAACTTACTCCTATAACCACAACTCAGAGGTTTTAATCACAATCCACTTCTAAAATATTTCCTTAAAAAAATAGCACAGGTTAATTGCAAAAAAAAAAAAAGGAAAATACAAAGAAGGCATTTCTGCAATCCATAAATAAATAGATTTAACATTTTATTAGATTTTCTAATGATCCAGCTTTTAACATAATTGTGGTTATTCAGCATCTACCAAATTTTGTAAATTAATATTTTAAATGGTATTATTTTATTGTAAATGTACATATCTTAAGTTTAAAAAATTGAATCCTGAAAATCATAAAGAGCATATTTTTAAAAGTTGAAAAAAATTCCTAAGAATCCTCCGCTCAGAAATAGCAACTCTGATAATTTTGAAAATTTTTCCTGTAGTCGTTTTACCTCTGTAGACTTTTAATAGATGAAATCATACTGCATAACTTACTTTTAAGCAAATAAATATTAACAAATAATAAATCAAAAAACAACTGAAAGGAGCTCAGATATGGATTATACTCCTCCACAGAAATCTTACCCTTCAATATCCAGCTTCCTAATTGCCACTCCTATCCTCTTTGTTCCCTTACTTTCTCCTAACTCACCTTTTTGATCACATCCTATTGCTACTGACATCTAGTGGGTGAAGGCCAAGGATGTTGCTAAATATTCTACAGTGCACAGGAGTCTACTCCCCTCCCCCCACAATAAAGACCATTCAACCCAACATGTCAACCGCGCCGAAGCTGAAAACTCTGGTTTATTTAATTCTGGATATATTACTCAATATAATTAGGAAGGAGAAAGAAATGAAAAATATAAATGTTAGAAAAAAGACACACTTATTTTTGCAGATGATATGATTGTAGACTAGTCAACCCAAGGAAGCCGTTACAAACACTAGTGACCGTCTACAGTATGTAATAGAAAAAGAAATTCTACTAAAAATAGCCCAGAAAAGTAATATGCATTACAACTTGTGATATTTTAAGGTGTCAATAGCCAACCAAATATGTGTAAATAATGAGAAAATGTAAGCATTTATCTCTTTTTATAACTTGTTACTTTTTGCAATCACTTTAACTTCTAATCAAGTCTTTTTTTACGTTTGGAATTTAATGTAGATGCGGTTTGGAATTTCAGTTTTCTGTAGGAATGTGCTGTCATGATGCAGCTGCAACGACAGGAAAACATCCCAAAGTAGTTACCCAGAATAGAAGCCGTGCTAGCATTTAAATAAACATATTGCTTCCTTCGTTGAGAAAGTCTTGCTATGGAAATTTGCAGCTGACCTAAATAGCGTGCTTACTGATGCAGTTAAAATTATGAATTACATAAAGGCTAATACATTAACTTTGATATTATTCTCTTTGTTCTATTAACCACATGAGTTGATCATAAACAACTTATTGCGTGCTGACATACAAGCGTCGTCAAGGGGAAAAATTCTGTTGAGAACATCTGAGTTATGGGAAAATCTCTTAGTAATTTGGTCCCAACATTTTAAAGATGCAAAACTTTTCCCTAACATCTTCTGCATTGTTAATAATATTAATACTTCAATGGAAGAAAAGAATGCAATATGTTTTTCAATGGCAGTTAAAATAAAAGAGCAGAACTGAAACTTAAAATCTTGGAAGAATAGTTTCTGTGGGCCACTGTGCCATTGTCCATGAGTCGACAATTATTAACCATGAGGTGATCATCTGAATATTGCATACTTGCAAAAATTAATCACTGAAAACTTTTCAAATTTGGTACAGTGTTTTGAATTTTATTATCTGCTCAAAGAAAATGCATTCTATGAAATTCATTAGTTTTAATCCATTTCTTTCCTCAAAAGATATTGTAAATTTATAACTTTAAAGGATAGGTTGTTGGAGCTGAGTACTGATGAAAAATTGAAGATGGATTTTTAAAATATAACTTCATTTTCTTCATTTTGGGAAAAAGTTATAAATTAATTTCAAGAACTTGATGAAATTGCTTTAACTTCTCATTTCCACTCTCATCAGTGTACTACTGAGAGATGAGTTTTTCTACTCTAAATGTCGTTAAAGCAGTTTAGACATATTTGTCCCTCTGTGGGTAGCATTGTTGTCAATCCAACCTAGAGAAGATACAAGCAAAAAACAAGCCCATCGGTCACATTCAAAACTTTAAATATTGACATATATGGACTTCCTTCAAAGTATGTGTATAAATATTTAATGCAGGAAATAAACTGTGGTGAAGAACTCAATTTTTTATATTTATTTTTTGTTTTTATATGAAGCACTGATCTAAAAAGACCCAAAAAGAGGAAAAGACTAAGAAAGTTATTAAAGAGGCTTTCTTTCAAAATGTGCTAGGATCAAGTGGTTTTCAGATGAGTTCTTTTAAGCTTTTAAAGAACAGAAAACTGGTGTAATATTTAAACAGTTCCAGAGAACAGAGAGAAAGAAATCATCCCCATTCTTCTTATGAGATCATAATAACCCCGATAGGAAAACCTAACGGATAAGACAAAATAAAATATCATGTTTAAAAGACTTATTCAAAAAATCTCACATGATGTGGATGATAGGCACATCTTAAAACAACTCCAGAATGTAAGGATAATTCAATACTGATAAAACTATTAATATAAAGAATATAATTAATGTACCATGTTAATAGGTCAAAGGAGAAAAAACCATAAGCATTATAATAGATGCCAAAAAGACATTTGACAATGTTGAACATCCATTATTGATTTTAAAAAGTGAGAAAATAAGGATAAATGGATACTTTTTAATATACATATATTAACAGAGAAGTCAGATGCACACACACACATCTCAAGTCAAAAGCCGGCACCATGCTGAATGATGAAATGCTAGAACTATACTCGTACACCAGGAACAAATCAAGATCTTCTATCACCATTATTGTTCAGTGTTGCTTCCAATCTCTCAGAGATATTTGAGGATCTAATATAGATGCAATGTGGTAAATTGAGTAATGGGGCCCCAAAGATGTCCTTGCTCTAAGGCCTGGAAGCTGTGAAAATGTTACACTGTATGGCAGAAAGGAATTTGAGATGTGATTAAGTTTACAAAACTTAAATCAGGAGACTCTTCTGGATTATACACGTGGGCCCAATCTAATCACATGATCCCTTAAAACACAGAAAAAGTCAAAGAGATTTCAAGTGTGACAAGGACTTGATGCATTGTTGCTGGCTCTAAAATGAAGCGGCTCACATGCCAGGACCTGAGAGAGGCTTCTAGATGCTAAGGGGGGCCCCCAAATGATGGTCAGCAAGAAAACAGGGAACTACAACTGTAAGGAACTGGATTCTGCCAACAACCTAAAAATGCTAAGAAGTAGATACTTCTAGAATCTCTGCATTAGAGCCCAGCAGGACGATACCACAACTTCACCTTTGTGAAATCTGGAGCGGAGAAACCAACCCAGACTTCTGAACCACAGAACTAGGTGATCAGAAATCTGTGTTGCTTTAAGCCGCTGAATTTGTATGATTTGTTGTGGCAGTGTTATAGATTGAATTTGGTCTCCTCAATGCTCATATGTCGAAGCACTAACCCCCGGGGTGACTCTGTTTGGAAACAGGGCCTTTAAGGAGGTGATGAAGGTTAATCGTGGCCATAAGGGTGAGGCCCTATACTGATAGGACTAGCGAGTGTACCTATAAGAAGAGGAAGACACGCCAGACCTTGCTGTCTCTGTATGTGCACAGAGAAAAGAGAAACAGCCGTATGAGGACGAGTGAGAGGTGGTGGTCTGCAAACCAAGGAAAGAAGCCTCAACAGGAATCAACTCTGCTGGCACCTTGATCTTGGATTTGCAGCTTTAAGAACTGCAAGAAAGTTAATTTGTTGTTTAAGCCACCCACTCTGTGGTATTCTGTTAGGTCAGCCAACTAATACATAGTAATGGCAGTGATAGGAAAACTCATACCATTGGTGGGAGCTATCAACAGGGGACTGACTCTCGCTGTGTGAGATATCTGGGTTTTATTGTTTATTTACACTTGGTTGATAGTCTATTTTTGAAAGTTTGAAATTTTACCTATGTGATCAAATTTGTCAGTCGTTTCTTTTATGGCTTCTGGATTTTACATCTTGCTTAGAAAGGCCTTCAAATCTCTCCGCACTATCGCTCTCTTACTCACTCTAGAGTACCTCTGGAATGCTGGGGTACTAAATGAGCATTCTTCCCCTGCCCAAACTTGCTTTGCTTTCAAAGCTCTCTTCTATTAACGTTCTCTTTCCTGTTTACCAGTGTCCCTGAATACCAGGAACAGCCCATGGTGTGTGATAGGCACAAAATAAACTTGTCTTCACTAGACGCAGTTATTTTTAAGAGATACTCTAAGTGCCCTGTCTCAATTTCTACCGGTTTCTTCGTGGGTTGTTTCTTCTCCCCCTTGATTGTTTGTTGCAGGGGAGAAGAAGGGAAATTCCATCATGTGCATATTTCCACTATAACTCATGTTTATTATATTGAGAGAATGTTAAAATTTACCTGTTGAGTAGACAGCTGAACCACTCATGTACCGTGTACCATGTGGCTGATTAAAACAAAAAGGCACTCCTTGGACATTCCAATCCTGTTCAAACCAATACCCAAGACATTTGTTCACTTCTCCTTACCTATGTCTGTTATTTCAGATTTCCACTCTGCTTTTTTTTTTTTTTAAAACTAGCACTCATGCATGGTTCTTTGAATGCCTTTTCATGCAGTCCTGTAGCTACATCTTATCTGAGCCCCCAGGCAGTGGCGTGTTGGAGCCGTCCTGCAGCAGCTAATTGTCTGATCTTTTCCCAACACTATGTTCAGTGAGGTCAAGTTGATCACTTGAAGTTAGTCTTTGTAGGGGTATTGATACCAAAGAAATTGGCAAATGTTACAAATCAGATTCTTTTTTTCCCAGAAAGCACTGGATCTAGGATTTAAAACACAACGTTAGCTAGCCTTCTCCATTCCCTGACCAGTCATACGTGTTTCTGTGGGGACATAGGACAAGAAGCCAAGACAGTCTTCTTGCCATGTCATTAAATAAGGTTTACAAAAATCACTCAGAAGAAGACTTGGACGGCCCCTGGAAGTCCTTTTTCAATCTGTGGATTATTATAATCTTATGTTTGATAAATTACTAGCAATTTTTTTTTGGTAAAATAAAGATTAAAAAATGGCTTTTATTTGGTAAGATACAGAACTAAAAACTCTGAGCTTAAAATTTTATACAACATCATTTTAATCAACTAAATGTCTATTAATAGGGTGATGTTAAATAACTTATGTTCAGCCCCTAGTAAGGAATATTATACAGTGGTAATAAGTATATGTGTTCTTGGCATAAAAAACATTAAGTGGAAAAAGTGAATGGCAGGAAAATGTGTATGCTATGATTGGATTATGTGCAAAAACTATATATAGATTGAGAGGGGACATTTGGGGACCTCTGAGGTGCTGATAATGTGTTATTTCTTGATTTGGGTGGTGGTTATATTGGTGCATTCAGTTTGTGACAGTTATGTAAGCTCTAAAATTATGATATGCATACTTTTATATATGTGTGTTATACTTTAACTTAAAAGTTTACTTAAAAACAATATGTAAAGATATGTGCTTATGGATACACGTGTGTTGTAATTTCTTAGGAAAAAATCTAGAAATAATCATTTAATTATTAACAGTGGTTTCCTCTGGTGAGAGGACTGCATTAGGGGAATAATGAGGGGGACTGCTATTTTTTACTCTATATATTCTGTATTGTTTGAATGCTTTACAATGAGTATATATTATTTCATAGGGATAAAAACTTTCCCCCAAATATTAAAAATATTTAAAAAATTAGCGACACATCTATTCACTTTCCGTTTAAGATGGATGTTTACTTTAACATTCCACTGTTTCTTGTGTTCTCCTTGGAGTTCCAGATGCTGAGAGGGCGACATCCTCCCCTGTCTTTTGCAAACACATTAACAAAGGTGACATATCTGAAATCTAAAATCTGCGTGACAACCGGCTTCAAAGAAGTCTCATTTGTCTTTGAAAACAATGTAAATTACCCAAATGAATACAGATTCCACTTTTTGAAATCTTCCTTGAGAAGTGAATGACTAACTGATCGGGAGCCCACAAGCCTGCGTACTGGTCCTTATTCTCCTGGGTGCACTTGGATAAAGACTTTAGATTTAAAACATTCTTGGAAGTTAGTGTGAGAACGTATTTGGGGGCTGGAGACACAGTGTTTCAGTGACGTGTCGAAGGCTGGTCTTGATGAAGCCGTCCATGGAACTCAGGAAGAATTCTTCACAGAGCAAGCTGTACATGTTTCTTGAGACTCTAGACTGGGTTTCATCCACTTGGGAATAGGTTTTTAATCTATTTTAACCTAACTGGAGTTGCTGCTTGCAACTGTTCAACTGCACTGAGGCCAAGGTGGTGAGGGGCTGCAACCCAGCTTTTGCACCCCCTACCTGCCGCTACATGGGCAGCCTCCACCCAGAGGAGTCACCAATTTCTGAAGCACACAAAGCTGCTAGGTAGGCTGGTGGTGGCCCTGCCTGGATCTTCTTATAGAAAGCAAGACAATTTCTTTTCATTGTTCATTGGAATATCCTCTGGAACAAAATTCCTTTGAAGACATTACTTGCAACAATGTTGGATTAGGCTCATCTCTATTTCTGACAGCCAGCCCTGGTGGCCTAGTGGTTAAGATTCTGTACTCTCACTGCTGTGGCCCAGGTTCATTTCCCAGTGAGGAAACCATACCACCTGTCAGTCAGTTGTCATACTGTGGTGGCCGCCCATTACTGTGATGCTGAAAGCTATACCACCAGTATTTCAAATACTAGCAGTGTCAACCATGGTGGACAGGTCTCAGAGGAGCTTCCAGACGTTGACAGACTAGGAAGAAGGACCTGGCCACCCACTTCTGAAAAAATTGGCCATAAAAATCCTATAAATAGCAGTGGATCATTGTCTGATATAGTACTGGAAGGTGAGGGGATGGAGCAAAAAAACCAGGCAGGATTTAGCTCTGTTGTACGCAGGGTTGCTAGGAGTCAGAATCCACTGGATGGCACTAACAATGATTCTGACACTTTTAGAGTCTTCCTAAGACTTTTGGTTACTTAGCTCAGCCTATAGCAAAAACATGGAAACATTCTTCTTTATTTCAGCATTGTTAATTCTTAAAGCTTTCCCAGGGATTGCCATTTTAAATCTTTGATGTCTGGACTGTCAAAAGAGATTTATTGTATATTATACTTTTTATCCCTTTAAGGTAAATCAATAAAGAATGCATTTTTATTAGACCAGACAGCACCGGGCTAGCAGTCTGAAATTTGCATTTTCGTTCTACCTGCCGGCCCTGACTTTAAGCTTGGAGAAAATCTTTACTCTCTGAATCCTGGATAATACAGCACTAACCTCTGGATATTTGGAACCTTCTGCCAAATAACCTCTTGGTCAAATCTGAATCTGTAAAGAGGATATCACTGAATTTATATTCAGTCCAAATTCTGCCTAAACTCCTAGGGTTATGCGTGCAGAACAAGGAAGCAGATGGAAGCAGAGGCGCCCTATGGAATCCTCTTCAGCAGCAGTTGAAATTAGGGTTATCAAAATTTCAGAGTGAGCTATTACCGATTAAACTCTGCTATGTCTCAGGATCCCTGAGAGAAGGCAAGGGGTGGCCAAAGCAACCCTCCATTCTGGAGAGAAAGATGCAGAGTTCTGGTACTGCTTTAAGATTCAGAATGCAGACTATATTTCCCAGGCATGGAGGTAGAGTGGATCAAGAAAAACAAGAGCCCTCTGTGTCTCATCATTCTATCATCCTCCTTCAGGCTGAAAAACATGTTTTGAGGGTGTTTGGAGATCGAGCTTAGGGCTGCAGTATCAAAAGTCTCAAACTTGAGAGTTTGAAAGTGAAAATTTAATAGTCAAGAATTCTAGTATTTCAATAAAACATGACAAAAATATACATTATAAATGTTTACATACAGTGCTCATGGATACTTTCTACTCCCATGTTTTGTCTAATTGTTTTTAAAATGATAGCATTGTATAAAGATAATAGGGGCCGGCCCAGTGGTGCAGCGGTTAAGTGTGCACGTTCCGCTTTGGTGGCCTGGGGTTCGCCAGTTCGGATCCTGGGTATGGACATGGCACTGCTTGGCACGCCATGCTGTGGTAGGCATCCCACATACAAAGCAGAGGAAGATGGGCACGGATGTTAGCTCAGGGCCAGTCTTCCTCAGAAAAAAGAGGAGGATTGGCAGTAGTTAGCTCAGGGCTAATCTTCCTCAAAAATAAAAAATAAAATAAAATAATAAAGATGATAAACTCTAAAGGAGTAAAAATCTGGTTTGAAACCCTGCTCTTCCCTTACTAATCCTGCTCAGTCAGGAGGGCTATTCACTGGGTTTAGAGTTTGTTTCCTTACACGTAAAATGAGATTGTAATACCTGCCTTAAAGATATGTTTTGAGGATCAAATGAAATAGCATTCATAAAATACCTGGCACACAGTAGATGCTCAGTAAATGTTAGTTTCCCTATTCCGCCCTCCCCTCGAATACTATTCTTGTTTAAGTCACTGCCTAAGTGGAATAAATAGATAATGGGTGACTATGCATATTTCTGAGTACCTCATCAATCTCTGACATTGCCATTTCTCTTTATCAGTGAATTGCCTTGCCCAAAGTTGGGCTTCAAACAGTGGTTAAGTTCATTGGAAGTTATTGTTTTATCTTCTTTTCTTGATCTAAGTTTAATAACTTTATTAGACATTAGTCCACCCGCATGCCCTGAAACTTCTTGCTTTACAGTAATCAAAGAGTTTCATTATGGGGCCGGCCTGGTGGCACAGGGGTTAAGTGCTCATATTCCCCTTTGGCGGTCCGGGGTTTGCCGGCTCAAATCCCAGGTGCGGACATGGCACCACTTGGCAAGCCATGCTGTGGTAGGTGTCCCACATATAAAGTAGAGGAAGATGGGCACAGATGTTAGGTCAGGGCCAGTCTTCCTCAGCAAAAAGAGGAGGATTGGCAGCAGATGTTAGCTCAGGGCTAATCTTCCTCAAAAAAAAAGTTTCATTCACTGCTCTTTAACAAAAAAAGTAAAGAGCATTTAGGAATCCTTCCAAAGGATACCATCTTTTAGAACAAGAATTCTGTTAGAAACAGTCTAGTAAATAAATATACGAGAAGTAAAGACAATAGGTAGTCCTCAAAAGTGTACAGATCACCTATTGCCCAGATTTGCATCTGCTCAGGTCCAAGAGTGAGGCTGGTGGAGGTTAAGTGTTTGCATATTAATGTCTAATTGCTTTCCAGATGCTCCACCAGGAGAGGGCTTCAGCTGCTCTCTTTATTCTCTATATCCAAATGCCCTCCTTACCCCTCGAATTTAGAAACTGAACAGAAGCCAGCCAGAGAGGCCTATCTCAAGATGCAACAGGACTCCTACCTTATAGCTGCTGCTCAGTACATGTCTGTTGAATGAATGAGTGAATGAATAAATGAATGCATTTTAAATGACAAGAGATTTTCACATATTGAGGTATACAGGGTAACTATTCAAGTTTGAAACTGATTCGGCTTGAACTAGAAAGCCTGACTTATGGGCTATCAAACACACATTGTACATCTGCTTATCCACTAAAGTAAGGAATCTCTCTGGAGATAAAGAATGCATGCTTCGCCTCCTTCACCCTGTTTATAACACCCTGTTGGTAAGGCACTATTGGTAACGCCCGGATTAATCCCTTTCCTGGCACCATGGTCATGCTAACTTGCTAATTTGCAAGTGAATACCTCTTTGAAAATGTATCCTGGGTGTGTTTTATGTATCTCCTTTGTTCTAAAAAGATATAAGACTGTGCTGAAACTCATGCTTCTCTGGAACATCTTCTAAGGCCTTCCTGGGTTATAATCCTCACTTTGGCTCATAATAAACTCACCCCAATTTTGATTTATAGGTTGGTTATGGATTATTTGCATTGACAAAAGTAACTTTATGATCTTACAAAGATCAGAGAGCAAATTTCCTCAATTTGTAATGAGAGGAGTTAGGCTTCCATCTCTCTACTTTTAAACTCTCTGATCTTTGATTGCATTTGTTAATTGTTCTCAGCCCCATGGAGAATGTTTGTGGAATCTCTGATCCACAAGGGCTTGTTTGTAGGGTGGATCTAGGTTGTGGGAACCTGGAAATGGCCACCCCAAGATATGTCTCTTTGGCACGAGGATTATTTGAGGCTGGTTTCTTTGCAGACAGGAAAGTAACTGAAAAGTAGAATTTACTTACCCTTTGTAAGAGACATTTACATTGTAAAGGAACTCTCCATCTGTAAAGATATCTCTAGAAACTCTTAATCAATGGGGAAGGCAAGGACTTAAATCTGTATTTGTTTATTGTGCTTGTCTGGTAACCTCCTGTAACTGACTCCCCTCACCCCCAACATCCTCCTTTGTCTTTAGGGATATGATATTTGAGGTAGTGGTTTCGGCCATTTTGGCAGGTTGCTCGGCTTGCCTGAGCAGCTCCCAGGTATACATTGACAAATAGAAATGGCAAGCAATAGGATATATTGGAGTACATGAGGAAGCCATTTGGTGTAAACCTAATTCGGCCTGACCTTGTCTTTCCAGAAGGGCCTGATGGAGGCCGTTGAGCATGCATTAATATATCTGCTTTGGATATTCCCTATGGCAAGAACAAGGGCCCTTGAGATAAGGATGCAACTTCCCTCCCCCTCCCAACGTTGGCATTTCTTTAAGGATTAAGCATCTTTCCTTAGGCTAGGAACTGATTGCTGCGCTCACCTGTGACCACCCAGCTCAAGACAATAGACTTGCCTCCTGCTATGCCCACCGAGATAGCAGACCCACTATCTGCTGTGTCCATCAAGCGCTGTGCTGTGCCTACAGGGCAATCTTGTGACTACTGTGGGAGGGACATTTCAATCATATGTGAAACAGCCTGTTTGGGGGTATATAACCACTCTGTGCACCCCACTTCTTTGGTGCCCTTTCTTCCTTTGGGAAGAAAGGCCCTGGGCCATGATCCTCATAAAGCTTTGTTTAATTTTCTCTTGCTATTCTGTCTCATGTGAATTTAATTCATTCTCTGGCCAGACGAACCCACTTTGGATAGAGAAAATGTCTTCCTCCCCTACAAGGTTTTGTGAGACTGAAATTCATACAATTTTGGAGGCCTTCTCTGAGAAAAAGAGGCCCCGATACAGTATTTGGTATTGTGGGGGACTGGAATTGGCCACCCCAAGATACATCTCTTTGGCATGAGGATTATTTTGGGCTGGTTACTTTTAAAAACTGCAGACATAAGAGAAACTCTGAAAAGTAGAATTTACTTACCCTTTGTTAAGAGACATTTATGTTTGTAAAGGAAATCTCCATCTGTAAAGGTGTCTCCCTCTCTGTACCAGGAAGAAGGGGGGATGACCTTATCTCTAGAAACTCTTAACAATGAGGAAGGCAAGGACTTAAATCTGCATAATAACCTTACTCTTGTTTACTGTGCTTTTCTGGTGATCTCTCATAACGGACACCCTCCACCGCCAACATCCTCCTTTGCCTTTAGCTGAGGAGGGTATTTAAGATGAGAACCTCTGCCATTTTGGGGAGTTAGTTTTTCAGGGCCCCTCCCATGTATACATGTTATAAAGCTTTGTTTGATTTTCTCCTGTTATTCTGTCTCATGTGCACTTAATTCACTGGCCAGCCAGAAGGATCCAGAGTGGGTAGAGGAAATGTCTTCCTCCCCTATAGTATATAATATAGATTTGTGTTTTTTTTATTAATTGAATTGAAGTATTTTACTTTTACAAATGTTAAGAAAACATATGACTATGTAATACATTGCTGTGAGTGTTGGCTGCTAACTGACTCCTTCTCCGTGCTGCTGCCTGAGCTGGGACGACTTAAAGGTTAGGCTCAACTGGCACTGTCACCTGAAGAACATACATATCGTCTCTTCACAAATCCTAGGCTTCTGTACAGCATGGTGGCCTCAGGGTTGTCTGACTTCTTAACGGAAGCTCAGTACTTTAGAGTGATCATCTCTTTGAACAAGACAGAAGCTGCAGGATCTTTGATGACCTAGAGAGTCACGGGGGGCCAATTAGAGACAAATCATACTAAGGGGCATGTGGATTGTAGAAAGCTTTTGTTGTTGTTTTTGTATGACCTGGTCTGAATCCTCATCACATAGCTCCTTGCAAATCTTCGTTCTCTGGGCAATAATCTTGAATTTACTGAGTCTACTTTCAAGATGCTGAAGTTGTTGCATTGTCATGGAACTGCATTGGGAATGCAGTAAATGAGAAATCATTAAAAGGTCTGACTCAGAACTCTGTGGACAAAGGTCAAGTCAATTTTTCTACAAGGAGTGCTGAAAGTATAATTGGCTAAACTATTGATGTCAAAGTGATCCGTTCTTAATAACAATAGTACTAGTCTGTTAATAGATTCCCAAAATACAGACATTTGCCTCCCTAGAGAAGCAGAAATAGTTGCTACACTCAAATGTCCAGTCTGGTGGTAGAAGATTATTTGGGGTCAGAAGTGGTTCTAAAAAGCCAGTTTATGATTTTTGCTCCATTAAGATTTTTGAAGATAGATGTTAGAGAGAGAAGATATATATTATATCTGTACAGATCAATATATAAATCTGGATAGTGAGAGAGAGAAAGAGAGAGAGAGAGACTGTATACAGTATATGTACATATATGCATGTGCCAAAAGCATTCAAAGTAAATATTTAGCACCTACAAGAGTTTTTGTCTATTCCATTCATCCATTGATGGACTTTTAAGTTGCTTCCACCTTTTGGCTGTTGTGAATAATGCTGCAATGAACAGCAGTGTACAAATATCTCTTTGAGATCATGTTTTCAATTCTTTTGGATATATAACCAGAAGTTGGATTACTGTCTCATATGGTAATTCTATTTTAATTTTTTGAGGAATCTCCATATTGTTTCCCATACTAGTGACAAGAGATTTTCACATATTGAGGTATATGGGGTAACTATATGAGTTCAAAACTGATTCAGCTTGAACTAGAAAGCCTGACTTATGGTCTATCAAACATACATTGTACATCTGCTTATCCACTAAAGTAAGGAATCTCTCTTGAGATAAAGAATGCATACTTCCCCTCCTATGCACTATTGGTAACAACACCCTATTGGTAATACCCGGATTAGTCCCTTTCCTGGCATCTTGGTCATGTTGACCTGCTAATTTGCAACTGAATACCCTTTGAAAATGTATCCTGGGTGTGTTTAATGTATCTTCTGTGTTTTAAAAAGATATAAGACTGTACTGAAACTCATGCTTCTCTGGAACACCTTCTAAGGCCTTCCTGGGTTATAATCCTCACTTTGGCTCATAATAAACTCACCCCAATTTTGATTTATAGGTTGGTTATGGATTATTTGCGTCAACATTTCTTGGTGTAGTCACAGCAGGATTTCGGAGAAAGCTGCCAGAGACCACCTGGAATCTACACTGAACCAGCATTCGGTGCCAATAGGGACCCACTGAGCCCCCTCCTGGATCACTGCATTCTTCGGGTTATCTTGGTGAGTTCCCCTAAAATCCAGACCTCCTTATTTTAAGTTGACAGTCCAGAGTTTATATGAGCTGTTTCAAACCTTAAGACTAGGTGTCTTAAGAGGGTATACCGGTACATACCCTAGGTAAGAGGAACCTAGGGGGGATTTCCTAGGCCAGGGGAGCCTAGAGGGAACTTTGGAGTGAATGGGGAAAGCTGACCTTTTTAATTTGGCTTTAAATTGTAAAGAATTGTGTTTACATAAAGTCTGAACAAACTGCTTGATAGAGAAATGAGAGACTGATGTTCTGCTCCGAAGAAAAGAGACATTGCTCCTCCTGGCTGAAAGGCATTCTCCCTTAACAGGAGAGTTGGAGGGTCAACTCCTCACGACATGTAGCGGTCCCATAGGGAGCTTCACTGTCATTCATGTTAATTAATTAAAGGCTTGTCCAGGAAAGCTTGTGAGGGTTGGTCACCCGAGCTCCAGGCCCCCATGGTGGTTTTAGGCTGCTGACGGGAGAAACTGAGGCACGTAAGAGAGTGTTTATGACCTTTCTTTAGGGAGTAACACTCACAAGCAGCACATTTCTGACCCACTACACTGTCCCTAGGAATTGTTCAGACTTTATAGCAAAACAAAACTAAAAGAAAAGCAGGAAATTGAGCTTCTAAGAGCCAACTAGTTCCCGAATGGCCAGCCTAACCTCCAAATTCAGGCCGGCTTCATGCTGTGACTTGCAAGTGCTTAACGATATTAGGATAGTTGCTCATGGCTGGCAAGATAACCCAGGATCATTTGAAATTACAGTGGCCACGGTAGGGCTTCTTTTGAGGAGACAGGTAACAAAGAGATTTTTTACAAGGCAGAGCTCACCAACTTTCAGCACAATTGTTCAAAAACTAAAGGTTCTGGGAGCTGGGAATATTTACAAAGAACAAAAAAAAATATTTTACCAAGTTTGTTTCATGTCCTGAGGGCTTGGCTTAATAATGTCAATCTAGAGGTCCCGAAATATGGTCAGACAAAATGATGCACTGCACCCCATTTTGCAGTCAGAGACAGAGAGAAATGTGGGTTGTACTCTATTCATGGCTAAGGGTCCTCCTAAGGTGCTGCCAGCCTCAGGGGAATTACATTGGTTATTAGAAGGAAGGTTCTGATTAGATAAGATCATTTAAAAAGCGCACTTAAAAAGCAAAAACTTCAACATTCTGAAATAATCTTATTGAAAGTTGTGTTGCAAAAAGCTAATAGAAAATTGTTATAAATAGTAATTAAAGGAATATATTAGGCCATGACTTTACAGACACCCCCATAATCTACAAGTTAATGACACTCTGAGAGATTTTCTGGGAAACTGCTACACTAAAGATTCCTGGAACTGTTCAATACCGCCAGGTAGTTACTGTTCGTCCTGGCTGAAACCGACAAGGTATTCAAAAGGATCAGAAATTTGGCCAGACTGGAAGCTGATATTCAGAGTCTAATAGGAATTTTCTTTCCAGGCCTTCTTCCCTAAATTAAATTAAGCTAAGCTCCCAGAGGGGGGAAAAAAAGAGGAAATTAGGGTGATAAGGTTGGACAGGTGTCCTCAATTTACAAATCCCTGTAAGACTGGAAAACCAGTTCTAGAGGCAGTTCAGATGCCACCCAGCTCTTTTATCCTAAAAAGGACTATGGCCTCGCCTCTCTGGGAACTGTTATCTAGCTTATCACCAATTCCTAAAACTGAACAAAGAAAAGAAAAAAGCCCAGAAAAACGGCCATAAGAGCAGCCTCACCCCAATTCTAGCATCTTTAGTGTCTTCTCCACAAATACTACTAAAAAGGCTTAAAACAAAAACGTGGATTCATAACTACGGAGGCTTGTACTTGATTCATGGCAGTAATTTTAAAACATTAGCTGTGCAGTCTCTGTGTATGTGTGTCTATATGTGTGTTACATGTGTGTGATATTTTTACATCTGGATGGTATGGCCCAAAATTAAGAGCTCTGTTTAGTTGGCTTAAAGTAAGCACTTACCAAAATTATTTCTAAACAGAAAAGAAAATAACCCAAATGTCTTTAAGTTAACACGATATAAAATTAATCTTTGGGGCTGGCCCCGTGGCCGAGTGGTTAAGTTCGTGCGCTCCGCTGAAGGCGGCCCAGTGTTTCGACGGTTCGAATCCTGGGCGCGGACATGGCACTGCTCGTCAGACCACGCTGAGGCAGCGTCCCACATGCCACAACTAGAGGAACCCACAACGAAGAATACACAACTATGTACCGGGGGGCTTTGGGGAGAAAAAGGAAAAAATAAAATCTTTAAAAAAAAAAAAATTAATCTTTGGTAACTGAAAGCTTATTTAATAAGATTGTTGGTTTGATTGAAACATAAAACATGTCCTCAGAATTATCAATATTTGGATATGATTCAAACATGTCTGGGTTTATTGGTCAAATAAGCTGATGTTATCTCTATTACAAAACTGGGTAGCAAAAACAATAGCAAAATGATGGCTAATTAGGTCTAAGGTCTCATGAAGTTTTACAGGCAATCTAAATAATTATTGGGAATGAGTAAACTAAATAAATGTGAAAAAGATAAAAGTCTTGGGTAAACTTTTTAAAATAATTGTCTTATGACACATATATTTAAAATAACTTCCAAAATCTTTCTGGTAACTTGAAACTTTGAAGTGTTGCTAGGTAAAATTGAATGATAAAAAACTCACTGAATATCTGCATCATTTTTCAAATAAGATGAAATACTGAAACATTATCCCTAGACATATCTAGATTTGTCTGATTTTGGCTTCTTATTACAAAGAAACTAAAAGGTATTTGGGTCTCTTAGTAAACATGTCTTGTATTTTATTAAGATTGTACCATGAAGTAGCACGTTTCTGAAAATTATAAAAAGTATTTATAAATTTGCCAAGCCACAGTATGTTAATGTAAAAGACAGCTTGTAATTACTTAGTTTTTAGTTTTTTGGGTTTTTTTTTTTTTCGGAAGATCAGCAACAAGTGTAGGTTCTCCATCTTTATTTCTCAATTCTCAAGATTGTTTTGGCTATGTGGGTTCTTTTGAGATTCCATATGAATTTTAGGATGTTTTCTTCTATTTCTGCAAAAAATACCATGGGTATTTTGATACCCATTGCAGTGAATCTGTTGATTGCTTTGGGTAGTATGGACGTTTTAACAATACTAGGTCTTCCAATTGATGAACAAGGGGAGTCTTTCAATTAATTTGTGTCTTTAATTTCTCTCAGCAACGTTTTGTGGTTTTCAGAGTATAAGTCTTTTGCCTCCTTGGTTAAGTTTATTCCTATGCATTTTATTCTTTTTGATGGTATTGTAAATGGATTTGTTTTCCTAATTTCCTTTTTGGATTCTTCCTTGTTAGTGTATGGAAATGTAACTGAATTTTGTGTGTTGATTTGGTATTCTGCAACTTTGCTGAATTTGATTCTTAGTTCTAACAGTTTTTTTGTAAACTCTTTATGGTTTTCTACATATAAGATCATTTTATCTGTGAACAGAGACAATTTTACTCCTTCCTGTCTGATTCAGATGCCTCATTGCTTTTTCTTGCCTAATTGCTCTGGATAGGACTTCCAGTATTATGTTGAATAGACGTAGCAAGAGGTCTTGCCTTGCCTTATAGGGAAAGTTTCCAGTTTTTCACCTTGTATATGATGTTAGCTATGGGCTTTTATATGTTGGCTTTATGATGTTAAGATAATTTCCTTCTTTTTTTTTTTCTGAAGAAGATTAGCCCTGAGCTAACATCTGCCAATCCTCCTCTTTTTTTTTCTCCTGAGGAAGACTGGCCCTGAGCTAACATCCACGCCCATCTTCCTCTACTTTATATGTGCGATGCCTACCACAGCATGGCTTGCCACACAGTGCCATATCCTCACCTGGGATCCAAACCGGTGAACCCCGGGCCGCCAAAGTGGAACGTGTGTGCTTAACCGCTGTGCCACCAGGCCGGCCCCAAGATAATTTCCTTCTATTTCCAGTTTGTTGAGTGTTTTAAACACTAAAAGGTGTTGAATTTGGTCAAATGTTTTTCTGCATCAACTGAGATGATCGTATGGTTTAGTTTTGATATTCATTCTGTTAGTGTGGTATATTACCTTAATTTCATATATTGAATCATCCTTTTATTCCAGGAATAAATCTAACTTGGTCATGATGTACAATCCTTTCAATGTGTTGTTCAATTCTGTTTGCTGATGTTTTGTTGAGCATTTTTACATCAATATTCATCAGGGGTATTGTTCTCTAATTTTCTTTTGTTATAGTATCTTTCTTTGTCTGATTTTCATATCAGGGTAATGCTGGCAACAAGTTTGGGAGTGTTCCCTCATCTTAAATTTTTGGAAGAGTTTTTAGAAGACTTTGTGTGAATTATTCTTTAAATGTTTAGTAGAATTCCTTAGTGAAGCCATCTAGTCTTGGGCTTTTCTTTTTGGGGAAGTTTTTGATTACTGATTCAATCTCCTTATTAGTTGTAGGTCTGTTCAAATTTTTTATTTCCTCCTAATTCAATCTTAGTAGGTTGTATGTTTCTAGGAATTTATCCATTTCTTCTAGGTTATCCAATTCATTGGCATATAATTGTCTATAGTAGTCTCTTATGATTCTTTATATTTCTGTGATGTCAGTTGTAATGTCTCTAATTTCTGATTTTATTTATTCGAACCTCTTTTTTTCTTAGTCTAGCTAAAGTTTTGCCAGTTTTGTTTGTCTTTAAAAAAACCTCTTAGTTTTGTTAATTTTTATTATTCTTTTTCAATTCTCTCTTTCAAGTTTAAGGACTCCCGTTAGCAGTTCTTGTAAGGCAGCTCTAGTGGTGATGAACTTCCTCAGCTATTGTTTATCTAGGAAGGTCTTTATTTTGCCATCATTTGCAAGATATAGTATTTTTGGTTGGCAGTTTTCCCTTTCAGCACTTTGAATATATCACCCCACTTTTGGTGTGTGTGTATATATACCATTGTATATATATGCACGCACACACAGAGGGAGGGCGGGAGGGAGGTTTATTAGAAGGTAATGTCTCACACGATGTTGGAGGCTGAGAAGCCCTGAGATCTGCAGCTGGCAAGCTGGAGACCCGGGAGAGCTGATGTGTAGTTCTAGTCAGAATCTGAAGGCCTGAGAACCAGGAGAGCTGATGGTGTAATTTCCAGTCTGAAAGCCAGGAAGCTCGAGACCCAGAAAGAGCCAACACTTCAGTCTGAGCAGCAAGGCCAGAAAAGACCGATATCCTGCCTCAAGCAGTCAGGCAGGAGGAGTTCCCTCTTACTCAGCCTTTTTGTTCTGTTCAGATCTTAAGTTGATTGGATGAGGCCCCCCTAACATTAAGGAGAGAAATCTGCTTTACTCAGTCTGAGCGAGAAGACATAACAAATAAACTGACCAAAATTCAGGGAGTTTTTTTTTTTTAAAGATTTTATTTTTTCCTTTTTCTCCCCAAAGCCCCCCGGTACATAGTTGTATATTCTTCGTTGTGGGTCCTTCTAGTTGTGGCATGTGGGACGCTGCCTCAGGGTGGTCTGATGAGCAGTGCCATGTCCGCGCCCAGGATTCGAACTAACGACACACTGGGCCGCCTGCTCCGGAGCGCGCGAACTTAACCACTCAGCCATGGGGCCAGCCCCCAGGGAGTTTTTTAATCTTAAAAGACAGCCATTCCCAATTCACGGAAAAGGTTCATGGGGCAGTCTAACAATCCTTTAATGACAGTCATAACCAAGATGCCATCAGTCACCTTGCTCCTAACTCTTCTGGTCAGCAGATACTGTAGATTCCTGTTTATTAAAGTGTGAACAAAGGACCGTTGAATGGAACTCACCTGCGTGAATTAAAAACACAGGTTCTGGGACCTAACCCTTGACCAGCTGCGCTGGCATCTCCACGGGTGCTCTGAAGCAGGCTGAATTTCATAGGTATCTATGGCTTTTGAATATAAAAATAATTTATTTTTTGGACGTTTTCTTCATAAAATGGCTTCAAGGAAATAGGCAGAGGCTAAAGGCTCTGAACCAAATTCCCCCTGATTGTTCCATGTGGAGAGTGATATCCATCTCACCTGGCATTGAACAAAGAGGAGCTAAAAGTGGGGACCCCCAAATCCTTGCTCCATCAATTGAATTCTGACTATCTTTTCAGTAAGTGGGTGTACTAAATAAAATGGTTCATTTTTGCTTCTTGGCGTCTACTGAGTAGGCGGACTCATCCGTCTTTTGCGATGTTCTTACCTCTGGTTCTTAAAGTTCTGAGAAGAAAAAGAAAGGAAAAGAACTTAATATTTATTGATCTCCTAAAATATGCCAGGCTCTATATTACATACAATCGCATAGCTTATGGCTGACTTAATCCTCACAAAAGCCCTGTGGAATAAGATATTATTAAATCTCCATGAAACTCAGAGATTCACTTTGCTGGCCCAAAGCCACACAGGTAGCAAGTTAGAGAGTCATGAACTGAATCCAAGACTGTTTAACATAAGGCCCACGTTTTTTATGTATTGCATTTTGTTGTTCTCTTAGATTAGAGCACAAGATCATTTGGGAAACGTTTATGGAGAGATTTTATACAAAAGTATAGTTCTGTTCATGTAAAGAGAGCTCTTTGAACTGGTGAATGAATATATGTACTCCTGCGTATGGGTGGTGGGGGGATGTGTCATTTGGGCTACTTCTGGAGACTTCCCTGGTATTAGTTAATTCTCCTCTGTCTCTCAGGGTACTTGGGTGAAAGCCTGTGAGAAGCACTGTTCTAAACTATTCCCTGTGTTGTCACATAAAACCCAGACACCCTAAGAAAATATAGCAAGAACCCAGATGGGATTATTGAAATAGGTTTCATGCCTCTGGATGTCCTCAGAAGTGCAAATAACTCGCTGAAACAACTGCATATGAGCTGGCTTATATCCACTGTTCTTCTCTAATTAAATGTGTACTTCCATTTAATGGAAGTCAGAAGGAAGGATTAATATTTGGCGAGATCTGCCCTCAGGAATAGAGCAGGCGGCAGAAGTTAAAGAGCATTGTCTATCAACATGCAAGAAGTAAAAATAATAAACCATAGCTACAAGAATGTCGTAAAACGCGTGAAGTGCTGTAACTTCTGACTCTATGGGAATTTGCTTTCCTTTAGCTATTTCTCCACAAAGATTAGTAAGAAAACTTATAACAGACAAAAGACCTCATAAAAGACGAAAGACTTGTATAACTTATACTATGGTAGCTTCAAAAAAATTCTGACCATTACCGCCCTGAGCTGCTGCTCCAAGGGAATGTCTATTGATGCTCTCCTTGGAAATGGCTCCCCTCCTGCTTTCTACCCAAGTTGCTCAAGATGGACCTCAAACCACTCTTTTTACACAAAGGAGGATAATTTTGAACAATTTCATAGACAGCCTAAGAACGTTTTGCTTGTCATTACAAAGGCTCTGAGTAGGAACCAACATGCTGTTGAACGTTGGTGGGTTTGGAGAATAGTGTAGGACCCAAAAGAAGACGAATGAAACTTGAAGAAACACCTGAACCAGAAAAGCCACATGCATTTTCTTCGGGGTTGAGCATCTTCACCAATTTCTTATTTGAGAAAGAATTGGAAATTCATATCAAATGACCACTATATTGAATCTATGCTGAATATAATATTCAGCATAAGTTTACCTTAATAATAAAAAATATACAGAGTTCTATTTTTGTTGTCTTCAAAATGTCTTGAGTTGAAGCACCCCTTCAGGTATCATTGTGGATTATTTGACCTGCTTCTTATGCTTGTATAAAGAACAAAAGCTGAGAAGCAGCAATCCTTAGAAAGGTTGCTTTAAGAGGTTAATTTCTGCCTGCATATGCTGTACTTTTTTCAAGGTAGAGAGAAAATCAGGAGCTGCAGTAAGTGTGCCTGCACCCAATATTCCAGAACAGAATTGGAGTTAGAATCCTAAGTGATGGAATCACCCAGGTCAGCGTTAAAGAAGGTAGCAAAGCAGATTGTGTTCCTAGGGTAAGATTTCAGGGAGGAATATAAATCCTAAGAAGTTGTCCTGGATCTGAAAAGTGGTGGACCCAACACTAGACTGGTCATTGGGGGTTTCAGACACATTAAATCCAGCCAAATAAACATTGAAGGATTTTGAGGCAAATCTGCTTAAGTCAAATATTTTGATACTTTTTACAGTGCTGAAATATATGGAATATTCATGGATTCTTAGAGATCACCATAGGTAGATTCTCACCAATGAGTCCAGTTTTTCCTTTCATAGCCCTCTGATGAAAAGTGTGGGCAGAACAAAAATTCATTCACTCAACAAATATCGGCTAAGGAACTCGTTACCCAATTAGCTCAGCTTGAGTCAAGTGCCCATCCCTGAAGCAGTCAGTTGTAATCAGGAAAGTGAGGGTCACGATGTATGAGCTTGGCTTTGATCATAACAATGAGACTGAGGGGAGAAGAGAGGCATTTGCCATGTGTTGCTAAGAAGGACACTCCATAGATGTCCAATATAACACATACGATAATTTTTTCAGATGTCTAGATGGTTGAATTTTCTCTCATTACTCTATCATCTTCATACATCTAGTCCCTAAGACAGTGCAAATAACCTAATAAATGCTCAGACAGTGTTTGTTGAATGAATTAATGAACGAGTCCTTCACTTTTTCCTGTGTCAATTTCAAAGATAACATGTGCTTCCTTTATCTGCCCTGGCATTTGTAGTAGATTCGCCAAAAAAACCAGCACTTCTCTTCTCTTCACACTTTGCTTCTCTGAATGATTTCATCTATTTCCGTGACTGCAAATATGTTGATAATTCCTACACTTTTATCTCTAGCAAAGATCACTTCCCTCGACATAAACTCATGATGAAAAGTATTTGAATAAAGGTGAGTGAGCAATGTGAAAAGAGAGGATTGGCAAAGGGCAAAGTTCTGGGGAAGAACATTTGGGGCAACTTATGCCAACTGGCAGTAGCCTTCCTCTACCTCACTGCAGCATGAAGGATTCTGATTCCACATCCAGGCCCTGGAGGAAAGGGTACCAGTTTCAGGGAGAAGGACAAGAGGTTAAGGTCAATTGTGCCACATGTTTGAGCCATTGTAAAAGCTGTACGGAGGGAGATAAGGCAGCAAAGGAGACTGAGATAGAATAACTAGGTAGGAAGAGAATTAGGATGGGGTTAAGTCAAGGGAAAACAAACTTACGGCAAGAATGGTAACTAATAATATGAAACACCTAAAATGGTCATGTATTATACTGTCAAAAGAGATGTCTCTTTGTATTGGTAAACAAGTCTTTAAGAATAGCTGTTTCAGTGGAGTTTTGGTTGTGCAAATGATATAAGTGGATTGAAAAGTGAATAGAAGGTGAGACATTGTGGACAAGAATTGTGGACTACTCCAGGAGCTGCCTATATATGAGAGGAGAGGGCAGTGTGGCCAGATTGGGTTACGGTGCCGGGAGAAAGTCACATTTTTTTGCAGGACAGAAGTGAACATGTTTGAAGCCTGTGCAGGAGAAAGAGTTCAAATGGAATATTGTTGGAAGGTCATTTTCGTGTCTTTTAAAGAGATTTCCCTTCTAGATTAGGGAAGAAAGTCTGGCTTTCCAAATGCCTTACTCCTTTTGAAAATGTGTGTCCTAAACCACTGAGCTTCTGGTTGTTTCAGCTCCTTTTGGAAAGGCTCAAGGAAGAAGTCGTCTTCAGTTGGTAGGACTGTACTGTTAGAGACAGTTGGCTGAGGTGGTGATATGAGGGTAAAAACACCCTTAGAAGCAAACATTCATAAAACATGTTCAAATTATGATTCGTTTGCTTGGATTTGAGAATGAATGTACAAAATTTGTGGGTGATAAGCTTGAAAATAACTAGGGAAGCTAAGTCAATGCAAGCTAATGGGCTCTGAGGGACTCACATAGTGCTCCATCTGGAATGTGCCCAAGTGTCTCTGCTCAGGACCAGTGACTCTTGAAGTTTCATGTGCCCACACGAGTAATAAACATAGGAAGATTGTGATAAAAAGCTAGGCGTAGGTAAAGTTGATATCTAATCTGGATACATTGAATTTAAGGTAACCGTGAGCCATCTAGTTAGGTATGTTAACAAAAGTTTGGGAATGAAAGGCAGCTCATGAAAGGAATTAAGTTCTAGTATTAGAGAAAATGATACGCAATCTAGGTGGTAAATGAAACTGAGGATCGATAAGTGATGTGATAATATAAGTAAGAGGGTGATTAGGACAACATTGTCCAGATACATAGAACAGTGTAACGCTTCGTTCTTAGAGCTTAAGCCAAATGGATTCTGAGATTACTCAGACAGTGGAATATAAGGAAGCTATTGGATATGGAAAGTTATCCATAATACATGAAGTAGCAAAAGCAAATTGCAGGATGTGCATGCTATGATCATAGTTTTGTAAACACTCACACACAAACACAAAATGTGTTCATGTATGTTAGTATATGAATAAAAAAACTAGAAAATACACTAACAATAATTCTCATTCATTCAACATAATTATTAACCACCTATCGTGTGCCAGGCACTGTGCCACATGATGGGAGTGCAACGATAAATAAGACCAAGTCCCTGCTCTTGAGAAGCCTGTAATCTAGGCAGAGAGGAAGACTGCAAACAAGTAAACAAAGAGATCAGCAGGTTATTAGACACTGTGATACTACCAGGCACTGAACTAAGCACCTCAAATTCATTATCTCCTTTACTCTGTTCAACAATTGTAAGAGTTACTATTAATAGTTTCATTTTATCCTTGAGGAATGGTTAAGTAACTCATTCAAAGCCATACTTCTCTAACTGTAGGAGATAAGCACCAATATCTCAGAATCACAGAGAGTGAAAAGACCAAAAATTGTGGAACTTTTGTAGTAACTTTTGCTTTGGTGTCAAGATAAGTAATATAAACAGAAAACCAATAAAAGTATGAAAAGTTTCTCAATTTCATTTATAGTCATGAAAATGCAGATTTAAATTATAGTAAACTAGTACTTCACATCCAGTAGCTTGAAAATTCTTTCTTTAAATGAAAGAATCAAATGCTAGTAAGCATTGGAGCAGTGGGGACTTTCACGCACCACTTTGAGGAAATTCAGTTAGCATATCCCCTTGGAGACAATTGGCTCTATGTGATAAAGCTTAATACGCACATGGTCCAGAAATTCCATTCTTAGGCATAAACCCTAGAGAAACTTTCACATCTGCTAAAAGGGGAAGTGTACAAGAATTTTCATTGCAGTGTTATTTGTAATAACCAAAAAAAAAAAAAGAAAATGGAAATGATCTAAATACCCGTGATGTATGGTCATCCATACACACACATAGACACACATGGCTTAAGGTTGTGTTTTTAGCATCTATAGAACAATATTCTATAAAAAGTTATTGAATAAATGAAGTAATTATACTAAAAAATTAATATTTACTAATCTAAGTGATATTTATTATCTGTCTCTACCAGTTAGACTATAACTCAATGAAGGAAGGGATTTTTGTCTGCTTTGTTCCCTGTGATATCCCTGCTACCTAGAACAGTGCCTGGCTCATAGCAGGTGCTCAATAAATATCTGTTAAATGACTAGTGTGAAAATAAATGAACCAGAGCTCTGCAGATGAATATAGATGAATTACAGACATATAATTTTGAATAGAAAGAATAAGTTTCTAAAGAAATATATAAATGATACCATTTATATAAAAGTTAAACTTTTGTAAAGCGGTACATATATTGTTTTGGGATATATGTATATATGCAAATATGTACATACAGATACATACATGTATAGCTGTGTGGGTATATACATGCACATGTATATATGTACAGTCAATTTTCGTTATTTATAGTAGTTATGTTCTATAATGTTACCATGAACACTGAATTAGCAAATACTGAACCATTGTTTCGATGGGAAATTCAGGATTAGGTTCCTGTGAGGCTCTGTTCACAACTTTTTTGTCAACTGATCAATACATAACCTCATTTTATGAGTGTTTCCACTTAAAGACACCTTATTTATTATATATTATTGATTCATTACTTTGAACTCACAGTCAGCAAGACTATAAGTCATGGCTGAACGAAGCTTATTTAACACGTTTTCTCTGAAGGGCACATGCAGCCTTCTCGCTCATAGGACACCACACAGCACTTCTGCGCCAAACTTGGAGTCTCATTGTAAACAACAAAATCACCAGCAAAAAGCACAAAAATGCAAAAACGCCTGGCACTAAATAGACCACAAAAAGGACTCTTGTTCATAGTTTGAGAGCTGAAATGAGAAAGGATCATTGTCTTGCTTAGCATCAGCTGGGAACGTGTGGGTCAAGTGACTCAAAATATTTGGTGTTCTCTATGTGTGTCTATGAGAGAGCTGGGAATATTGATTTTGGGCTTACAAGTAAATTTTAGCAAGTATGCAAATTTGCAAATATGACGAAACCTCAAATAATGAGGATCCACTATAAATTCATGTATTTTGCTAGTTTATTAATTACCCATCATTCATGCATATATGTATATATATACACACATACATACATATACATATTTATGTTACATATTATATTGTTATATACTATTTATATATAATATAGTGTGTACTTATATATGGTATAAATAAATGCATGAAAATGATGAAGACCAAATTTGGGCAAGATGGGAGTAAACTGAACTATGGGAAAGACGAAGGGAAAGGGATATGATTATGGAAGTGGATTGATAACATTTTTTCTTAAGCTGGGTGGGAGATATACAGTTATTCATTGTATCATGTAAATCTTTTCTTCTCTTGTTTGAAATTTATAATAAATTTAAAAATTATTTTTTTAAATAAGTCAAGTATTGATAATTCTCGTAACAAAAGAAGCAGTAACCCACCTCCATCCCCACATGGAATCCTACTTCCTAGAGGCAATCATGTTCAATCCAGCCTTTTCTTTTAGAATTTTACTCCATTAAAATAAAAAGATGCCCAGTTCTTGATCCTGTATAGAATTTAGAATTGCGCACAATGAATGCATCACCATATCAAGAGTGTAGATCTCCTTCAGAGAAATAAAGTCCATTTCAAATGTAGAATTAACTAGTTCGGTTAGATTTCAGACCAACGTTAGCCCGGGGAAGCTAAATTGAATGGCATATGCAACAAATTGCTTACTAGATTTCAAAGATGTGGCTGTAAACTCCCTAGAGTGAGGAAGAAGGATCTGCAGATTTGACAGGGGTGGGAAGGATGGAGGGCAGGTTGATGTTTGAAAGGCACTAAAAGGAGTTGGACAGCAATGGTGATAAAGATGGTAACAGTGAAATACACACGAAAAGGTGGCCTTTAGAGCTTATTAACAAAATATGCTCCATGGATCTTGTCCGGCCCTACCTACTTAATGAAAACATGGGTTTGTCTGTTGTGTTCATTAATTCCTGATGCATAGTAGGCACTTAATAAATATTTGTTGAATTAGCAAATAAATGAATGCAACGTTAGATGGAGTGTGGCAAATGTAACAGAATAGCATGTCACAATGCTGTCGGTAGTTTCCTCTGAAAAATTCCTTCGTGGATATAAATTGAAAATATTTCTCACCCAGGTTGGAGACCTAAAGAAGAATGAAATTTGTGCTTCCAGCACCTTCACGTTGCCGGAGTCTCGGTGGAAATCTTTTAGCCTGTGTCAACAGCATAGCTTCACCTCATCCAGGAAGTTACAGTGAGAACTCCTCATTTCCAAAAGTACTTATTGACGAGAATTCATTTAAAATCAGAGGGTGAGGGGGCTGCACTGGGGGAGAGTAGAGGTATTCTTTAGGGTACTTGTTTTTCAAAGCTGGAACTTAAACCTTCTATTTATGTCCTTTGATATTTGTTTTGTCTCTTTCCTTTCTCTGACTTTCTCACACACTTTGGCTGATATTTTCACACTTGAAACATTTTAATTATTTATGGAAGGACTTAAGGCTGAGGGGCTGGCTTATCTGCTCATGACTTTCATTAGTTTTAAGTTTTTTGTGTGTTATATCCTGGGAGTTCTCACCATATTTTGCAAGTTTATTTATCACCCATCATTCATTGTCAGGATTTGAATCAGCAAATGTATTCTTTTGTTTAATCTTGTTTTTTTCCTCTTCTTTCTCTGCGCTTAATTCTGAATAGCAAATACATCATAGTGCTTTATTCTTTTGGTTCTAATCCATTGACAAAATACTGTAAAGACCCACGAATTCTTGTTCGTGCTTGTTTTGGTGATGGTCAATAGTCCCTTATTTGAGTACATGCCCCAGCATGTTGTGGAAAGAGTGAAGGTTGGAAGGTCTGATTTTTGTCCAGATTCTGCAATTTACCAGCTCTATGAGTTTAAGCTAATTACTCAGACCCTCTGTGCCTTAGTTTCTTTATCCATCCAGTGAGTATAAGATGACTGTGCTTACAGGATTGTTGTCAAATCAACTGAAACAAAAAGCTAGAAATGTGTTCTGGAAAGCACTTTTGATACCGACCCTGGTATCAGTTTCCCCACATTAAACCTAGCATATGTGGGGTTAAAACCAAAACACTCATTCCCTGCTTACTCTCTGGCTTTCTGCCTCCAGAATCCACTATCCTCCATTGAGACAGACACCATCAAGGACAAGCACCTGGACCATCTCCTCCCCACAAAGAGATACGAGCTGGTGGGAAAGCTGCTGCCCAGCAAGGTCATGAGCTCCCTCCTCTCTGCAAGTGTCTCAAGGCCAAAGACAGGCTGGTGGGAAAGCTCCGACCAACAAGGCCATATGCTCCCCCTCCGCTACCTAAAGCCCCAAATAAAAACCCTTCCTTTTAGCTTTTCGGGGAGTTTGGGATTTGAGCATTAGCTGCCCTCTCTCCTTGCTCAGCGCTGTGCAAAAATAAAGTTCCTACTTTCTTCCACCACACCCGGTGTCAGAGGTTGGCTTGCTGCGCAACGGGTGAGTGAACTCACTTCAGCTTCGGTAACACTTTATCAATCTAAAACATCCTTGCCAGATGTCCCGTTAATGAGGTTGCCCTGATCACTGGTTTAGGTGTGCTGGCCCAGAATTATCTGCTCTTCAGGAGAGGCGGAATCATAGCCAAGCCCCTTGGTAGAGCTCAATTGTTCAGTCATTCTTAAAGATATTATTGAGCACTATGTGCCTGACACTTTTTGAGAAGTTGCAAATACACTAGTGAAATGATAGAGGTAAGTCTTTACTCCCCTGAGCTTGTATTCTAGTCAGCAGAAGATTATAGGAAAAGTATAATTTATATAGAATAGGAAATATATGTGCACAGGTATATTTATATTTATACTAAAGGAGTGATGGCATGTCATTAATGTTGCAAATTATACACATAAATAAGTTCTCAAAAAAAAATCCCCCTTCTTATTGTGTACGTGCATACCTTATAAAAACCATGGGCACTGAAAAGTAAGCCAAGGTGATGTTTAGGGTGGAGGTAGAGGGAATGCTCACTCCCTGAGCCAAGGCCAAGCCCTAGTAGGGGCCTTCATTAGCAACCCCATAGAAAGACCATTCTCTCTCTTTTCAAATATAGCCACCTTCTTTCCATTCTGACCTCTCTTGCTTGTTTCTTTTTTCAAAAGAAAAACGCATTGCCTGTAACCCATGAAAGACTTTTTCCTCCACAATCTCCATGACCCAACTAAAATAAATGACTGCCATACTATAAACACCTTCCCTGTCACTCATCCCACCTTAGAGACTATATGTATATGCCCCCAAACAACCCCCTTTGGGTTTATTTAATCCTTTTGGCAGAAAGCAAAAGCTAGCTCATGCTTTGTCCTTATAATGTGGCATAGTGGCTGAGGACACATGGGTGGAAGGCTCAGGTGCCAGATATACCGCTGAGCAATTGTGTGAGTTTGGGCAAGAGATTCAGTTCTTCTGTGCCTCAGTTTCTTCATTTGAAACACGAGATAACAAAATTACTCATCTCATGATGTTTTTGTAAGAGTTAAATGAATAGAATGATCACTCAAGCAATATTGATAGTATTGTTGTTTCTTGATAGGGTAGTTAATCTTAGTTTTACCGTAATCTTCTAACAGAGAGCATGGTGGCTCTAAGAGAATGAATAAAGATTTATTCAGTAAATATAAACTCAGAATGAATCATCATTTTAACTGTAGGAAGCTACATAATAGATGTGATGTTTTGGATCTGGTATCTGTGACCCCACATAATTTAATTTTTCTGAGGGATTATTTCTTTGCTTACTAATAATGAAAAATGTTAGCCTCTGTTCATTTCAAGTTCTAAAAATGATATGAGAAGGAAGAATTACAGAAAACAGAAAAACTATATTGAGGAATTAAAATTATTCAGAGGTGAGATGAATGAGAATCAAACGGAAAAGTTTTGAGTTCATGCAGGCAGGAAGCACAGAGAAGAGAAGCTCTTAGTCATATAAATTGATGTAGCCCAATGGCCTAAACAGAAAAAGCAGTTTGAAAGGCTTCTAGGTCATGGAAACAATGAAGAATAGAAAATTCACTCTTGGTGTCAATTTTCTGGATTGTTAAGTGGATGAAGTGACAATTAATTTTAAAGTGTTTTGAAAAGAATAAAAGTGCTTTAAAAATGCGAGGCCATTTAGTGATGAGCAGATACACTCCTTCAATAATGGATACTTAAGACAGAAAAACAGGATCTTGGGTTGTGCTCATTTCATCAGCATCCTGTTGATTTTGGTTGATTCAGGGTATGGGGTGTAGAGTCAGCCATTAGTTGTTTAATGAAATTTAGTATCCAAAATAACTTATTTTGTTTACATAAATATTCGTCTTCTTTTAAACAGAATTTTTGGCCTTTGCTGTTGCTACAGAATTTAAAAAAAAAAAACAGTTTCAAAGCAACCTAGCGTATGACTACTCCTTACTCTCATGTCTTTCCATAGGTTTAGGAAAACTTGAACTTATACTTGAAATAAATCTCCATAGTGGTGCAAGGAGGGAGTTGGAGAGGGCAATGAAGACAAAAGTCACAGGATGCTGAAAAATCTAAGACACTTCAGTGGTTGAAAAGAATTTGATGAATATTTTGATAGGTGTATATTTACAAATTATCCGTGTCAGATGCACTATCACATCTTTAAAAATGGTTCCGAACATGGTCGACAGTGGTGTTCAGTGAGGATTGGTTATAACCAGAAAGTATCTGATTATGCTTGCAAGAGAAAATTCTTGGTTCCTAGGATAACATCCACCCAGAAGCCCTATGCTTGGATCTTTAGCAGATGATAATAATTTTTCAAAATGTCTAAAGCTGCTTCTTGAAAATCATCCAGATACAGGAGGCCTTGATGGGAGATTTTCTCAAGATATGAGAGAAGACATCTAAAGAAAAAGCAAAAATCTTATTTTTGTCAAACTATTATAGTATTCCTTGATTTTTTTTATCTGCAATTATCCTTTGGATTACCCTTGCATGTCCCCTCATTGTGTCCTATTGCAGGCTGATACACATGGGATCAGCAACTTTGCCCTCCTCCTAAAGTAAGTTTATATAGATGTGGAGGGAACCAAGAAAGAATGGAAGTTTCCTGGAACTTCTAAGTCATTTAGGGGAAAAAATTTAAAAGGATCATATGACTTAGGCCCTGCTCTCAAGGAGCTAATAATCCAAATGGGGGAGAAGATTAGTACAAAACACTAAGTGTTCAATGGCATTGATGGTAGACAGCCTCCAAGAGGGCACCCAATGACTCCCCTCCTAGTATTCACACCCTTGTGTTGTCCCCTCCATGTCATAAAGGGGTTGTCTGTATAATCAATAGGATATGACAGGCGTGATGGTACATGACTTCCAAGATTGAGTTATAAGAGATAGTGTGGCTTGCATCTTAGTTGCTCACTCTCTCTTCCCTTTAGATAACTCCCTAGAAGAGAAGTCAGATGCCACGTTGTGAGCTGTCCTGTAGAGAGGCCCACAGGTGAGACACTGAAGTCTTGGGCCAAAAGCTGGCAAGGCCCTGAGGCCTGCAGCCAATAGCCACATGGGTGAGCTTGGAAAAGAATCCCGCATACCAGTTGAACCTTCAGAAGACTGCAGCCTAGCCAGCATCTTGAGTGCAACCTCCTGAGATTCTCTGAGCCAGAACCACCCAGCTCTCAGAAACTGTGAGGTAACAAATGTTTATGGTTTTAAGCCCCTAAGTCGGGAGGTAATTTCTTGTGCAGCAGTATATAACTAATGCAGGGTTCTTCAGATAAAGTGCTCTTGGAATTAGGAGAAAGTGGAGGGAGCTCATATGGATAGGCAGCTTGGAGAAAGTGTGGCAACAGTTTCTGTGTTTCACACAGAGAGAGTAAATCTTCCTGCCTCTCACGCCCAGCCATGTAGTTCCTTTCTCCAGCAAAGTCACTGTTACTAGTTTCTTTTGTATCTTTCTGGCATATTCTGATGCTGATTTTGAACATCTTCAATCTACATAAATACTAAGAATAAGAAAACTTGGTACCATGTTTTAAACCCACCTGCAACGTGGGTTCCTAAAAATCCTAATTTTTAAAATCTGTTGTCTGAACTTGCTTCCTTTTTATTCTGCTTTTCTATTTTGCTCAGATCCATAGAATAGACTATTCAAAGTTGCATATTTGGACTCGATACTATTTCAAAATCACTTGAGAAATAAGCTTTTTTAGATGATCACTTCTTTTATGCAGCAGACTAGTTCGAATAGTTAATCTTTCCTTCTTTTCTGGAAATATTTAGCTTTCATTAACAATTCATTAGTGTTAACAGTGTGCTCAGCTGAGGGTCCCTAAATAATGAATTTACAGCCTTTTAGAATTGTGAAGATTTCTTGTCCTATAGGAAATTAACACATTAATTATTAGGGTTTTATTCTTGCTGATGAGCCTCACAAGCTTCTAAGACTTTCCATACACAGGCTGTCGGTGAAGTTATACTTTTCTTCTTGGGAACTTATTTGTATATATGTCAGCATTTGGAATCATGTTAGGTACCTTCCGCTTCCTTTTCAAGTTTAACTTGTGAAAAAATGTAAAAGACCATCTGAATTAACATTTGAAGATTCAATGAAAATTTATTTCAGTCTCAGGTACACAAGAGAGTTCTTTATTTTCACTTACTAACCAATTTTTCTTCCACATGTGATGTTTCCATGAATCTTTAGCCTTAGTTCTATGGTTGTGCTTCATGTCCTCTTTGTAGCCTCAGTTTGCTTTTTAGCATGTGCTTCACTTCATTTTGAAGTTGGCTACAAACTTTATTTATTTTTTGTTTATTTATTTTTTTAGGAAAATTATCCCTGAGCTAACATCCACTGCCAATCCTCCTCTTTTTTTCTGAGAGAGATTGGCCCTGAGCTAACATCTGTGTCCATCTTCCTCTATTTTATATGTGGGACGCCTGCCACAGCATGGCCTAATAAGTGGTGTGTAGGTCCACAGCAGGGATCTGAACCCGTGAACCCCGGGCCGCCAAAGCAGAGAGCGTGAACTTAACTGCCATGCCACTGGGCAGGCCCTATAAACTTTATTTTTAACCCCAGACCACAAAATATTCACATGATTTAAGACACACACGCACAATGATTAACATATTCTAAATGCCATAAAAACCATAGCAGTCATGCTGTTTTCCTTGGTCAACAGAGTGTACTTGTTTTTATTTATTTCTTTGAAGGTTCATTTTTGCCCTTAGCCATGTGTTTCTGAAATTTTTTCCCCTGCTTTAGTTAATTTTTAACATGGCTTTGCAGAATATGCAATAAGTAATACAATTCACAGAAAGTTTCTCCAGCTTGACCTCATGTCCTTTGCAATGGTGCAAGAGTAAACATTTGCTCCTGGGCTCTCCTAATTTCCTCCATCCAAACTTAACTGACTTTATTTTTTATTCCTGGTCCCTGCCCTATGAGGCCAACTCCTAACAGTCTACTGTATATGATTTTCCAGGTTTTCCAATTTTATTTTATCTGTCTTAACATTCATCACTGTTCGGTTTTGCTCCATCTACCTACTAACACACAATGCAAGCCTATCTTCTTCTGTGAAAACTTCCTGGATAGAACACACTTTGGGGCTTGATAAATTAAAATATTTTTTTTAAAAAAACAGTAAACAGCAAGAAAAGGCTAATGTTCTAATAAGGATATACTACATCAGTCCCACAAACTCATAGAAAGAGACCCTGTTCCTGGATTCTTGGAGGTTATGGCAAAGGTGGCAGCCCACTGAGAGAAAGCATACAGATTAGTAGTTCTCCAAGTTTAGGTACTTAAGCAAAACACCACCTGGGTTGCTTGTAAGAATTGAAGATTTCTAGGTCCCACTCCCAGAGATTCTGATTCAGTAAGTCTGAGGTGGGATCCAAAAATTTACCCTCTGCCAAGATTTCTATGGAATGAGATTTAGTCTCATGCTCTGAGGATCATTTTGATGAGAAACACAGAAAGTTCTTACAAGATCAGTATGTGTATGTTCATAGTCTTTAAACAAGGAGAAAGGTGAATTAAGTGTCTATCATGCATGGGAAATAACTATCCATCTTTCAGATTTTCTAGAAGATTCTTTAGCGAAGGCATAAAGGAAGCATTTAAGTAATTCAAGAGAAAAATATATTTATGGGAAATTGTCTTGTGAAGAGTTTAAGGAAACTATTGGAATTTGCTTTGAAACACGAAAAGATAGAAAAATCTAAAGGAAAGTAGGCATTGTTGACAAGGTGGAAAAATTTGAAATAGCTAAGATGGAGGCTAATTTAAACCTCACATTAATTCTAATAAGTCTGTCTGCATAATTAGAAGTTATGAACCTATAGCTGGTTCCCATTTAATCTAGAAAGACATTTGAGTTAGGTCTTTGCCTACAGAGCAGTGATTCTCATTCCTGGCTGCACAATAGAATTATCTGGGAGAGTTAATAAATATTTATGTCTGGATCCCACCTGCTACACATTGCATTTTAATAAGTCTCAGGCATGGCCTGTGCATTAGGATTGCTAAAACCTGTTCAGGTAATTTTAACGTGAAGACAAGGTTAATAACTACCATTGTAGTTAACCTGGTAATACTGCAGGGCTGCAACTTGTCAAGTACTGGAGTTTGATAGAAATTAAATTATCTAAGGTAGACTGATAGTAGGCGAATTCACATACTATGAACAGTGCTTTGCAGTTCATCATCCCTCTTTCTGTTTAGACTTACTATTGTCAAAGATAAAAAACTTGATAACCTGCACCGTCCAAGGGAGAGAGAGAAAGGTTGATTGATTGATTGGGTTTGGGAGAAAATAAACATCTGATCACTAGAGAAATCTTTCAATCTCTGAGTTAGAGATGAGTCACCAGGCTCCACCATGAACTGGAGGACATTTTCTCAAGACTATCTCTAGACTCTTGGCTCTGGGTCCATAATCACTACTCATTTTTCTGACTGTAATTTGGAGTGCTCAGACGTAGTGTCACTACAGAGAGAGTGCACTGGCCAGAAAACTTGTGTATCCCAGTGCCCTCAACATTTATTTTCTTGTAAATTCATATGTTGACACGTGGCTCATAATTCTTTCTCTATTGAGTCTAGAGAGTATTGGTTGAGCCTCCCATCTCCAACAGCTCCTTTAATTATGGTGTCAGAATAATTTCTTGACTGTAAACTTGAGAGCTAAGACTCTGTGAGACTCAGCCTAATTGAGCAGCTGGACTCCTTCAATAAGATTTCTAGGTTGTTTCTTAACAACTATAAAATGTATTATAGACTTTTACAGCTGTTATGAGTCAGTATTTTATTTTATCAAGATTGAAACAGGCTCAGGGGCCAGCCCCGTGGCCTAGTGGTTCAGTTCACGTGCTCCGCTGCGGCAGCCAGGGTTTCGCTGGTTCAGATCCTGGGCACAGACGTGCCACCACTCATCAGGCCACGTTGAGGCGGCGTCCCATGTGCCACAACTAGAAGGACCTGCAACTAAGATATACAATTATGTACCAGGAGGGATTTGGGGAGATAAAGCAGGAAAAAAAAAAAAAAAAGATTGGCAACAGTTGTTAGCTCAGGTGCCAATCTTAAAAAAAAAAAGAAACCGGCTCAAACAGGTGAAGTGACAAGCAAAGGACAGAGCAGGGACACGGATGGGTAGGGACACAAAACTTTTGAATCTAAGGACATTGCTCCCACAGCCTTACAGTGTCTCTCACAAACACTGCTTGCCATAATGACTTTGTTTTCATCCACTTAGATGCCCCTGGCATTTAATGACAGTACGCCTTTGTTAGGAAGCAAATCTTTCCATGGATAAAACAACTTCATAATTATAGAAGCTCCACTTAAACAGCAATTTTTCCTGAGGCCTTATAGCTTCCAAAACCAATATGTGTTGACACATGATGATACACTTCTTAAGCCTGGCATGAATTTCTTCCTTTCTTTTTAGTCATTCAAGAGTGCCTCTGCCTAAGCACACTAAAAATCGGGTAGAAGATGAAAAAAACTCCTTGGTTCAAAAATTTTATTTTTCTCACTTTGAAAAGAACACTCGAGCTTTGATAAAATGTTTATATTCTATTAGAAAAACACAGTCATGTGTTAAACTTCATTTTATATTTAAGAAACACAGCACCAAGAATTAAAGGCAAGGTCAGGATGCTCCATGGATGTGATTCACTTCCTTACGCATGTTTGAGCAGACCTCCTGCACACAGAGTTGCCTTCCAATGTACTAGCCATATAACATTTATTTTATCTGCTTCACTTCAAGTTTGTTATGCTGTCTTTGACCAGTGTTGACAGGGTGAACGAATAACAGAAACCAGACCAGAGATCATTATATTTTCTCTAGGCTGTAAATGTCACGTGTCAGAACAATCACTGGATTCCCACTGGTCTGTTGATTGGATTCAGATTATGACCTCCCCATTCGTTCCACTTAAATTTCCCTGAAGGTCTGAGCTCAACCGTGCTCTGAAACAGTGTTGGCACATCCTGTGTAAACAGCCCACGCTCGGAACTCAGGAATGCCTCAGCAACAGCCTAAGAAAATCTCTATTACAAAACAACTTATAGGTTTGAGGTAAATCATGCTTTCAATCACTTTGGGAAAAGTACTTGCATGACGTACTTCAGTTTGTGTGAACTGGACAGAGAAAACATGTCACAACGGACTATCCAAAATGCTTTTAAACCAAGGGTTCTCTGAAACAGTGTGTTGGGATAAACAACTGTTAGGGACTCTGAAATGTAGGCTGTTCCTACTCCTTCCTTCCATGTCTGTTTTCCAGGTAGTTGCATAGCCCTCAGGCTAACAGCTTTCCTTTGTATAAGTGATATGACAATTTGTGTCTGTGTACCTGGCTTTTGCCTTCTCAGTAAAATATATTACGAGGGTCAAGGCCAGAGAGGAAAGAAGAAACTAACAGGAGAAGATGTTAGTGCTACAGAAAATACAGAGCTTAGGATCCTACAAAAATGGTTCCCTTGGATTGCAAGATAGTAATTTCCTACCCTCAGATGGACAGAAAACCAGAACACAGAAACATTAATAATGTGATCACATTACACAATATCTACATGTTAGAAAATGTATGTGAAATCTGATTGAGGTGTGTGAATTGCAACAGTGCATCCCAACCCAAAATAAATGTGACCAGAAGTCTACTGTCCAAGTGGGGACCACCGACCCATGTAGGTCCTACACGAAACTGAATGGAATTCAGCCCAGAAAAAGCAAGTTCCTTGTTAAAGTCAGGAACAAATTAGTCTGCAAAGCAAATCAACACGTGTTCCAGGAATTTTAATTATTAAAAACAAGGATTGTACCTAGAGCCTACATCTTGGTTTCTAATAGCATTAAAAAAAAAAAAAGGAACCAGAGCTCCTTGGAGAAGTGGCTGATCCTAGGACTTGGGCAGAAAATAAACAAAATGAACCTGGAACATCTTTTAGTGTCAGAAAGCAAGAAAGTGTTCGAGAAAACCCAAAACATGTTGATGGGGATATGACAAAGGGCACAGGAGCCAACAGGAAGAGTTCCCACTGGCCAAATCTAGAAAAATTTGAACAAACAAAATAAACAAAGTAGTATTGGATTATAAGTCGAAGTATAAAATAAATATCCATGAGTCCACACTGATATGAATATGAATCCCAAATGTTGTATGTTGACATTCCACCCTCAAGGAAGTGGATCACAACATTCCAGTCCTCAAGTGTGCGCTACACATAGTAACTTCCTCCTAAAGAGCACGTTACGGAAAAGTGTTGGAGAAGGGAGACATTTTACTCTGGAGAAATCTGACAAACACCTCTGCCAGGCGACCAAGGTTTACATCATCAGTGATAAATCATACTGACAGCATATACCCTTGATTTGATGTGATGTGATGAAAATGGCACTTAACTTTGTGATCTTCCTCCCCCAAACCCACAATCATGAGAAAATGACAAGTTTTTTGAAATGCTTGATCAGTACTCCTCAAAACTTTCAAAGTCATCAAAACCAAAAAAAGTCTGAGAAACTGTCATAGCCAGGAGGAGCATAAGGAGACATGACAATTAAGTGCCATATGGTATCCTGTAAGGGATCCTAGAACAGAAAAAGGACATTAAGTTAAAAAAAAGAAAAAGAAAAGCTAAGGATATCTGAATCAAGTATGGGATTCAGTTAATAATAATGTATCAATATTGGTTCATTAATTGTGACAAAAATACCATGTTAATGTAAGAGGTTACTAATAGAGGAAGCTGGATGTGGGGCATAAGAGGACTCTCTGTATTATCTTCATAACTTTTCTGTAAATCTATGAATATTCTATAATTAAAAGCTTATTAAAAACGGTATTTAAAAAAACAGGGATAAGATGGTTGTGCAATGGGTAAGGAAAAGAAGACAGAAAAGGACATACCCAGGTAATGTGATTGAGTCTGTGGGAAGTTATAGAAAACTGGGGAATATTTCTTAGGGACCGTGCCTGTCCTGGGTGCGTGCTGCACACAGAAGGTCCACCTAGAGACATTTCCACAGGAGTGATGGTACAGGTTTGCATGTTAGAAGGCAACAAAGAAGAAGAGACAGATGTGAGAACTAGAATCTCTGCCCAGGAGCTCTAAGAGGGAAGAGCTGTGTTTACTGATGTTAAGGTTATGGGAGGAAGGTTTCTCTTGAATCCAGTTATAGGGGGTTTCAAGTCCACTAGTTCTCATTTCGCATTATAATTAAAAAACATAATTACACATAATTTATATATTTATTTATATAATATGTCTTGGTAAATATATAAATATATGTTTACATATTATTTATACATGTTACATTTCTGCATAATAATAATAATATAAGTATTATATAAATTATAATTCTAGGGCTGTGAGCCTGATTCTGGGAGAAAACTTCTAAGGGGTCCTTTTCATAATCAGTAAGCATCTGTTGAGCATCTGCTATGCATCAGGAATTAAAGATACAGAGATGAACAGGACAAGGTCTGAGGTCCTTGTTGTCAGGAATCTCATTAAATCATGGGGGCAGGTCCACAGGGTAGTATGAGAATCCCTAAAGTAGAAGTAAACGTGAGGTGCCAAGGGGCCATAGAAAAGAAGCATCTAGATCAGACTTGGGGTCAGTGAAGACCTGAACTGAGTGTGGAAAGATAACTTAAAAATAAGCCAGGCGAAGGGCTGGCCTTGAAGCAAGCAAAGTCACAGAGGCATGAAGCAATATGCCTCATTTGAAGAAGCCCAGAGAGTCCGGCACAGCTGGAGGGAAGGCAGATGTGGGATGGTGGCAAGAAATGAGACCGAAGCATTAAAGAGTGTATGGGATAACAAGGACTTGAGGAATGACTTAAGAACGTGAACTTTTTCTGGAATATTACAATCAGGCTCCTCACAGTCTCTCATATCCCACTTCTGGTATCCACCGGTGCTTTGTAATAATCTATCAAAAAGTCCTACAAGACAAATGGAGAGATGAACACAGTCGACTAATGTTGTCAGATGACGGACTGCAGACTGAAGCTTCACTGTCGTTTTTATTGTTCTGTATGTTGCATTTCTATCATAAGGAATATATTTTAAAGGAAGTAAAAATGCATATGATGAAAGTGCAAAATTTCTGCCTCATGAAGATGATAAAAGAGTGTGCATGGGAGGGGAATTCCTACACCAGACGAATTGTGCCATAGCAAATTTTTAGAAATACTTACCTGGCATTCTTGGGATGCAGATTTTGCTACTCATTTAACCATAGACTTAATTTTTCCATGGACTGTTCATATTCTTTGAGTGCCTTCAGGGTACAGAAAACTGCACGTCAACCCCAGCAGGCCCTTAGCAAAAATGGAAGGGTTCTAAGAATCGGGAAGTTTCCCTTGGAGAAGAGGAGGCTCAGGGGCAATGTGTGAAGACCTGTTCCCAGGGGTGCTGTCATGAGTTAGCCAGGGGGAATATGAGGTTCAGGAAGGCTGAGCAAGAGCCCTGTCCATCTAGTCTACCCAGTATCCGCAGTGCCCAGCAGACGTCCTCGCAAGAGAAAGCTCTGAATGAGGACTGCCAGATGGCTGGGAGGATGGAGAGATGGAGGAAGGGGTTGTGGAAACATCTGGGAGTGATGCTGCCAACTGCACACAGCCGGCACCCTCAGGAAAAGGGGTGGAAGTCTGCTGCCAAGAGCCTCACTGGTCCGTGGTGTGGGCTCCAAAACCAGGCTCTGTGGGGCCGCTTCCTGGCTCTGTCACTCTCCTGCCTGGTGGGCAAGAAACGTCATCTTCCTCTGCTGGGTTTCCTCATCAGTAAATGCAGGATATTAAAAGATATAATAATAATGTTTATGGCATACGGTGGCTGTGAGGGTTGTGATACACATCACTTAAAATACATGTGATCCGTCGATGGATTGAGCGATCTATCATCTATCTAAATTCAGCCTCTAACAGTTCTGACAGAAGCTGACACATGGAAATCATTAAAACACCATTTATCTATTCATTTTAAGGTGTCTTTCCTCTTTGGTACTTAGCCTCTTGAACACTAATAACGAGAAAAAAGGAGAGACAAGATAGGGAAATAATATACAATTTTCCATCTTATTTTACTCTCTCTTATTCTGAGTAAGGAGAAATTGAATGAGAACCATGAAAAAATGATTATTGTGGAAGGAGGAAAATAACAAGTCAAAATGAACCCACAAAATTTTGAAAAGTGTGGTGTGATTAACATAATTAACTAACGGGTTTTTCAGTTTGGTCAGATGGGTTGACTTAAAGTTGAATTTACATAGACAGAAAATGGAAGGAAGAGAAGAGGTGGCAGATTTTCGACACATACCAGGGTGAGAAAAATACTTTGCCACCTAAAAATGAATCTTTTCTCCTGCTTTAATCCTCGAAGAGAAAGGGGAAAAGAAACACCGAGGGCTGAACGCCCTGAGCAGGAGTTGATCTGTGCTTTACTCTTTGGCTGAATTCCTGACAGGCTTACTCATGCTGCTGCTGCTGTCCCTGCGTCACACTGATTCCAGGAACTTCTCATGGTCACTAGTAAGGGAGCAAATTATCTGCTGCAGGTGGTGATCGTCTCCTCAATGACACTCGGCTCCAGACTATGAGAGAGGACTCTGCCTCCCTATCACCATATCCCGCACTCCGAGTTCTCACCCCCTGCCCGTCACACCCGGCTAACAGCCTGTGCTGAAAGGCAGCCTCTCCTCTCAAGGCTGCAAGTAGAAGACTGTGACTCGGGCTTCATGACAAATCTCTGATTCTTGGAATTATTTGGCAGGTGGATTTGCCGAACCACTAAGTTCGCGTAACTTGAAAATAAGATGAGAAAAGAGGAACAGCTGAGATGTCTGACATTTCCTCGATTTTAAAAAAAGGCCCTACTCAGTGTGCCACTTGGAGTAGATGCTCCCGTGGGCAGTGATGACCGACCTTCAATGCATAGTAGGTCCCTCTAAGTAACTGCTGTGCCCATTGGCCTTGTCTCCTAAATATCCAGTCCATGCTCTTCCACTGGATATTAACATGCATTTGGGAGAATTGGGGAACTGACCCTAGTTTTAACAAAGGCCTGTTCAGTTATAAGGTTTTCTCATTCCCTTCACCAGTGACTGGTGTTGGAACGAATATATGACTCAACCTGGCACAGGAAGCATTTACTGGAGGCTGTGGCTTCGCCAGACATAAAAATGTCGCCTGTCCTTTGACTTCGAGGGGAATCAGCTGAATGCTGTGGATGGTTGGATGGCAGAGGGGAAGCTGAGCCCACAATGGCATTGTTAAACTCCTGGAGTCAACCTGAAGTGGGTCCTGCCTTAGGATAACCTCCTGTGAGACCTAATTAAATGGCTTTGTTTTTTCAAACCATTTTAGTTTACTTACTTGCTGCTAAAGCATCCTAAAACTACCAAAATCTACTTAAAATACGGAATTTGTCTTTTAAATTACAACAATTTGATGTAAACAGATGAGATTAGCTTTTTAAGGAACACGGAGTTTCCTGATGAAGAAATGGACGAATGAATGAATGAATAAAAGCCTGTCTAATCACCAAGTTTTATTCATTAATTCTTCAAGCCTTAGTTGAGTGTCCACTTTGGGTCTAGCACTGTACTAGACAGTGAAGGTATGTGGATAAATAATACGTCGCCCTCAAATTGCTCATATCTGCTAGAAGATACGGATGCAGAAAAAGAACATGGAAGTACAATGTGGTAACTGCGATAATGGAGCTGTGCAAATATTCCTGTGTTCCAGAGAAGTGATGATGCCAGAGCTGTGATTTATAAGATAACTGGGAGCTAAACTAAGTCAGGTAGAAAGGAAGCAAATGAGCATCCCAGGCTTTGGAGACACTGTGAACAAAGGCAGGGCATCCATCACTCAGACTATAATGTGAATGATCACATTTAGAGTTGTCCAGTGTACAACCTAGCAACTGCAGGACTCAACCCTGAATAAAGGCACAGGAAAATAGAAAATAGTGTGAGAATTCACAGAACTACAAACTGTCACTCTTGCTGCAATGGCAGACAGGAGATGAGGTTAGAGAGGCGCTCAGAAATATGTATTCTTCTTGTAGAGTCACTTTATATAAGATGTTAAGGAAACTGAACTTTACCTCATAAGTTAGTATTTCTCATAAAGTATGTATATTAGCATCACCTGGTGAACATTTTTCAAATGCAGACTTGCAGGCCCAACTCCCAGAGATTGATCTGGTAAATTGGGTGGGACCAGATTTAACCAGACCTCCAGTTGCTTCTTCTACCTCCTAGAATTGAAGAAAAAGTGGTGAAGGTGATGTGGTGTCACTGAAGGAGGTCAGTCAATGGGGTGACAGTCAAATTCGTTTCAGAAAAAGGCCATTTTTGCTGCTGTTGGAGGAATGGATTGGGAGCTGGCAGAGTGGAGGCAGTTGGGAAGATGTGCAGTAATTCAGATGAAACATGAGGAGACAAGGACAGTAGGGAGGGAGAGGGGGCCAAAGATTTATGTAGCTCCTTGGCCAGATCAGATGGCCTCCGGGCCAGAGGAGCACTGTGACCCTCACTTGTTTTCTGGATGGAGAGCCTTGTTTAGGAAACTCCTTGCAAGTGGGCAGAGAGTGCCAGAAGCCTGTGTGACGTCTCGTGAAATTGCTACAGCAACTGACTTCATGGTTCCTGCTGAGGAGACGCCTGTTCTAGGAATTGAGGCTGAGGGAGTCATTAAGCACTGTGGTCCCAGGCACCATAAGCCTTTCCTCCTATCCCCCTACCCCCTAGCCCCCCCCCCCCCCCAGGGGCCACAAACAGACAAACCTCACATACGACCCAAGATATTTGCAAAATGCCCCTTCAACTGCCAATTGGAATAGTACACACTGAGTAGTTAAGTGTTGTAAAGACTAGAGGCACCAAGAAAGGAAAGAAAGGAGGCTGGGAAGATAGAAAGAGTAATGAAACCCGCAGCTTTCATCAGACCTTCTTTTTCCCCCCCTGGCAGCTGGTGAACTGGTTGAGGAGATGAATGAACTCATTCAGTAATCCACAACCAAGTGTTTAAACACAGCTCCAAACAGCACTCTGCCACATGCTAACTGTATGACCTGAGGTGACTTATCTAATCTTTCTGTTCCTCAGTTTCCTTGTCTGTAAAATGAGAATAATAATTGTACCACCTCAGAGGGTAGCTATGTGTAATAAATGAGTTCATGTTTGTAAAGTTCTTAGAAGAGTGTAAGCACATTGTGTAACAGAGGTGCAACACTTTGCAAGCCCTTGGAAGTGCTTATTTAAATTTAAATACATTTAGTAAATCACATTTAAGATAAATTAAATCCAAATTTGAATAAAATATGCTCATTATGTCTGTAATGACTGGCCAGGGCCTGTGTTGAGCCAGGGTCTCTGCTTTCGAGACTTCACTTCCCTGCTGGGACTGATGCAGTAGTTCATAGGGTCTAGTACCATATGGACAGCCATGACCATAGCCATAGAGAAATCTAGGCCTACATTCACAAGGCCATTTTTCAGCCTCTTACAGAGACTCCAGTGTCATTATAGTTCTTATCTTGTTGAAAGCACCTGACTCTTTCATCTCCCCATGAGTTTCCAGTCTCTTGTATTTTAACCTGTGGTTTCCAGCCCTCTTTCCACTGGTTAAATTTCTAAACATACAGGAAAAAATATTTATCAACACACCTATTATTCTAGCTCCAAAATGAGCTTTTCCATTCTCCCTTCCACAGTGATATTTCTACAAAAAACGATTATTTGTGTTTTATGGTTCTACTCAAAGGATAACAGAATTTTGTGTATATATATATGAGGCTCTGAGATACTGTCAGAAGAAAAAACTGCCTATAAACAAAAGGAAAGTCTTAAGTTAAAAGTTTAACTCTTGGAGGCCAGCCTGTTAAGTTCACATGCTCCACTTTGGCGGCCCAGGATTCACAGGTTCGGGTGTGGCCCTATGCATTACTCATCAAGCCATGCTGTGATGGCATCCCACATACAAAAAAATAGAGGAAGATTGGCACAGATGTTAGCTCAGCAACAATCTTCCTCAAGCAAAAAGTGGAAGATTGGCAACAGATGTTAGCTCAGGGCCAATCTTCCTCAAGCAAACAGAGGAAGATTGGCAACAGATGTTAGCTCAGGGACAGCCTTCCTCTCACACACACACAAAAATTTAATTCTTAATTCCATTTCAAAGAACCGTGAGTGGGAGCAGAGTTAATTCTCTTATTTCTGAAGGAGAGTTAGATGTTCAGACACTGCCCACCAAGCTACACTTGACTTTGGGAATGTATTTTATTACAATAGGGAAACATCAACAAAACATCTAACCCCTTTTCAGGCTGAAAGACATTTGTCACACTAGGAGGGAGCATTCTACAGAACAAGTTTCTCAAAGTGTGGTCTTTGGACTGTGTATATCAGAAACTCCTAAAATATCGATTGAAATTTCCAAGGCTCTACCTCAGGCCTGAGGAAGCAGTTCTCTGGGGTGGATCCAAGGCCCCCACTATCCAGGCTTACCGGCTAATTTTGTGCACACTGAAGTTGGTTTATTTTTTTTAAAAGATTGGCCCTCAGCTAAGATCTTTTGCCAATCTTCTTTTTCTTCTTCTTGTTCTTCTCCCCAAAGCCCCCCAGTACATAGTGTATACTCTAGGTGTAGGTCCTTATAATTCTGCTATGTGGGACGCCACCTCAGTGTGGCTTGACGAGTGGCGCCATGTCCACGCCCAGGATCCAAACCCTCGAAACCCTTGGCCACCGCCAGAGCAGAGCTTGAGAATTTAACCACTTGGCCGCAGGGTGGCCGCCACACTAAAGTTTTTGAACATGCCACTGAAGCCCTCGGTGAATGTTACCTCAATGGTTCTGATAGTTAAACTGAGCAAAGCAGTCCATGAGGGCCAAAGTTTCAGAATTAGGGTAATCTTGGGAGAAGAAAGCCTCTATACTTAAGCGTGATATTGTGATTTATAATAAGAAATATATATTTGGTCTTCATCCTTTCTGGCACAGAGCTCCTAAAACCCTTGGAATTTCCTAAATGATGAGTGTGATAAAGTTGTCTTTTGTTGTGTCAATGAGGTAACTTTGGGAAAGCACCTAAGGATGGGGGTTGCTTGCCAGGGGAGCCAACTGAGTGATAAAGGAACTTTCAGGCCCACCCCTGACCTGGTGGGAGGGAAGAGAGCCTAGAGGTTGAATCAGTCGCCAGTGGCCAGTGATTTAATCAATCATGCCTACTTAATGATTGATTAATGATTTAATCAATGATGCCTACTTAACTCCCAAAACCCCCAAAAGGACAGGGTCCAGAGAGCTTCTGGGCTGGTGAACACATGGAAATTCCTGGAGAGGATGGCACTCTGAGAGGGCATGGGAACTCTGCGCCCTTTCCTCACACCCTGCCCTATGCATCCCTCCCCTCTGTCTGTTCATCTCTATCCTTTATCAGATCCTTTTATAATCAACCAGTAATCCAGTAAGTAAAACCTTTCTCTGAGTTCTGTGATCCGCTCTAGTAAACTAATTGAACCCAAAAAGGGGGTTGTGGGAACCTCTGAATTATAGCCATTCAGTCACAAGTAGATTAACAACCTGGACTTGCTACTGGCATCTTAAGTCCAAGGAGGGGGTCATTGGAACCTCCAGTCTGTAGCCAGTCAGTCAGAAGCACAGGTAACAATCTGGGCTTGCGACTGGTGTGTAAAGGCAGGAGCAAGGGCCGTCTTGTAGACCTGAACCCTTAACCTGTGGGATGATGCTATCTCCAGGTAGACAGTGTCAGAATTGAGTTGACATCTTGGACACCTTGCTGGTGTCCAAGAACTGCTTGTTGGTGTGGGGAATCCCTCCCCCACCATGTTGGAATTGGGTCCAGGAACCCAAAAGACTAAGATACTTGTGTATAAATAAGTATTAAACTTAAGGGAATTATAATGCAAGAAAAGTGATACAGAAAATGAATTAATTACTAGAAAATAGATCCATAACAAGTTATGGATAATTTGAAGGCTGAACCGTATAGCCTTTGAAGATCACATCTGCCACAAAATGTCCCTTGGAGATGCTGTCAGAAATAGACTCCCAGGATGCTCGCACTTGGTATTTTGAGGATATGGCAAACTTGATACCATGCTATTCATTCCCCCATTCGATTACAAATTCTCTGGGATAGAAACCACGCCTCTTGTATTCTTTGTGTCTCTGGGGACTGATCCAATGCCTGTTAATGATAGTAATAATAGACATCAGCTAAATGTTGAGCACATACTGACTGCTCAGTAAATGTTTCCCGAAATGAATTTGGGAAAAGGATCACTTTGTTGAGAAGAGTCTACTGTAAAGGAGAAAACCCAACATAGCTCAGCGAAACATTAAGGTGAATTTATAAAAGCACACACATTGTTGTTATTCAATGAATCCTTGACATTTCACTAAAAATGTCGGTCAACTTCTCACTTTTCCATTCCGTCATGCCAGGATTGCATGCAATTTTGTTTACAAAGGTTTGTCACTGGCTCTCCCTGTGTCCTTGGTCTTGTCCCTCTACAGTACCCAGAATTTTGCTAACCTTCAACTCATTTAGTAATACAATATACTGAATTTTCACAATACTGAACTCTGTTTTATAAAGTACACTTTAAACTTCTTTCTTGATTTATTTTTATCTATAGGGCTATGTCTTAGTTTATTTCAAAATGACTAGAGCTTAAAAATATTTCTTTAAAACAAGTTCTTCTTTTCATCAGCTCCACTGCAATATTAAAATACAAAAGAAGGTCTTCCATTGGTTAGAACAGCCCCTGGCATCTGGCAGGCTGACATATTTCGTAGGTAAAACAAAAGAGCACATGCTCTGTCCTCTAAAAATCACATGTGTTAATGAGAAGAGAAAACATATTTGGGCAAATTTTATCTCCCATGGTGCCTGATGCCTTTTGGGGAGTGAGTTTCACTATTTTTGCAAAATCTTTACTTCTGTTTCTAAAAGAGAAGTTTGTAAAAGCAGATTTTACACATTGAAAGAGCTTTTAACATTGTTATGAATTACGTGGTAATATGAGCTAAGGACAAATGAATGAAAAACACATAGATTAACAATCCTGTCAATTCTATATGTGTTTTAAAATTAAGAGAAAAAAATACATTGTGATACAACACATGGAGAGCTTTTACTGAACTAAAATTGTATTGGGGATGTAATTGACAGGGTTCAGGAGGCCCCTGGGATAAAGGCTTTTAGTACTTTTTTCCACAGCTGTAAATTTTAAACAATACAACGTGAGCCTCTTTGTTATATAAGCATGCAAAAAATGGTTATTTGTGTAGAAAGAATAATCTAAAGAAATCAACCTTACTTAGAGTCAGTTTATTGAGTAGGCCTATGAAAGGGAAATGGACAATGGGATCATAAAATGCCACATTAGAAAAGTCCCTAGAGATTATCCATAACCCTTTCATTCTGACTTGGGGCCAAAGATGATAAATTACTTGCCTGAGATTATACAACAGATAAAAGTTAGAATTAGGTCTGGTTTGAAACTCATGATTTTAGTTCCCGATAGAAAAGAATTATTAGGCAATGAAATTGTCAGAAGTGCTTGCTATTACTCAAAGTTTTCTCTCTGAACCAGAGAACTCTGCAGCAGCTACTTAACTAAATGACAATCTTCCCTCTATGCAAAGTAGCTATATGATGCAAATATTTTTTTTTAATTTACAATGTTATGAAATAGCTCTGAATAGTTACTATTTCAGCACTGGATCCTGGGTCAAAGGGAAATGAAAAGACTTGAATAAATTACACAAGACAGTCCAAAAACATGATTTCTATTCTAAAAGAAGAACAAGGAGCGTTCAGGAGCCGGGATGAGACAAGACCAGGCTGCCACCTCGTCTCAGTGTGACCTTGGGCAGGGTTTTGCTTTGAGGCTCAGATTTCTCATGCCACCTCCTAGGACTAAAATAATCCGGAAGAAACATTGAATGGGGAACCAATCTAAAAAGGATTTGGGTGATACAAATGTAGTATGAATGCTATTTTACACTAATTAGATATATATGTATTATACTAATTAATAGCATGTAGTGGTATAGTAGAATGCTAAATATTATTTATATTTATATTACACTAATACTGTTTTAAATGCTTGTACAGTCAATGTTTTTTGTTGTTATAAAGTCAATAGTAGTAGTAACTCTAAACAAAATCTTTGTAGAGACAGAGGTGTCATTTTTGAGGAATTCTAGAGGACTAATGAGATGACCGAAGGGTAGAAAATGGATGCCAGAGGTCTAGTCACAAGACAATTCCTCTATAGTTACAACACCTTGTGCTTCAATTCTTCCAAATACCTTCAGCATCTTTCCACTTACATGCCCCATTGCCCCAATCTCAATATGTACAAAACCACATTTCCTCTTGTTCTCTGAACCTCTATCTCCTGCCGTTATTAGTGATCTTATCAGTTACCTACTCTCAGCCTGGACACCTACTTGGTTTCATCTTCCACTTCATCTTGTCCTCTGCCCTTCTGTGTCTAGTGGATCAGCAAGTTCTATTGCTTTTTTGAGATTGAGGTGAGATTCACACAACATAAAGTTAGGAAGTTTAAAATTACAATTCAGTGGCATTTAGTCCATTCATAGCGTTCTACCACCACCACCTTTATCAAGTTTCAAAACACTTTCATTGCTCCAAAGAGAATCCATATACTTTTAAGCCGTCAGTCCCTATTTCCCCTACCCCTAGTCCCTGGAAACCACCAGCTGCTTTGTGTCTTTATGGACCCACCTACTCTCGATATTTTCTATCAATGGAGTCTTACAATATGAGGCCTTCTGTGTCTGGCTTATTTCACTGAGCATAATGTTTCTGAGGTTTATCCATGTTGTAGAATCTATTAGTATTTCATTCCTTTTTATGGCTGAATAATATTGCATTTTATGGATTATCACATTTTGTTTATCCATTCATCTATTGATGGACACTTGGGCTGTTTCCTCCTTTTGGCTATAATGAATAGCCCTGCTAGGAACATTCATGCACAAGTATTTGTTTGAGTATCTATTTTCAATTTGTAGGGGAACAGAATTTGCCACCCCAAAATGTGTCTCCTTGGCTCAATTATTTTGGACTGATTATTTTTAAGAGCAAACAACACAGGTAAAAACTTTGACCTTCCCCTAAGAGAATTTAAGATAGAAGGCCTGCTCCAGGAAGGAGCTATCACCATAGATAACTATAGTATGATATGAACTGGATGTGATAGACAGGGAGGAACCTAGCAAGGCCCATTTGATCAAAGTCCTCTCCATGTCCCATTGTCTTTGCAAGGCGTAGCAAACATTTGCTTACCAAACATTTGTTTTCCCTCTCCATGTGAATTGCCTTCCTCCCCTTTCAAGTCTCAAACCACTACTACCAATATTCTTCTTTGTTTTTAACTAAAGATGGCATTTAAGGTGGTGGCTTTGGCCATTTTGGCAAGTTATTCAATTTCCCTGGTTTTCTCCCAGGTATCCATGTTATTAAACTTGGTTGATTTTCTCCTGTTATTCTGTCTCATGTCAATTTAATTCTTAGACCAGCCAGAAGAACCTAGAAGAGTAGAGGAATATTTCTTTCTCCCCTACAAATTCTTTTGGGTATATACTCTTAGAGTTCTTCAGAGAAATAGAGCCAATAGGTTCCCTCCATGTGTAGACATATATATACAGAGAGGTTTATTTTAAGGAATTTGACTCACCTGATTGTGGGAATCGGTAAGTCCAAAATTTGTAGGGCAGGTCAGAGGTTGGAAGTTCAGATAAGAGTTGATATTGTAATTTTGAATTTAGATTTTGCAGGCCAGCAGGCTGGAAACTCAGGGAAGATTTGTTTCTATGTTGCATACTTGAGGAGAATTCTTTCTTCTCTGGGAATCCTGTCTTTGCTCTTAATGCCTTCAACTGATTGGATGAGGCCCACCCCCATTTTAGAGGGTAATCTGTTTTACTCAAAGTTTACTGATTTAAATGTTATTTATATCTGAAAAATACTGTCACAGCAACATCTAGATTGGTGTTTGGCCAAATAACTGGGCACCACTGCATGGCCAAGTTGATGTATAAAATTAACCATCACATAAACCTAGAAATAGAATTGCTGGGTCATATGGTAATTCTACATTTCACTTCTGAGGACTCGCCATACTGTTCTCCACAGCAGCTGCACCATTTTGCATCCCCACCAGCAATGCGCAAGGGTCCAATTTCTCCACATCCTCTCCAACACTTGTTATTTTCTGTAGTTTTTATTAAAGCCATCTTAATGCAGGGGAAGTGGCCTGATTACTTTTTATTATGCCTTTAGGATCACTAAATATTTGTTCTTGGAACTCCACTAAAAACTCCACTTTTGGATGACATAGGAGGTTCTGGGGCTGTGGACCAGAGGAACTCTTTTAGTTGATAATCCAAGCATCCTCTGGTGAGGCTACATTTCAATAATTACTGCAGTGTACATTGTGAGCAGGGAAACACTTCTTCCTAACTTCTGGTGTTTCCCTCCATGTAAAGAAACTTAACATGGCTTAAAACTCATAGCCATTCTGCACCCTCTTACACATAACTAATGCTTGAGCTTGATCGGAAGAAGGAAGTAGGAGTCACTGAGATTCTGCCTTTGTTTTTTTCTTAAGAGTTACTTGCCTGTGGAGAGTCAGTCTTGCCTCTGCTCCTCTAGCAAAGGGCCCATCCCTGCAGGTGGGGATTCCCCAGAATCTCCATGCCAATTCACATCTGCCTAACCTTGGGGTTCAGTGTGAGAAATCTCACATGCTTGCCAATGCATGCCAGATTTTCTAAGAGAATCTCTTTACCAAAGATGTTATTTCTCTATCTGCTGATCCTTTTGTCTTATCTCAATCACTTTGGAACTTAGGTTGAGTAAAGGGATGTTCTTTATTGTATCCATTACTTGAAGACATCTCTATAAAATAACTTATATCATTATTTTACTTTTATTCTATGACTAATCTGATCTTGCTATAGTATAAGAATATATGCATTTTTTGAATATATTTTATGAATGTGAGAGATTCACCTCATTGGTTGATACCACTGAATGAAGAATTGATTCCTAGGTACTTAAGCTGTTGGGTTAATGCACCTAGTGTCACATTATCAAAAGATGGATCAAGTCTGAACTTCGTACAAGTATTATGGTTATTGTTGTTTAATTTTTTAAAATTATTTTTGTGGGATTGGCAAAATGGCCTGGTATGAGATTTTTCTCTTCTAAAATCAAAATGCTACTTTTCTGAAACAAAATAAAGAATATAGAAAATATTAAGAAAATGAAAGGGTTCACAAGATTTGTGGTCAAGGCAAGGAAATCTTAAGGGGAGAAGTGGCTTTGGTTAAGTAAATCTTTGATTTATTCAGTTTGAACTGATCCTTCATAGTGTTAATTCTTAAAACTCTTGTAATTTTATAAGAACTGTTTCTTCACTCATTTCCTCATATCATTATTTTTTCTATCACCACTAATTATGCTTTTCTGGTCCTTTTGTGGTGCTTCCAAGTTGATGAATAAGTGTGTATCTCTCCCCTTTGGCTATTTTCCTCTGGTGATAAGGTCTTTGTTTAACTAAGATAATTCTCCAGACAGACCATTAATGATGTGCATGGCAGTGTGTGCTTCAGAATACCCAGATGGTCAGGTATCTTACTGTGAATTTTCTTGCAAAACTTCAAGTTTAGGTTTCTAAACAGATAAACATTTCTCAGAGCCAGTCAGTCTGCATATTTGTGTCCTGTGTGTAAATACCTTCACACATTCCAGATTATTCTATTTCAAGGCCATTATAATTTTCACCATGAGTATCTGACGCATGAGATTACAAAAATTTTGTTCCAGGAACACTGCCAGCCTAAGAATTAATTATAGGCAAAACAAAACAACTTCACTGAGTTGTGTATGTATATTGAACCCAATCTATCGTTGTTGAAAGAGTATCTCAACTTGCTGTTAATCATTCCCTATTATCTATTTTGAGGTTTGAATTTTATTTTTATAATATTTTTAATTATTTTATTACTGTATTAAGCAATAATATTAGAACCAAGTTCCTAAGTTTATAGTAGGGATTCAATGAGTTAATACACAGAAAGTATTTAGAACATTGTTTAACTGTCATTGTTACTATTAGCCTTAACTTTGGGAGGTAGATTATATTATTGTATTTAATCTTGAGGTTAAAAGTGTGAGCCTGAGTTTTAACCCAGACTTACCAGCCACATGAGTGTATTGCTGAGCTTGGGTTGCCATAAACAAAATAGCCTGGGTGTCTTAAATAACAGACATTTATTTTCTCACTGTTCTGGAGGCTGGAGGTCCGAGGTCAGGGTCCAGCAGAGTCAGTTTCTAGTGAGACTGCTCTTCCTGGCTTACAGACAGCCAACTTTTCCTTAGGTGCTTGCATGATGTCTTCTTTGTAAGAGCCCCTTCAGGAGCAAAGCAAGCTCTGGCGTTTCCTTTTATAAGGGCACTAATCTCATCACCAGAACCCCACCCTCATGAGGTCATCTAAACCTAAATATCTCCCCAAAGCCCACCTCCAAACATCATCACGTTGGGGTTAGTACTTCAATATATGAATTTTGTGGGGCATACAGTTCACTCCATATCAATGACCCTGGACAATATTTATCCTCTCTAAGCTGAGTTTCTCAAGTTGTGAAATGTGGGTTAGAACACAACAGAGTCATTGTGAAATTTAAATGATTATTTTCTTCTGCTGCTTGTTTGTGTTGTTTTGTAAGGATTTTCCCTACACAGACATGTATTGTTTTCATTGTAAGAAAAAATAATTGAACCCAGCCCGGTGGTGTAGTGGTTAAGTTTGCACACTCTGCTTTGGCAGCCCAGGGTTTACAGATTGGATCCCGGGCATGGAAACATGCCACTCATCAAGCTATGCTGTGGCAGCATCCCACACACAAAATAGAGGAAGATTAGCACAGATATTAGCTCAGAGCCAATCTTCTTCACCAAAAAAAAGAAAAAAAAAAGAAAGAAAAAAGAATAAAACACGAACTCTGAAGAGGAAAGGAATTCTCTCTCTTCTGTGCTTATTGGCTTTTTGTTCTGCCTGTCTTTTGCTTTTGAAATCCTTCCTGATGTAGTCTCAGCCTATCTTTTCAGCCATAATTCCCCTCTACTTCCCCCATGCAATGTACCTTCCAGGCAAATAAGACTACTCTTTGCTTCCATGTTCTATGTCTGCTTACCTAGAATATGCTATTTAACCAAATCTAGTTGATGAAATTTCACCTCTGTAAAACTTTTCTAAATCTCTCTCTAAAAAGAAAGTCTCTCCTTAGAGCACCAACAGCACTTTGGGCCATTCTTATAAACATTTTTCATCTGCTTTGTATTATAGTTAGTTCTGTGCATTCACAGCTTATGTCCCTATTGGGGAAAAGCAATTTGAGTGAAATACAAACCACATTATCTTGCACAGAATTTAGCACATAGTAACCATTTGCTTCAAAAATGAATTGAAACAAGTGCAAGGGCAGGTGCTGGAGTGAAATTTCCCTTTGTACTTTTAATGCAAAAAGAGATGGTCGTATTCATTACAAAGAAGATAAGACCATAAATGGAATGGCTTACTCAAGAGAAAAAAATGTTGAGTACTAAAGTAGCAGTAATTATACACACAATGATGTGTTGATTTAAATTATAGTCAAGTATTCATTAAAGTCCCTGAAGATCAGTATCAGGCAACTCTTCATTCACTGAGGTTGCTATTGTACTTAAATATAATAAAAATACCTTTTACATTTGTCCAGCACTTAAGAGTTTACAAAGTCCTTTCATGTCTATGATCTCATTTGATCATCACATCAGCCCTGTGAGATGGACAAAAGAACTATTTTTATAGCAGCTCTACAGAACAAAATTCAAGTTTGAAAGGATGTAATTTGTTCAAGGTCACAAGCTAACACACACTGAAACCAGGACTAAATCACGTTTTTTTACTCCTGGTTTGCTCTCTATAAAACAACATGTTATCTCCCACTATACAGATTGTCTTAAAAACTGTTCCATAATCTCTATATATTTTAATAAATTAGATGCGTTCCTTCCGCTATCCTCCTCGCCTTAATCAGCATGTGAATTTTTGCTAGACTCCAAGTCTTCATTGGATTAAGTCTTCAGTAGAACAGATTTTATTTGATTGCAAAATGCTCAGAGAAAATCCTAATATGATTAGGTCAATAATTTTTTTCCAGACTGGTTTTCTATTACTTCAGTAAACTGCGGTACTGCATTTCCCAAGTGTATTTCATTTGTAAAAACACGTCATCTCCCTATTCATTCTCTATTTATTCAACAAAATCCTGAAATCCAGTTAAATAGCTTTAATTTTACAAAAATTCTGGCATTGCTTCCCTGCAGAACACATCAGTTAAAATGAACTTGAAGCATGACATAGCACATACTAGTTTGTGTCTTATTAGAATTTAACAATATCCAATCAAAGCATCTAAATTTCATACACTTTAAGCATTTCTTATTGGTTTATTTGCTATAATTGGCTTGTTTGGCTCTGGGTTATTGTGTCTTTTCGTATTTCCTTATAAAATGTTATCAAGCTTTGTAACCAAAATTACTGCTTGTTTGGTAAATAATACTAATTATAATTCCCACTGAGTGATAACTTTGGTTATATTTCCCTAAGGAAAACTCACTATTATTTAAGATTATTTTAGAATCCTTAAAGTACCCCAGTTAAATACACGCAGATGGAATTCGTTATGTGATTGCCTCTGGAAGACAATGTTTGGTTCATTTATGTTGTGTTGCAGTGAATGCTATGGTTGATTCCATTTCACGTGACTCTAAGTTTTCACGCGTATGGCCCTCTGCTGGGAAAGGCAGTGCGAGGCTTTTAGACTTTCCCCAGTACCAACAACCTCATCCCGGTGGTGAAGAGGCTTGCTCTGTGCTTAAAAGCCTTTGGCTTGGCTTCTCGCCATAACAGCAATTAGGGCTTGTTTCTCCAGTGTTGGTGTCGTGTCAGGGTGCCAGTTTATGACAGGGAAAGAAAGCCCTTCAGATTATAAGTGCTACTTCATTTAGATTCCAAGATCATAGCTTTCCATTGAGTTTCCTGTGAAATTGTATCTGCTTTATTCTGGAGCCAAAGCTCTTAGTGACAGACTTCCAAGAGGCATTTTGCAAAAATAGTGTAATACTCTTTTAGGCGGTGAATGAAAATAGGTGTGGCCCAAGTTCGTGATGTTCTGAATGTTGTGTTGTGGCTGGGTTACTTTAAAGACACCAAGTTAACACCTTGTAAGAGCAGTACATGGTAGAAAGGCTGAAAGGTTCTAGTGACGTAGAGTAGTCAGCGTATCTGCGAAACCACGGTAGCAGCCCTGCAAACCTGGGGACAAGGTGGCAGGATGACACTGAGCTGGAGAAGCTGAATCTCAACCAGCATCTAATTCTACAACTACAAGGTACCATCCTTTCCCACTTGGCTCATTCCTCCCAAAGCCTGCACCTGAACCATACATGATGAAAACCTGTTATACTGAGTGTATCATTCTAGTGGAAGATGGAAAAGGTCCTTTGTAAACCAATGGTACCTAGAATATTATGGCCTTTGAAATTCCGTATTTAACTAGAACACCATTCTAAATGGAAAATGAATTTGGGATTTTGATGAAATATAAACTCCATCCAATTGTTGGAGAGACTACACACAGACTGAAATTGATAACACACATCCAGATGTGCAATTGGAAATGCATGTTGTGTATACTATATCACATAAACAAACTAATTTTAACAAATTAAAAAACATGGACTGAATCACAGCTGCCATTTAAGTGGCTTTCTTAGAATAGCAATCCATATTTATTTTTATAATGCTTTTTGAAAGAGAAAACTATTGTTAATCTTCAAAGATGTTGGAGATATTATTTTAAGATTGAACCACAAGCACGTGTAACAACTTCAAGGTTACATGACCAAAGCACGGGTCCTCTAGAAACTCTGTTACCCACATGGAAAAAAAGTAAATTGCAGGAACATGTGGAGTTTGGTTAGACTTTGTATAGCCTCACAAGTCTTGGAAGGTAGTGGTGAAAGTTTAATTCTTTAAAAGTCATATTTAGATATTCCAGCATGATTTTCATTACCAAGATGTTTATTGATTACCAAATTATGTGTATATTTTACTGAAAACGTTGAAAGCCGTTAGACATGGTTAATGTCTACTCAAACCCAAAGATGACCTCTGAGACGGCCCCACGATGGCCTCCATTGAACTTCGCCTCTGGGTATTCTTGGATATTGTGAAAATGACAGTGTGTGACTTTCAAGGATAGGTCATTAAAGACATTGCAATATCTGCCTCACTGTCTTGTATTACTCTGGGGAAATCCAGGTGCCATGTTATGAGGACATTCAAGCAACCTTCCGGAGATGTCCACTTGGGGAGGAACTGAGGCCTTCTGCCAACAACCAGCATTAACTTGCTAGCCATGTGAGTGAGTCACCTTGGAAGTGGGTCCTCCAGCCCCAGTCACGTTCAGGTGACTACGGTCCTGGTTGACTTCTTGACCACAAACTAAGAAGAGACTGTAAGCCAGTTCCACTTAGCAGAGCTGCTCCCTAATTCCTGGCTCACAGAGACTGTGTGAAATAATACACGTTTATTGTTTTAAGACACTAAGTTTTGGGATAAAAGTTCATGCAGCAAGAGATAACTAACACAGATGTGTAAAATATTGCTCTCCACACCCTAGTTTATCAAAAATTTCCTTCTGGCAGAGACTCTCCCAGACTTTTTTCAAAATATTAGATTCTAGGTAATAGAAGAGAACTAATGGTAAAAATGGGGACAATGAAGCACCGTTCCAACTCCACTTTAGTAACTTGGTCCTGGGGATTAGAGGAATCAGAAACATCCTGCTGGTTACTCAGCTTTCCTCACTCTCTGTGGTTCTGAACACCATTTAAATGGCACCTGAATTGCAAGATTAGAAATTTTTGTTCTTCAATTAAATAAACAATGTATCCCAAACATTTTTTCTTGAGTGCCCTAAATTTCCAGCTACATCATTGGATAATTCAGAAGTGAAAGGGCCAGTGAGGTGGTAAATATTTAACAACATTTCATTGAAAATGGCAGAGGAGAGCAATATAAGGGTTTAGTCAGGGCCTAAGATTCAAGAAGACGGACCCATTTCAAGCTTACCTCAGAGCCCTTAGCCCTTACCTCACATGCTAGGCAGCACACTTGCAGAGTTGCAAGGCATGGTACAGGAGCTGTGCCAGGCCAGGCCAGGGCTGTAAGCACAATGGGCCCTGTAGAAGGCACAGGGGATGTGTAGTGACAAATCAAAGAGAAGATACTGCAGAAGGAAACTTGAGAGCTGAGAAACACTTCTTTTCGGATTTGAACAGTCCATCGCTGAAAGAGGCCTAAACTTGAAGACTCTCAAGGAATTGCAGAATGTAGCCACTGCCTGGAACATGGCAAGATCATAACACGTGCAGTTGCCAGGAAGAAAGACTTTCAGAGTACGTGGACAGAAGAGGAGTACAAGCAGGATCCTGTGAAGAGGGGTGGCAGCAGGTGGGTGCCATGTACACACGGAGAACTTTAAAACATCTGAGAAGAGAGCACATGGAGGGAAACTAGAGAAGACACTAGAAAACCTCCCAACAACCAACAGGCTCAGACCCTCACAGCACAATGCTCTTCATCCCCAAAGGAAAGGTTAGTCTTCTAGGGTAAGAATCCTGGTTTTAAGGAGTCCCGGACTGATTATCATTGAATGGCAGTTTTTCAATAGTCAAGCTTGTTAAATTGATTAAAGACACACAAAAAAACAGAAACACTCTTGATATATGAAGACAACAAATGATTGTTTCACATGGCTGAGAACTTCCTCAAGAAGAGAGCTTATCTGTGACATCTTTGGGTGCTCAGCTTCCTGGCATAATCCCTGGCGTATAGATGGTATTCAATAATATTTATTCAAACAGAAAAATGAAATTTTAATAATTTGGTTGGTCAAATGGCTCCATTCATCTTTTTCACTCCCCAGGAGTCTCAGCAGCTAACAAGGTTTTTTGCACCAGGCCTTGGGTTGGTTTCATCTGCTCTTGCCACAGTTGCTGGAAATGTTCCAGCTGGAATAAACAATGGTTTCTCCTCATCCCTCAGGGACTTGGGTTGTTCACATGGGACTGGGCGATCTCTCCAGTCCTGAGCAGCTCTGCTATTAGTTCTATGCCGTTGCTTCATTTCGCAAATGGAAAATCTGAGGATTTCCCTGGGGCACATAGCTAGAGAAAAGTGGAACTGGGTTTGAACACTGACTTCTTGGCTACAGTCCACTCCTCTTACCATCTTACAACCTCATCCATAGACCCATGTCAGCCATGCTTCCGATTCTTGCCTCAAAATCAGTAGTAGGTGACCATGGGGCATGAATTCTTTGTGAAATAGCTGCCTGAGACATCAGTTTGTATTGTGCTTAGATCTGCTAAGTGGGGCAATGGTTGGGAGATTAGTTGACTTCCCTGGGAAATAGTACTTCACTTCCCACACAAACGTTGGCACTGTCGATTCTAGTCTCCTTGGCCATGCTTTTCACTGGCTATAGATATCTGACAAGCTGCTAAGGGGAAAATAAGAAAGGCCACTCTGCTGGCTAATCTGTTTGTCATTCCTCCAGCCACCCGCCATCCCTGCAGATCCACTGTAAGTAGTCTTAGCTCTTCTCCATCTTGCTTTGTGCCCTCTGGGGCAAGACCCCTAAGGCCTACAATCCATAGGATTCTTTGTCCTCTGGCTTCTCTTCAGGTCTAGCAGGAGATCTGAGGGAAGAAGGAGAGATTGGGGTAGTTTTTCCCTTGTTCCCCTCCTGCTTCTGCACCAAGTTCTGGCAGTATCTGTGACCACAGCTCTGTCAAGTTGCCCTCTCTTCCATAGCTCCAGCTCTCAGCTGGCTCTGGAAATACTGTCTCTACGCACTTTATTCTTCGTGCCTGGGAGAGGTAACAGCTTTCTGCTATTGCTAAACCCTGGGAGCCTCCATATCACTTGCCAGTCTCCTTAAGCTGTACATATAGCTCTGTGAGTAGTCTCCTTATTAATCCACTTCTAAGATCCCAGCTGAATGAGCTTTGTGCTTCCTGCCACGACCCCTGCCTAAGATAGTCACTCCAAGAAAAACTCCCCCCAGAGCCTTAAAAAAGCATGGCTTTATAATCAGGATTTCTCAGCCTTAGCATCATTGGTATTTTGGGCTGGATAATCCTTTGTTGTGTGGGACCATCACACGTGTTGTAAGATGTTTAGCAGCATCCCTGGCCTCACCCACTACATGCCAGTAGTATTGTGACAAATAAAAATGTCTTCAGACATTGCCAAATGTCTCGTGAGTGGCAAAATCATCCCCAGTTAAGAACAACTGCTTTATGTTAGTCTTGCCTCTTACAGAGCTTCACCTCTTTATGTCTCAGTTCAAATCCACAGTTTATTTGTGTGACTCTTTAATAATTATAATACCATTTACAATTCGGGTTTTACATATTAACTCATTTGCACTTCATAGAAGTCCTATAAATTAGGCTCAGCCTATGTTAGTGCTGTATGGGACCAAAGGTCAAAGAGGTTATGTGCTTTCTCCGAGAGCACTGGGCTCACAATCAGAGGAAGTTGGACTGAATCTTAACCTTTGGCCTACAGATCCCTTGCTATATCTGGGTGGCTCTCAACTGAGTGATTTGGCTTCTCAGGGTACATTTGGCAATGTCTAGAGACATTTTTAGTTGTCACAGGTGTGCAGGGCATGCCGCTGGTGTTTACCGGATCAAGGCCAGAAATACTGCTTAATATCCTGTAATGCACAAGACAGCCCCCCATGACAAAGACTCATCCTCCCCAAATGTGAATAGTGTTGTGGTTGAGAAACCCTGATCAATCCCCTCTGCTACGCTGCCTCCCTAACCAGCTCGTACTTTTCTCTCACTCTTTCCTACCCTTTGCGCTAGCATGTTCTTTTGCATTTATAAAGATATCTTGAAGGCATAATTGATAGTAGTTCACATTTCAAGGAATCTAAATCATGCCAACTTTAATTTTTAAAATATAATATCCCTGCCTCTCTTCTCTATTTTCTTTAACGTACTTTCTTCTTCCTCGTAGGCTATGTTGGCAAAAAAAAAATGTAGAGAGAAATTTCTATTTTCTTAGTTAGATTTGGAAAGTAATTTTGGAACATGGGACTAACAAAAGGGAAAGAAAAATTGGTAAATACTTTGGAGTTTAAATACAATGTTTATAACTTGATCATTGATGAACTATTTACAAAATATCTTACGGCAGGTATAAAAGTTAATATTTTTCAACCTTGACCTAGAAATATTGCAAACAGGCGGAATAAGAAAAAGAATATTTTCAGTGAGGTTCAAGGGAGGAAACAGGTGTAAGAGATGTGGTATGGAGTGTAGTGTGGTGCTATTATTGTTTTAGCGTCCTTCATCGGCTCTAAACTCTGCTATTTCTATTTTTTATTTTATTTTTAAATTAATACATAGTAACAGACTATTTTGGTGTATTTTAACACATACACTTAATGCATTTTAACACATGTACAAATTTGTGTAAATATATCACAATGAGGGCACAGAAGAGTTGCATCACCCTAAAAATTCTCTCATGCTACCCCATAATAGTCATAGCCTCATCCACCCTTAACCCCCCTGGTAACCGCAAATCTGTTCTTCATCACTATGAAGAATTGAAACACAGAGTATATAACCTTTGAGACTCATTGCTTTCAGCAGCATAATGTCTTGGAGATTAATTTTGTTTATTGTGTGGATCAATAGTTTACTAATTTTTATTGCTGAGTAGCATTCCATTGTATGGATATATCACAGTTTGCTTATTTACCTGTTGAAAGATAGTGGGTTTCCAATTTTTTATTATTATAAACAGAGCTGCTATATATTTTAGTGTACAGGTTTTTGTATGAACATAAATCTTAATTTCTCTAAGGTAAATGCCTAGGAGTGAGATTGTTAGATCATGTGGTAAATGTGTGCTTACCGTTATAAGAAACTGCCAAACTGATTTCCAGAGCAGCTATAACACTCTTCATTTCCATCAGCAGTGGTTGAGTGTTCCAGTTGATCTGTATCTTCACTAGCACTTGGCATTGTCAGAAGTTTTTACTTTAGCCATTCTAGTAGGGATGTAGTGGTATCTCACTGTAGGTTTTATTAAATTTTTTTTTCAAAAGATGCTTCATTTTAAAATAGTTTTAGATATCCCATATACCCCACACCCAGTTTCCCCAGTCGTTAATATCTTATATTCATATGGTATATTTGTCATAATTAATGAACCAATATTGATACATTATTATTAACTAAAGTTCATATCTTATTCATTCAAGTTTCCTTAGTTTTTACCTACTGTCCTTGTCTGTTCCAGGATCTCACCCAGAATACCCCGTTACATTTAGTCATCATGTCTACTTACACTCCTCTTGGCTTTGACAGTTGTCCAAACTTTCTTTGTTTTTGATGACCTTGAAAGTTTTAAGGAATACTGGTCAGATATTTTGTAGAATATTCCTTTATTGAGATTTTTCCTATATTTTCTCATAATTAAATTGGGGTTGTGAAATTTGGGAAGGAAGTCCACAGAGGTTAAATATCATTCTCATCTTATCATATCAAGAGTACATACTATTGAGCCAGCCCTGATGGCCTAGTGGTTCAGGTTTGGCTCTCTCAGAGCTTCGGGCACCCCATTGCAGAACCACACCATCCGCCAGTTGCCATGCTGTGGCGGTGGTGCACATAGAAGAATTAGAAGAACTTACAACCCGGGTATACAACCATGCACTGGGGCTTTGGGGAGGAAAAAAACGAGGAAGATTGGCAACAGATGTAAGCTCAGGGCAAATCTTTCTCTGCAAAAATAAAAATCCTTAGTTTCAAAAAAAAGAGTACATACTATCCACATGACTTGTTACTGTTGATGTTGACCTTGATCATCTGACTTAGGTAGTGTTTGACAAAATTTTCCACTGTAGAATTTCTCTTTTTTTGCCCTTTCTGTAGTGTACTCTTTGGAAGGAATTCTCCATGTGTGGTGCATATTTAAGGAGTGAGGAGCTATGCTCCAATGCTTCCCCTCATTGTCAACCGAGCAGCTATGTAAATTATTTGAATTCTTCTGCATGGGAGATTTGTCCATTCTCCCCTATTTATTTATTTATTTAATCATTTTTCTAAGTATAGACTCATCAATATTTATTTTATACTTTGGGTTAGAACTCAATACTAATTTATTTTTTTTTGCTCGAATTGTCCCAGCTTTGGCCATTGGGAGCTCTTTCAGTTGGCTCCTGTGTCATTGTCATTCTGGGTTGTGTTGTTTTGTTTTGTTTAGCACTTCCTTACTTTATGGTGCCACAAGATGTTCAAGGCTCGTCTTGTATATTTCCTGCCCCAGTTCTAGAATCAGCAATTTCTTCAGGCAGACTTGGTTCCTTTTATTGGTGATGATATGAGAAACCAAGATCTAGATGCTAGGTGTGCTCATTGTTACTAGGGCTTCATTGCTTTTGGGCCCTCTCAGCTGACAGAGTAAGGAAATATTTTTGTGTATACTAACCCATGCTTATATACATATTTATAAATAATTCTATATGTAACCATCTGCATCTTTATAAAGCTAAGCATGAGTTCATACTGATGTCTCTAGCTCTGATCCATTGCCATGTAAATCATTTGAGCTTTCTGCCCCCTACTTATAACCTCCCCACTCCAACAGTGAGAAACCTGTCTCCCAACATCTGCCATCCATTTACTTTTATTGTTTATTTCTAGTATACACGAATAGTGGTTTCAGAATTGTAAACCATGTGAAAGAACTTTATCAGCTAGAGCACAGGGCTTATGCACAGTTTAGTTGGCTTTTTGTCTTATATACTCCACCGATTTCTAAAACCACATAGATTAGAACCTTTTTCCTCCACCCTCTTCAGTGAGGTTGTTTCATACATTTGTAATGTAGTTAGATTTATTTAGGCACAGTTTGCATCCATTCTTGGATACCCCAACCTCCTAAACTTTTCTTATTTACATCATTTAAGATTCATTCTTTCTGCTGTAAGGTTCTATGGATTTTGACAAATGCATAGTCATGTATCCATCATCATAGTATCACACAATGGTCTCATTGTCTTAGAAAATCCCCTGAGCCATTAACTTCCTCATCTCTAAACCCTGGCAACCACTGATCTGTTTACCATCTCTGCAGTTTTGCCTTTCCAGACTGTCATAGAAATGGAATCATAATACTACCTTATTTAATTTATCAATTAAGCATTAATCTTAAATTAGCACTTAAGATTCATGAGTAAAGCTACTATAAACATTCACCTGCAGGTTTTGTTTATACGTACATTTTCAAGTCAGTTGGGTAAATACCTAAGACAGGAATTGCTGGATTACATGATTAGGACTATATTTAGCTTTGTAAGAAACTGCCAAACTGTCTTCCAAATGGCTTCACCAGTTTGCATTCCCGCCAACAACAAATGAAGGTTCTTGTTGCTGCATATCTTCACCAGCAATTGGTATTGTTGGTATTTTGCATTTTGACCATTCTAACAGGTGTGTAGTATCCCTAATTTCTCTCTCTTGTCCATTGTGACACTGTTGTCATTTTATTCATTTCACTTCTCCATATGCTTTAATCACACAATATACTGTTACTATTATTGCTTTCAACAAACAAATATCTTTTAGATCCATTAAAATGAAGAAAACTTAAGATTTTATTTTATCTTTATTTATTACTTCTCTGATGCTCTCTCTTTCTTTAAGTAGATCCAAGTTTCTGACCTATATCATTTTCCTTCTGCCTGAAGAACTTCTTTCAACATTTCTTGCAGGGAAGGTCTGCTGGTGATGAATTCCCTGTTTTTGTTTGTCTGATAAAGTCTTTATTTCTTCTTTACTTTTGAAGAAGAATTTTGCTAGACCAGAATTCTCAGTTGGTGGAGGTTTTTCTTTCAACACTTTAAATTTTTCACTCATTCTCTTCTTTCTTTCAGTTATATTTATCCCCCTTGGTATTATATAAGCTTCTTGGATTTGTGGTTTGGGATCTGTTGTTAATTTTGGGAAGTTCTTGGCCATTATTACTTTAAATACTTTTTTCTCCTCCATTCTTTCTTTCTCTTCCTTCTGCTATTCCAATTGTGTACATGTTATACCCTTAGAAATTGTTCCACGGTTCCTGGATGTTCTATCCTGTTTGTTATGTTTTTGTTTAGTTTTGATTTTTAATTTTATTCTTTGTGTTTCAGCTTGGGAAGTTTCTATTTTCCTACCTTCACACTCACTGATTTTTTTCCCCATGGCCATTGCAAGTATATTGATGAGCCCATGAAGACATTCTTCATTTCTGTTACTACATTTTTGCTTTCTAGCATTTTCTTTTGATTTTTTTTTATCAGAGTGTACATCTCTCTGCTTACATTACCCATCTGTTCTTGTGTGTTGTCTACTTTTGCCACTGGGGCCCTTAACATATTAATCATAGTTATTTAAATTCTTTGTCTCATAATTCCAAAATCCATGTCATATCTGAGACTGGTTCTGATGATTTGCTTTCTCTCTTCAGACTGTGTTTTTCTTGCCTTTTAGCATGCCTTGTAATTTTTTCTTGAAAGCTAATAAATCCTAATGCTTTTCAGCTTTGAGATCTTAGATACATCACCCAGCCACTCTGAACTCCAGGCACCTCATCTCTATAACAACAGGAATAATGCCTACTTATAAAATGGTTGTGAGGATCACTTAAAAACAAGGTCCTGTGCAAAGGATGAGACTTATGGCAGCCAAGGTGGGGTGCATGATTTGACTTTTCATGGAGGTCGCCAGGTTGATCTTAGGAAGTGGCAAATTTTCTCTTTTTCAGGTTTTTATGGCAACTCTCTCTGTTTGGGGGTTACAGAAATGGATAGAGTGCTGAGAATGGAGCACCAAGTCCTACGTACCTATGGAAAGTAACAACCTAATGATGACATATAAAGTATTCAGTCAGCCATCATTCCTAAGTATGGAAATCTGTTTTCTCACACTAAGTGCCAAGACATTTCTTAGAGTTTCCAAAATGCATTTATTTCTGAACAACCTGGGGTCTTCTGTACTAAAGACAAGTGGGATATGATGATAGCCGTGGTGGGGGATTTGGCGTCTGCTGAAAACAGATCAGATACCACCATCCAGTCCATGGTAATTAAAATCGGACCCCTCTGATGAAGAGTACCCCCACAGAGAAAGATATTTTGTAAAAGATTAAAAATAGCCTCTCAGAAAACACACACACCCCAATCATAGTAATTTTGATTTCAGATTCCTTAGTGTGAATTCAAGTAATTTTAAAACTCAGTTCTGTTCCTCTCTATTTCAGTGGAAAGGAAGCTAAGGAGTTACAGGTTTAAGGAAACTCTATAGGAACAGTAGGTTATCTACTGTTAGAGATCACAGTGAGTGCACCTTGTGTGCCAACTTTTCTTAGTGCTGAAAATAGTACCTGTGGTAGGCAGAATAATGGCTCCCCAAAGATGTCCATGTCTTCTGGATCCTGTGAATGTGTTACCTTACATAGCAAAAAGGACCTTGCAGGGGTGATTAACTTAAGGAAATTGAGATGGGAGATTATCCAGGATCCCCGGTGGGCCAAATCTAATCACATGGGTCCTTAAAAGCAGACACCCTTTCCTGGCTGTGGTCATAGGGACATGTGACTACGGAAGGATAGTCAGAGAGACCCAATATTGCTGGTTTTTAAGATGGAGAAAGGAGGCCACGAGCCAAGGAATGTGGGTAGAAGCTGGAAAATGTACAGAAATGGATTCTCCTCTGGGATCTCCCTGGTGTCAGCCTGTTGACACCTTGATTTTAGCCCAGAGAGATCAGCGTCAGACTTCTAACCTACAGAATGGTAAGAATAAATTTATGTTGTTTCAAGCCACTAACTTGTAATTTGTTACAGCCGCAATAGAAAACTAATACAGCACCCATTTTAGGAACTCATTGTATTGTTTGCAATAATTCTACCCCTATGCTAAAGGGAAAGCTTTTGTAGAAGTTCTGCCTGTCAACTGCCAGATCCCAGGACTATATTAGATAGCTTATCAACATGGCATTAGTGTCCTAGAAGTAAGACTGATCATATTTCAATTTTGAATATTAAAACTCCTTTTGAAAAATATCAATTCTGAACCTCATGAGAACTTGCCTATTCACAGCTTTAGCAATACCCATATAGTAGCTAAAGTGATTTCTAGTTTCCGGGAGACAAGACGAACAATGAAGACCTCAGAGTTGTAGAAATGTGTATGCTGTGCTCTAGCTGGCAATCTTTCATATGCTGTTCCTGCCTTACTGTGTGAGTCACTGTATTTGCACATCAATAAGTCTCATGGTCCACTGAAAACATTACAAAGAGAACATGAGAGCAGCAGCGTACTTCCTAGAGCTGAAACCAAACAACAAACAAATGTGCCTGCTATCCTACTGATCACACCAGAGATCAGAGAGGGATAATATTTCAATGTAATTGAAAAACAGCACGTAACACTTTAAGGAAAATGAAATTCTAGGCCTTTATAGCAAATAAAAAGGAAACTACCCAGGATCTAGCAGTCCAAAGAACTAAAAGTTAGAGAGTAAGAGTCATCCAAACACTTCCTTACTTAGTTCTTGGGGGAGTAAGGGGGCGAGTTCAGTAAATCTGCTCCAGAGAAAACTCACAATTTAAATAAGAAATAAGCACATATGCCCACACATCGAATGGCAACTTCATTTGTCGTGAATCCCCAAGAAGTTAATCTTTTGTGAAAATGTTTTTCTCCTTTGCAAAGATTTCTTCTAGAAGACAGTTACTGATAGAAGGACTCTTAGATTAGCACCGGAATTATGGTAACTGAATTTCTGCTGTAAAAGATATTCCTTAGAACAATTTGACATTGTGGATTCCTTAGTGTTGCCATTACCGTTATGGTAATTTAGCGATTTTTGCTTCAAAAATTAAATGAAACCATGTTTGAACTCAACAGGAAATGTGACAAAATAACCAGCAATTATTTTCCCCAAAATGCAATAACTGAAAACACAAAAGCTTAAGTTTCTATAGCAAATGAAAAAAATTCTTTCTTTGTTGAGGATATACGAGCGGTTCACTCTCAATTTTGTATTGTATATTTTTGCAAATACACCTTTTCCTCTATGAATCTTTAGCCTGCTTTTGAGTCTGGATACATGCCATGTTTCTCAGTACTGTCAGCTATTTGTCTGTTAAATGGTCTGAATTCAGAGAGTCTAGGAAAGTCTCAGTCTTTTACTGGATAGTAAAGAGTGAAATAATTTAGAGAATCCATGTTAAAGAGAAATAGAATCCAGCAAATCTAATACTTTTTATTTAGTTCTTGCCACGTTGCTTGGCTTAATCCAAAATGAATTGTGTTAGCACACCTCCAAAGAGGTCAGATAGATGCCCATCAGAAATTAGATTATATGGCCTGTAGGGGGCAGCAGAGGAAGCTAGCTTGTCAACAATCACGCCAATTAGGAAGCTTCAAGCCATTCTATTCTCAATGTAATCATGTGGTTGAGTCCAAATGTAAACATCAGATGCTGACTGAAGTCACAATATCGCTAAGGAAAAACACTCCCCCTTCCCCTTGCCACCAATAGCAGCATACAGAGCTTTGCAGTTATATTTCTTTTCGAGAGTCTACAGTTGGGCTGCAGAGATGTATAGTTATTAACAATTGCACATATGTAAATGAAGGACAAATTCCAAAAAGCATTTTCTAACTGTAAGGTGAACACTCTTTTAGAGAAATGTAAACGCCTTCTTTCATGCCTGGCTAACACTAATTGAGCACTTATTATGTGCAAGACTGTGTTCTAAGCACTTTATAAATACTAACTCCTTATTGCTTATGACAGCACTGTGAGGTAACTATTCTTATCTCGTTTAGCAGATGAAGAAACTGTGGCTCAAAATTATTGCCACTTGCCCTAGGTCATGCAGCTCATGTATGGTAGAGCCAGTAGGGGTGACTAAATATTCTGTGTCTCAATTGCAACAGGAAACTGCCTTCATGAGATGGGGTGGAGGCGGGTGACTCCTTGGCCTTATATTAATGCTGTATGCATTTTTTCTCAGTCATGGGGCTGCAATCATATATTCACAGCCAGGAAACCCATGTTAAAGGTGAATTATGTGATATGTTGGTCTCAAAAAGCTCTTTCGCTCTTCATATTAACAAATCAACATGGAACTCCTGGGAGCTGAGTGAATGCATAGAGAGCCAAACTTTTTACACGCCCTATTTTCAATAGCCACTTAGTCACGAGCAATTCAAAGGAGAAATAAGTGGAGGCTTTTCATTTCCTTCCTTTCTTGATCTAATCATTCAATAAACACTTATAGAGCCTTCCTCTGGGCCAGGAAATGTTCTAGTTTCTGATGATCCAGTAGGGGCTGAGAAACATGTCCTGCCTTCAGAAAGCTCAAAATCTAGTGTGGAAGCCAGAGAAATGGGTAGTTTACAGAGATGTAATATAATATGCTATATTAAAGCAGAATGCTAGGAGCACACATAAGAGGAATGCCTAACTCAGTCTGGGGGAGAAGAAAGATGTCTTAGATGAGACAAAATGATTTTAACTTCTGGAATTTTAAGGTCCTTAGTAAAAACAGGCAAAAATAGCGATGAATTAAAAAGCTCAATTAGATTTTTGGAGCAGATTACTTATGTATGTTTCACAGGCATGGATAAAAACTTTAATTACTAAAATCAACAAATAGAGCTCCATAAGCTCCTCAAGGGAAGGGACTGCATCTCAGACAAATTCACGTTGTCCAGGCCTAACACAACACTGAGTACCCAGTAGGTCACAACAAATGGTAATTGATCTGAATGTGACGGAGACATGGAGTGGTCTCGTTTGAAGCACCACGTTTAAGAAAGAGCTGATCACTAGGGAAGATGCAAAGAATAGTAAAAGAATGACTGAAGTCTACACACCAAGTCTTGACCCTCAATTAAAATTTCTGAGTTTTTCTGCAGAGCTGCTTGACTGCAGGAACTAAAATCCCTGGGGAAGTGGGCTTGTTCTTGAACCTGATCTTCATCAAAAGGTCTCTTGGGGAATATTAAAAAACACCAGTTGTAAGGAACAACTGACAATCTTTTCTTCTCATTTCAGGTAAAGAAGGCTAATGTAGGATAAAAACCATCATAACTCTAAAAAGTGTTTATGGAGAAGAATCATTTGCCTCAAGTTCAATTTAAGAATGAAAACTTAAGCTAGACAGTAGAGTTGAACTTGAAGTGAATTAAAAAAAAATTGAAATGTGTCAAGGTTCCCACTCAGTCTCAGCTAAACCACAGCTGTCCCTTCTCCAATTTTTCTCCCATTAGGAGATTTGGGAGTGAAATGGAAGAATGGGAAAGAGGTCAAGTTTGAAAGGTGAGCATGTACCACAGGAGAAGTCTCTGCAGACTCATTGCAGAATTTAATTCCCACTACAGAACAGGAATATTAGAACATTGCCCTACACCTCCCACACCACCACCCGCCACCAACAGATATAAACAGCTACATGGAAGAAGAAAGCTCTGGACAGTCTGTTAAACGCCAGAACTCTAAAGACTGGGGACACTCTCTTGTTTTAAATTTTTACAGATAAGTTATTTCGGGAAGAAGAAACCAAACACTAGAAGTAGCTGTAGTGTTTTTCTGTCTGTTTTTCATACTGTGTATTATTTTCAAAATTACTCAACTTTTTGAGAAGTAAAAAAGTCAAAAACAATTGAATTTCATAAAAATAAATCCAGTTATGCTAAATTATTACAGGATTCTAGCCTCAGGGCCTGGAATAAATTGAGCCAAGCCCAACATGCTAGGGGAAACAAACCTTTTTAATAAGGATTTAAATAACGTCCGCTAGCATCGTGCAGCTGAAGAGCCACCTCAAGTACCACTGTGGGGACACCGTGCTAAGTGGGAAATGTATCAGGGAAGACTTCGCAGGTTGGAAAGATGTTTCACAACAAAGTTTCCTTTAGACTGGGCTTGCATATGGCACGTACCTAATGCGGTACTGTTCATACATGTTAGATCTGCAGGTTAAGATTTTATAGGAGGATGTTACAGTTTCAAAGCTAGGCATAAACTTAGCAATCAGCTGGTGCCATGAACCATTTTTTAACAGATCTGCATCAACAGAAGTACAGAAATTAAGAGTATGCATTTAGAAATGTTTATAGCAATTTGATAGTTATTTTATATCTGTTGCATCTCATAATAAAAAGAACTGGGGATTAAATTATGCCTGTTTTTAACTTAATTTTCTGGTCATTCATTTTTATTTCATTTCACAAAATTATCAATCCTTGGGAAATTGGAATATTTTAAAAAATGGCCCTTCTACACACAGTTTGAGAACCGTCCTTGGGGTCATGCTAAGTACCCCTGGGTCAGCCTGGGGCATGTGAATGTAGAATGAGGGGCCAGCATGCCCAGCTGCTGGTTCTCCATCCCTTGCTTTGGAAAAGTAGCACACTATTAATCTGTTTTAAATGTTAGGTGTCAGCAGGATGGATGATGGTGACAATGAAAATTACAATGATAATATTCATGTTGGGAAAGAGAAAAGAAAGTCATATGCCTGGTGTAGCTCTTTCTAAACAGAGGGAGAATTTATACTGCTTTTATACCTTCATACTTCTCTCTTTCCACCAATCTGTCTCCAGGGATGGGAGCTCAGCCTAAAGTACGTGATCATGTTGAAAGAGGATTTAGAAGTAATTTCAAAGTTTCTCTCTGTGTTTTGTGCTGTAGATGCACAAAGTAGTTGGTCCTTGCTTGTCAGAGCATCAGAGCTCAATTTGGGCTTGTTAGTGCCATCAAGTCGATTCTGACTCCTAGCATCCCTGTTTACAGCAGAACCCTGCTCGGTCCTTTTTGTGCCATCCTCTCACCTTCTAGCACTATTTCAGACAATGTTCTGCTGCTATTCATAGGGTTTTCATGGTCAATTTTTTCAGAAGCAGGTGGCCAGGTCCTTCTTAGTCTGTATTAGTTGGAAGCTCTGCTGAAACCTGTCGACAATGGGTGACCCTGCTAGTATTTGAAATACCAGTGGCATAGCTTCCAGCATCACAGCAACACGCAGCTACCACAGTGTGACACCCATAGATGGGTGGTGTGGTTCCCTGACCAGGAAATGAACCTGGGCTGTAGTGGTGAGAGTGCTGAGTCTCAACTACTAGACCACTAGGGCCGGCTTCAACTGGGGTAGGGGTTAGAAAATGAAGCTGATCTCCATGAGAAATGGTGGAAATCTGAGGCTTACTGAAGGCTAAGGTGGTAAGGGAGAGAAAGAAAGTTCTGAGAAAATGATCAGAGCCTAGGAGAAATTCTCAGCGGCAGAGAAAGGCTATGGATTTTAGAACTTCAGTGGTATTTAATATTCCATTTTCAATTATTGCCCATGCTCTACTATTATATACAGTAATTTCCCTCCATTATCCCAAATCTTCAGGAAAAGTCAGCTTCATCCAATTCCTTTGCATTAATGGAACTCAGGGAAAGAGAAGAATGGAGGGTATCTGTATTACGTTTGTGTGCAGTTTCCATTTTCAGGCAAATTTACAAGCTCACAGGGCAGCAGGGGCAGAAGCAGAGATGCAGAAGAGAGATTGAGAATCCAACAGAATCAGAAAAGTAAACAAGAAATGTCCAGAGCGTCCATGCACTGCTCTGCCTCTCCCCTGACCAATAATCTGCAAAGATATTTTGTGGATAGGAACTGGGTTTCTCACTAAGCTTCAGATGGGAACTCAAAACATTCATTTAGAACGTGAGAGGAAATGGGAGATAATGCTAAGGGCACCGGGGAGAAGAAGGCAGACCTAATGGTCTTAACGTTATCAAACAATTCCTATGTGCCATGTACAAGATCTTTACACTTGTCATCGTGTTTATTCTTTAAAGACACCCCAGCAGCTGAATTCTATCAGTATCCCATTTTACGGGTTTTATTATAACAAATCTAAAAATGCAACAGCAACAAATTGAAAATCATCCTCCTTCATCTTTAGATGAGTAAACCGAGGTCCAAAGGTAATAAATTAACCCAATAGCACATGTTAAAAGGTGTCAGAGTCAAGTCTGAAGGAAGCTCAGAAGCATTGCTAGAGTTTACTTCTTCCAACAAGGGAGCAAAGAAGAGCTCAATACCATATTCCTAAAGGACTTAAAAATATACCTTGGATGTTGATATTAAGTGACAGCTTTCTTTCATGTCAACCTTATCAGAAAAGTCTCTCTTTTATCTGATTCACCAGGTTGGGTTTCTCCTTCTCCAACTCCTTCTTCTTTTGCTGTTGTAACCATAGAAGATGAAAGGTGTGCTCCTCTAGCAGATTATTTCTACAAGAACATTCTGTAATGGCAAAGTCTTAGCTGCAGGCAGCACTGGGTACGTGGATGAGCCTTATCTGACTACCTCAGTGTATACACTTATTAGACTCTCCAGTTTTGTGGCACATGCTGGGTCTATATCCTCCTACTTAGGGAGTTTGGGCTCTAGGTCTTAGAACTAACTGAGTTACATTTTGTGCTGCAAGTGAAGAACAAAGCTGGTTAGTAAACAATACCATGCATGAATTCAGTTGGGTAGGCACCAATCATGGGAAGGTCCCTCTCTTCAACAGGTGTTGAGCTTTCCTAGTTGGCACTCAATGCCACACCTGGCTTTCATTAAAGTATGAAGTGTTGTTCTGTCATCCTGGGGATTCTTGATCTCACCCAGGGAAAGACTCTCTTCTGGTATTTCATGAACCATAGTTTATTTACAAACATCCAGTTGACACATGACTTAAATAGTTCCCTAGACTCAGAAATGATGAGTTTGAGTCTTTATTTCTTCTAGTTCATATTTATTTTTTCTAAATTTATAATTGAGACCATAAAGATTATCTCATGACGTCTCTTTGATTACTCAGATGAGGAAACTGAGGCTTGGTATCTATTACATAGTAGGTGCCCAATAAATATTTATTGAAACACTTGACAGAGAAAAACTGACGTGCTGGGTCACATGGCAGAGCTGTGATGAGAAACCCAGTCTTATAGCTTCTTGCCCAAGGCCCTTTCTGCTATATCACCATCTCCCCTTAGCCTAAACCCATGTTTACTAGCTGCTGCTGCAACTGCTTACAAACAGTGAAGTTCCAAGGAAAGAGATGAGCCAAAGGAGGAGCCTTGGTTCCTAAACAATTTACATCTGTGTATATCTTCAGGCAATAGATGAAAACCATGTTTAAGAGAATGCTGAAGCAAGCAGAAGTAGAGGCAAGTGAGAACACTTTCTCTTTATGCCACACACACACACACACACACACACTTGTGCCTTTCTTTCCTGAGTAGGAAGCTAAGAGCTCCGGGTGGAAGGAAGTAGAGAGCAGCAGGAAGCAGAGCAGGTGGAAAGCAGTGCCTTGATGCAGTAACTCACTTACCAGCTTTGGCAATGGTTTCAAGAGACATGTTAAGCTTAATATAAGCAGGGGCCAAAGACAAGGTATGTTCTGCCTGATACTCTTATGAAGACTGGAAAGCATCACAGAAAATTGCAACTCTCCCAGGAAGGGAGACTATAAGAAAAGATTTTCCATTTTCATCCAAATCTGGGACACTGTGCCCAACCCTTGCATGTTTCCCTTCCACCTCTGCCCAAAAGGTTCCTGTCTATTCCAAAGAGAGGTGCTTATTGAGTGAGTCAAATATCAGCCAACTTCTTAAAAATAACAACCTTGTCTGCTGTATCCTTCTCTTCTTGGGAATTTCTTCAAATACAGCTGATTTTCTTAACTCTGTTATCATTTTCACCACTCTGGGCATTTTATCTGCCACCCTAGACAACATGGGTTTACTCATCTTCCTGTGGGCTTTCTAAAAAGAGAAATAACAATGTCAACCCTCTGTGCCTTAAACCAGAGGACATTTATTGTTCACAACCAAAATTATATTAATTACAATAGTAATGCTACCTATTCTTGCCATCAGAGATAGGCCCTAGCTTCTGGTGGCTTGAAGCTGTCGGCATCCTTCTTCCTGAGTTTAGACACTATCAGTGGGTACAGTGTCTAGACGCAGGAAGATATTTGGGGAAAGTGATTTCAGAGGCTGATGGAAATGGGGTGTTAGGAACCATGGGCTCTAATGCTGATAAATCTAGTCGTTTCTTTGTTTGAATCATAATCGGTGTTTCTACAGAACAGAAAGGCCATCACTCAAAATGACCTGAAGATATGAATGTATTAGTGAGTCTATATATGTATGAGTCTAACATTTGTTCCTACAATTGCCAGCAAGAACAGAAGAGGTGGTAAATGTAGCTCCTGATACAATTTATACAGGTGGAAAAGTCTAAGACTGGCTGGTGCCAGAATTTTAAGGATATTTCCTGAGATCTCTTTACCTGGGAACAGGGACATTTCTCTGCTTATAAAGGTAAGTTGTATGTACCTTCTAGCAATAGGCTTTTGTGTCTATCCAAGCGAGCATAGGCTAAGTGTTTGAATCAAGTCTTGCAAACTCTTACAGAATTCTACCAAATCACGATCCGTAAGCATCAACATCATTCTGGTCTTGTTCAACAATGAATTCACAGCCCCTGGCATTCAGGCACTTAATAAACACTTATTTCACAAATGAATAAGTGAGAAGATCCATGACTGGAGCACCCTTTGAAGTGCTTGCTAGTCTTCTATGAGGAATGCCTTCTCAGGTCTTTGCAAGACTGGCTGCTTCTCATCATTCTGGATTCTTCTGATATTACCCTTTTAGAGAAGCTTTTCCTGAACCCTCGTTTAAAGTCCCTTAATCCACCCTGGTCAACCTCTAGTTTTCACCCTACTTTACTCTGTTTAGAGTTTGCAACATGATCTGATTACTTCTTTATGTGTTGAACAATTGACTTCTAAGAAAAATTCCATGTGGGCAAGGAATTTGTCTTGTTCTTTGTGGGAATTCCAGCTCCTGGAATGGTGGTGCCTCGTGTATGGGTAGGTACCCAATAAATATGTGTTAAATAAATGAACATTTTAAAAATGAAAGAATATATTCCTCTGGTGCATCTGAGGGAAAGAGAAGTTTTCAGCAAAACCCTTTCTTTCTTCTCATCCGTTTGGGAGCTGGAAACACTTAATTCCTTCCCTGCCTTCTTTGTGTTAACCCTATTCCTCAAAACGTTTCTGTGGATTCTGATACCTAATTGCTTTTTGTCTCCCGCTATCAATTTTGTCCCTGTCCTTTCCTCTAACTGCCCACTTTGTTTTACTCCTTTGGTGTGAGTCTTACATGCTCTTGCCCACACTTTTAAGGGATCATCTTGGTGGGCGGTAGACATCAATATGTTTTGAATCACTCCATTAAAAGATTTCTCTGTTAAGGTCTCCACATCAATTCTTAGATTTGGTAGCCAGTTATAAATGCCTTATCTTTCTTGCTCTCCAGTGCACCGCCTAACACTCAAAAACTTTTCCCTAGCCCCTTTTCATCACCTCAGAGACCAAAATCTTCCTTACTTTTCTTGTAGGGTCTTTTGTTAATCAAGTTCAGTCTACCACTTGTCAAAGATGGAGGTCAACCTTCTTTTTTCTTGATTAAAGTCAAGTATTGATCAACAATTAAAGTATTTGGGGGCCTTAGTAGCAAAAATTCCTGTTGCAGTTCTTAATATATTTTCATATTTAAAGGGACTAGGAGGACTCTAGGATTCCCTTTAACAGTGACAGGATCAATCACATAAACCTTCTCTGACTCCTCATTTGCCCCAAGATTCTGGGAGGAGAAAGAGCTTGTCATTTCTTATGTCATTGCTTCTAACCATTAAAAATTCACTCAAAGTCCACCACTGTGAATATAGAGGACAAACGCAGACAGATATACTCACCCCATTTCTTGAGCATCTCAAGGCAGTCTGTCTACATCGGTTGCTATTCTGGGCTTTGTCTTTTCTTCACAAAGACATATGTTTAAGGTCAAGATCTTCATGATTTTCTGTTCTCTACTGATCATATGATGGACGTCAGCTCAGTGTTATACAAGGCATTACTGAACTAAAAATACTAATCTTGATATGACTGAATACTGTAACTTTCAGCTTTTTGTCCATCCCAACACACCTGAAATATAATATATCCCCATAGCAGTGACCCACTATGACGATGCTTCCTGTGTGAGGGATAATTTGAAAATTCCATTCAATTGATTCTGGTTTTACACATACACAGGCACATGCACACACCTATTGTATATAAAATTAAAATATAGAATGCATCTTCATTTCTGTAATATTTTTCAGTATTGCTGTTATTTAATATTCTGTCATTCCTCGCATGTATAGAACAAATACTTAAGTACCTTTACTTGAACAATTCTGTGAGTAAAAGCCACATAGTCTCTCGACTTTTTAATTTTTTTGGTGAGGAAGATTGGCCCTGAGCTAACATCCATTGCCAATCTTCCTCTTTTTTCTGAGGAAGATTGGCCCTCAGCTAACATCTGTGCCCATCTTCCTTTATTTTGTACATGGGAAGCCACCACAGCATGGCTGGTGAGTGATACGTAGTCCTCTGCCAAGAATCCAAACCTGCAAACCCCAGGCCTTAGAAGCAGAGTGCAAGAACTTCACCACCATGCCACCAAGCCAGCACCTAGAGAGAAATTTTAACAATTTTGTTCATAATTTTAACAAGCTGCTTTTAAGGGACAAGAAAGGTCGATGCTTTTGTAAGACCACAAGCTTAAATGATGCAAAAAAGAATTCAGAAGTGCACAGGTGGCAGCAAGTGCTTCACAGAATAGGTAATTATTAAAAACATAAATAAATAAAAGCAATAATTGCTTGAAATGAATCGTGAAATTCTGAGAATGATTTAGCTCATTTCACATCAGTGTTGTAAGGGGAAGGCACATATCAAAATCCTTCAGGGAACCTTTCCCTCAAACATACACCTTCTGCCTCCAGTTTAGCACGTGCCCATTTCCCCACCTCCACGCACGTGCTGACGAACTCAAGTGATCAGGAGAGGATCACCCACTTCTACTCCTTCTTTTGTAGCGAACATTGTGAATTTAGTTGGAGTTAAGGCATTGCGTGATCAAGGCAGGGGAAGTAGAAAGCTGGGTGGTTACTTTGAGGCGATGTAGCATATAGAAGAAAAAGGTAGGCTCAGATTTAACGAAGTTGAAAATATAACAAAATAGCTAAAGTATGTTGAAGTTACTTATGTGCTCGGTAGCACACAGTAAGCACTATTTATGCACTGGTTTGTTCATTAATTTACTATTTATTCAATTCAACAAATATTTCTTAAGCGTCTACTCTGAGCTCTGTATACAATAATATCCCAGATACGTTTGCTCCCTAGCTTCATGGAGCTTACATGGTGGAGGGGGGAGATATCCATTCAACCAGGGAAAAAATATAGTTAAAAATTCTGATTTGTGGGGACCATCCCATGGCTGAGTGGTTAAAGTTCCACGCACTCCGCTTTGGCTACCCAGGGTTCACTGGTTCAGATCCAAGGTGCAGACCTACTCCACTCATCAGCCATCCTGTGGTGGCATCGCACATACAAACCAGAGGAAGTTTGGCACAGATGTTAGCTCAGGGCTAATCTTCCTCAAGCAAAAAAAGAGGAGCATTGGCAATGGATGTTAGCTCAGGACGAATCTTCCTTACAAAACAAAAAACAAAAAATAATTCCTATTTGTGTTATGCAAGAAAAGACTGAAGTAATAGGAAAGAAAACAACAGTTAGCAGAGCACATGGGGCCCTATTTATATGGGAAGTGTAGGAGGAACGATTTCTCTGAAGAAGGTACATTTAAGTCAAAGCCTCAAGGATAAACAACACTTAGCCACACATAGCACATCGGTGCCCTGTTCCTGTCGCCTCATGCTCAATTCCAGTGCCCGGGGCCTGGCTTCCAACTGCCAGCACCTGTACCTCTTTCCCTGCGGGCTTTCCCAGGTAGCCAGAGCCCATCATGTCCCACAGAGCATCAGGCAAAAGTCCTGGGGAATTACCACCCCCCACAGGGTAGGGCTCAACTAACATCTAATGGAAGTCGATGTGTAAATACTCTAGCCTTCTCATCCCTGGGTGGCGTAATTCTGACATGTATGTTCTAAGCTGGGTTCCAGAATTCCCCACTTGGAGTAAGCTCCTGTTGTCCACATCAGTGTCCTGCTCATCAATACACTCTTATTGGCTATTTGTCCTTCCTTGCCTCCATCTCTTAGTCCCCTACTTGTGTTTCCAGGGACAACCTCCCAAATAAATGACTTAAAGTTAAGAACTCATCTCAGGGTTTGCTTCTGGAATAGCCTGAACCAAAACACCAGGTAAAGTGCACTCCAAGCAGAGGGGATGGGAGGTGGGAAGGCACTGAGGCTGGCCGCAAAGAAGGTCAAGGTGAACAGAGAACAATGAGTGGGACAAGTCCCCAAGATAAACTAGAAGAGGGAGGCAGTAGCCAAATCATGCAGACTCCCATAAGCCCTTGAATAGTTTGCAATTGCCGTGGGAACAAAGCACCAAAAACTTAGTGGCTGAAAGCAACATAAAGTTATTATCTTACAGTTCTGGAGGTCAGAGATCCAAAATGAGTCTCATTGACTTAAAATTGAAGTATTGGCAGGGCTGCGTTCCTTTCTGAGGCTGCGGAAGAGAATGTCTTTTCTGCCTGCATTCTTTAGTTCATGACTTCCTTCCATCTTTTCACATCTCATCAGTCTGACTTTCCCTTGTTCCCCTCTTCCACTTATAAGGATTAATCACATTGGGTACACCTGGATAATTTTCCCGTTTTAAGTTCAGCTGATTAGCAACCTTAATTCCATCTGCAACATCAATTCTCATTTCCCATGTGCCCTAATGCATTCACAGTTCTGGGGAGTAGAATTTAGACATCTTTGCAAGGGGGCATTATTCTGTCTACCACAGCCACATACAGGAGTTTGGGTTTTTCAAAGAGCTAGAGGCAAATGGAGAATTTTAAGCTGTAGAGTGATATAATAAGTGTTTTTAAAAGATATTGCTTGGCTGCTGTATGATGAAACAATTGGAGAGGGACAAAAAAGAAATAGGGAGATGAATCAAGAAACTATTGCAAAAGTTCAAGTAAGAAGCAGTGGTAGGGGGACCAAGGTGGTGGTATCAGAGACTTTTGTAAGTTCAACCAACAGGACTTGGTTAAGGATTGGATCCGGGGAAAAAGAGTAAGGAAGCTTTCAAAAATGATTCCCAGATATCTCGCTTCAGTATCTGGGTGAATGGAGCTGGCAGTTTACTAATGTAGGAAACATTGGTTTAGAGATGATAAGACATTCAGGTTTCGTCAAGCTAGTTTTCAGATGTGTGTGAAATATATAAAGGGATATAATCAACTGGATTTATGAGTCTGGAATTCAAAAGTGAGATCTGGATCAAGGATATAAATTTTTGAGCCACCACCATACAGATGGTATTTATAAGCATGGGAATTAGTACAGGAGAGAGAGAAAGAGGTGAAAAGAGAAGAGGGCAGCATCAAGCATTTAGGCAAAACGCCACCTACGCCTGGAAATCATTAGTTCATTACGCTGCTCCTAGCTATCTTCTTCTTTCTATTTTTGCCCTCTAGGACTTGTGGTACTTATCAGATCTTCTTGTTCTATGCTAATGGCTCTGGACCTTTCATATTTTCCATTTGCTTCTTTTTATGCTGCATTCTGGGTAATTATCTCAAGTCTACCCAGTTGCATAATCATCTACTACTTAACACGATCGTTGAGTTGTGATTTTTAAAATTCAGTGACTATACTTTTATTTCCAGAATTTCTATTTGATTCTCTACAACGTCTGAATTTTCTTTCCCCATATTTTCTTCTTATTTGTTCTACTCCTTCCTTCATCTTATCAAACATTAAATTTTTTCCTAGAGCCTTGTAGAATGCTTAAGTGCTTAGTTCTTGGGGTGCCAATGCTCCCATTTTTTTCATCTGCTATTTATTCTTCAGAGGGCTGCGTTTCCTTGAGTGGTTTGTGATATTTGTGAGATCATCTCCCAGGGAGCTTGTGTTTGGCGGGAAGTTCATGTGCCCTGGGCTGTAGACATTTCTCTCTACAATCACCTAGCTTCCAGGGGTGCACCAGTTACATATTAGTTTTTATGTGAAGAGCCCAAACTTACAAATTATTTTTCATGCTATTTTGCTATTTTTCTTCCAAAAGCTCCAAGCTGATAGCAAATTTCTTTGCCTCCCCCCAAGGCTGGGGTGAGGGGCCTTTTTCTAGTAATAGACCAGCCATTCAGAAAGTCAAGAATGGCTGGTTTCAGACTTGCTAGTTCTCACATGCAAAGGATTGATGGTCAGACCCCTCCCCCAATGCCCCCCTAAGAGAGAGAATACCAGCCGCAACTGTAAAGGCTATAGTCTAACCACTAGTCAATTCTTTTTAGATTTAGCTCCTACTAGTTATGCTTCCTTTGAGGTCCTTTTTTGTTTGAGGAATTCTCTTTCTTAGTTTACTGCTTGGCTATGTATCCAAGAATTCTAAAACTGGATTAATTAAAATTCTCTACTCACTCAGTTATAAGCATGGAATCATTTTAATTTTTTCAGTAACTGCTTGCCAGTTGTGTTCTATCCAGTCCTCTTTCCCACTGGGTATCTATCAGGAACCTTGACAACTCCTCAATCTGATGCCATCACTTTTCAATTAATGAAATGATCTCATTTTGGCTAATTCTGAATATTTTCCATTGTAGAATTACAATCTCATATTATACTAAAAGCTCTCACCAGCTTACAAGAGCCTATTGTATACATATCTTCCCAACTGAGAGTTCACTGATGTCCTGTTGAAGCTTGAAATTGGCCGAGATGGGAGTATTTACCCTACGGCAATCATCAAACACTATAAATCACACTTCCTCCCACCTCCCTGAGAACGAGTTATTAAACATTTCCCAGCACACCACTGCCTCTTCTCATCAAGGCTAACCATGTGGCTCTACTGTCATATAGTTTATATGTGGGAGTGGGGTTGTGGGTGGGGTGTGAGGGAGGGTGGGAAGGAAGGATCATGGTCTCCTGTTGCTCACCCCTGTCTGTCCTCTGGTCAATAGTCTGCTGGTGGTGTTGGGAAAGGCCTGTCCACTGCAAATTGACTATCCTTTTTTGTGCTTTGTGTCTTTTATGTGAACTCCCACGTTGGAAGTCATGAATTTACTCTCCCTTTTCTGTTGATCATCACTACTGACCTAAACCTTTGTCTGGATCTTAGGCAGTGAGGCCCAACAGGCCCTAGGGACAAGATACAATTCCAAATAGCTGCCCCCCAGAGACTGCTTGACTCTGAGGCTGGGTTACATATTCTGACTGATCCCCGATGACTGCATCATGCCTGCATTCCTCTACTACCCACTTCTCTTTGTCCTATGATGGAGAGACTCCAATAAGCACACAGCCATCATATTTATGTACCGTTTTCACCCCAGCCCTGGGGCTGCAGATATAAGTGGGAACTATCTTCTTTCCCTCTTAGTAACCAGGAACTTCAGGAAGCAGTCTTTATACACTGTTCTTCCCAGCCTTACCACTGTGCGCCTGAGTGATCTCCAACCGTGAAGCAAGATTTCAAGTCCCCTTCTTGCTGATACCACAGGCATCATAAGCAAATCTTGTGTCTATTCACAAATACTGTTTCCTCCAAATAAAGACCCCATTCTTTTTCCCAGTTCTCTTATAACTCTCTTGGACAATAGCATCCTAATCTATTTGGTCTTTCTCATACCTGAGGGCAAGTCTCCAGTCTCATGCCAAGAATTAGATCTTCTTTAAAGAAATCCTTGAAGAAGGTTGACACTTTGTTTTCAACAGGGCACTAGCTCAGTATACCACGTCTTATTTCAATATCTCTGTTACCTGTAACCTAGCAGCTCACGTTTTTTGAGAAGGAGACATTGCACTCTACATCAACTCAGTCTCAGGAGAGGAAGTCAAATTTCACTGATACTTTGTTGAATTCTATATTGTTTGAATCTTTATACCAAACATTTTAAAATCTTACTTTTAGGATAGAAAAAGTAATGACATATTCTTAAGGCACTCTGCTGACAGAGAGTAGAAGAAGGCAGCCGAGAAGTATTCTGCATTTGGAAAAGGAGATCTAACATTGTAATTTTTAAAACAAGATACTGTATATAATCAAATATTGATTGCAATAGCTTGGCCAATTAAGAAAGCCGGCAAATTTTTCCATCTAAAGTCATGTAGTAAATACTCTTGAGATTCCACATGAAAAAATTACTCTCCACACTTTAGTTACCCAATGCTAACATACTAATGAGAAAATAGACAATTTAATTATGTATAATAAATTTAAATTGTTCTGAGAAATTCTAAGAAAGAAATAGTGGTAATGGTGTTGAAGTAAATAATGACTAGGGAATCCAACAGGAATTTGGATCCAGGACATATCAAAGAGAGAGCATTGGTTTCATAAGCTTGGGTCAGTGGAATGAAATAATATACACGCTTCCCAGAATGACAGTTTTAACATTAAGATACTATTGTGTTATTTAAGATAATCCTAGTTTCTACGGCAAGTAAAGCCAGAAATGTATAGTGGCCTGAAAACAATAGAAACTTATTTCTGATGCATGTTTACTAGGTGGAGGAATGGAGGTTGGTGGATATTCTTCCATGCAATCATTCAGAGAAGCAGGATGATGGAAGCTGTGAAATCTTCAACAGGCAGTTTCCAAGGTCATCCTGAGGCTCTTCTCTCTGCCCTAACCAGAAGGAAGGGGAGAAGTATGGAGGTGCACTTACGGAAAGTTTATATGGCAGGTATATGAGCGGTACTTATGTCCATCCAGGTTCCCTGGCTAAAGACCAGACACAAGGAAACACTTAACTGCCAGGGAAATTGGGAAGCATACTCTTGCCCAGGAAGAATAAGAGAACATGGATTTGATGAGCAGCTAGCATCAGTAAGTGGAAAATAGAATTACTTTCTCTGATGATTGTTCAAAACAGAATAGCTCTTCATCTGACTACAAGAGTATGTGTGTAGCGCTGCCTAAGACATAAGCATAGACTTCACCAAATGGTCTCAAAAGGACCCTTCAAGTCCTTTAATTTTTGAAAAAGTCCTTGTATTTTTGTTTAAGGAAAAAAAAGAACACAAGAGAAATACGTGTGTAAAGGGGTATGAATGGAACAATTGGGAAATTATGGTTTGGAGTTTTATGTTGACAGGGGATGTGGAAGGAGGAAAGTTGTAGGGGAAATTATAGCAAAAAAAGAGGGAGAGAGTAGGGAGAGAGGAAGGACATGGGGAGAGTGAAGGAGATTGCTCTTATTTTCCTGTGAAGTGCTGAAAAAAATGTCAAAACAAGAATGAACAGTGTTCCAAAAAGTTAGGAGAAAATATCACAGTCCATTCAGTGCCGCTTATTCCTAAGTCTATAAACTTCATGCACAAAAAGAGTTGCAAATACAAACATGCACAGACTCACACTTGGGAAGCCACTACCGCCCTGGCCTCAGAGCTGGCTTGGGTGGCCAGTAAGTCAGAGCTGATGTGATTTTAACCCAATACTTACACTTGGCTAATATGTATAGAAATCACCTGCGTGTTGTGACAATTTGAAAGTCTTTTCTTAGTAACACTTTGATTTGATTTTGATTGCTTTTTTCCCTTGTTTCCCTCTTTCTCTGGAGCCCAGGTCAAATAAGGCATTCTGTAGTTGCTTTAAAAATATTAGCTTCCTTAAAGAATTTGATATTTCTAACTTAAAAACAAAAAAATCACAAACCTTGTGGGTAGGAGCAGTCCAAATTTTGCGTAAGGCTTCTGGACCTGGCCATATCCTTATTTGTTTGGAACATTTAAATGATGACGCCAAAGCCGCACATGACCTCAATAACCAAGCTTGGGCGAAGAGGCTGATGCAAGTTTTTTAACTTCTCCTCAGCCCAGGTCTTCATCTGTCTACAGCTGCCCAGCTGGAGGAGTATTGCAACACTTTATCTGCTACTTTGTTTTTGTTAGGCCGACATCAAAATGATTATGTTCTAATGGGATCAGGATGAACCTTTAAAATGCATCATCAGTTAGAAGATTGTTCACCAGTATTTTGTAACCTTCCTTTTAATCATAGCAGCCAATGTCAACGGACAAAACTATAACTCATGGCTCAGACACCATCTGAGTCTCTGCAGGACCTGTGAAACTATTTGGATTCCTCCTACAAGAAGAAAGCAAAATGTAGGTGGAAGATAGAAATTTCAGTATGACACTCCTTTTCATCTCCATTGCCTAACCTTTGCCTTTTATGTTTGGGACAATGGCAGCCACTGGAGCCAAAATTAATGTCTTAGTATCATGACTTCGCTAGAATTCATATAACTTTTGCCCCAATTTTTTATAGTAATGGCTCCAGTTACCCTGTCCACTGAAGACATGCAATACAAAGGAAAGAACTATATGCTGTTAGCTATTGATGATTGAAGGATATTTCTCACAGAAGTTGGAAATAGATGGAGGAACTCCATTTAGACATAGACAATTTAATATTTATCAATCATTAATTTAGAGATCGTATAGAGACACACATGAGCAATGTCATCCACTATGTATGAATTGTTGTGTGTGCCCCATCTTATTTTTTAATAAATAATACTTGAAATAGCCATCTTTCAAGATAGTCGTCAATGATTCTTATCTTACCTTCTTATAATATCTGTATGAATGAGCTTAGCAAAAGGTCTTTCCATTCCAGTAAAGTTTTCAGATGGCTACAGCTATAGATGACATCTTGATTACAACCTCATAAGAGACTTGTGAGTCAGAAGAACCCAGCTAAGCCATTCTTTAATTCCTGACCCACAGAACCTATGAGATGATAAACGTCTGTCATTTTATGGCATTAAGTTTGGGATAATTTTTTATGCAAAAATAGATAATTAATCCACTATTGTTAGAAAATAGTATTTTATTCATTCAATTTACATTGCATCCTGCCTAGCAATTAACCAAGTGCCCTGTGCTCCATCCACAATCCCCTAATATTAAATTAAATTGCTTTAAAGTATTAAGTAGTTTGTCTAAAAGCAAAGAGTTATGTCTATGGAAGCTGTTATGTACATCGTGCTAAGTGCGTTACTGCTATGAGGAATCTGAATAAGGGAAATTAGTACTTGTTCTCAAATCATAAGCTTTATTTCCAAACAGTATTTCACAAGTTATTTTATTTCTTCTTGTCCTATCAAATGGTAGGAAATGTAATAAAAGCTTGTTTTTTTTATGTATTGTGAGTTTCTGAATATACAAATGTTTCTAATTTTAAGCTCAACTGGACATACTCTGCTATTGAGAGACTCTGATTAGTTTGCAGGACAGCAAATAAATACAATGTGAAAAAGAAAAGTAGAAATTAGCTTGAGTTATTATAACATAGATATGTTATAGCCTGGAGACTTTGGCAAGGGATATTATTGACATGTGGATATACCATGTGAAAAATCTCATATCACCAAGGTTAGCTGTTCTTTTGAACCAAGATATAATTGGTCTTATAGATAAATGTATGGACTTATCCTCTTTTCTATATATTCCTAGTTTGTAAAGCCTAGCAAATGTCAATTGGGAAAACAAGCCATTTTTCTTTATCTTATGAATTCAAGGCTGTTCAGAGTTGTTTCTTTTGTTTTTTTAGTGTGCTTTCCGTGATGTTAGCATAAATTGCCAATAGAGGGTAATATGGTAGACAGAATAATGACCTCTCAAAGTTGTCCACGTCCTAATATTTGCAATCTATAAATGTGTTAGGTTACATGGCAAAGAGGAATTAAAGACACAGATGGAATTATGGTTGCTAATAAACTGACCTTAAAATAGAGAGATTATCCCAGATCATTTGGATTATCCTGGATCGTCCCAATGTGATCACAGAGCTCCTTAAAAATGGAAGAGGGAGACAAAAAAGGAAGTTAAAATTTTTCCATATGAGAACTATTCAACCCACAAGTGCTGGCTCTGAAGACAGAGAAAGGAAGGCCATGACCCAAGAATGTAGGCTGCCTCTAGCAGCTGCCACAGGCTTCCTTAGAGCCTTCAGAGGGAATGTGGCCCTGCTGACATTTTATTTTAGCTCATTAAGACCAATGTGGGACTTCTGACCTGAAAAATAATAAATCTGTGATGTTTTAAGCCATTAAGGTTGAGATAATTTCTTATAGCAGCAATAGGAAACTACACAAATGCTATCAGGGTGTGATAGAATATCAATACTTGGGGGAAAGAAATAGGTTCTAGGCATAAGGTGGACTGAGGTTACACAGCTAAACTTCGTGCTACTCACTTTGAATTCTGCATAAAATATTACAAACCTTTAAAAATGTATATAACTAAGCTTTAATGAAAAGAAAAGAAAATCCATTGGGGTAAGAAATAAAGAAAGAATTTAAAACCAGATGAAAAAACTCAGAACTGATGGGATTTTGAACCAGATACAATAATTCTATTGTAGCGGGAATAAAATATTCCAGGAGAAAAAGAAAGAGAGAAGTTAGTTATACCTTGAGGACGCAGGAGACACGTACATAGAGGTTGACATGTAAATTGGACCCAGAAAGGGGAGTGGAATTTCACCAGGTTAATGAGGGAAGGCAGAAGGGCAGTGTAGACAGAGACCAAAACCATTTGGCATGAGAGCAGAAGGTGCGTTCCAGAAACCAGAGTGTTCTCGGTGTGGGGTGACCTAGAAGATTAAAGGGAAAAGGAGATTGTGTCCAGGTTATGCAAAATCTTGGATGTCTTCCTAAAAAGTTTTGACTTTCTTTTAAGCCAAACGTCACAAACTGCAGGCCTGCAGATGTGTTTTAGTTGGCTCTCTGGGTATTTGTGTGTGTGTGTGTTAGAGGTTTTCTGTGTTTTCTTTTGTTTGTAATTTGAATTACAAAATTAAAAACATTTTAAAAATTGAGAGATCAGACATAAAATTCAAGACTTTTGGCTTCTCTTGGGAAATAAAACAAAAAGAAAAAAGAAACAGATGATTTGACCGCATTGGGCCTCACTTGACCACAACTGGCTAGAGCTGAGCAGCTACCCACCCTTTAGTCTAATCATGTGCTCTCCAATCCTCCACAGACTCCAAACTCCCTACCACTCCATGTTGTATTATACCTGTCCACTTCACCAATATCTGTACCTGCTGGACTACCATAGGTATTTGTGTTTGCAACCCCTGCTACAGGTAGGTAGTAAACAATAAAGGATTTTAAGTTCAAATCTGTGCTTTGGGAAGAAAACCCTGGCAGCAATTTTAAGATACCCTCTGTATTCTTATGGCACGTTATATGTATTTCTGTCATTGCACTTACAACAGTGGGTTAAAATGATCTATTTATGTGTTTGTCTTCACTGCTAGATAATGAAATCTTACAAAGGGTCAGAGATGTTTCTTATTCACTTGTGATTCCCTGTTACCTAGTGTCATGTTTGGCAAGTGGCAGATGCTGAATGAAAGCGGAGTGTGGATGAGACACCAGAGGCAGAGGGATGGGTAGGGAGACTATTGACTTCATCCTAAGGAAATATGATAAGAGCCTGAATTAGGATGGGCCAATGATCATGGAAAGAAGGATATAGCTGTCAACAATATCTATAAAGTAGAATTAATTGGATTTGGCAACTGATTGACTATGGAGAGAGAAGGAAAAAATGGCTCTGAGATTATGATAACACACACCATGTGGTATTAGTTCTCATGACTGATTGTTCCCCAATCCAAAGAGAGTAATTATCCCATCCAAAAGTTGGCGCCTCTCCAATTCCATGAAGCATACAGTACAGTGTTCCTACTAAGAAGCCAGAGAAAAGCCCGAGGCTAAAAACTGGAAGATTTGGGTTGATCAAATCTCAGTTCCCACTCTTACTACAGGTGACCTTGGCGAACAACTTATATTCTCTGATGTTCAGGTTCCTCACCTGTGAAATGATAACTGCCTAATACCACACTAATCTATTGGTATGGCTGTGAGAGGATAAAGCTAGTTTATCTGAAAGCACATTGTAACCCATTTTATATTATTCAAATATGCATTAAGTGCCAAGCATTCTGCTAGTCACTAAGGATGCAGGGATGAATAAGACATAAATACTCAGTTTTAATGAGGTTGTGACTTTTAAAACATAGTTAAATAAAATGTAACGACATTTAGATGTGGGAATGAATACAAGGCTATTTAACCACGTTGTCATTCAACACTTTCTTGGAATTTTTCCTGGAAGAATAATTTTGCAGCTAACATTTTGCAGCCTAAGACCATGAATTGTAGGCTAATTAAGTTTCGTTGGCAGATGTTTATATTTCCCCATCTTTGGGTTACTGCTTTTTCTAAATTTATTTTTTATTTATTTTTTTCCTCCCCAAAACCCCAGTACATCATTGTATATCCTAGTTGTAGGTCATTCTAATTCTTCTGTGTGGGATGCCACCACAGCACGGCTTGATGAGCAGTGCTAGGTCTGCGCCCAGGATGTGAACCAGTGAAACCCTGGGCTGCTGATGAGGAGCACACAAACTTAACTGCTTGACCACGGGGCTGGCCCCACTACTGCTTTTTCTATGTTAACTGAAGTATAAATTGCTGGAGATATTACTGGATGGTTGTGTAAAGTAGGGATTTTTAAAGATGTTAAAGCAATAGAACAATGTTGAATAAATATAAACACATTTTAAGTCTGTCTTACCAAGATCCTTCTAACCACAAACAGATCCTCTCCTGTGACAGTTACTGTGCTATGTATCTGGCAGTTCTGTGGTGCTGGAAAATTCCAGGAGAAAAAAGATTGAAATAAGCCATAATAATGATATCAAATTCACTCAGAATATATGTAGGTACTCAGATCACTTCCCCGGTCATCCCTCTGCCCTCTTTCCTGGATAATACACAAATACATTAAAATCCACTCAGTACGAGAGCTTCTCTGATAATAATGTGTTATATTGCTTCAGCAATTATGTAAGGAGTAAGAGTAGCTTCATTTCAAATGACTGACCCATTTGAAGCTGCAGATAAAGTGACATCAAGTGAAAGTGGAGTTACAGTGCTAACAGATCATGAGTATATCCACTCAGCTAAATGAACCAAATTATCTTTTGATTTATAATAGAAAAATAAGTTTTAGATCATTTAGCCACAGAGAAATTCACATTATTTGGGAACAAAATTGAACACAAAGTGAGAAAAGTTTCCCTATCAGTCTTTGAATTTGCATACCCAGATTCAAATTGGAAAAATTAACTGGCCATTTCCCTAATATTAATATGCAGGACGGCTACATATCTATTAAATTTGAATACATATCTTTAAAGTGGAACTTTTTAAAATTCTAGAGGCACTATAGAAATGGAATCTTTTGTAAAGGCATAGAAAATAGTCTTGGTTTGGGAATATAAAATACTTGGCATAATTATGGACGGGGGATGGCCACCAATTTAAAGTGACAGAAGTGACTAGGAACCTATTGGCTTATGATGTTTAACAAAAAGTCTGGGAACACTGTCATACCAGAATACGGTGCCAGGGAAAGAAAAAGCTTTAATCAAAGTCTTAGGAGATGAATCCTTTTTTTCAGAATTAGTCCACTAACTAGAAAGTATATTTCCTATTCAAGACACTTTTTGAAGGCATGCTAAATAAACATCCACTGGGCCTATGGAAGAATCTACCATAAATACTGAAAAATGATAGACAACACACCAAAAACAATACCAGTGTCAAAGAGAACCCTGCCTGGTTCTTTCTTTGCTTCCTTCACTCGTTCCATTATCTATTCTCACCCTCTTTGATTAATGAGAGGGCTTTTGTGTATAGACATGTGAGAGAGGATGGAGGGAAGAACAGAAAAGGAAGAAAGGTCCTCAGTTCACACAGTCTCATGCAAGGGACGACAGAGAAAGATATCAGAAGAAGGAAACTAGTCAAGTGTGTAAGATAATATGGTACAGAGTGAGGCAGATTTTGTTATTGCTGTGAGATAACCCTTATTAGGCCAAGAGTCGCCCTGTATATCCATTTACAGAACTAATCCTCCCAGTGCACAGTCAGGGGGTATGATCCAGGGGATATTTTCTGTAGGAATTGATTTAGGATTGAAGGTTCTAGAAGACATGATGGAGGGGACAACTTCTGTGATTATGTGGTGGTCCTACCAGGGCTGGTGGCATAATTTGCAGCACCTACTGCAGAATGAAGATGGAGGCTCTTTGTTCAAAAAAGCAAGACAAAATGTATTTTTCTTGCACAGCCTCTTCCTCTCTCCATCTGTCATGGTGTCTTTTATTTGTTGTCAATGCACTTTCTCAGGCACAGGCTTATCCTGGGGTAGGTATAGACCCTCAAGCATCTGGGGCCTTGTCCTGTGACAAAGCACACGTGCCCAGCCCACCTTCCCTGAGCTGGAGCCCAGGATCCCAAGGCAGCAGGGAAAACAGTGGTTTCTGGGTGGGGTCTTGGAAGTGGTCAGCCAGAAACCATCCTGATATGATGGGAAGGCTATAAGAGGCAGGACCACGAGTGAGCTGAGGCTTCAAGCCGCTGGTGCGTGCTCCATTGGTCCATTGGACTTCACTTACAAAACACAGATTCAAGGATAAAAATCATTAAGAATTTCCAGACAGAATCTTAAACCCTATGCATGTGGTCCTTCTCAGCGCAGGGCCCAGTGCGACCACATGGTCACACCATGAAACCAGCCCTGTGGCAGATCAGCCAGTCTTGAAAGACCTCCTCCCAAATTCTCATTAAAATAGATGTAAAGATAACCATCCCCTCAAAAGGAATTACAGAACCAAGTGGGAAAGTGAGAGAGACAGGTAGAGCAGAAGCTCTCATGAACTTCACTGTCCATGTAAAAAGCTTTTTTAAGATTAAAAAAGAAAAATAAAGGACCCACACAGTTCTATAAAAAGTGAATAGAAATAGAATCATACTTAAATGTATGCTGGAAATGTTTTCATTTTAAGGGTAAAGAAAAATCCTATAACTATCTAAATACAAAAATTTAAAAAATTTTTAAAGTTGCCACAAAGGAACAAAAATCATCCTGATCTTAGATGACCATTAACACCAGAAGATGGAAGATTATTCCAGAACATGGTTTATGGACATTTGTGGGGAAATGTGGGAGCTTCTATGCACGGTTAAATTGTTGCCTACCAAAGGAGGAGAAATCCATTCAAATATCCTCAAGTAACAAAAACATATTCCCGCATGTATTCTTGAGGGGGGAGGACTGTTTTAAATGTACTCTATCTGGCTAAGAAATTAACCAAAATCAAGGTATCAAGAATGTGAAAATTGTTTTACTTAAAGTCTACCAGTGAGTATTGAAAGAAATTAAAAATACAGAGTTAAATATAAATAATTTTTCTAAATCTGTGATTAGATTAGAGTTCGCCCAGGAGACCTGAGGCAAGGGTTTGAGAGCAGCTATTTTACTGGGGATGTGAGGAAGCATGCGGAGGAATGAGAAAATGAAGGCAACCCATACGGGGTGAGTTGTCAAGCCAGTTACTATGAGGGTGACTGGAGTTTAATCCCACACAGGAATTTTGACAAACAGTGCAAAATGCACCCCCAAAGAGTTACCGCACCTGTGGGGCAAGACAGCTGGCACATTTATACAGTGCCCACCAGTCATCGGTTGAGAGCTACAGGAAGTGGGTTATTCAGCCACACTTCCAGCCTCCAGGCCAGGCAGAGTTCCCTCAGGGTTCCGGGCATAGAGTGCAGCCCTGGAAGCTGGAGTCACCAGGAGCACACTGGGGAAGTTAAGGTTGGAGGGATGTGAATGGTGATGGACAGGATGCACAGCGGGCTGCCTAGGACAATGAATGCAAGAAGCCAAACCAATTCTTAAATAAAGAAAATTTTATGGTAAAAAAAAAAAAAAAAGCAGAGTGTAAACTGATTCACAACTCCAAATTAAATAAGCAATGCTAGGAAGTGAAAAAGGTAGAAAAAGATAGAACAAGGTAAATCCATGCCAAACTCCTTATCACTTAGAGAGGCAAAATGAAAAGTTCCCACCTATTGAGAACTACAGAAATATAGGTTTGGTTTAACCTTGTATATGGCAAAATGAAGGGCAACTACCAAAGAATAAAATGCTAGTTATTTTCCATCCATATCACCACACAAAATGAAAGGAAACAAACATAGTAACACAAAGGAAAAGCAAAGAGAAGTGGAACAACACAGGTAACACCACGTTTCTATTGTAACTATAAGATATGGAAATAAACTGCTCTATAAAAATGCACAAGTTGTCATTTATGTTTTAAAGATGCCTATATACGAGGCCAGCCGGGTGGCCTAGTGGTTAAGCTCAGCATGCTCTGCTTCCTCAGCTTGGGTTTGGTTCCCCGATGTGAACCTACACCCCTCCTTGCAGCCAGGCTGTGGCAGTGACCCACATACAAAATAGAGGAAGATTGGCATAGATGTTAACTCAGGACAAATCTTCCTGAAGCAAAAAGAGGAAGATTGGCAACAGATGTTAGCTCAGGGCCAATCTGCCTCAGCAACAGCAACAACAAAAATCCTATGTATGCTGCTTTCAGGAAATAAGCTCAAGTCTAAGTAGCACAAAGTTTAAAAATAAGTAAGACACAATGCCTAATTGTCATGCCAAATCAAAGTGGAAATATTTTCCTCTCAGGAATATACTAAATAATGCAGAGGATACAATCATAAAGGAATCATTCATTGTGTTTGCTTATTTATTGGTTGGGTTTGCTAATTTGACATGAAATACTGTCTTGGATGAAGATAAACTCAATACGCTACTACAATGAGGACGTTGACAAGAAACTGATTAATAAATGTCATCAATCCAGAGTATTAAGAAGAGTCGAATACAAAAGAAAACTTGAAACGCCCTGAAATTGTATAGCTCGTGTAACAGAGGCTTTCCAAAATTTGGCATTCACATCACATTACCAGTAAAATGTTGTGAAGATGACACAATAAAAAAACCAATTTTTGATCAATCATGCTAGAAGAGACTGAATTATCTTTCTTTTTTTTCATAGACAATATTTAAAAATCTATTCTTGCTAAAGAAGAATATTAAAGAAAGAAGTAAAGAATGTGAAAGAAAGAAAGTAGAGAAAAAGTAATAGAGTGTATCTGACAGCTCATGAATAAAAATGTCGTGAACTTTTCAAGGTTTGTGATATTTGTAGTATTCACGAGCTTTGGAAAACGGATAAATTGCCCTATTTTATTTTTTCATTCTAAATAAACATTTACTATCATTCTTCATTTGTGTTTGTAATTTTGTGATGTATTTCCCTAAACACGACTCCTGAAATGTGTAAGCTTCAGCCTCACAGAATCTGGACCCAATGCAATGCATCGGCATTGTGATTTCGACAGCCGTTGCCAGATTCCCCTCTACAGAGGACGTGCCAACTCAAATTTCCACCAGTAATTAAAAACGTGTTTGTTTCCTCAAAACAATTTTGAGAAAGAGTAACGATGAGGAGAGTCCTGTATTTCCAGATATTAAACGTTATTATGAAAGCGCTGTAACTAAAACACAAAGTTCCAGCAATAGATGAACACATCAGCGGCACTAGGCGGAAAGCCCAGAACGAGATTCCAGAATCTGTGTAAGGAGCATAGCATATATTCTTTGAAGAGGCGCCTCAAATCAGTGGAGAAAAGAAAGTGATTCAATAAATTGTCTGGAAAAAAACCTTCTAGAAAACGGTGATGGTGAATGTGTACTTTATTGCAAGCACCAATTTCACACGGATTAGTAATAAAACGTTAAAAAATATTAAAAGCATAGATACATATTCATCTCATTTAGCAATGGGAATGCTTTACTAAACAAAAATATGCAAAAATAGTAAGCCACAAAGTAAAATATTATTAATTTAATTTAATTACATACAATTAACATCATAAAATGCCATAAAATTTGGAGAAAAAATATTCCATATGTATGGCAAACAGAATTTTTATAAATGGAAACAAGACAAATATTCTGATAGAAAAACAGGCAAGTAGGCAATTTAGGAAAGAAAAGTACAAGTGGTCAATAAATATAATAAATATCCAACCTCATTAGTAATTAAGAATAAAAAAATTAAATAACAATGTGAATAATGTCTTTGCTCTTCAAGCAGGTGAATGTTTTGCTGCTGTTGTTGCTGTTATTTGTAATAGTAACATTTAATATGGATGAATTTGTGGTGAAACAGAGCCTTTTACTCACCATTTCTAGGAATGTAAGGTATCTCCTGAAGACAAGTTGGCTAGATGGAAAAACCTTCAGAATGTGAATTATTGCTCCTGCTACTGTAAATTATGGCAAAGCAGTAAACAAAAATGTGCATAAAGATTTACAACCTAGGGGCCAGCCCGGTGGCACAGCGGTTAAGTTTGCACATTCCACTTCCGAGGCTTGGGGTTCGCCGGTTTGGATCTCAGGTGTAGACGTGGCACCACTTGGCAAGCCAGGCTGTGGTAGGCGTCCCACATATAAAATAGAGGAAGATGGGCACGGAAGTTAGCTCAGGGCTAGTCTTCCTCAGCAAAAAGAGGAGGATTGGCAGCAGTTAGCTCAGGGCTGATCTTCCTCAAAAAAAAAAAAAAAGATTTATGACCTAGAATATTCCATGCAGTGTTATTTAAAATAGCAAACAGTTGGAAACAATCCAAATTTCTAAAGATTAAGAAAAGAAGAAATAAATGATGATACAGTCGTATAATGAAACCCCACAAGACCACAAGAAAAGTGATGCTTTCCAGAGAATTCATCATGGAGGAAATATTCATGGGATGTGTTAAGTGAAACATCAGGATTCAAATCTCTCTTCTTTCGGGGACTTTCTACCGGCTATGCTTTCTCTTAGATACTCTTCTCCAAGATCTTCTCATGGCTTCCTCATTACCATTCAGATTTCACTGCAAATGCTCCTGGCTCGGGATGGCTTTTCCTGAGCCCACTAGTAAAGGCAAAGCTCCACCCTCACCTCCACCACCAGGAGCCAGCACTTTATTTCATCTTCTTCACATCACTTGTTAATATCTAAAGCTTTCTTGCTTTTTAGAAATATTTATCATCTAGAGTTCTCCATGCTCCCCTCCCAATACATACACTATAATATACACACATTTAGCCGCTTTCGTCATTTCCAAATCCCTACCTCACAGAATAGTGTTGGTCAGCCAACAACCGATGAACAAATGCATGGAAAAAAGACTGGAAGAAAGTATACAAGCTTTTTTTTTGAGGAAGGTTAGCCCTGAGCTAACATCTGCTGCCAAACCTCCTCTTTTTGCTGAGGAAGACTGGCCCTGCACTAATATCCGTGCCCATCTTTCTCTATTTTATGTGGGACACTTACCACAGCATGGCCTGATAAGCAGTGCGTAGGTCCACACCCGGGATCAGAACTGGCGAACCCCAGGCCACCGAAGTGGAATGTGCAAACTTAACCGCTGTGCCACCAGACTGGCCCCTACACCAGCTTTTTTTTTAATGGCCACCTCTGAGTGGTGAGGTTATCGGTGGTTTTTAATCTCTGTTTTATGTTTGTTTGATTCTTCTGATTTTCAGTAGATAATCAGGAAAAACAATGTAAAATCCTCAATGTTCATAGTCCAGCTCAAGACTTCTTTTCCAAAAAACCCTCCCAAATTCCTTTGATAGTGAATTAATCATAAGTAACCAGTATTCATACAAGACTCTACACCTCCTTTGCAACACTCAACACATTCCGTCTCTACACAACACCCTCCCCAACAGATTGTAGACTTTTCTAGTACAAGGACTGGGCCTTAATATTTATCTGTCTATGCAGACACTAGCAGAGTGTTTGCAACATCGGGTCTTCTATAAATGTTTGTTGAAGGTATTTATCTTGAAATTAAATGTACGTACAAAAATGCATAGAACAATTTAACAAATGATTGTAAAACAAACACCCATGGACCCACCCGCTTCATCCACAAATAGAATATTGCCAGCGTCCCAGGAGCTTTCAGCATGTTCATTCCTAGTTACAACCTCTTGCTCCTTAAATATAAAGAATGTTCTGAATTATGTGGTAATCAGTCCCTTGCTTTTACCATCTTAAAATAATCCTTAAACACAATCCTTTAATACTGACTGTCGTTGAACCGTATATAGTTGGAATCATACAGCTTCTCTCGGACAATATTATGTTTGTGATATTTATCCATGTGCTAATATGTAACTATAGTGCATTCATTTTCAGTGCTGTATACTATTCAATTATTCACTCATTCCACAGTGCTGGACATTTGGTTGTGTTTTATTTTGGGTGACTATGTATAATGTTAATAATACCTGTGTCTATTTTCATACAATGTTGGTGCATGTTTCTAGTGCGTATATAACTGGAGCGGAACTGCCACGTCCTGTGGTATGTGTAGGTCCAACTTTAATAGATATTGTCAAACTCCTTTCCAAAGTGATTGCAGCAAATTACACTTCCACCAGTCAGACATGAGAGTTGCCATTGCTCCATGACTTTGGTAGTTTCAGTCATTTTATTTGAAGATCAGTCATTCTGTTAGGGATATGATAGTATTCCCTGGTGTTAATTCACAACACCTTTATGACTCTTTCCACATGTATGTTGAACATTTGCATTTCTTGATGTGTGAGCTGCCTGTTTAAGCCTCTTGCAGAAACAATCTTCAGTCTGGAAATATAAGAACTGTCTCATCAATCCTTGATCACGGAGAAATATTAACTAAAATTACAACATTTCTAGAAAATGATCAAATATATGGAAAACAAAACATTAGTATCAAGAAAAATACAGTCTTAAATACTTGTCAGTAAAAGAAGCAATTTAAAAAGAGTTAAGTTGTGACTAATATATTTTTTAAAAGAATAATAAAATACACTATAAAAAAAGTAAAAGGAAGGACTTTCAAAAATGAAAACAGAAATTAAGTTAGAAAACAGAAAAAATAGAACCAAAAAGCATACCTAAATACTGGTTCTTTGAGAAACTCAATAAAGTATATAATCATTAGCCACCTCAAAAAAAAAGAAAAAAGTACAACTGTACAAAATTAAAAATAGGGGTAAAACAAAAAAAATTTAAAGAATCAAAAGAAAACCTTTGTATAATTTCATACAAATAAGTTGAAAATCCAGATTAAATAAATAAGGTTCTAGAAAAATATAATTTAAAACTTACCCCAGATGAAATACACAATTTGAAAAGACAAATTTATGTAGAAAAAATAAAGAAATTTTTCAGAGAAGCAAACAACCTCATAGGCACCAGACCTGGGGAACTTGTACCAAATCCTGAAGTATTACAGTGCTATTAACTTATTCTGTAGGGTGGGGGGAGGAGAAATTGGAGGAAGGTCATCAAAAGGTACAAACTTCGTTATAAGATAAATAAGTACTAGGAATGTAATGTACAACGTGATGACTATAGCCAACACTGCTGTAAGATACAGAGGAAAATTAAGAGAGTAAATCGTATGAGTTCTCATCACAAGGAGAAAATTTTTAAAATTTTTTTCTCTCTTTTCTTTTCGTTGTATCTATATGAGAAGATGAATGTTAGCTGAACCTATTGTGATAATTATTTCACAATATATGTAAATTAAACCAACATGCTGCATGCCTTAAGCTTATACAGTGATGTATGTCAATTATTTCTCAATAAAACTGGAAAAAAAGATTTTTTAATTACTTAAAGAATTGGGGAAGGAAAAGTTCCAAAGTCTTTTATTGGTACTTGGGCTACTATGTGTAATATTAACAATACAATAATAATACAGGGAAAACAAAACTACAAAACAAAAATTCTAAATAAAATATTAGCGGTAAAAAAAAAAGTCCCACAGCAATTTAGAGGAATAAGACACAGTGATCAAATGCAGTTTAAGCCCAAGTATGCAATAATGGCCCAATATTAGGAAATTAATGAGTATATCATATTATTAGATTTATGAATACAAATCATATGATCATCTCCAAACAAACTAGAAAGGCATATGACAACATTCAACAATCATTCTTGATATATGAAAAAAGAAACAATAAAATAAAGGTAGATGGAGAATTAGTTTATGTAACAAACTATCCTATGTCAACCTCAGCATCATGATTAAGGAGAAAACACTAACGTTAGGAATTAGACAAGGAGCTCCACTACCACTGCTATGATTTAACATCTTATTGGAGCTCAAGAGCTAAAGCAAATAAGCAACAGAAAGAAGTCAGAGGTACAAATTTGGAAAAGGGGAAATGAATCTATCCCCACTGCCATTGGTATTATCACATACGCAGAAAACCCACAAGAATCAGATGAAAAGTATTTGAGTAATGTGAGGTTGCGTAAGTTTTGGGGGTTACAAAATCAATTCTTTTCATGTGCATAAACAATAACCAGTTGAAAGATATATACATGACTATATATTTGTATATTTAATTATTATTAAATTATTTTAATCATAAAATAATTATTATAGTAAACAATTATAATTTATCTTGATTTTATAATTATAATAGAATAATACGTTATAATATTTATATATAATAACAATAATAGAATAGAACAATTATAATAGAATCAAGGTAAAAGTCTTAGAAATAAACTTAAAAACTAGTGCAAGATGCACATAAAGAAAACATTGAAGGTACAAAAGGTCACAAAAAAGACTTAAAATTTCAAAAAGATAAAATGATCAGTATCATAAAAATTTCGCTTCTCCCTATGTTAACATACAAATATAGTAGAATCCTAACAAAGACACTACTTATTTTTAAATGTAGCTAGCTTTTTTTAATGTTTGTGTAAAAAGTAAAATCCCAAGAACAGCCATGAAAACTCTGGAAAAACAAAACAGTTGTGATGAGAATAGCTTAGCAGGTATTAAAATATACAATATAACCATGATAATTAAAACAATGCAATACCAGTGCATAAATAGATGGGCAGGACAATTGAACAGAAAATAATTTCAGGAAAAGACCCAAACACATGTAGAAATTTAGTATACAATTAGGTGACATTTCAAATCAGTAAGGAAAAGAGAGATGATTCAATAAATGGTGCTGAGGCAACTGGGTAGCCACCTTAAAAAATAATGAAGTTAAAACTATACCCCGCCATTCATAACAATAAATGCCAAATAGATCAGAGATGTAATTATAAGAAAAGAAAACCACAAAATACTAAAAAAAAAAACAAGGAGAAAATTCCTTTATAACTTTGAAGTAAGGATAGCCTTTCTGTGATTCAAAAACTATAAACCATGAAGAAAAGATTAAGTTTGATTACATGAAAGTTTTTATTTGTTTTACAAAAATAAAATAAGTCAAAATACTAATGATAAAGTGAGAAAAATATTTGAACCTTACAACGCGAAGGGCACATTGCCTTAATACATATATGTAATATATTTTCCATCATGAAAAAACTCAATAGAAAAAATGGGTAAAAGAGATGAAGAGTTCTCAGAAAGGAAATCACAAAAAGTTCTTTATCAGGGGCTGGCCCCGTGGCCGAGTGGTTAGTACTCCATTGCAGGCAGCCCAGTGTTTCCTCGGTTCGAGTCCTGGGCATGGACATGGTACTGCTCATCAAGCCACACTGAGGTGGCGTCCCACATGCCACAACTAGAAGGACCCGCAACTAAGAATATACGACTGTGTGCCGGGGGGCTTTGGGGAGAGAAAGCAAAAAACAAAAAAAGTTCTTTATCAAAAAAAGCTCAACCTCACCCACTAAAAAGGGAAATAAAAAGTAAAACTCTACTAGCATTTCAAATTTCTGGATTTTTGCCAATTTGATGAGAGAAATGGTATCTCTTTGCAGGGCTGTGGGGAAAGATCCATTCTCATCAACATATCATGTCAACTGGCACAACCCTATAAGATGGTAATTTAGCAGTATCTGTCAAAATTAAAAATGTATATTCTCTTTTATCCAGCAATTGTACTTCTGAGAATATAACCTAACTATAAATTTGCACATTTATAAATAGCCTCGCTCACCACTGCATTGCAGCACTTTTTGTTCTAGTAAAAGATTACAAAAAAAAAAAAAAAAAAAAGAAAGAACTCTCAAATATCCATCAACAGGGGAAGAATGAAATACATAGTGGTGTATTCACAAAATTATGCAGCCTGAAGAAAAGAATGAGGAAGATCTTGATACTGATATGAAATCATCTCCAAAATATATTGTTGCCAGACAGTGTATAGTAGGCCTGGAGTGGCCAACCGTCCTGACTGCCCGGGGCTTACAAGTTCCCCCCAAGACACAGGGCTTTCAGTGCTCAAACTGTGAAAGTTCTGGACTAATAGGCCCTGGTGGTCTCCCTACATCTAGCCCTCTGTTTCTTTAAAAGATGTGGGAATTGGAATATAAATTCACAGTCTTTTGTTTATGCATAGAAAGCCTCCAGAAAGATACATAAGAGAATAACGATAATGCTTTCCTGTTTTATCCTTGGTGGGGTGGGGTGGGGAGCTGGGTAGATAGAGGACTGAGACTGAAGAGAGTTACTTCATTCTATGGATATTTTAAAAATGTTGGCCTATATGGTTTGATTGCTATTAAAAATTAAACAAACGAGTCAGAAATGAAAAGGCAATCTGTTTTGTTGGGGAGAATATATGTTCTTTTTCTAAGTAGAGAGCAAAGTGTCTAGCTGATTTATACAGTTGAATGGCTTGGAAACTTTCTTGAAAAATATGTTTTTTTGTGACCTCTGCCAGCCAGCTGTGGGATAATGAATGTAATACAATGTACTGCTCTTCCAGAACAAAGAATTGCAGGCTGTCTTGCCCTGGTCAAAGAGAGCAAGTCTGAGATGCCCTTAAATTTCTGGATTGACTAGACAGTCTCAACACAAGCTCATAAACCTACTGTCTGAAAGAAAACAGATTGCACTCCAACCAAATCAGCCTGTGGGCAACTGCATATTTACCTCAATTTGAAAACGCAATCTGTATCACAGAGTTTTTCTTCTTTATACCATTCATGCTCATTGCAGTAAGACCCTGTAAAACATTCTGTGACTTAGAAAAATTCTTAAAACTTAGATTTATTTGCAGATTTGTATTTCTTGGGGCAGTAGAGAGAGAGGAAGATAGTAGAAACAATGGGAGTAGTTCCCAGGGCAATGCACGCATGAATGTGTGTGTGTAATTGTGTGCCTACATTCCTGCTGTTGAACCAGGGATGGCCAGAGTGTCAGTCCCAGTCTGAAGGCAAGAGAAGACCAATGTCCCACCTCAAATAGTCAGGCAAAGAGAGAGAGTGTGTGCAAATTCTCCCTTCCTTTGCTTTTTTGTTCTTTTCAGGCCCACAAGGTATCGGATGATGCCTACCCACAATGGGGAGGGCAATCTGCTTTGCTCAGTCTGTAGATTCAAATGCTAATCTCATCCAGAAGCACTCTCACAAACACACCCCCAAATAATGTTTAGCCAGATATCTAGGCACCCTATGATCCAGTCAAGTTGACACATAAAATGGACCACCAGAGAGAAGATCAGGGATGTGTAGAAATGGGTAAGATAGAATCCCTGCCTGCAAGGAGAAGTCGTCATCATACACATGCAAAAAGAACTAGTGTCACAACCCTGGACATGGCTGGGCGTGCTTATAGTTAGATTGCCCAGATGGCACAGAATGGGAGTTGCCAGACTTGAAATTGGACGTCTAATCTGAGGCAGAGAAGGCTTTAGGCAGAAGGACTGTGTGGAGATGTTTTGAGGGCATTCAATGGGATTCTTGGAGAAGAGGACACTGGATAATGGGGTTAGTGCAATATTGCACGTAGCAGCAAGAATATGTAACACGTCGCAGCAGGGTCTGCTGAGAGGCAGGCAGATAGAGTACGGACACAGGAATCAAGGATCAGGCACTATCTGGAGATGGCAATCAGCCCCAGGAAATCTGCAAGTAGAATAGGCCCTGGGCAGGAACTTATGTCTAGAAATCTGTTCCCAAAATGGGATAGAGATGTGGATGCACAGGCCAAAGCAAGGTGGGTGCCAGTTCTAGAGGGACTGACATGCTAGGCAGATTTTCAAACTGGGAGTCAGCCACATGGCCAGACAGAAATTACTCCAAAACTTACTTCCCATAATACACAAAAATAATTCAAAGAGGACCATAGCCTAAAATACAACCTACAACTTCTAGAAAATAAATAGGAGAACATCTTCATAATCTTGAGTAAACAAAAAAAATTAGACAAGACACAAAAATTATTCACCATAAAAGAAAAAATTGATAAATTGGATTTCATTGTGACTTAAAAGTACTGCTCTTCAAAAAATATCATTAAGAAAATGAAATTGCAAGTCACAGTTCGTAATACATGTATGTAAGAAATGAATTGCATTCAGAATATATAAAGAATTCTTACAACTCAATAAGAAGACAACTTGATAAAAAATTTGCAAAACTTAAACTGCGTATAACAAAATTTATTGCAACATTGTTTGTGGTATAGAAAATAAATCAGAAAAATTCTGAATGTCTATTAGTAGATTAAAAAATTATGATGATTCTATGCCATAAAATCTCACTAAACTATTAAAAAGAGAGAGCTATATGAAACCATGGTCGATGTGACTGTTATATAAACCTTACCCTTGATTTTTCTCGGATAATTATTATTATTTACATTTACATATGTAATCCACTTGGAACTTTTTAAACTTCCATCATCCATTTATTGCACTTCGAGTTATGGCACCTGGATCTCATTTGAGGATCTTGCCACTCCACCTTAGTCCATGGGCTTCATGTGTGTCTCCACCTCCAAGACAGGATAGAGTATGCGATCTTGGCGGCAACATAATGAGCTCAAGAGCACAAAGTTAGTAAAATCAAATGTAATAAAATGTGTTTTCTGAGAATCCTAGGAGTGCTGGGGTTACAGAAGCTTAAGCAGTCTGTTTTCTGCGGGACTTGAACCTAAGGGGGTTGTGCAGCCTCCACTAGACACCATGATAAAGGCCACCCATGAGGGAGAGCGGAGCCAGGCTGAGAGATGAGATAAAACAATCCTGAAGAAAACAATCCTGTGAAGAAGTCTCGGTTCCCAAGGGAATGGAGTAAGAGACAGGTCTTGGTAGAGGTGTACAGTGAAGAAGGAGGCAGCAGCTCACTAGGGAGTCTGCACTTTATCCTGAGCTTGATGGGGAGCTGAAAGGTTTTGAGCAGTTCAGGGACGTGGGGAGACAGCTAACTCTGGTGGTTGTGTGGAGAAGGAACCTGGGAAAAATAAAGCTAAATGTCCTTATATGGGGACCTGAAAATCTCTTCTCCTGGGATTTAATTCTCCTCTACTTTAATTCCAAAATGACAGAAGTGTAATTTTGAAACATTTCCATATGCCAGCAATCTATTTCTGCTGTGATTCAAAGATTCAAATCATTTAATGCTTTTATGTAAAAAAAAAAAGAGAGTTTTTTACACTAAAATGCTGTAGATTGTTGAAAGCATTTATGTCTACCTAAATGGAATTATGTTATTGATGTTGTTGATGCTTCCTGTCCTGTCCTCTCTCTCTCAGTTCACAAGAACAAAGATTATTAGGAAACAGAACTCCAAAAGCTACACAATTAAATTCCAGATCCTTTACATATTTATCAATTGATCATGTATAGGTAATGTTGCCTCTATCCTTTGTAGTCCCAGCTACAAAATGGAGGCATTCATTTTTGATAAGACTATTTGATAAACATATAATACAACCCAGGTCTCTTAGGGTCCATACTAGAAAATTTTCTTGGGAAACAATATCTGGTTTTCCTCTCTTTTTAGACATTCAAAAAAATCACATTCCCCAGCTCTATTACATAGTTAGATGGGGCCATGTGACTGGTTGTTACCAATGGTCTAAAACAAGTGAAAATGACGGATGCCCCTCATAGGAAGAAACATAGAAGAGCAGGTATGAGAAGTCCATCTGTCTTTTCCCTGCATACTAACTAAGAAGGCCATGATCCACATGACGCAGCCATAAGAGGGTAGAACATCTACTAGCTTGGACCCCTGAATGCTGTAGGAGATACAGAGCACCCGTTCCCACTCCTCCCCTTAATCAAACTGCACTGCACATATACTCATGAGCGAGAAAGAAAACATTAGTATGCTAAGCTACTGATATCCCAGGTTTCATTTTTTACTGCAACATTCCTGGCTTGTCCTGCCTAATAAAATTTCAAAGACTCCTCTGAGAATATGATGACTACTTATACACTCTCTCCCCAGCTAGCTGCATATTCAAACAACATTTTAAGTAAAGAATATGAACAAGCCTCTTCATGAATCTCCCACCACAAATGGGACATTAAATGTTAAAGAATGTTGAGGTGTCAAGATGGTGGCATAGGCGGACTCTGAACTCAACTCCTCCCATGGACACAACCAATTTGTAAGTACTCTGAGAACAATTACCCCTGAGAGAGAACTGAAACCTGGGTAAAAAGAACCCCTACAACAAGGGACAGTCTTGACTGAGGTAGAAGAGGAAGAAATTCCTTTCTAGAGAGAAAAAAAGCCACCTTCCCAAGCTGCGGTGCTTCACAGCTGGCCAGGAGCAATCCTAAGGCATGCAGCCTTCCCTGGAGGAGTTGAGGACCCGAGGGAGGAATATTACCACTATAAGCATCCTTTGGCCTCAGCACAATGGAGACAAGTCTCATAATACCTGTCTTTGCTAGCTAGTAACAACAAGGGAGAGTACCCCCAGAAAAGCTATCTGACATAAATGGGGGAAAAAACAGCTTTTAAAGGGCCCACACACAAATTCACCCATTTTGGAAAGCAACCTAAATCCCCAGAAAGAAAGGTGCACAGCCCTTTGGTGAAAAGAGACTCACCTGATAGGCTCTGGGGGCATCTTGGTGAGACCTGAGACCTCTCCAGGGACTGAGACATTGGCAGCAACCATTGTTGTGACCTAGTACAGGCATGCTGACACAGATGCTGGCAGATGCCATTAGAGTTCTTCCCCTGGCCTGTTAGGCCAGGGTCTGTCCCACCCACTAGAATGCCAGCTAATCCAGCTCAGCCAGGGCAGGCAGCCCACCCTAGGGACTGACCCAACCCAATAGCAAGCCTGCATTGGCTTGGTGGCTGGATCCTATGCAGCTAGGCATGTGGGTCTGCCTCTGAGGGGCAAGGTCTGTGTGAGGAGTGGGTGGAGTGTGTAGGGCCTCTGCAGTGAGGCAACTGGGTATGCTTCAGGGGCTCAGGACACATGCATGGGGCAGGACTATGTTGACGGTGTGTGTGGCCCTCTGGGTGGTGGGATTTGTCAGCTGCAGAAGACTTGTGCATCTCAAATAGTCACATAGGGGATTGGTCCCACCTTCCAAAGCCTGAAACAATTGGGTGCTCCTGTGCTTGGGGGCAGCCCCACTCAGCCACAATCATGAGAGAGATGACAGAGCCTTTCAGGCCAGAGGCCTACAGCAATTGTAAACCCCTGAGCCTAGCAACAAGCCATGCTGGGGGCCTATTCCCTTAACAGAAAAACTGCAACAGGAATGTGCTATTAAACCTTGAAGCCAACTGTGCTAGGGCTCCCACACCCAAAAATGTGACTGAAGGGTCCAAAGCAGCCACATGCAGCTGAGCATCACAACCAGCTGGCCAGGGGGACAGCCTAGCCTCCCTGAGCACCTGCAGCAAGAGCAACCCTGCCACAACAGAAAGACACATATAGCCCAAACAGGGGTCACTCCTGTAACGCTTGGAACTGGTGATGAGAGGGAAGTACACTGCTGGGTCTCAAAAGGCATCTCTTACATAAAGCCACCTCTCCAAGATCAGGAGACATAGGTGACCCACCTAATACATAGATATAAGCACAGAGAAAGAAGCAAAATGAGGAGGCAAAGGAATATGTTCTAAGCAAGGGAATAGCACAAAACCTCAGAAAAAGAACTAAATGAAATAGAAATAAGCAATCTATCTGACAAAGAGTTCAAACAAAAAGTCATAAGGATGTTCACTGACCTTAGGAGAAAAATGGATGAGCTCAGTCAGAACGTCAACAAAGAATTGGAGAATATAAAAAGAGAACCAATCAGAAATGAAGAATACAATACTGGAAATGAAAAATTCACTAGATGGACTCAATAGCAGAGTAGATGATACAAAAGAACACATCAGTGAGCTGGACAAAAGACTAGAGGAAATCACCCAAGCTGAATAGATTAAAAAGAATTAGAAAGAACAAGAACAGTCTAAGGGACCTCTGGGACAACATCAAGTGCAATAATATTCACATTATAGGTGTACCAGAAGGAGAAGAGAGAGACAAAAGGGAAGAGACTCTATCTGAAGAAATAATAGCTGAAAACTTTACTAACCTAAGGAAGGAAACAGACATCCAGGTACAGGAAGCACAGAGAGTACCAAACAAGATAAATCCAAAGAGGCCCACATCAAGACACATGATAATTAAAATGTCCAAAATTAAAGATAAAGAGAGAATCCTAAAAGCTGCAAGAGAAAAGCAACAAGTTACATACAAAGGAAAGCCCATAAGGCTATTAGCTGACTTCTCAGAAGAAACCTTATGGTCCAGGAGGGAGTCACGTGATATATTTAAAATGTTGAAGGGAAAAAACCTGCAGCCAAGAATACTTTACCTGGGATGGTTATCATTCAGAATAAAAGGAGAGATACAGAATTACCCAGAGAAGCAAAAATTAAAGGAGTTTATCATCAAGAAACCAGTCTTACAAGAAATGTTAAAGGGAATTATTTAAGTGGGAAAGAGAAGACCACAAATGGGAATAAGAAAATTCTCAAAAAAAAAAAAAGGCAATAAAATCTCTGGTAAAGGCAAAAGTACAGTAAACATAGAAGATCAACCACCTACGAAGAGAATATGAAGGTCAAAAGACAAAAGTACTAAAATTACCTATTTCAATGATAAGAAGGTAATGGATACACAGGAAAAAACAGGTTACATATGATATCAAAAATGTAAAATGTGGGAAGAGGGTAGTAAAACAGTAGAGCTTATAGAAAGAGGTCAAACTAAAGAGACCATCAACTCAATATAGATTGCTATATACATAGGTTATTATATATGAACCTCGTGGTAATCACAAACCAGAAACCTATAATAAATTCACAAAAAATTAACAGAAAGGAACCCAAACATGATACTAAAGAAAGCCATCAAACCACAAGGGAAGAGAGCAAGAGCAGAAGAAAGGAACAGAGAAGAACTACTAAAACACCCAGAAAAAAGTAACAAAATGGCAATAAGTACATACTTATCAATAGCTACTTTAAACGTCAGTTGACTAAATGCTTCAATCAAAAGGCATAGAGTGGCTGATTGGACAGAGAAACAAGACCTGTATATATGTTGCATACAAGAGACACACTTCAGACCTAAAGACACTCGCAAACTGAAAGTGAAGGGATGGAAGAAAATACTCCATCCAAATGGCATGAAAAGAAAGCTGGGGGGCAGGGGGCAATACTTACGTCAGACAAAATAAACTTTAAAACAAGAACTGTAACAAGAGACAAAGAAGGGTACCACATACGGATAAAGAGAGCAATCCAACAAGAAGACATAACACTTGTAAATATCTATGCACCCAACATAGGAGCACCTAAGTATATAAAGCAATTATTACAAGACATAAAAGGAGAAATAGACAGTAACACAATAATATTAGGGGACTTTAACATTCCACTTACACCAATGGATAGAGCATCCAAACAGAAAATCAGTAAGAAAACATTGGTCTTAAACGACACATTAGATCAGATGGACTTATTAGAGTTATACAGAACATTCCAACCAAATGCCACAGAATACACATCCTTTTCAAATGCACATGGAATATTCTATAGTATTGATCACCTATTAGGCCACAAAACAAGTCTCAGTAAATTTAAGAAGATTTAAATAATACCAAGCATCTTTTCTGACCACAAAGGTATGAAACTAGAAATCAACTACAGGAAGAAAACCAGAAAAGCCACATATGTGGAGATTACACAAAATGCTACTGAACAACAATTGGGTCAGTGAAGAAGTCAAAAGAGAAATAAAAAAAATCTGGAGACAAATGAAAATGAAAATATGACATGCCAAAATTTATGGGATATAACAAAAGCTGTTCTAAGAGGGAAGTTTATAACAATACAGGCCTACCTAAACAAACAGGAAAAATCTCAAATAAACAATCTAACAGTGCACCTAAAGGAACTAGAAAAAGAACAGCAAACAAAGCCCCAAATGAGTAGAAGGAAGGAAATAATAAAAATCAGAGCAGAAATAAATGAAATAGAGATTTAAAAAAATATTTTAAAAAATCAGTGAAACCAAGAACTGGTTCTTTGAAAAGATAAACAAAATTGACAAATCTTTAGCTAGACTCACCAAGAAAAAAAGAGAGAAGGCTCAAATAAATAAAACCAGAAATGAAAGAGAAGAAATTAAATAGACACCTCAGAAATACAAAAGATTATAAGAGAATTCTACAAAAAGCTATATGCCAACAAATTGGATAATCTAGAAGAAATGGATACATTCTTAGGATCATACAGCCTTCCAAAACTGAGTCAAGAAGAAACAGAGAATTTGAATAGACCAATCATCAGTAAAGAGATTGAAGCAGTAATAAAAAACCTCCCCCAAACAAAAGTACAGGACCAGACAGCTTCCCCAGGGAATTCTACCAAATATTCAATGAAAACTTAATACCTATCCTTCTCAAGCTCTTCCAAAAAATTCAAGAGGATAGAAAGCTTCCTAACTCAATCTACGAAGCCAACATTGCCCTGATACCAAAACCAGACAAGAATAACACCTACAAAGAAAATTACAGGCCAATATCACTGAAGAACATCTATGTAAAAATCCTCAACAAATAATATCAAATTGAATACAGCAATAGATTAGAAAGATCATACACCATGATCACATAGGATTTATTCCAGGGATGCAGGTATGCCTCTACATCCACAAATCAACCAAGGTGATATACCACATTGACAAAATGAAGAATAAAAATCACATGACCATCTCAATAAATGCAAAGAAAGCATTTGACAAGATCCAGAATCCATTTATGATAAAAACTCTGAATAAAATGGGTATAGAAGGAAAATACTTCAACATAATAAAGGCCATATATGACAAACACACAGCTAATGTCATTCTCAATGGAGAAAAACTGAAAGCCATCACTCTAAGAACAGGAACCAGACAAGGACGCCCACTTTCACCACTCTTATTTCACATGGTATTGGAAGTCCTAGCCAAGGAATCAGACAAGAAAAAGAAATAAAAGTGATCCAAATTGGCAAGGAAGAAGTGAAACTGTCACTATTGGCAGCTGACATGATTTTATATATAGAAAATCCTAAGGAATCCCCCCAAAACTTTTAGAAATAATATATGAATACGGTAAATTTAAGGGATATAAAAATCAACAAACAAAAATCAGTTGAGTTTCTATACACTAACAATGAAGTAGCAGGAAGAGAAATTAAGAATATGATCCCATTTACAATAGCAACAAAAAGAATAAAATACCTAGGAATAAACTTAACCAAAGAGGTGAGAGATCTGTACACTGAACACTGTAAAACATTGTTCAAAGAAATCGAAGACACAAAGAAATGGAAAGATATTTCATGCTCTTGGTTTGAAAGAAGTAACATAGTTAAAATGTCCATACTTCCTAAAGCAATCTACAGATTCACCGCAATCCCTATCAAAGTTCCAATAACATTTTTCACAGAAATAGAGCAAAGAATCCTAAAATTTATATGGAACGACAGAAGACCCCCAATAGCCAAAGGAACCCTGAGAAAAAAGAACAAAGCTGGAGGTATCACACTCCCTGATTTCAAAGTATACTACAAAGCTGTAGTAACCAAAACATCGTGGTACTGGCTCAAAAACAGACACAGAGATGAATGGAACAGAATTGAGTGCCCAGAAATAAACCCACACATCTATGGAAAGTTTATTTTCAACAAGGGAGCCAAGAACATACAATGGAGAAAGGAAAGTCTCTTCAATAAGTCAATTTTGGAAAACTGAACAATCACATGCAAAAGAATGAAAGTAGACCATTATCTTACACCATATACAAAAATTAGCTCAACATGGATTAATCTAAAATCTAAGACCTGAAACCATGAAAATTCTAAAAGAAAACAGGCAGTACACTCTTCAACATCAGTTTTAGCAGCATATTTTCAAGTACCATGTCTGATGGGGCAAAGGAAACAATAGAAAAAATAAACAAATGGGACTACATCAAACTAAAAATCTTCTGTGCAGCAAAGGAAATCATTGACAAAATGAAAAGACAACCTACCAATTGGGAGAAGGTATTTGCAAACCATATATCAGATAAGGGATTATTATCGAAAATATATAAAGAACTCATCCACCTCAACAATAAAAAAAAACTAACAACTCAATTAAAAAGTGGGCAAAAGATCTGAACAGAAATTTCTCCAAAGAAGATATACAGATGGCCAACAGGCACATGAAATGATGTTTGACATCATTAACTATCAGAGAAATGCAAATCAAAACTACAATGAAATATCACCTCAGTCCTGTCAGAATGGCTATAATTAACAAGACAGGAAACAAGAAGTCTTGGAAAGGATATGGAGAGAAGAGAATTCTGGTACATTGCTGGTGGAAGTGCAAACTGGTGCAGCAATTATGGAAAAACAGTATGGAGATTCCTCAAAAAATTAAGAATAGAGCTACCATATGATCCAGCTATTCCACTGCTGGGTATTTATCCAAAGAATTTGAAAACGCAAATGCATAAAGATACACGCACCCTATGTTCATTGCAGCATTATTCACAATGGCCAAGACTTGGAAGCAACCTAGATGCCCATCAAGGGACAAATGGATAAAGAAGATGTAGTACGTATACGCAATGGAATACCACTCAGACATAACAAATGAAGAAATCCAGCCTTTTGTGACAACATGGATGGAGCTTGAGGGTATTATGCTGAGTGAAATAAGTCAGAGGGAGAAAGTCAGATACCATATGATCTCACTCATAAATAGAAGATAAAAACAACAACAAACAAACACATAGAGACAGAGACTGGATTGGTGGTTACCAGAGGCGGAGGGGGAAGGGAAAAGGGAGAAAGAAGTGATGAGGTGTATGTGTGTGGAGATGGATTGTAATTAATCTTTAGCTGGTGAACATGACGTAATCTACACAAGAATCAAAATATAATAATGTGCACTTGAAATTTATATAATGTTTTAAACAAATGTCACCACACTAAAAAAAATTAAAGAATATTCAGTTCCTTCCTAGCATACAAAATGCTATTATGTGTGTGCATGTGTGTGTGTGTCGAAATATTATTGCTTTATGTCCTAGCAGTTTAGAGATTATCTAATTTTGCAACTAAATGTTGCTGAGCTGATATAGGAAAATCAGTTGAATAATTCCTAAATTGTTCCTCAAAACAAGACTCAGTCTGTCTCTAAGCACACCAGCCCTGATTAAATTAAGGAGTAGCTTGCTGCCCAGGGGCAAGAAGGAAAGAGCTGGGCATGTGCTCAATGGGCTTGCTTCGTACAGTAGAAGATAAAGAGTAATGAAGCTGTCTGCTTTACCTGTGGCTTGAAGTTGTGAACTGAAAGCAAGAACGCTCTAACATTCTGATTTGTTTACTTCAGAGAAAGTGAGTAACTTCCTGTTTCTCAGAAAGAAAGAAAAAAAGAAAGAAATGAAAAAGAAATACTCTCAAGAGTTGCATAGAAAGACCTCCTTAACATCAAAGGGCTCTTCTCAGAAACCGTGTTGGTGAGGGCAATAAAAAAGTATCAAAATCTTTCAAACAGATTAATACTGAGGAGTAGAAGGGTTTTGTTAGAGCCTTTTCAATTTGCCAAACTAAACCTCAAATATTTAAATGAGAGTTTTTCAGGTGTTCACTAAATAAATCAGTCACACATTAATTTTCCGTGTAACTGTGAGCACTGAAGCTAGTTGCTGGCTGATATGGGAAGATAACATCTGTTTTCCGTGCCTGGCCTCATTTCGTTTTCTCTGTTTTGGCCCACTTTGCCAGCTTTGCCTTCTCTGCCCTATCTTTCTTTTACAGCTCCTGTTCACTATACTACCTGGTAGGGCATAGGCTTATCTTTGGCTAACCAGGGCTAATCAGAGCTTCGTACCTTCTGCTATTCTTCCTGTCACTTATTGATTTTTTTTTTTTTTTTTAGGAAGATTAGCCCTGAGCTAACATCGTGCCCATCTTCCCCTACTTTATATGTGGGACTCCTACCACAGCATGGCATGCCAAGTGGTGCCATGTCCACACCCAGGATCCGAACCGGTGAACTCTGGGCTGCCGAGAAGCAGAACGTGCAAACTTAACCGCTGTGCCACCGGGCTGGCCCCCTGTCACTTATTGAAATATAACCACTATATAGTTTAATTTTTAGTTCTGCAAGGCTAGGCCGTACGTACGTATCAGGGGTGATATCTTGCTGATTTAAGAAAATTGCAGTTTCTTAAATCAAGAACACAAGCACCTTGGAGGGATTTTGCATTCAATTGCAAAACATGTGCATTTATGCAATGTGCATTGTCCTAAGATGATCAGCATTGCAGATCCCATTCACCTTTCCTGCTAGCAAAGAAAGTGACAGAACAGAGGTAAAATGTGTCTCGGAGAACTGAAGAGATGAAATGAAGACATTTAGTTTACAGATGAGACCACTCACAGGGGATAAACAGTTGTCTTTAGAAGGGGTTATATGTGGAAATCGAAACAGCTCTGTTTTCTGCAGCCTTGAAGGGCAGAACTAGAACAACAAATGGAAGGCATGCATGGAGACAGAAATTTTTAAATCAATACAAAAAAGATTTGTTCTCGTTGTTAAAATTAGTCAAAGATAAGAAATCCTTCTGAACTTAAATGTGAAGGAAATGAAATATCATTGCGTAAAACCATAAACTAGGAGATCAAAAAGAAGAAATAACAAATAAGGAGGAATAAGAACAGTAGCCAGCATTTATTGAACATGTTACCATGTGTTCCGCTCAAATGATTGAGTCTCATTTATATTAATTCAAACAAGACTCCCCAAATCCCAAATAATAGTAGATACCACTATGCTCTTCATTGTCATTTTACAGATGAGGATACCTAGGGTCAGGTCAGAAAGGTTAAGAGAAATGTCCATGGTCATCCAGTAGTTACTGGAGCTGGGATTTTGAAGCAAGGCAGTCTAGCTCCAGAGTCCATATTTTATTGACATTACTATTGAGAGAGAAAGAAATAGATTGAAATTTATAGGAGAAAACAAGTGGAAAGATGACTAAGAACAAGATAACTGGTCCATAAACAAAATATAGATAATAAAATAAAATACCAATATCAACAAAAAAGAGGCTCATAACTATCTCATAGACCTGATGGAATGAGATGATAACATGTCGCTGGAAGGGTATTTATTCCTCATTCAAAAGAAGCAGATTGAGCTGAAGGAGGGAAAGAATAGAAATAAAATATGCCTGCTCCTTAGATCTGCAAAGTGGAGAGGAAGTACACTAAGGCAAGTGTAAAAAGGCATAGCTGCAAGTCAGCTCGCCAGAAAAAAAAGATTTTAATGGTGCACACCATAGAGACAAACTATTAAAAAGATGATGAGGCAATGTCTAGACACCAGTCGGCAGTCTTGCTCTTCTAGGACTATGCACTTGACAAATTCTTGACTTGCTGGAAGTTAATTGCTTGAAGGTAGAGGAAATAATGAGATTTAGGTCTACTCTGGTCTTAATTTTGGTCAAGGAAAACTTATTGAGGATATGAAAGTGGAAGGATCCTTGCAGGAAAGTAGCAATGTGGTGATGGAATTTGTAATATCAAAGGAAGTTAACACTGGGTATAGTCATCCATTATGCTGGGCTTTAGGAAACAGTATTTCAGAGCTGACCTCGTGGGTTCTTGAAAATAATACAAAAAATAAAAAATATTGTTTTACCACTTTCCTCAAAGGCTACAACCTTACAAAATTTTAAATCCACTTATCATCTTCCTATCTTTTGTGTTGTTATTTTCATGCATTTTAATACAATAGATATTTTAAACTCCATGACATATTTTGATATTGTTTGGTATGGTCAATTTCATTTGTATTTACCTATATATTTACTCTTTCTCATGTTCTTTCTTTTCACTGACATTTCTGTCTTCATCTAGGCTCATTTTCCTTTTGCCTATAGAACTTTCATTGTTCTTGTTTGTTTAGTCAGTTTGTTGATGACAGAATAACTCAGAAGTCGGTAGAAGGAGGTTTTCTCTGGGTACAGAAATCAAGCTTGGCAATTATTTTCTTTCAACACTTTAAATATGTCACTCAATAGTCTTCTTTCAAATTATCACTTCTGATTGGAAGTCAACTGTCAGTATTACAGTGATCCCCCCTTATCTGTGGGGGATACATTCCAAGACTCCCAATGGATGCCTGAAACCACAGATAGTACCAAACCCTATATATGCTATGTTTTTTCCTATACATACATACTATCTATGATAAAGCTTAATTTATAAACTGGGCACAGTAAGAGATTAATAACAAAAATTAATAATAAAATAAAACAATTGTAACAATATAGTGTAATAAAAGTTATGGAATGTGGTCTCTCTCTCTCTCAAAATTTGTTAATGTACTGCACTCACCCTTCCGCTTCTTGTGATGAAGTCAGATGATACAACTCCTACATGATGAGATGAAGTGAGGCGAGTGATGTAGGCAGTGTGATGTAGAGTTAGGTTACTACTGACCTTTTGACGACACGTCAGAAGGAGAATCACTGAGCCATGACAATGTCAATGACTGCATGTCAGGAGCTGAGGATGTCGATGATTGGTGATCCAACAAACGGATAAATCACGTCCCAGGCAGGCCAGGGTAGGATGGCGCGAGATTTCATCATGCTGCTCAGAATGGCACACAATGTCAAACTTAAGAATTGCTTATTTCTGGAATTTTCCATTTAACATTTTCAGACTACGGTTGACCACGTGTAACTGAACCCACAGAAAGCAAAACCACAGGTAAGGGGGGACTACTGTATTGTGGTTTCTTTGAAGGTTAAGTGTCTTTTTTCTCTGTCACTTTTAAGATTTTCTCTGGGTCTTTGATTTGCAGCCAGTTTGACTATGATGTGCCTAGTAGGATTTTCTTTAAATTTTTGCTGCTTGGGGTTCTTGATTCTGTGGCTTGAGGTCTTCCATCAGTTATGAAAAATTCTCTACCATTATCTCTTCAAAAATTGCTTCTGTCTCAGTCTATATCTTTTTTTCCTTTTTTGAATCCAATTATACAAATATTAGAGTTTTTGAGCATGTCTCACATGATTCTTACATTTCTGGTCATTTTTCTTCTTTGTATTTTCTCCCTCTGTGTACTTCATTGAGTATTTTCTGTTAATCTATTATCAAGTTTACTACTCCAGTCTTCCAATGTATCCAATCTATTACCAAATGCATTTACTACATTCTTACTTTAAGATATGTTTTTTAGTTCTAGAATGTACATTTGGTTCTCTTTTATAGATTTCAATTCTGGGAAGTCTTTTATCTTTTCATATATTTTCTCCATTATTTTCTGTTTGTTTGAACATATTAATCATAGTCATTTTAAAGCTCCTGTCTGCTCACCTCAGGTTCTGAATCACTTTTGAGTATACTTCTATTCTCTACTTTTCTTGTAGTAGTTATTAACCAAATGGTCTAGCCTCATCTCATGTCAAGTATTTTAATTTTATTGGGTACAAAAAAACTATAGAATTTCCGGAAGATATTGTCTTCCCCAGATAGAGTTCAACCTTTCCTCCAATAGGCAGATAAAGGAGATCATCCATCACGATAATCCAGTCCGGCACTAAGCTGGGTCACAGCTGGGTTGCAGTCTTTCTTTTTTTTTAAAGACTGGCACCTGGGCTAATAACTGTTGCCAATCTTTTTTTTTTTCCTCTGCTTTATCTCCCCAACCCCCCCCCCCCCCCCCCCCCCACCCCCACCCCCCCCCCCGTACATAGTTGTATATCTTAGTTGCAGGTCCTTCTAGTTGTGGGATGTGGGACGCCGCCTCAACGTTGCCTGACGAGCGGTGCCATGTCCGCTCCCAGGATCCGAACCCCGGGCCCCAGCAGCGGAGCACGCGAACTTAATCACTCAGCCACGGAGCCGGCCCTGGTTATTTGTTTTTAACTTTTTGTTTTTTGAGGAAGATTAGCCCTGAGCTAACATCTGCCACCAATCCTCCTCTGACTTTTCTAATTGTAGTCCGCTTTTTCCAACTATTCCTTAAATGTTCGTGTTTCCCTGGGTTTGGTATTCATATCTCTAGTACTTAGCACAGAACCTTTCACTTATGGGCATTTAATATATGTCTATTTGATTGGGAAAATAATTTACATTTTTAAAAAGTGGAAAGAAGAATATAAAACTTTTAATGAGTATAAATGAGTGACACAACCCTGTGGTAAAAATAGAAACAGGCAAGCTGACATTCAAACTACACTAGCCCTTTTTCAGAGGAAGAAAATGAACAAAGAAGCATAGAATCAGTGTCCGGGGCAGATCCACAAACTAACTGATGGTATTTGATTTCTACCTTCTTCGATTCTCTTCAATCAGTTAACAGTAATTATAATCAACGAGGGCTGGAAGTTCCAGATGGGAGTATACAAGGGTCCATCTTCTACACACCAACGAAAAGCTTTTGCACAGAGTTTAAAAGTACGTAGTTGGAAAAAGAAACATGCTTTAAATTTGTTTATTTCAGAATACTCCAAAACTTTTGATTAAAAAAGTCTCTTCTTGGGGCTGGCCCAGTGGCACAGCAATTAAGTTTACACGTTCCGCTTTGGCAGCCCGGGGTTCACCAGTTCCTATCCCAGGTGCAGACCCTACACACTGCTTATCAAGCCATGCTGTGGTAGGCGTCCCACATATAAAGTAGAGGAAGATGGGCACGCATGTTAGCTCCGGACCAGTCTTCCTCAGCGAAAAGAGGAGGATTGACAATAGTTAGCTCAGGGCTAATCTTCCTCAAAAAAAAAAAGCCTCTTCTTTTCATTAACATCCAGCATAGATACATATCATTGCTTTAAGGCCCTTCAAGATATAGTTAAAAAGGAAAGAAATCAGCTATATTGAAAATATTCACTGCTGAGTCTTGATACCTTGGATACTACCACACTATACCAATATCAAATATTCCCTAAACATACATCAACCAAGGGAGGGGGTAATGCCCCAGAATTATACTCATTAGAAGAGGGAGTCCAGAAAAGACTAAAATTATACCATGGATAATCCAAAAAGAAAAAAAAAAAGACGACACATGGACAAGTGATAGTTGAGTATGCAGTTAATATTCTTTAAGATTATAAATCTCATGGATTATGCATTATAATATCTAGCATTTATGAGAAGCTACTATGTGCCAACACTGCGCTAAGCATTTTACGTAAATTTTCTCACTTAAATCTCAACAGTCTTATGAGGTAGGTGTCACTGTAACTGTTTTAGAGAAGAAACTAAGGCTCAGAGACTATAATGTAAGAGCAAGGTCTAGAAACCAGACTGCCAGAGTTAGAATCCTGGCTATCCCACTTACTAGCTGTATGATCTTGGGCAAGTTACTTAACCTCTCTGCCTCAGTTTCCCATATGAAAAATTGGGATAATAATGCTACTTACTTCAAGGTAAAGTAGCTGGCACATAGTAGGTGTTTCTATGTGTATGTCATTGGGTAAATTACTCAATAATAACCTGCCCAAGGTCACACAACCAGTAGATGGCAGAGCCAGAATTTCTGTCTAAATTCCAAAGCTCAAATCTTAACTAAAATGTCCCAATGCTCCCTCAAATTAGATTGTAGTCTTGCTGGTACATTTAGCTAACAATTAGTATGTATTTTACTTGATTTCACAAAACTCTGTAAATAGTATTAGTTGTTCCCCTTACTTACTGTTTAGTGAGTGTTTACGGCACAGAATCAGATGCTTACTGCAGACCTGACAACGCCCAGAAAAGAAGTGTCTGGAGCTATGCTTGTTGAGCATGAGTGGGCAATCACTGACCCACAGTCCCACAGGGGACAAGATTTTATAAGGAAGGACGTGTAAACTGGGAAACACAGCCTTCCTCCCTCTGCCCTCTCACCCCATTTACACTGTCATGTCTGACTCTGAGGTTCAGAGCAGCCGAAATTCTTTTTCTTTAAGAAGAACACAAGGGAAGCGATACTGGTGTTCCTTTAGTTCTGCTTTTGCTCCTCATACAAAATGACACCTGTGCCCAAAAGAGGTTATGGATTTTTTAGGTTATTTCCTGGAGTTATTTTTAAATTAGTTTTTCTTGTTCCAGAGCAAATTGGCAGTCAATCCATGATAGCATGAGGAGAACTGAAAATTTCATCATCCTGTGTTGTCAGGTAACACTGACTGAATTTGTAAATCACATTATGAGAAATACTGGATCCTGAATGTTCTTATGACCAAATTCATGTTTATAAGCACCGATGGCTATGGCTCTGTAGAACTGATATTGTAATAGAGATAAACAAACATCCTGGGCCTGGCTGGGCTGCCCTCAGTTCCACGTAGGAGCCATGTGAATATGCTCCAGGTTGACCTCGTCACACTCACTCAGAATCCTACACTGGCTCCCCATTTCCATTGAATCATAGATAAATGCTTCTGTAGTGCTTGGAAGATTCTAGAAAATACAACCCCAAACTTCTCTCCCACTATTTCATGTCATGAGCCCTATACTTGAGGCAAGCTGGACAACTTGTTCCTTCCCAAACAAGCTTCCCACTTTCTTTTAAGCCAATTAGCACATATTTATTGAGCATTGTTTCCAGCATTGTGTTGGGTGATGAAGCTGTAACAGACTTGCTGTTGCAGAGTCTGGAAGGAAAGACTGACATTAGTTACAAGTGTGTTGAGTTCTATGAAGGACAGAGTGTTCTAGGAATATATAACACAAGGAAGCAATTTGGTATGGGTGTCAGGAAAGGTGTCCATGAAGAAATAACGTTGAAGCTGAAAACTGCAATTAGAATAGAAATGAGTTGTGGCTGGCCTAGTGGCATAGCAGTTAAGTTCACATGCCCTGTTTTGGTGGCCTGGGGTTCACTGGTTTGGATCCCGGGTGTGGACCTACACACCACTCCTCAAGCCAAGCTGTGGTGGCGTCCCACATATAAAGTAGAGGAAGGTGGGCATGGATGTTAGCTCAGGGACAATCTTCTTCAGGCAAAAAGAGGAGGATTGGCAACAGATGTTCGCTCAGGGCTAATCTTCCTCACCAAAAGAAAGAAAAAAAAGAATAGAAATGAGTTAAACTAAGGGGTAGCAATGAGTAGAGAACATTTCAGATAGAGACAACTCCAAGTGTAAAGGCTCTAAGGAATGGAATGTTTAAGGACCCAGAAAAAGTTTATTACAGCGGGAGTAGAGGGAGGAAGAAGAAGAGTGTTACAAGATGAGGATGAAGAGGTAGGCAAGAACCTATCGGCCCTGTGATAAGACTTAGGTTTTATACTAACAACAAAGGGAAGTCAGTTTATAGAGAATGGAAGTCAGAAATCAGGACACAATCAGCTCTGCAGAGTTAAAAGGTAACCCCGGCTGCAAGTTTAGAGACTGAATTCAAGGGAGGCCAGAGGGATGTGGAGAACCTAGTCAGGAGGCTATTGCCGTGGTCCATCTTGTACTAGGCTGGCGTTTCCTCAACTCTTTGGACAAAGAAAGTTACTAGAAATTAGTATAAAGGCTTCAATTTTAATTTTTTAAGAAATCTAACTACATAAGTAGTTTGGGGTGGTATGGTATAACGGTAACATCTCTATTAAAAAACAAGAAGATCTGGTCAGCAGTGATTCAGTATGAAGGCAGCAATACGTTTTACACAACTCCACAAAAAAAGTTTGTGTCCCTAAGTTATAAGAAGCAGGTTGTTTAGAGCGAAGGAGATGTTTGTTGGGAGATAATTCTCCATGGGTTTGTCTTGTTCCTGCACATCTTGCAAGCAGAGATACTGACTGCCTTTCTTCGGGACCACCTTTCCAAGGGTGTTTGTATAGCAAACTGTCTTGGAAAACAGAAACAGTGTCTCCCCTGGGACAAAAGCCAGTCCGGCTTTACTACCCCTTATAACACATCAGATGCCCTCAGCTTGTAGTGTCTCTCCTATAACAGCTCACTGCAGGTGCACGTGTCACCTGAGCTTTTTTCACCCTGCCCTGTGGGACTGAGGCCCAGGAAATCAGGACAAATGCTCATACTCTGGCTATGGCTATTGCAGTGAGTAATAAACTGTCTCTCATTTCTGACCTGGGAGTCTCGTGTTTTCTGCTAGCATTCAAGAAACTGTGACCAGCTAAGTTGTTTGCTTGAAGTAAAGTAAAATTTTAGACCCTTCACAGTTCTGGGCAGCATTAGTCCCGTGGAGCCTCTCTACTTGCTCCAGTCATGCCCAGGCCTGGTACCACATGCTGAACACCCAGGTTCAGTTCTGTCCGGGACTCAGCCAATGAGGACAAAGCCTGGCTGCCTATCAGATCCCACCCACCAGCTGGGAGACAGGCTTCAGCTGAAGAAAATGAATGCATTTATAACATAGTTGTTTGCCCTAGGACATTGCAAGTTTCTGGTTAGCAGATGAGTTCTATCTGGTGACGTCACAACTGAGATTTAGGTAAAGGTTTAAGATGGTTCAAGCATCAGGGGTTGGATTAGAAGACCTTTAAGTCCCTTCCAGGTGCTCCACTGCGATCCTGTGCATCCTTTCATCGCTTTCAAGCTCTTTCAAGATCTATTTTATAGAGGTGAATATCCATAGTTCAGGCAACATTCCTGAGGTAGTACGTGATAACAGAGGAAGGAGCAAGCTTGGTATACCAGTCATGCTTAGATTCCAATGTCGGGTCAACCACTTACTATATGACTTTATGACCTTACTATACTTAACTTCTCTAGTTCCTTATCTATAATATGGAAATAAGATTATCTACCTCATAGTAAGAGGATACGTGCTAAATGAAGTAATGAGTGTAAATGTTTAGCACACTATCTGCTAAAAATTAAAGACTCAAAATTATTCTCTTTCCTAACTTATCCTAACTCCACCCCTCCGAGTGAAGTACAAGTTCAATACCACTTGAAACCAACATTACACCTGGAGTAATGTACCCTCGGTGGGTGCTTGATATACAAGTTTCAAGAAGGGGAGAGAGTTGGATAAAGGGATATTGTGGTAAAACTATACAGCTCATCAAAAGTTGGAGTCCCTAGAAGGAATCTAACACTCTCCTTCTCTTTCTCTCATTCTAAGGGACTAGTATTCGTGAATATCTTTATATGACCTTAAAAACCAAAGCCTACATTTAGTCTTGGCATAGACCCGTATTAATTGAGTACATATTCAAAGGAAAAGAAGTTAGTATCTTGAAGAGATATCTGCACTCCCATGTTTATTGCAGCATTGTTCACAATAGCCAAGTGTCCAACCACAGGTGTATGGATTTAAAAGCTGTAGCATATATATACAATATTATTCAGTCTTTAAAAAGAAAGAAATCCTGCCATTTGCAACAACATGGATGAACTTAGAGGACATTATGCTAAGTGAAATAAGCCAAAGAAAGAAAGACAAACGCTGTATGATCTCACTTATATGTGGAATCTACAAAAGCCAAACTCATAAAAACAGAGTAGAAGGGTGGTTGCCAGGGGCTGGGGGGTGAGGGAAATGGAGGAATGTTGGTCAAAGAGCACAAACTTTCGGTTATAAGATGAATGAATTCTGAAGATCTAGTGTACAGCATGGTGACTATTGTTAATAATAATACGTTGTACACTTGAATTTTGTTAAGAGAGTAGATTTTAAGTGTTCTCACTGCACACACAAACTTAAACGTATAAGCTGATGTACAGGTTAATTAGCTTGGTTGGAGGCATCATTGCACAGTAGATATGTATATCAGAACATCACACTGTGAACACTTTAAATACATACAATGATTATTTGTCAATCATACCTCAATAAGGCTGACATAAACAAACAAATAAAAAAGAATCGATACTAGTTATTCTAGAGGCAAGACTGTGGATGAGTTGCCCTTCTGGTGTATTCTGTGATTCTCTGCTTTCCTACTTTGTAACACTGCTGATCCATCTTACCAAACGAGTTGGCTGTTGTGGCTTGTCGATCTAAATGATCTACAGGTTTGTGTGAGGTTATTTAAAAATTCTCCATACGTTTTAAATCTACATTTAGGAAATGGAAAGTAGAGCAGTATTTTAATACCAGTTGTGCACAATTTTCTCCCTTCAACTCTGATTTAGTTCTCTGATGGGCTAACTGGAAGAAACAGATTTGTTTCCAATCATTTATTCCCACTTTGAAGAACAGCTTTCTGTCTACATTGAAAGTATAGGAAACCTTGTTTATCTGGAATTATTTGGGCTCTGTACTACTATTCAGAGACTTCTTGAAAAAAACATAAAGTAATAGCTTTTGTGCTGGGTCACCCGGAAGCCTTGACATCAGATGAGGCTGTGGATGCTGTAGCAACTGCAGTTTTGTTGTCATGGTAACAGCCTTGCACTCCAGAGGCAAAACCAATGAGCTTTAAACATCACTACATTCTAGCTAAGCTTCTCTGACCTTATCAGGGAGCAACAAGATCCGTCTGTTCTTCCAAACGCACGTGCCCCTCAACAGGGAGGGAAAACTGGGCATAATGTACCTGATTTAAATACCATTATCAGATTATTCAAACAAGTGAATTCTTATTCTAGTTTGATAGATTAAATGACAAGGATTTTTAAAACTAGATTGTTCATTTCAGTTACCCAGGAGCATTGTTACGAAAGCAGAGCATGTAACATACCTATCATGAATGTTTGATTACTAAATATTTCAGAGGAGTAAAATATGTAAATTTCCCTTCAATGACACAGACTGGAAACCCCAGGGGACCTGGAAAATAATTTGCATCTGTTTTGTTGAATGCTTTCCTCTCAGGCAGGATGGTAATAAGGAACAATATCATCTTTTGAATTAATGTCACACTAAGGTTGCAGCAGCAAGAAAAAAAGAATTCAATCTACACCCGGCCTTTGAAAGGCTTATGACTTCCGACCTTGTAGTACTACTATAATATAATCTACTTCCTTCCTAAAACTGAGCTAGTGAACTATAGCCCTCAAAGCTGCATGTACAACTTTCTCCAGCTCAAAAGCATGAAACAGAGAGCCAGGGCTGAGCAACCTGTTCATAAAAAGAACATAAAGAATTCTTAAGCTTTATCAGCTGTGCATGGATGTAATACGTTTGACTGCATAATCTCATTTGCAAATGTGTAATAACAAACCAAATGGGTTTCTCAGTTGTATTTATTTAACTGTTGTTTACCGGAACTGTTCCACGATTCCCAGCATATTTCATATCAAAAAAAGATATCTCCAAATGTTAAGCTTTTAATGCTGTTTGAATTACAGTTATTCCTTTTTTTCAAGTCTATTTTTCATTCATTCTCTTCTATGGATATTGCCCTTCTAGGCCAATAAACAAAAAAATCCCCAAGGAAAATTACCCTTTGTAAATCAGCTCTGGTTAGATAAATTTTTAATGCTTCTAATCTGTCCCAATTCACAAGAGTTGCTCTTTATGTCATGTATTCGACTAATGTATGATAAAACGCCTAGTTTTGTGTGAAATGCCATTGAAGACACAAACATGAAAGAGGAATGAATGAAAGAATGGCTCTTGCCCTCAAGAAACTTGCAAACTAGGCTTGACTGAAATGGATCGTCATCTTTGGTGCTGTACAGTCCTCTTAAACAATAATTGAAAGCCACCGACGTCCTATATTCGTTTCCAAAAAAACGCAAGGAGATCTAGAGGTTGAATCCCCATTGACTTTCATGAGTTTATATGTTGTTTTGTTGCTTTTATTTTGCTAACTCTAAGATCTGAAGCTTTTCCTTTTATTTTTTAAAGCAAGCTAATACATTTGAGATATATTTTGTTACAGATATTTTGCAATCATGTATGTGCTATTGCTAAGAAATTATTCTCGTCACCAGTTCACAAAACAGTCTCTTAGATATTTTACTGGAATGGAAAGTTTTTTCTGTCAGGAGGATCACAGTTGTTTTCTTCATGGCGTCTTTGTACCAGATGAAGAAGGTGTCATTGGTGAATATGTTGGAACTGTCATAAAATAGGCAACAAAGAGAAAATTTTAAATGAAACTCAGATTTGGTGAACCAAACCTAAAAGAAGGCATTGTCCAAGAAATGACTTCACATCTAAATTTTGGGCTGGTCATATGAAAAATAAAAGCCAAATGGAGAACACTGAACTTATTATTTGGAAAACGATCAGATTTAGCACAGAGTCCTGATAATTTAGAATTATAAGCTTCATGTCATTTAATTTTATCCTCCTTTGGCCATCACAATTTTTGCTAATACCTGACAAGTAGAAAAATTTAAGAGAAGTTACTGTGTTACAGAATCACAAAAATAATGTGGCTGGAATGGACATAAGATGCCTGTAATCCAACCCCATAATTTTCTAAATGAGGAAATTGATGTCTCTAAGTCAGGAAACGTCAGTTTAAATTTTCAGATTTAACTATTTCTGGACAAACCAACCAAAATGACTAAACGGTTGCCATTGGTGTGGACTGGCAGTCAAATAAGTTGTCTGCTTTCAGTAGGATTCATTTGCCTCACTTGCTTTTATTTCTTTCTCACTCTATTTTTCTTCTTCAGTTCATTTTGTTTTAGCTTTTCCTAAGTCAAAGAATGGTCAAGTTCATGAAGAATTATTAAGAGAAGGCCATTAACCTGTACTCTCTGAGGTGAGAGAAACTTAAATTGCGCTGATTGGTATTGAGGTTAAATAAACATGGGGAAGAAATGGATAACAGTGACAACAGGATTTTAAGGAATATTTTGAGTTTTCTGAGTCTATGATTTCTTCTGTGTTTAAGATTTCCTTTGTCTCTATTATCTTGTTGTTAGTCTCCACATGCCTTCCTGTTTTCGGTTTATTTCCTCACTCCCTTATTCAATTCTCTTCTTAACCTCCTGTGAACATCCTTCTTCTCTTCATGAGTGTCTTAATGGTAGCCAAGCTGAGATGTTATTTATTTTCCAGTATCTGAATCTAAATATAAACTCATTGTCCTGTGTGACTGTTCTGATTCTGAAGAGAAAATTTGTGTGAGAAACACACACCCACGCATGCACACACACGTGCACTCATGCTGTCTCTTAGGGACAAACAAATCTCTTCTATAGGCAAACTATAGTTTGAGAAAATTTGTCTTCAATGTCTCTTAATCAGCACCTTCATTTTGTTTGCATGTCCCTCTTGACCTCAGTGACCCATGGCACCATCTCTTTGTTGTTTCTTTGGCAACTCTGTGAAGGAGTTTCCTTGCCCACAGTGCACTACGTCCTCATGCTTTCCTTCTCCCCCTCCCCTAGGAAAACTTACTTCCTCTGGGTATTATGCTCTCCAGATCCTGGTCCCTAAGACTAGCTATAATCTCCTAGTTTTTTTTCTAAAGACATTAATGGAGGATAATGGCTTAACGTACATCTTAAAAGGACTCTTCAGTGCTTTACCCTAAATGAGCTGGGAATTTCTAGTACTGTGGTGTGCTGGCTGGGGATATTTTAAGAATGCATACCTTGCTATGTATGCCATTTATTTCATTCAGTCGTTGCTCACCACCAGCTGTAAACCAGCCCTGTTTACCCACCTTAGACACTTATATCTGGTGTCTCAATGGAAAAACTAACAGCAATAACTCTCATCCGTCAAGAGTCTGTTAGGTGCCTGAATTAGTTTGCTAGGACTGTTATAACAAAATACCATAGGCTGGGTGGCCTAAACAACAGAAGTGTATTTTCTCACAGACCTGGAGACTAGAAGTCCAAGATCAAGGTGTCTGCAGGGTTGTTTTTTTCTGAGGCTCCTCCTTTGCTTGCACATGGCTACCTTTTCACTGTGTCTTTACGTGGTCTTTCCTCTGCACGTGCTCATGTCTGTATCCTCACCTCTTCTTCTTATGGACGCCAGTCATGCTGGATCAGAGTCTACCCACACGCCCTCACTTTACCTAAGTTCTCTCTTTAGAGGCCCAGTCTCTGACACAGGCCCATTCTGAGGCCCTGCGAATTAGGGCTTCTACATATTAATTTGAGGAGGATACAATTTAGCCAATAACAGTTTCACATTATGTTAAACAATCTACATGCGTTATCTTCTATCATTAAAAAGATCTAGAGAGGTTCATTTTATTGTTCAAATTTCTCTGTTGAAAAAGTGAGGGTGTAGGAGGATGAGTATCTTATCCAAGTTCACATAACTACTTGGTAGTGAAATTGGAAATTAAACTGAGCCTTACAGCTCCAAAGCCCTTTCTTCTCTGCTCTACCACTCTGCCTCCAGCTAAGCTAGATAGCCAGTCAGCCTGCTTTGAGGCACATTGATTATTCTTCCAGGAATTTTTTTACTCCATGGGAGACTGAGACTTAACCATTATGTGGGCAAAAATTCTCCTAGGGAGAATGTGTTCAGAAAAGAGAAAAATGGATTATTTTCCTATGGTCAGATTCTTTAACTTGGTGAACATTGAGGAAGATTTGGCTTTCTTTTTTTTTTCAGTAACAAGGAAACCTTACAATTTTAGTTTTTTACCAGCCACAGTGATGTTTTAAGAAATATCTATAAAAATTTTAAAAATCAACAAAATGACATTAATTAGCATGTATTTATCTAGTCTCCAACCACCAAGGTTGGACGTGGGTGCAAGGCAAACTAACTTGGGATTTTCAATATTTTATGAGAAAGGCAAGCCACAAAATCCTCAAGTTTTTCTCAATTCAAGCATGTTTTTCAAAAGAAAGAGATGTCTGAGTATAAACTAAGTCCAGACTTCTTTGCTAGTCTCCTTTTATATCACTGGAAATGTACACAAGATGCCTCCTTACTCTTTCAAATTGTTTATTTTGACAATTTTTCTGCTACAGCACACTGAAACGAGAGATTTCACAGTAAGATATTCTGTGACAAGTCAACTCTTTTTATTTTTTTGCATCTTAGAAAGTTTACATGAAAAAAATTCATAACTTTAATCAAATGACACAATAATGACATTATTCCTAAGGAAGATAATAGAAAGTGAAATTCTTTGATATTAGCTTACAATTAAGAATTTTCCTTAAGCGTTCTAAAGAAAAGAGAAGAAATTAACCGGGTGGAAGAGAAGAATGAAAACTTTATATTTGGATATTAGGGTGGTAACCTTGGAGACGGGAAGTTGTTAAAATTATGATAAAAATCTTTCTTTCTAGCCCTATCCTTATCATAGAAAAAGAAGAGAAGTATATCTCTTACTGTAAATGGTAACACTTGCGATAACCCTTTATCGTGGTGTTCTTATTACACTGAAATAAATGCACTGCTACTGAGAGATGATGAAAATATAACTCAGCAATAGAGGAAAAGAAAGGAATTGGATTTATCAGCTCCAATAATTTAAAAATTAATAATTTACCAAAGGTCAAATATATAACTCTGGTTGTAAAATCTCCCACAGAAATATGGCAGCCCTTCAAGGGTACCAAAGACCTTGGTTGTCTTGATGTCTGGGCCGGCAGGTAGCAGTAGTAGGCTAAACCTGTAGATTCTATTCAATGTGGCTTAGTTGGTCTCCCTCTAGGTCTTGGCCATTGACCTTACTTCTAAACCCAGTGAGACACCTTGCTCTAGGATGCTCTTAATCCACAGGTAACTTGATGAAATTGTGAATAAATGATAAATCCAATTTCATTCAAAGAAATAGTTAAACAATTGTTTCTAGCATCAGAATATGCGAACGATGGTCCATATGCAGGACCTCAGTACTGTGGTCTGCAATGCACCCACACCTCTAGAAGCGGGCACACAGGCATAAGACTTCTTAAGCTTTGTGGATAGGGGATGGTAGTGAGGAATATTTGAGATTGGTTACTTTTAGAGAAGAAAATTAAGTTTCTGCCTTATAGACTAGAAATTTAATTGACAGCTAACCTGAAGGAGACCACATGCAAAGGAGATCGTTTTATGAATCAAACTTACAACAAACTGATTTGCAAGTCCCATCATCTCTCAATACACAGCACTGTGCCAGGAATGTGGGACATAGTAAAAATACTTACAAAGCACAGCATCCATCTAATAAACAGTTAATAAGCAAGATTGCAATTCACTAGTTTACATTGAGCAATAATGCTCAACCTATTTGGGGTCATGAATTCCTTTGGGAGTCTTTTGACATCATAAAGCCTTCTTTCCAGAAAACATCACGCACATGCATCCAACATTTTGTGGACAATATTAAAGTGTTCACAGAATCTTTAGCAACCATCCAAGGACACCAGTTTAAGAAGCTCTGACATAAAGGGGCATAAATTTCCAGTGACCAATATACTTGTATCATCAGTTAGGTCCTGACAGTTTAAGGAAAATAAAATAAACAGGGAGAAGTCTGTTGATGTGGCTATCACCAGAGAATTGAGAAATGAATGTTAGATTACTTCATTCAAAGCAAAGCAGATCCGTTTTTCTGCTCATTAAAGAAGGTTGCATGTTGGGAGTAAGTAACCTTGAATGCCCTTTAGTAAGGCATCTGTAGCAGATGCCAAGTCCAAAGTCAAATGCCCGGGGCAAAAAGGGCATCCTGTTTTCTCTGCTCTAAATGGTTCAGCTCCAAGTATTTAGAATATCAATTCCTTTAAGACCATATCATACCTTTATGTCATGGCCTATTGTTCTCAAAATTTTTGTTTAAGATAAGCCTAGCCTCATATGGGCATATTGATTCTAAAATATCCACTCAACGAGTAATTTATACAGTAGACATAGAAATATCGTGATAAACAAACACACACTTTCATGATTTCATGGAGTTTACAGACTGGTGGGTTCACTAAAGATAGGCAAGCCCAATTTTTTAGAGCCATCAGTTTTTTCTTGAACTAAGTAGACAAAATAAAACAAAATCCAGCTAAGTCTCTTTGCAATGCTTTTCAAAATTACTAAATTTCCCCAAATTTAAATGAATAACTTTATTAAAACTCCTACTACATGTAAAGCATTGTCTATAAAGAAGGAATAAGATTGGTCCTTGTTCTTAATCAATTTATAATTTTACGAGGAAGATATTGTGGCTGTTAATAGTCGGGAGATCTGGTTTCAAATTCTAATTCTGAAAAGTTCTGCATGATTTTTCCTTGGACGAGCTCCTATCCTTTCTGATGCTTAGTTTCCTCATCTTAAAATAGTGAAAATTGCTATGTCATAGAATTGTTATGAAATTAAAAGAGGTAAAAGTTTTTGCTTTTGGGGGTTTTTTGCTGAGAAATATTAGCCCTGAGCTAACATCTGTGGCCAGTCCTCCTCCACTTTGTATGTGAGTTGCCACCACAGCATGGCTGACAAGTGGTTTAGGTCCGCACCCTGCAAGCCTGGGCCACTAAAGCAGAGTGTGCTGAACCCAACTACTACACCATGGGGCTAACCCCCAAAGAGGTAAAGTTTTAAAGGATCTTGGCACATAAGTGTTCAATAATAGCTATTACAATTACTAAAACAGATGTAATAAATTATATACAAATAATATCACATTGCAGACAATGACAGAGTATCAAATGATTAGTCTATGTAATAACAGATTCTGTTGAAAAGGATCAGCATGGATCAGGTACTCAGAAGCTTAAGGGGAAGATGGGACCTGAGCTCTATCTTAAAGTCTGAGTAGGATTTGGCAGAGGGAAGAGAAGATCATAACAGATGGGAAAGTGGTATAAGTGGTGAGTATGGAGGCTGAATTTATACATTTTGTTGGGTGACAGTGAGTAGATTAATCTGGTTTATTCAGAGGATTTATGAAGGTAACAATATAAGAAAACTTTAGAGATGTAGAGTTGGGAAAAATTGGGGAATGTCCTGAATCTCCATAAAGCAGCAAGAAATTGAAAAGCATTTCAGCTGAAAATGACATGTTTCAGAAAGGTTCATCACATCATCATGGTGTGGGGGATAGATTTTATTTTCAAGGAGGGATTTAAGATATGGAGAGGTAAGATTGTTAACTGAGGCTATTAAAGAATATAAGCTGACACTGACATTATGAGATCTGTTTGAATAATGGCAGTTAGAATGGAGTGGAATAAACCAAGGCTAGAAATATAAAGAAAAAGGATTGGAGGTGCTTACTGGTTGATTGGAAAGAGGAGTTAGCTGAAGATGATAGATTCAGCAAGTACTTATTGAAGGCATCATAGTGAACCTGAGTGTCTTAGGGAAATGAGGACACAATGTATAAAGGAAAAAGGGAAGGAGATTTCTTTTGGCAGGCAGAAATGGGGAAGAGATCATTTTAAACTCTAAACAATATGCTTCTAGAAGTTACGAACCATGTTTCATTCATCTTGGAATCTTCAGCAGTTAATTCAATACTGGAATATGATGGGTTCAAACCATGTGTTAGGAACAAATGAATGACATGTCATGGCCTACTTTGGACTTGGGTAGTATAAGTATGCAACTGTAATGCAAATCAAAATCAGACCTGGAAATAGAGATTTACATGGCTAGAGTATGAGGTTAGGTACATTATGAGGGAGAGAGGCACATGGCAGGTGTGATCCATGATTGAGGACTGGCAGATGCCTACCATTAACCTTAGCACTTAACTATTTGCATGCAGAAAACCAACTTCCAACTGAAGCATCCACAACTCTTTGTTTGAAGACTTCTTTTCTCCACCAGAACCCCTTCAACCTAGATGTGAGGGGAATAAGAAGTGCTGAAGAATTATCACCCTTGGGAATAGCCCTCAAATAATGTCAGAAAGGTGCTGATGGATAAATATCCTGGGTCCTTTGGGGGGATAACTCTGTGGTGTATGTTTTATACTGTCTCCCAAAGTTCCCTAGTAAAATCCAGCTGCAGTTGCCCACACTGGTAATTTGCTTGATGGCTCACCTTTTTTTAGCTTCCTCCCCTTCCTCTATTACTTCCCATTGCTGTCATCTCCCATTGATTTTTTTCTTGGTAGTACCTCAAAAATATCCTGTTTCAGAGTCTGCCTCTTGGAAGCTACATGAAGACAATGAGAATGACATAATATTAGCAAAGGCAATGAACCAGGTGAACCCAACTTTAGTGGGGAGCTCCAATGGGTCAGGGCATGTCAGAGGGCATAATGGATGGCGATGGAGCATACAGGCAAGACAGCCAAGCCCAGACCCAGGTCCTATGGAGAAAAAGAGGCAGGAGTGTGCTCCAGATTCCAAGGGCCAAGCTGAAAATCCAGGTGTCAATTACAAGGGGAGTTAATAGGTTGTACGTGGAGTCCAATTAATTTAACTAGGTTGGTGTTCTGAAAAACTTATCAAAAAGCAGAAATGGAAGATACGGAAATGGACTGAATTCAAACCTGGTAAAGGAAGTCAAGAGAGGGAAGGGTTTATACTGCTAAATTCTAAAAGCTAACCAAGCAAGTAAGTGGTCCTAGAAGCCAGCAGAATGGAGAGATTTGACTAGGTGATTGGTAAAGAGTTAATGGAAGAGTCTGTTTGCTTAGTTCTGTCATTAGAGATTCTGTCACATACTTTCAACATGAATTGTCTGTCTGCAAGTTGGCAGGTATCTGCAATGGGCTGTATCCTTTACCATTCCTTCAACATTTGCTCTCTTCTCCCCTTTCCCTCAAGATGATGTTGTTGGAATCTTCCCAGCACAGGCTCACTGTTTGTCTTTGCATGCTTCTGTGCTCTTTGGGAGTAGCATGACTCTGGAAAGCAAGAGAATCAGGTCACATCTGTCCGGTTGAGTGACTCAGCAATTACTCTGCCTGGTATCCTCTGCTCTTGCTCTCTTCCATTTCCTTGAACTCAATGCCACCCTACTGCTCATCAAACTGAGCCAGGATGTAGTACGCACCTCCTGCCTGCAGCACCACCAATCACCACTTGCTCTCCGTTGAGCCAGTTGACCAGAGTCTTTGCCACCAGATCTACTCTATATGGTTATTTCCTGTCTTTCACCCTAGGTTACAGGGACTTTTTTTCATTTTCAGGGTTGGAGACTGCGTGTTTGATAGTCTACTTTGGAGGCCACTATAACACACGCTTCTGCTGGATAGTATCTAAGGAGATAGACCTTTGAGGACAGCACCAAGAAATGGCAAAAATTGTGTTGCTGCTGCTGTTGCTGCTGCTGATACCACAATAGCCTCACTTCTCTGTGACAACTGCCACTCACTTTATGATACAGATTCTTGACTCCTTGATGATATTTCCAACATTAGACAGAAACAATGAGTGAAAGGAGCAAGAGACAAGTGTCATGGTGCCAAATGAAGCTGCTTGTTTGTCGAATGTGAAATCTTTGCCTCTTCATATTTCACTCTCTTCCTTCAAAATATTCTGCACCCAGGTGCCATGGGAAATGGCAAAGATTCTTAATTCAATCCCCAGGCATGTGCAGCTTGCTAGGTGAGGTGATTCTAAAGAGCCTTGAATAGTTTCTTGTTGGTTGTAGTAACTGTCAAAACTATTATAAGCCATCTTAGAAAATAATGTTGTTGGAAGGGAACTAGATTTGAAGTTTAGGTATTCCTGGTTCATTCAAAAACCACCAGACACAATCATATGGCATTTAGTGACAACATTCTAATGAGGTCTCAGTGGGTTACACTCATGAGTTGAAAGATCCTATAAAAACATCTGTTAGAGAGCTGACTGTCCAACTAAATTTAGAGTGACTCTAGAGTAATCCTTCTGCCTACAACACTTGGAGTGAAAAAGAATATACTAACCACAAAATACTCAACTGGGAATACTTGATGAAGTGCACAGTTTTGTTCTAAACGTTTTCAGATGAGATCACTTCTGATGATGAAAAAGACAAGAAAGAATCCAGCCAAGGAAATAGCCCATATAAAGTTAGAGTTAGATAAATATGCTGGTTCACGTTAAGTGTGTACATGTGTGTATGTGTGTGTTAAATTATTTATAGTTTAAAATAGAGTTATGCTTACCAATCATGTTACCATTTGGCAGCCGTTGGCTTGAGTCAGAAAAATTCTGATGTAACTTTAAAGCAGGTTAAGCTGGAAAATTCTTGTTTAAAAAAAGGGGTTAATTACAGGTACCCTTTTCCTATTTGACTTGCTACAAGGCCATTGTAGTAATTGACACTATCATGTAAAGAAACTAGAAGAAACTGGGTGGATTGGTGGGAGGCAGGGAGGAAGATATCCTGGATATCTTAAAATCCTTAGTATTCCTGAAATCAAAAATATATCTGAGCTCACAACAAAGCCATCATATTGTACAATACTGATAAGTTCCCCAGTGTGTTTATTTACTGTGTAATACATATACACATACATCTGTGCAGAGCTAAGGAATATTGGTGCTTACTTTTTAAGAATGTTATGGACAGACTATATCTGTATTTTCAGGGAGAATTCTTCACAACATTCAGATCAAGTAAGGTAAGTAAGCTATTAGTTTCTAATTGGATGTTCTTGAGGGAGTTATCTAACCATAAACACAATGTTATAATCCATATTTATTTTTTCAAAAAACTAATAAAAATAGACAGTAAAAGATCACAAAATTCATCAGCAAAGAAAACCTTTCAAAGTTCAGCCCCTGCAATCTTGAAATCTAAAGTGAATAGTCAGTGATAAGGGCCTCATGGTAGAGCCAATGCTGGACAGTACAGTGATATAGCTGAATTTCTGTAGTTTTCTTAAAAATAATTGGTGCATAGAAGGAAGATGTGCTAGATACTGTGACAAAATAAGCAAAATAAGCATGATTTCCTTTAATCTTTACAACTGTAAAAGACAAGAACTATAATTACCCTCATTTTACAAAGGAAGTGACTAAGTCGGAGATTAGGTAAGTGACATGATTAAGATCACCCAAACTAATAAGAAGTGGAACTGTGGTTCACACCCAGATATCTAACTCAAGAGCCTGTGCTCTTGAACAGTGTGCTGTATTGACCCCTGGGATGTTCATTCAAGATAAGTTTGCTGCCGACTCCGGTGCCAGTGATGGACCCAAAGCTATGACTTCCACAGTCTCCTTTGTTTGTTCAGTGGCCATGTCCTTCTTTCTTTAAGCTAAGGCACAAGGGGAACCAGGTCATCTTAGAGAGGAGGAACAGGGAGAGAGCAGAAGAGTACCCTTCACTTGGGCATTGATATAAATGAAATTTGGAGTTCAAACAACTTACCAACTCTCTTTAGGCAAAGGCTGTCATACAAGTCCACATGCCTAGAGCAGTGCCGCCTATATGATAGGAAATCAATAAACGTCTATACATTAGTCAAGAATGCCTAATTTTCCTGTATATTTTGTGATGTGTGTGTGTGTACACATGCATGTATGGTGTGCATAACCTACCCTATCAGCACCAAATTACAGCATCAGATTACATCTGGTCTAGCCTGATGTGTTCAAGCTTATGTATAGTTGACCATGAGTGAACAAGAAAATCCTAGTCATGGTTAAGATGACTATTTTTCTAGAACACAAGGAAACCGTACATGAGTATTGGTTTGTGGATTAATATTTTACTGGTATATGTTTAGGAAAAGAGCATTCAGGGTACATTAGCTCTGTGGGAATATATGATTTCCAGTGTGGATTTGTGATGTGGCCATAGTCCATAAATAATTGAAAACTTCTTTCAGCAGTCTGGAATTAGATCTCTGTCATTGATTCCATCTCATGAGATCAATAATAAAAGATATATCAATTCTAAGAGAGGGTCAACACTGGGCAAATTGTCAAGGCATCAGCCCCTCAGAAACATTTGCAAACAGTGTATAGGATTATAACTCTCAACGTCTCCTAAAAAAAATACCCATCTAGTGCCTAGTACCAAAACCTCCGACAAATGCTGAACTAATGTTCATCATTTCAATATACTTGTGACTGAAAAGAATTTTAAAATCTTTTACGTTAGTCTGTAAATATACATCTACAATTTTACAGGCATTCGTAGTCCCAATATACTGCTTAAACAAATATTAACATTTATTCAATAGGTAAATAGCATACCTAACTCTGTATTAGGTTGGCATTCTTTAGCTCTGCTATGAATGGTGATGAAAAAGAAATTGGTCTGCATAGATGAGCACTGTCCAATAGAAATATAATGTGAACCACATATACCATTTAATATTTTTTTGGTAGCCACATTAAAAAGGAAAAAAGTGGGTGGAATTAATATTAAAATAATTCAATATATCCTAAATCTGATTTCACGTGTGGCGCTATTCATAGTTCAAGTGCTCAGTAGCCCAGTGTAGCTAGTGGCTGCTGTATTGGACAGCACACTTCTAGATCCTAACTCCTTGCCTAATTTTCAAATCACCAGCTTGTCTATATTTCAAATTTGCCAGACGACTCTTGACAAAGGGCTGTCAAAAGAAAATGATGATTATTTAAACATATTTTTATGAATCTAAAAGAAATCCAACCAATAAATATATAAAATCTTGAATGGCTGGAAACAACAGGAAGAAACATACAAATGGGAGATGTCTGTGACACAATGGAGAAGAAGGCTGAGGAGCAGGAGGAAGAAGAAGAAAAGAAAGACACTCCATAATAGGTGGTTATAAGCAAGAGCTAAAGCTCATTCGAACACATGGAATTTCAGCTAGGTGGCTTTATGACTAAGCTGCAGAAAAGATAAGTTTCTGGGTAAACAGAGACAATTGTAAACATCCATAAATACATTTGATAAAATGAATGAAAAGGGGGTTTGCCGTTTTGCTCGGATGTTATGACTAGCATCATTTGGCCTTGTGTTGCGTCTTTAATGAAGCTTGACTAAAAATACTGCTGCTGATTTAATCAGCTGTTGTTATGCTAGTAGGACCCGTTATTCTCCTGTAGGTAAAGAGGAAACCTAAATGAGGAGGTGGAAAAATGAAAGAGAGTTGATGAGTGATCAAGGAGTCCATGAGCATGAGGATAGAGGCAAATTGGCCAAAGATGGCATGTCTGCAATTTCCATACAGGCCACAGAGTCTCACAAATAAGGCTTTCTATCCCCAACTCAACTTTTCACCCTCTTCTGCCTACCATCTGTACCTTGAATTTTGACAGGAAGAACTTTTGCCATCCTGCCATACCTCATCAGTTCTCCATTGTCAGATAGGAACCAGAGTTCCCTAACCTCCTAAACTTTAAGCAAAGGATCATAGGCTATTTGGGGCTGTATCTCACATGCCTTGCATAAGCCAGGTACAAAAAATACTTTGTTGAATGGTGCTATTGATCATTCTCATTGACTGGAGTTTTGGGGCTTGGTTGACTTCAGACTTCCATTGTATCCTTCAAATAATTTGAAGAGATCATTTAAAGAGACACCTCCAGCCACTAGAGCCATTAATTCCTAACTGTGAGAATCTGGATTAGTTACTGCCTCAGTTTTCTCATCTATAAAATTAGTATGATAATAGTACCTATTGCATAGATTTGTTATGAGGATTAAAGAAGATAATCACTTAGGGTGGCGTCAGCAACATGGTAGAGTAAGTGGCTCCCTTTGTCTCTCTTCGCTTGAACTAATGGACATTCATTGATCAATGGGGGATACTCACACAGCAGCTCAGGACACCTGAGAGACCCACACTGCTAAACATTGGAAGATGGATGGACTGCCCCCAGGGAGGAGGTGGAGATAGGTGAGAACTCTCTGACCCCTAGACAGCCCAGTACCCATGACCAACCTGGCTGAAGTGCTTATAGCACCACTGTGGCCCTGAGGGTGGGAGTGCACCTTGGAGCAACTGTGGAAACAGGTGACTAAAGCCCTGAGCCCCCTGTGATTGCTCTTTGGTACAGTGGGAAAATCCACAGTTCCACTCTGGCCCCAGGGAGAGACTTGGCTCGCCCTAGTAGAGAGGCCCACCCACTAAGCACAAAGGCTGGTGCCACTTAGGAGCAGATGCCACTTGGCTGCAAGTCTGGGTGAACAAACCCTTAGCTGCCCTAAACACCCATAGCTTTGTTGTGGCCCCCAAGGGGCATGTGAGACCCAGCACAGCCATGGGAGCAGGCAGGGACAACCCTGAGCCCCAGAATGATTTCTTCTTGGTCCAGTGGGAAAATCCATGGTCCCACTGCTGCCCAAGGGAGAAACTTGGCTCACCCTTAGTGGAGAGGTCCTGCCCACCAAGCACAAAGGCTGGTGCAACCTAGGAGCAGACACAGTGTGGCTGCAAGTCCAGGCGAACAAACCCCTATCTGCCTTAACTGTCCATAGCTCTGCTGCAGCCCCAAAGGGACAAGTGAGATCCAGTGGGACCACAGGAGCAGGCAATGACAACCCTGAGCCCTAGCGTGATTGCTCCTAGGTCCAGTTGGAAAGGCCACAGTCCCACTGCAGCCCCAGGGAATGACTTGAGCTCTGTTCCAGTGGGGAGGCTCTGCCCACCAAGCTCAAAGGCTGGTGTGACCTAGAAATAGATGGCAGTATATCTGTAGCCTGGGTGAAAGTGCCCCCAGCTACCACAAACATCCATAGTATCACAGCAGTCCCAAATGAGCAGTGTGACTGACAGACCTGTGGGAGCAAGTGACAGCAGCTCTGGGCCCCTGTGTGATCACTCTCTCAACCAGTAAGAGAGTCCACAATCCCACCACAGTCCCAGGGAGTGGCACAGGCTCAGATCCAGTGAGGAGGCCCCACCCACCAAGCACAACAGTTGGTACAACCTAGGACCAGATGGCAGTGGAGCTGTGAGTCTGGGTAACCAAGCTCCCAGCTGCCTTGAAAGCCCACAACACCACTGCAGTACCTAAGGGGGGACCACATCTAGGCAGGTCTGTGGGAGCAGGTGGCAGCAACCCAGAGCCCTCGTGTGATTGTTCCCACAGTTGGTGGGAGACCCCACAAGGCCACTGTGATCTCAAGGAGTGGCCCAGGCTTAGTCAGGAACAGCTGATGGGGATCCTAGTGGGTGGAGATTGCACAGCTCCTGCCCCCTCCCCCAAGTGGTAGCAAGTGGAAACTGTAACCAAATTGTATCTCTATGTGGAGTCACAGGTCCATGCGATCAAGCAGTATGAAAAAAATATTAAATCTCCAGAACAGAAGGAAAATGACAAGTACCCAGAAATCATTCCTAAAGACACAGAAATCTATAACCTAAATGACAAAGAATTCAAAGTAGCTGTCACTAAAAAACTCAATGAGTTAAAAGAGAATATAGATAGACAACTCAACAAGTTGAAGAGCTACATCACAAAAGAGCTTGAAACTATAAAGAAGAATCAATCAGAAATGTTGGAGATGAAAAACAGAATGGATGAGATAAAGAAAAATCTGAACTCCTTAAACAGTAGGGCTGATAATATGGAGCACAGAATTAGCAGTCTGGAGGACAGGAATATAGAAATGCTTCAGATAGAGGAGGAAAGAGAACTAAGATTAAAAAAGAAATGAAGAAACTTCCTGAGAAATATTCGACTCAATTAGGAAATGCAATAGAAGGATTGTGAGTATCCCAGAGGGAGAAGAGAAGGATAATGGAGCAGAAAGTTTGTTCAAAGAAATAATAGCTGAGAACTTCCCAAACCAGGGGAGGGAGCTGGAAATCCATGTGACAGAAGCCAATAGATCTCCAAATTTTATCAATGTAAAAAGACCAACTCCAAGGCATATAGTAAGAAAGCTGGCAAAAATCAATGACAAAGAAATAGTATTAAGGGCAGCAAGGCAGGAGAAAATAGCTTACAAAAGAACCCCTATCAGGCTGTCAGCAGATTTCTCAGCAGAAACCTAGACAGGTTAGGAGATAGTGGAATGATATATTCAAAATTCTGAAAGACAAAAGCTTTCAGCCAAGAATAATCTATCCAGTGAAAATATCCTTTAAATATGATGGAGAAATAAAAATTTTCTCAGATAAACAAAAGTTAAGGGAGTTCAACACCACAAGACATTCCCTACAAGAAATCCTCAGGAAGGCCCTCATACCTGAAAAAAAAAAAAAAATACCCTGAGCAAGAAGATAAGTAGATAGACAAAATCAGAAAATTGCAAAATCAGAAAATTCTCCATCAGAACAGGTTAGCAAATGTTTAATTATAATGTTAAAGAAAAAGGGAAGGAAAACACCAAGAATAAATATAATCTTGTCATTTCAACCACAAACTCACAACACAAGATTAAATAAGATGTGACAATAACAGCTCAAAAGGGGAAGAGGAAAGGGATGGAACCAGCTTAGTCTAAGGAAATGAGAGGCTATCAGAAAATGGACTACTCATCTAAGAGATTTTTTATACAAACACATGGTAACCACTAAACAAATAATTAGAAGAGAGACACAAATTATAAACAAGGAGAAAACTAAGAACACCAGCATAGAAAATTACCTAACTGAACTGATAGTCTTAAATACATGAGAAACAAAGGAAATGCAGGAGAACCCAAAACAAGTGATAAAATGGCAGCACTAGGCCTTCACATATCAATAATTACTCTAACTGTAAATGGATTGAATTCTCCAATCAAAAGGCACAGACTGGCAGGATGGATTAAAAAACAAGACCCAACAATAGGCTGCCTCCAGGAAACACATCTCAGGCCCAAAGACAAACACAGACTCAGAGTGAAGGGATGGAATACAGTCCTCCAAGCTAATGGTAAACAAAAGAAAGCAGATGTTGCCATATTTATATCAAAGTAGATTTCAAGACAAAACAGGTGAAGAGACACAAAGAGGGGCAGTATATAATGATAAAAGGACATAACACTTATAAACGTATATGCACCCAACACAGGAGTGCCAAAGTACATAAAGCAACTATTAACAAACCTAAGAAGAGATACTAATAACAATACAATAATAGTAGGGGACCTCAACACCCCACTTACACCAATGGACAGATCATCCAGACAGAAAGTCAACAAGGAAATGGTAGAATTAAATGAAAAACTAGATCAGATGGACTTAATAGATATATAGAGAACTCTCCACCCTAAAACAGCAGGTTACACATTCTTTTCAAGTGCACATGGAACATTCTCAAGGAGAGACCATATGTTGAGAAACAAAGCAAGTCTCAATAAATTTAAGAGGATTGAAATAATATCAAGCATCTTTTCTGACCATAATGCTATGAAACTAGGAATCAATTATAAGAAAAAGTCTTGGAAAGAGGCAAAGATGTGATTAAACAACATGCTACTGAAGGACCAACAGGTCACTGAAGAAATCAAAGGGGAAATCAAATATTATCTGGCGACAAATGAAAATGAAAACACACCATACCAACTCATTTGGGATGCAGCAAAAGTGGTCCTAAGAGGGAAATTCATTGCAATACAGGCTTACCACAACAAAAAAGAAAAATATCAAATAAGCAATCTCAACCTACACCTAACAGAATTAGAAAAAGAAGAACAAACAAAGCCCAAAGTCAGTAGAAGGAGGGAAATAAAATTAGAGCAGAAATAAATGAAATTGAAACCAAAAAGACAGTAGAAGTGATCAATGAAACAAAGAGCTGGTTATTTGAGAAAAATAAACAAAATGGACAAACCCTTAGATGGGCTCACTAAGAAAAAAAGAGAGAAGATTCAAATAAATAAAATTAGACATGAAAGAGGAGAAATTACAATGGATACCACAGAAATACAAAAGATTATAAGAGAATACTATGAAAAACTATATGCCAACAAACTGGACAACCTAGAACAAATGGATAAATTCTCAGACTCTTACAACCAAAACTGAATCAAGAAGAAATAGTGAATATGAATAAACCAATCACAAGTAAAGAGATTGAAACAGTAATCAAAAACCTCCCCAAAAATAAAAGCCCAGGACCAGACGGCTTCTCTGGAGAATTCTATCAAACAATCAAAGATTTAATACTTATCCTTCTCAAACTATTCCCTAAAATTGAGGAAGATGGAACACTTCCTAACACATTCTACAAGGCCAACATTACCCTGATACCAAATCCAGACAAGGACAACACAAAGGAGGAAAATTACAAGCCAATATTGCTGATGAACACAGATGCAAAAATCCTCAACAAAATATTGGCAAACTGAATACAACAATACATTAAAAAGATCATACAGCATGATCAAGTGGGATTTATACTAGGGACACAGGGATGGTTCAACATCCACAAGTCAATCAACGTGATACACCACATTAACAAAATGAAGAAGAAAAACCACATGATCATCTCAATAGATGCAGAGAAAGCATTTGACAAGATCCAACATCCATTTATGATAAAAAGAAAATGCTCAATAAAATGGGTATAGAAGGAAAGTACCTCCACATAATAAAGGCCATATACGACAAACCCACAGCCAACATCTTACTCAATGGGGAAAAACTGAAAGCCATCCCTCCGAGAACAAGAACAAGACAAGGGTGCCCACTCTCACCACTCTTATTCAACATAGGACTGGAGGTTTTGGCCAGAGAAATTAGGCAAGAAAAAGAAATAAAAGGAATCCAAACAGGCAGTGAAGAAGTGAAACTCTCACTGTTTGTAGACAACATGATTTTATATATACAAAATCCTAAAAGAATCCATCAGAAACTGCTAGAAATAATCAACAATTACAGCAAATTTTCAAGGTACAAAATCAACTTACATAAATCAGTTGCATTTCTATACTCTGATAATGAACTAACAGAAAGAGAGCTCAAGGACACAATCCCATTCACAATCATAACAAAAAGAATAAAATATCTTGGAATAAATTTAACCGAGGAAGTGAAAGACCTATACAATGAAAACTACAAGACTTTTCTGAAAGAAATTGATGATGACATAAAGAAATGGAAAGATACTCCATGCACATGTATTGGAAGAATAGCCATAGTTAAAATGTTCATACTACCTAAGGCAATCTAAAGATTCAATGCAATCCCAATCAGAATCCCAAAGACATTCTTCACAGAAATAGACCAAAGAATCCTAAAATTCATAGTGGGCAACAAAAGACCCCAAATTGCTAAAGCAATCCTGAGAAAAAAGAACAAAGTTGGAGACATCACAATCCCTGACTTCAAAATATACTACAAAGCTATAGTAATCGAAACAGCATGGTACTGGTACCAAAACAGGCACATAGATCAATAGAATAAAATTGAAAGCCCAGATATAAAGCCATACATCTATGGACAGCTAATCTTCAACAAAGAAGCTGAGAACATACAACGGGGAAGAGAAAGTCTCTTCAATAAATGGTGTTGGAAAAACTGAACACCCACATGTAAAACAATGAAAGTAGACCATTCTCTTATGCCATCCAAAAAAATAATCTCAAAATTGATCAAAGACTTGAAGGTAAGACCTGAAACCATAAAACTTCTAGAAGAAAATAGAGGCAGTACACTCTTTGACATTGGTCTTAAAAGGATCTTTTCAGACACCATGTCTTCTCAGACAAGGGAGACAAAAGAAAAAATGAACAAGTGGGACTTCATGAGACTAAAGAGCTTCTACAAGTCAAAGGAAAGCAGGATTGAAATGAAAAGACAACCCACCAACTGGGAAAAAAATTTTTGCAAATCATATATCTGACAGAGGGTCAATCTCCATAATATATAAAGAACTCACAAAACTCAACATCAAAAAATCAAAAAACCTGATCGAAAAATGGGCAGAGGATATGAACAGACATTTCTCCAAATTAGGTGTACAGATGGCCAATAGGCACATGAAAAGATGCTCAACATCACTGATCATCAGGGAAATGCAAATCAAAACTATACTAAGACATCACCTTACACCTGTTAAAATGGCTATAATAAACAAGACAAAAAATAAATGTTGGAGAGGTTGTGGAATAAAGGGAACCCTCATATACTGCTGGTGAGAATGCAAACTTGTTCAGCCACTATGTAAACAGTATGGAGATTCCTCAAAAAACTAAAAATAGAAATAGCATATGACCCAGCCATCCCACTACTGAGTATCTATGCAAAGAACTTGAAATCAGCAACTGAAAGAGACTTATGCACCCCTATGTTTACTGCAGCACTATTCACAACAGCCAGAAGTGGAAGCAACCTAAGTGAACATAAACTGATGAATGGATAAAGATGTGGTGGGTATATATACAATGGAATACTACTGAGCCATAAAAAACGACAAAATCATCCCATTCACAACAACTTGGATGGACCTTGAGGGTATTACGTTAAGCAAAATAAGCCAAACAGAGAAAGACAAGCACCATATGATTTCACTCATTTGTGGAAGATAAACAGACACATGGACAAAGAGAACTATTTAGTGGTTACCGGGGGAAGGGGGGAGGGAGTGGGCACAAAGGGTGAAGGGGCACACCTATAAGATGACTGACAAATAATAATGTACAACTGAAATTTCACAGTGTTGTAAACTATCATAACCTCAATAAACAAAAAGAAGATAATCTCTTAACAAAATACTTCACACAGAGTAAGCATTCAGCAAATAATGTCTTGTATCCATTTTGTTTTATGTTATAACTCCAAAGTTAAGAATAATTCCTAGCACATGCTAGGTACTCTCTATTTGTTGAATCAATGAATAAATAACCCTATTTCACATCAGGTACCAAAGCTAGATTTTGTTGTTAAGGTTGAATCCTTTGATCACAAAGAAAAGATGAGGAAAGAAGGTTAGCAAGGGATAGGGCCTGAAGATAGCATACAAACCTACAGAGCAGTAGTTCCTAATCTTTTGTGGTCAATGGTTACTTTGAGAATTCAATGCAAGCTGTGGATAGTCTATCAACAACATTTTAGATAGTTGCATACACAGATATCAGGGGATCTGAAAGTCTATCCATGACCCTCATGTTAAGAACTCCTGCTCAGGAATTTAGGAAGATCAAAGAGAATGAAAGGAGAGAAAGGCATTAGAAAGACCTCAAGAAGCTGGATCCTTTTTCCTTCCCTCCCCCTACACACGCATAGTTTAAACCAGACCTTTTTAAACCAGGGACCCTAGAGAGAGTTCCAGAGATTTGGGTTGATGGAAAGACTGTAAAAAAAATGAATGAATGAAGAGCTACAAGCCATTTTCATAAAAAAGACACAGAAACTCAGGTTTTGTATGAAGGAGTTCCAGAACTGGGAAATTGGCTCACCTTGTGCCCAGGCTGTATTATTAGGATAAGCACCTAGAAGAAAAATTAACCTCATGCCTGGGAGAGCCTGAAGGATTCCAGCCACAAATGAGGTACTGCTGCTCCTTGTGCTAGTATTTTAAACCACGGGTTCCAGGCGCAGACTCATCCAGGGGTTGAAGTTACGGATGCCGGACATAACCTAAGTCCTCACTGCAGGGCTCATGCCCTGCCCTCACTCTCTCTGAGACTCTGCTCAGCTAAGAATCAGAAGAGCTTATTCTTTTCTGCAAGTCACAGAGGAGGGAAATTGTCAATATCTGCCTTCACCCCCCCAGGCTTGGGAAGGCTCAGGCCCCACCTCAGGTGAGCCAAGGTCCCTCAGGGTTTGTTGGCTTGTTTTCCATTGTGGTTTACTGAGGAAATTTTTTTAAATTAATGTTTATAATCAAAGTGAGCTTCAAACCCACCCCCCAGTTCCATGAAGAATAAACCCAACTATCCTTAATAATTTTCCCATGTTTAAAGGTAAGGTTTTTATAATTTTTAAAAGTTATTCATTAACAACTATTTGGGGGGATAAAAAAAAAATCTGAAGACGCAGTCCTTGCCTTCAGATTAACAACAATTCAAAAAATGTTTTTGAAGCAACTGCTGTGCAGCAGGCCCAAAGGGAGACCATGGTTCTTGGGATACAATGGTGCACAGTGGATAGATTAGACTGATGCCATGAAAAGAGTTCCTGGCCCAGGAGGGAAACAGAAAAACAGTGGCAAGTGTGTTGAGGGCTACTGTGGAAAAGCACCATCATACCAGGTGTGAGAGGAACACATAATTTGGGGTCTAACCTGAATTGGAGGTGGAAAGTGTAATTGTGAAAGGAACTTCAAGAAACTTGAGTTCACTTGAAGAAACGAAGCAATCACACCTGGAGCAGTATTTAACTCTCTGGGTAGGGCTACAGTGAAGAACTAAATTGTGTGGGAAATGGGACCAAAAGAGATGTAAGAGCTAGAGGGACCAGGAAGGAAGGCAGGACTTGAGTTTGTCTTTGAAGGAGAGTAAATGGAGACAGAAAGGGCTGAATTTTTCTGGAAACAAAATGATCTAAGATATAACATAAGAAAGAAGTTTAATGTATTTATAGAAAAAGCAGATGCCAGGCCTTCCTAGTTTATAGAATTCCAAGCTGAGGAGAAGTGATAAATGCAACAGAGATGTTGTACACATGGATATAATGGAGATTCTTGAAAGCAATACAGAGAACTAAGACTTAATGGGATGGGAAATAGGGAGCCACTGAAGGTTGTAGGGAATAACATGATGAAATGAAGATTTTAAATAAGAGGAGGTAAATTTGATTGACAGATGATGAAACTGGACTAAAGGAATCTGTCTGAAGCCTTCGTGTGTGAGGGCATGAGGATCTAAATTATGGAAATGGAAATAGAGAGATTAAACTAAGGGAAAAAAAGGAGGTTTCATGATTGACTTGATTGTGTATAAGCCAGGAAGCTCATCTTGAGACTTCAAACACCCTGGCCAGTTAGAAGTGTGGACTGCATGGAAGAGCCAGATTTGGAAGAGGAAGTGGGGAGGGAATGACAAATTTGGTTTCGGACGTTTGAGTTTGAAGCTTACTATTATCCACTTCTTCTTAGTTACAACCCTCTGCTGATTATTCTTTGTTTGACTTTCTAATGACAACTTCCCCAAGGTACACTCTAAGTTGTGGGGTAGGGGAGAGATCTCTTTCGTGTACTATGAATGATGCTGTAATTCCTCCCAAAGGAAAACAAAGACTTGAAAAAATTCTCTGAATATTCAGAGTCTCTTTCACAGTATAATTGAGTTGATCTCATACTAGATGTGAAGTAATTTTAGTGAATTTAATTTAATCAATATTTATTGAGCACAGATGGGGTACATAGACTGAGATTATTTTTGTTTGACACGTGGCAATTCTTTGAATGCAAAAGAGATCAGTGTTTTCATTTGGTGGTTTCATCACCTTCTAATTTTGTTTTTGTGATGATCATTCACTGAGATGTCTTTTTTCTTAGTGAAAAAAGAAACCTGAATTTAGACCTAATCTGAATTTTTGGTGTAAATTACTGAGGTCTGGATGAATAATTCATTTCTTCTTCAAAAAAAAAATCTCAAATGCAAACCAGAATTTACATATAAACCAGACTTTTTAAGACTGAGATAAAAGAAATCTATTTGAAGAATTATCCTGAAGCCTGCCTCCTGTAGGACAACTGTGTACAGAATTCACAAATGGATCATTACAGATGGGTTGCTGGACCATAAAACACAGTATTTAGGTCACATGATGGGTGTTCTCTTCTCTTATCTTCTCACATTTATATCTGCCTTGGCTTCCTTTAACGGCTTTAATCTTTGTAGATATCACTTTGTTTGACTAATATGCTTTTTGTTTTCCTCTTTCTGTCATGGAGATAGACACCTTTCACTGCGCCAGGCTCACCTCCCTGTTGCATTAACTTCCTGTGCTCTTCTCTCGCTTAAAGGCCATATGGAGTCACTCTAGGATGGCTGGAGGACCCAGCAGCTCCATGCTCTCTACCTTTAATCCAAATTTCTCAGCACGTAAGTCTACTCTGGGAAGCATAGTTCTTTCATTCGGAAAGCTCTTCTCTTGAGAAATCTTTGAGGAAAATTTCTGATGAGGAAATTTTTATTCTTTATATTTTATCTCATACCCTCATACACACTATCATTTCTTTAAGTTAGATGTCTAAAGACTTCTGCTAAGTGACAGTAACTGGCCTAGTTAGAATATTCTCTCTTTAGGGTAAAAATTTTAAACTTCATGAAAAAAATACATACAAAATTTAATTGAGGCTCTTCACTAATAAAATAAGTTTTCCCAAATTAATAAATTAATGAAGTTTACTCTCTTTCTAGAAAGGATATGGTATTTAATTAACATCCTCTTGTATTGGAAAATTTTTTTAAAAATAAAGCGTAAGCATAATTAAATTAAAACATTGTATAAGTAGTGGGCCTGGGGCAAAATAGATGATCAGAATTATTGGACCTAGAGAAGTAAACGGTAATGTAATTTAGCTCATTGCTTTTACATTTCTGTTTGAGATAACCATTGAGGAATTAAGAATTAGAAAAATAGTCATTCGGTAAATACTACATACATTTAAAACATACTGCAATTGCTTGTGAATTGCCACTGGGTTAAGATGAAAAACAGGAAGGACAAAAGTCACTGGGAAAAGATTGACAGACGGAAGATGGGCGAGGGTAAGGAAAATGGAGTGGAGAGATACTGCACGGAGGAGGGGAGGGAGACGTACAAAGAGAATTAAAGAGAAGTGGGATAAAAGGGAGATGACTGAGCAATTTCTTGTGTGTTACTAAGCTTTCACTAAACCCTGCTCTTCACTTGGGTTGTAACTTTAGAAAATGTTTTACTCTTTCTTTTCTTTCCTTTTTTTTTTTTTCGAGGAAGATTAGTGCTGAGCTAACATCTGCTGCCAATCCTCCTCTTTTTTGCTGAGGAAGATTGGCCCTGAGCTAACAGCTGTGCCCATCTTCCTCTACTTTATATGTGGGACACCTGCCACAGCATGGCTTGATAAGCCGTGCATAGGTCCATGCCCAGGATCCAAACCAGTGTACCCTGGGCTGCCAGACCAGAGTGCATGAACTTAACTACCGTGCCACTGGGCCAGCTCCTACCCTTTATTTTCTGTGATTTAAAATAAGCAATATAATCATTGTTCTCAGTTCTCTAACTGCTTTGTAGCCCTAACACTTCAGATGCTCTATTCTTAATGATTTAATCATTACGTTTGGGGAAATTATTTGATATGTCCAAAAACAATGAGCAAGATAATATTATCCCTTGGATTAGATTTTAGAACAGCTCACTGGATATATCAAGTCCAAGAAAGATCTATCCAGTAGGCTAATGATTTTCCACCTCTGCCTTAGTTCAGTAAACTATAACAGAGAACACAGTGGCTGACATGATAACCGTGCTATCGATTGTAATGCAATGCGTGTGCACATATACACAACTACACACACACACAACCAAAGATGCCTTTCTTCTGGCAAACCTAGTGGTGTAGAGGTGACTGATGCCAAGCTAGCTATATCCTTCCATAGCTCAGGATGTGTTCTCATACTTCGTGCCAAGGACCAGGCTGAAATTTTGGAGTGGCCCCAAGAAACTATGGAGAACAAATATAAAGAAAAAATATTTTTATATTTAAAGGCTTAGCTCAAGTGTATAGAGACAGGATTAAGACTGTCTATTTGAGAAGACATATTTAAATATATCTTTGTGGTTCCTGCAATATTGATAGTACAAAGAGCTAACATATGTTGATGCCTACCATGTGTGAGGCACTGTGCTTGGCAGTTCACAAATCTAATTTTCTGTGAGGCAAATAAGGAACACAAGTATTTGCAAACTTCAAGTATAGTTTTTAAAACAGCTCTTGTCTGTAATATGTGTTTCAAGTCTTGAGTATTGCAGGTTCTGGGAAAGAGGCAGTATTGTAAAGTGGAAAGACATGGTTTCCTATTGCTGTAAAATTTAGTGACTTAAAACAACCATTTCATCATGACTATGATTTTGTGGCTGGATTTCAGAATGAGCTTAACTGTACAGTTCTTGGCTTGGCACCTGTAGTGGATTGAACAGTGTTCCCCTAAGTCACGTCCGCCTAGAAGATTAGTATGTCATCTTATTGGAAATAGTGTATTCGCAGATGTAATTAGTTAAGGTTCCCAAGATGAAATCATCCTGGATTTAGAGTGGGCCCTAAATCCAATGACTGGTGTCCTTATAAAGACTGGAGAGGACACAGGGAGATACACAGAGGGAAGACCATGTGAAGATAGAGGTAGGCAGAGATTGGAGTTATGCTGCCACAAGCTAAGGAATACCTGGGACTACCAAAAGTTTGAAAAGGCCAGGAGGGATTCTTCTCTAGAGCCTCCCAAGGGAGCATGGCCCCTTTGACACCTTGATTTCAAACCCTTAGGCTCAAGAACTGTGACAGAATAAATTTTGTGGTTTTTTAAGCCACCCAGTTTGTTGTACTTTGCTTCAGCAGCCCTTGGAAACCAACACAGAGTCTCTCGCGCGATTGCAACCAGATATCATCTGGAGCTCAATCAACTGAAGGCTCAGCGGGGCTAGGAGTTGTTGAGGATGAATTAATAACATTACTGGCAAGTTGATGCTGGCCGTTGGCTGGGAGCTCAACCAAGACTATCAGCAATTAATTTCCATGTGAGTCTCTCCATGGGGCCACTTGAGCTTTCTCAAAGCAAGTGGCTGGCTTTCAAGAGGGAGTGTCCTGAGAGGGCATTTCCTGAAAGCAAGGTTTCCCAGAGGCCCCAGCACAAGCTGCAAAGCATTTTTTGACAAAGCCTCAGCAATTCCAGAACATAAATTCCACTGCGTTCTATTCATCAAGAAAGTCACGAAGGATGATAGCCCAGATTCAAGGAAGGGAAATTAGACTCCACCTGTCAATGGAAGAAGTAGAGAAGATTTTGTGGTTGTCTTTAATCAGTCCCACAGACTCAGGTTCAAGTCGTAAGTCTACCATTTGCCAGCTGAGAGCGAATTACTAACCTCTCTTAGACTATTTTCCTATTTACAAAATGGAGGTGAGAGCATCAAGGATAGGTGGTTATTGGGATAATTAAATTAAACAAAATTAAATAATACCATTTCAGTTCTTGAAAATTACATGATGTACATCTACACAAATATAGATAATGTGTATATGTGCAAGTGATGAATATAAGGATAACATTGGGAAGATGTTAGCTAGATAGAAACAAAATGCTAGTTTCAGAGATGACATTTTGGGAATCCCCTACTCCTGTATCTGTTGCAGTTTCTAAATCTAGAACTCGAATGAGAATCGTGCTTAGCTTTGTTGTGACGTGGAAGTTGGGAGGAAAGTGTAGCAGAGGTTTACATTATGGCTCTCAAGTACCCATGGAGAATCCCAGTACCACTCTGAGGATTCAGCATCCAGTGCCCCCACCTCACCCCACCAGAAGGCAAAAGGATTGGCAAAACCTTAGATTCGCCTGCCCTTCAGCTAAGGTTCAATTTTATGTTTGTAGAGTATTTTACCACCTCTGATTCTCCCAGTCTGCTCCTGACTGTCAGGATGAACTCCCACTACACTTTTATAGTAAGTGTTGTACAGTTAAAGCTTTCCCTCCAGCGCATTGAACTTTATCAAGAAGAAAGGAAGCTTTGTTTCTTAATATCTGGGCAAATAAATATTCAGAGCACAATAGGATGCAAGAAACCTTGAGTTCACATGCTCATATTCCTCTGCTGCCAAGCCCTCCTTTACCTGGTCCACCTAAGCATCTCCTTATTCCTCGGCTTCAGATTCATGGTATATTCTTGGAAAGTGGACTTAAAACAGCAATTCTCCATCCCTTCCCATGATAAGTTGTAAGTATCAGTCAGTTTGGACATGTACAGTCATAAAATACCTTTCCCCTCAGAGAGTTCGACATAGAAACTACTTCTGTCAGTGCTCAATAGAAACCTGCCTTTCTAGAATCAGGATGCTCCACAATTCCAGGAGTTGGATTTGGGTTTTTTTCCCACATAATCCAGCATTATCCATAACGGAGGCTACTAGTTGTGAAAATCCCAGACTCTGAAGCCAGACACCCTGGATTCATAACTTTAGCTTTGCCATTGACCAGCTCTGTGTTCTCATGCAAATTACCAAAACTCTTTGTGCCTCAGTTTCCTCATCTTTAAATGGGAATAATACAAATACCTACTTATAGTGGTGTTAGGAGAATTAAGTGGTTGATATATGCAAAGTGTTTTAAAGGGTACCTGGCACTTAGTAACTTCTTGATAAATATTTGCTGTTCACAAAATAATGTTAGATGGTGTACAGATTAATATTTTTTATAATTTTGTGTTTATTTTATTGAATACCTGGAAAATATGACTTACATATCAAACCTATGGTCTCAGGTTTTATTGCTTAGGCTAAACAAAATGAGTGAGTCTACTGAAAAAAGTCTATTAAGTAAACTAGGCTGGGTGATATATTGATAAGACAAGAATTACAAAGATGGGTAGGTGAATGACTGAAATTTGGGAAACATTTCCCTAGTTAGAAAAGGAGTAGAAACTAGCCCAGTAAGTAGACCCACCCTTTCTTCATACACCCATAAGTCACTCATAGAGTATGCTCTTAACTTCGATCCAGGGCATTTTTTTGTAATGGGTCTCTGCAACCAGCCCGATGTACAGGTTTCTTGCACTAGCTTTTGGCAATGAAGCAGTTCTAAAACCTAGATATGATTGTTCTAAAAACTGGACTTACGTGAAATCCAAACAACTGTTATATTGCTGTTAGTTACATTCAAGTAATATGATGACACGGACGAGAAGCAAGCCGATTTGGTTTTTAATTCTCATTTTTGCCTTTTTTCAGCTGTGTAACCTCAGGCAAAAGACTGACTCTTTCTGGCTTTGTGTTTTCTTTATCTGTGAAACAGACTCTGGCAACAGCTCTGCTTCTTTATGGAGATGTTATATCAAATAACATACGGTGTGTGAAACTTCTTGGCAAACACCAGGAAGAGCTATGCACACAGACGTAAATATTGAGCATGGTATTGGACTGTGAAAAACTGTTGCTAATGACACTTTTAGGAGAAAATAGACAATGCTCAAGATTCTTAAAAGGGAGCACAGTGTAGTGGTCTGGCAGACAGACTCTAGAGCCAGACTATGAGGCTTCACTCCAAGCTATGCCCCTAACTGCTCATGTGAGCTGTGTGCCTCAAGTTTCTCACCTGTAAAATGGCGATGATAATAATGCCCACTTCACAGGAGTTTATGAATACTTAATGTATTAACGTAGGTGAAGTGCTTGGGACTATGGCTTATTCTCAGTATATGTTGAATAAGTTAACTGTTAGCATCAAACTGCTATATTCAGACACCACCAGTGAGAATGCTGAGCTCTTACTAGGATATTCTTGTTGAAACATGAAATCTGGATTCTTTCTTGCTGTGCACTTTCATTTAAATATAGCCTCTAAATGGGTTGAGGAAAAAGATTTTAGAGGGCCCACTATGTATTCTTTCTCTTGTATTTAACGTATATGATTTATCCTAGTGAGTATTAATTCTGAATGTTTAGATTTGATTTTATAACATCTGGTGGTTACATTTTTCCCCAAGGCCAGTGGAATTAGAGAAGAGTGATCAAGCTGTGGTGTCTGGAATTGGGCTGCCTGGGTTTGAATCTCAGTCCTATTACCTCCTAAATATTTTTACTACCTTGGACAAATTATTTAAGCTCCCAAAACATCAGTAACCTCAAGTATAAACTGGAAATAATAAACGCTTATCTCACGGGGTTGTTGAGGGATTTATAGGAGAGAAGAGAAGAGAGTGTTAAGTAAATGTGTGTTACTGTTATTATTGAATCAATTTACTCTAGAATCTACAGAACTACCTTTCAAGTTGCTCACATGGTGGAATTAGGTACAAGGTTCAAGTTTGGTGACAGAAATATATATTTCAGTAATGACACTATGACCAGGTTTCTGCCTCTCATTACGCCTCCATTGTTGGGCTATCTCTATTGGGAAAGGTACTTTATGGGCAGGAGGAAACTTGAATGGACATGGCCCACATTCTTCTTTTCCTACTGGAAGATTCTTTTAACCTCGTTCCTTCAATAAGATGCCAGGGACTCTGTGCCTTCCTTGTCTTTACTTGTCAACTGATCATCTTGCTAATTTTTCGTGTTCCTACATAGCACCTTGTTTAGGTTGCCAACTTCTAAAGAGGCAGATGTTCATCTTAGGAATTTTTCTAGATTTCTCCCTCAAAGGATGCAAAATGCTTGACAGCTGTGATGACTGAGTCTTGGTTTGTTAAAACTCGGAGTTGAGAATTATTTAATAGTAGATTCCCCAGGCTTAACACATTCAGGGGGTTACCCTTGCAGAAGCCCTCAGCGCTTTACGCCTTGTGGAATTTGCCATCTGCCTTCCATTTCAGACTCCATTCAAATCAATGATTTTAAGCAAAAACCACAGTTATGCGTTACACAACCATGGTTGTAAGAGCAGTGCAGACATTTCAAAGCCTTGGTCCCAGAGGGTCATTGAGATGAAAATACATTCATATTAAGCAAGCCATGTGTTTGGATCCATGCCCTGAAAATCAGGGTAGACTGTATTATCCACCTAGGGACTTTCCTGCACTGTGGGCTGGAGGAATTTTACGGAGTACAAACACTGCTGGAACCTTGTAAAACTAACTGATGGCAAGTGTTTCAAAATCTTCTCCTTTTGATATAAATCACGCGCTTGTACCTTGCTTGTGTAACATGTGACACATTCAGAGAAAAGACTCACAAGGACAAATTTCTATAAGAGGGATGGGGAGAGATGTGGCTAATAAAATATTAGCCACAATAAAGCTTGGCCACTATGATAAGCTCTTTACTTAAATTATCTTATTTAATTATCATATAATATGAACTAAGTGTTAATCAAGACCCTAAAATACATAAAATTATAAATCTTCAAAGAATGTCATATGGGTCTTTAGTCTCTCTTTACAAAAAAAACTGTTGACAACCACAGCAGTGAAAAAAATAGTTCTGGAATAATCCAGTCTATTCTTGCTCACTCTGGGCATCTGTATCTCAACTCCCTCAGGGATGGCTGGCCCACACAATCCACGTGTCTCTTTTCCCCCATGACGAATCTATCCTGACTAATAATGTATCAGCCATTGGCATGAAATCAGGAGGGGCAACGTACTTGACAGCTTTGCTGCCACCAGTGGGGCAACTCACAACAGGTTCTAAGTTACCAATAAGTTACTAAATCCATGGGGGCTGGATGCTCAGAAAGACGAATGCAACAGGACATACTACAGAGAGCTCTGTATCCTTCAGTTGATAAGAGCTCTGCCACGGTGTCCATATGGTTCAAAAGAAGCCCAGTCTTCAGCACCAAATCCAAACTCCTCAGTCTGGCACCTCAGGTCTCGCACAATCTTGGTTTCTCCCACTTCTCCTTCCTTTGGCATTATCCTATCACAGATCTATTCGACATCCTCTCCTACCGTTTCCTTTCCGTTTATTTATTGTTACATTGAGTATTGAGGAATTTTTATTAACACAAAATAACTAACACAAATTAACACCCTCAAATATTTATTAAAAGAAACACGCACATCTAGAACATTGATAAAAAGACTAAAAGGACTTGCTGCTTATGACTGAATCCATAGTTTATAACTAACATATCTATTTGTTCAAGGTTACTGAAAAGTTAAATCATATTTCTGATAAAATATAAAATGAATGCATTAATTAATAAGGATTAAATGTCACAACCTATTCAAAGTGGAACCCGAAGAGCAGACACACAAATATATAGGCAGTTCGAAATGCTGAGATGAGTTCCTTAACAGATGCACAGTATCAGTGGGGTATTAATCAATTGCTCCTCCACCAGACAAAGCTCACCTCATTTCTATGGGCAAGGATAATTTGTGTTACTACAGTTTTCTAAAATTTACACAGCTGTAAAATAGCTCAAAGACAGTGAATGTCTTGCATAATCAGGGAGGGTAAATTAGATAGGACATCTGGTATTTTTTTTTCTTTATTTTTGCCATTTCAAGATTTTCCACGATTCTTCCTGATATATACCATACAAGGTTGTATATAATAAAATGATAGCCACAGTAAGTATTTGCCACTGTGATAAGCTAACTTAAATTATTTTATTTAATTTTCACATTATGAAGTAGCTGTTAATCAAGGCCTTAAGATACATAAAATTATAAATCTTGAAAGAATGTAATATGGGTCTTTAATTCCTCCTCACCAGGGAACAGATGACCTGGGAAGCTAAGGAGATAGTTCTGACATAGATAAGGCTTTCTTAAAGATTTGATGTTTCCCTGGCCTTGGAAAGTCTGGTTGGCAGACATGAGATCTTGGCTTCTTCTTATTTTTTTTTTAACTGGTCACTGAAAGGTCTTAATATTTTATCATCAACTCCCAAAATGGCCACACAGTGCTGGGGCCCTATAGTCTGGCCCCTCTCTGTCTAATCTGGGTGTTCTGTCTGGTTGGACTGGCCTCCCTCTGTGTACACTGTCAAAGGATGGGGATTTGGGCCCCTTTGGATGAGCAGAATCTTACATGCTTGCTTGGAAAGCTGAAAATGGACACTTCATTGAATAGAAACTTATTTTTCAAGATGCTGCCTGTGAAATTCTGTCAATTCCTGAACCCCTGCCCTAATCTCATTATAACTCTTAATATCCCAGTTTGATAATTTCACACTAATATAGAATATATTCACATGTCCATTCATTCATTGGACAAATATTCATGAACTGCCTCCTCTGTGCTAGACATGACCCTTGGTCCAAAGGAAACCAGCAGTGAACAAACCAGACAAAATTCCCTGCCCCCCTGGAACTTAAACAGACAATTTTTAAAAAGAAGTGGAACATTTGGCATGTTATGTGATACTAAGTACTATGGAAAAAATAAAGCAGGTGAGGGGGGTAGGAAGTTAATGAAAACGTGGCATGAGTTGAGGAAGCATGGAAATGTTTAAACTGCTTGGTCAAGGAGTGTTTCACAACCTAAAGGTGAGAGGGTGAGCTGTGGGGATATGCATGAAGAGCATGCACATTTTGCAAGTGCAAAGACCCTGAGGTGGAAGCATGCCTGGAGTTTTAAGGAACACCGAGGAGGCCAGTGTGAATCATGAGAAAGAGTATATTTTTCCTCTTCTTAGACATTGAAGACATCTTAATGCAGGGACTTGGTATACCTCCAACCCTTTTGGGAACATGACGAGAGTAGAAAGATAGACTGACTGACTGAATGAACGAATGGATCCCAATGGGCTTCTTTCACTATAGTTCACATGTATTAGAATCACAGGCCTATGGAGTTTATTTTTCTTCCTATGAAATTCATAAGGAGTTAACAATTTTTAAAATAAGAAAACCTTTCATTTTATTGTCTTTCGACTAACTTGTTCCTTCTTACTTTTTAGATGGCTTATTTTAGAGAAAATTAAATCCTTTCTTCTCTATTCTTTTACATGTAAATATTAAAATTAATGTAATGAAAATGTTAGTTGATGTTAGAGAGTGTGTATTAGCTCTTAAAAGTAGCCCTTTAAAAGCCTGATGGAGGTGCTTTGCCAAGAATAAGAATTTTCAACAAATGTTCAGTTTCAGATAGAGATCAAAGGCAACGTTTTCCCCTACCTTTAGAATATGACCAAACATTAACAAAATCATACACACTTCCTTTTTTTCTTTTTCCATTTTTCACTTGGCCAAATTATTTGCCCTCCCTTGTTCCAAAAAACTGTTATTTCAGGGCACTGCAGCTCAGATGGGATACTTAAAGCTTTTGACATCATTATATGTTTACTATTTATATAGCAGTTAATGACTTACAAAGTGCTTTCTAGATCTTCTCCGTTTATTCCTCACTGAGCCATGTGTCATGTTAATTTTTTCAAGGAGACTGAAACACTTTAGAAGTGAAAATATTAACTAAGAAGGGGACAACATTCTTAAGAGCCAGAAATGTCTATCTTGGTCTTGTCACATAATTTATCAATGTTCTTGTCCTCTGTTTCCTGTTGCTTCTCTTTCTCTTTTTATCTCCTTTTCTTCATTTCTATGACAGATTTTAAGAATGTAAGGAAAGGATATCTATATTTGCATGTGTGTGTGTGACATTGAATATCTCATCATCACCATCTAAGTTTTCAATACAGAGCATTGAACAACTTTTATTGTTGAGTGTGTTTTCAATCATTAGAGAGAAGTGAGAAGAAGGTGTCACTTTTGACTTCCTTTCTCATTGTCTCACAAATACCGGCTCTGGTGGCCTCATGTCATTGATTGTGCTCCATTTGTAGGATGGACTTTCAGTCCTCACATCACATCTTTCATAAATGCATAGTACCATTTTCTTTTACCTATATCCCCTCCTTAACTCCCTCAAATTTGGCAGGTTTTGCAAAATTTCAAGATGTATTTTTAAATATTAGTCCATAAGCACTTGCTTCATAAAATAAAGCTTGCTGTCTTCTCTGTCCTTTTTCCCTCATAAATGCGCTCACCCTTGGTTCTTGGGTTGCTCTTATTTTTCCAGTCCCCAGAAGTTGTACTTAGTATAACTTAAAAGTTACACTAAGACAAAACTTAGATTAGACGGGGGCCAGGATACAAGAAACAAAGTCAGGACTGTGACATATTTGAGATTTTTAATGTTGAGTTTATCTGCATAGCTTGTCAGCAGTTTGGAAAAAACAGTTTAAGGGTTTTAGAATCTAGAACCCTTGATGCAAATATTGAATTTAACATTTGCCAACTCTGCATCCTTTGGCAAATTAATTAGCTTCTCTGAATCTTGGTTCTCCTTTTGTAAAATGGGGGTGGTATTTTAGTACTGAACTCCAGAAGCTCTTATAGGAATAAAAATAGATAAAGGATACAAGTTCTCGTCTTTAACAACATCCCTATGAGACCATTTTTGTCCCAATTTTACAGAGAAGACAACTGAGCATTGACCATAGTCACAGAGCTAGTATTCCTTCCTTCATTCAACAAATATGTATGGAGAGCCAGTTAGGTGCCCTCATGAAGCCTTCCCTTCTGGTGGAGAGAGATGACAATAAACATGTAGCAAATACACAAATGAGAATTTGAGAAATAATAACTGCAATGAGAAGAAAAAACAGGTAACAAAGAGAGAGTGGTGGACAAAGAGACAAGGCTTGTTCAGAGAGGCCCCTAAGGAAGTGAGCTGAGACCAGAATGATAAAGAAGAGCTACAGAAGAGCAGAACAAGTAGAGGGAATAGCAGAAGCAAATTCAAGGACATTGGCTGTACATTCGTGGTGCACATCAAGAAGTTGGTAGACTTAATAGCTTAAAAGAGAGCTCATCCCTCTGAGCAAATCTCTTGTAGCTTCAGGGTTAATCATAGAATGGATGACTCTGTGGCACTTAGCAGCCTCTAGGATTAAAATATCCCTAGTCGTCAATGTGTTTGTATAGAGTTAATAAAATGTGTTTCATATGTGTGTCATTCTGTAATTCCAAGGTGTTGAGAGGGCAGGAGGCATCAAAAAGTGAATATGCCTGTGGTGTTTCTTGCCATGTGGTAACTTCAAAGGAAGCTCCCTCTCTATGAAGTTTCACCGGAGAGGAAAAGAGAGAAACAATATTTCAATGCATAAAACAAACCAAATCATTCCTTGGCTGCTGGGATACCACACTTTGCAATTTGCTCAGCAATTTTGAACTCAGCCTGACTGGCCTCACAACAGAGCAGGAACAAAGCTACATCGAACAGATGTACCTTGATCTGTGCTAGTTTCTGCTGCCATGTTTCACATCCTCTTTTGGCTCTGATTACACCATGTCAAGATATCATATATTTTGAGAAGTGTTAGAATTTGGAAGGATTTTTTAACCAGATTTGTGACCAAGGCTCAAACCAATTCATTAGTAATCCTCTATGGTTAATCTGTCATTTGCATGTTGTGGTGTGATACGTGGGGTATGCTCTCAGATGGGAGCGGAATTTATTCACATTTGGGTATAGAAAAGGGAGGACCTGAAGCTCCAGGAAGACTCAGGTAGAACAATAATATAAAATCATAGCGATTCAACAGGGCTGCGGTGCTTACCACATAGCATAGAACAGCATTCAGATAGGTTCCCAAGTGAAAAGATGCATAGTCATTACATGGAAGAAAGCCCTCTGAATCGCTGGCCCCTGTAAGAATGTGAAAGAGATGTAAATTGCATACCACCTTATGCTAACTGTATTCGTTTCCTAAGACTGCGATAAAAAAGTACCCAAAACTGGTGGCTTAAAACAATAGAAATTCATTATCTCACAATTCTGGAGGCTAGACATCTGGAATCACGGTGTCAGCAGGGCCGTCCTCCCTTTAAAGGCTCCAGGGGAGAATTATTCCTTGCTTCTTCTAGCGTCTGGTATTTGATGGCAGTCCTTGTTTGTAGATGCTTCACTCCAGGCACATGGTCATCTTTTTCCTGTGTGACTTCACATGGTCTTCCCTCTGTGCATGTTTGTCTCTGTGTCCAAATGTCCCCTTTTTATAAGGACACAAGTCATACTGGTTTAGGGCCCATGCCAATGACCTCATTTTAACTTGATTACCTCTATAAAGACTCTGCTTCCAAAAAGGTCACTTTCTGAGGTAATGGGGGTTAGAAGTTCAACATGTCTTCTTAGGGGGACACAATTCAACCCATAAGAGTAGAATACACTGCAAGTTGTTGGCACCATCAGATTTTTAACCAGAGGAGGAAACAGGATAGGATTGCCAAATTTAGCAGGCAAAATGTAGGCTGTCCAGTTAAATTTGAATCGCAGATCAACAATGCATAATTTTTTAGTGTAAGTATGCCCCAAATATTTTATAAGACATACTTATGTTTAAAAAATGTATTGGTTATTTATATGAAGCTCAGATTTGACAGAATGTTCTGTATTTTATCTGGCAACCCTAAAACAGGCCCCGGTGAGCCTGCCTTCTTCTGTAGCTTCTACGTTCATTCGGTTCCACACCATCAAGATGCCAGAAGCAATGGCTATACTGCAAAGAACACCACTACCCTAGAAGTTCCAAGCCTTGGATTCCAGCACCCCACGTACTGTAGGTGTTTGATTTGATCAAAGCACTTAACATCTCTAAGACTCAGTTTCTTCATCAGATCAAATAGAAATAAGAATGTCTTTCCTACCTACCTTAAATTATTGTTGTGATGCTCAAACAAAATAAATGAAATGAAAGTCCTTCCAAAACATGCAATTGCTATCATAGTGGGAAGTTATTTGTATAATGTTGAATTTCGAAGCTTGGAGTTGTGCCTTCTTCCTTGCTCTGAGAGCCAATTCAGATCAGCAGATAGAGTGTAGGCACCTCTGTTCCTTACCTTTAGTAAATTAACGGCCTCATTCAAGAGCCATTGCTATGGCTTCACTGCTTCACAATAAAGGACTAAAGAATTGGAGTAAGAAGTGTTGGCCTAAAAGTGACCCCCTGAGTCAATGACCAGGACATTCTGCTTTCAGACCTCTGCCTTAAAACATAAAAATATTTTTCTCTGTTGAAACCATTTACCACTTTAATCCATTTAAACATTTCACCACTTTAATACATCTCTTCTTCCGGAGATGGAATTAGTGTTTGTGTACCAATAGGTGAAAAATCGCTTTCTAAATTGAGAGGAAAGTCTCATCAAAAAAAGTAATAATAATAGGGAGGAAAAAGGGCCCCTGAAATGCTGAGTATTGAGATCATACCCTTTCGTGAACAATATGCAACCAATTCTGGAGAAAATTTTCAAATAAGAACTGGAATAATTACCTACATTTGCTAAATAAACACTCAATGTGGTTGCTATCAAAATGAAAATCATCATTTCGATTTTGACTCTAAGGGCCCATAATTAAGTAGGCTTGGCAGCTGTTTTAAATCCACACACCTAAGGAGGAAAATTACATGCTTCATCTAGTAAGGAGATTGTGGTTTGTATTTTAAATTTCATTTCAGGGGAACTTTTTCCCAGAAGGTGAAAGATTTTTCTTCACTTGTTTGAAGCAAAGTGCTCTCATCAGAGTTTACAAAAAGTATCATAAAGTGAGAACGAATTTTAGTAGACTGCTGTAGCTTATGTAGCATTTCAAGATATTTACCATTTTAGTTATTTTCCTCAAATGTGCTATAATTAGTATATAATTGTACTATATAAGTACATCAAGGTAGTGTCATTGCTTCAATTGGACATTTAAGTGAGTTACTTTCGAGTGTTAATTAGTTTTTTCTGTTTTTACGAAACATTTTATTTTACAACCATCTTCTGCTTCCTGTGAGATGATGTGTACTATTAGCAATGTGCATAGTCTACACCTGTATTTGTAGACTATGCAAAGAACAAATTCCATGAAATTAATTGTCAAGGAGAACAGTGTTAAAATATTTATGTTGTCCAGAAGAGCTAATACTTCTTGTTTTAACTGGAACTTTTATTTCTAATTAAGATTTTCCTTTTTAATCTTGTGTTTAATTTAGAACATGGCCTCAGGACAGCATTTTATAATGGTCAGTGTCTTTATAATAACCAGTGACTGTTTTTTTCCTAAGGTACACATCACTGAAAAGTACTGCTAAGGAGATGGGGAGTCAGTCAGTCTGTCTTGCTGAAAGGACTTTCAAGTGGAAAAAATAGGCCTGTACAATTCTGGCTATCCCCCCTGGGCACAGAGCTTCCCAGGAGAAAGAATGACTCAAAGGATGAGAGGACATCTGCAGCGTGGACCCACCATGCAAACGCATCCCTTGATAGGCCTGACAAATGTCCATCACCTGAGAACTCCATGTAGCTTGTGCCCAGCCACAGGTTCTTAGACATTGACCAGGGGATGCTGTACATGATCTTGAGTGCCCTTCAGAGTAGTCTGAACCTGGATATACCCCAATGTGGGGATATTTAGAGATTTTTAAGGTTTAGAGGGCCATTTTTTCGAGGTTTGCAAGTCTTTTGACAGATGACTGTGTATTGGGCCTTAACAGGACTAAGCTTTAGGAACAAGCAGAGATTGGTTACTACTAGGCAATTCATCACCTTCCTAGAAGTGAATCATTACTACCTATTTTTACTTTGCCATGCTTTCCCTTATTAACTATCCCTTACCTTTGTTTAAAAGCAAAACAAAACATGAACTTTACAAAGCACTTTCACACTCATTATCTCAAATCCCTTATCCCATTTTATAACTGAGGGATGTGCATCTCAAAGAGATGGAGTGATTTTCCCAGAATCCCACAATGGGTAAATCTTCGTCTCTAAACTACCATGATTCAATTATTCATTCCCTGAAAACTATTTATCAGAACCTGCTACGTGCCAGGCAATATGGTAGGTGCTGGGATCAATTGGTGATCAATCAAGAGATGAGACATACATGGTCCTGACCCTCCAAGAGCCTACAATCTGTGAAGGGAAACAGTTAAGTGAGCAAGGGCAGCCCTGAGTGATGAGTGCTTTGATTAAGTGAAACATAGGATACTGCTGAGAGGTCATTGAAGGGCCCTACATCATCACCATCTCTAGTGACATTTATGGAGCCCTCACTGAGTGCCAGGCACTGTGTCATTGTTTTGCAAATATCATCTTTCTTAATACTCACCTGGGCTTAGGCAGTCAATAGATGAGATAAGTGTGATATGGACAGGTTAGCTAACCCATTAAGTCACAAAGAAAAGTGGAGCCCGAATTCAACCAGGCAATCTGGTTCCAGTCCACAAGGCTGACTTCCACCCAGACCAATTATAACCTCCCCAAAGAAAAGATTCAGATATTTTGGTTAGTAAACTCAGTTAGTAACTCAGAGTTTTGTCCAGTAAGGCAGAAAGGGATAGATTTATGACGGGTTTGAAATAAAATCTATTGCAATTTCTAAATAGAGTATCTTTCAAAACTGAAATAGATCCCACAAGAAACTTAACAAAGTTAAGTTTCTATGGCCAGGGCACAGAAATGATTATAATGTTCCAATGGACCCCACAGTTGAATCAAAGGATTTGGCTGTTATGCTCATCTCTAGGGTTTTCATCTTCTGTAAGTCAATCAGGAGGGTAGAAGTCACTGAATGGTATCATTATGACCACAGAGTACTTAATAGATGCAGGCTTTGAATCTTGTTGCTGAAAAAACACCTAACTTCAACCATATTAAAATGTCCCCTCTAGCAGACTGATCCAGGGCCAAGCTCGTAATGGCACACAGAGTAAGACATTTCCTCATTTTTTTCTAGCTTCTCTTCATTTTTTGCAATCTTTTTTTGTTGAAACTTCCATCCAGGGACATTTAACAACTTCCCATCCCCATTAGTTATAATGCTTTTATGGCAGACAAAACCATTTAATTTTTGATTTAGTGGCTTATTTTCTTTTATCTGGATACTAATTAAGAATCTAAAATATTGCTAGTGATTGAGAATTAAAGACTGGTGGTAAAAGTGCTTCGGCAATAGTGGCACCATTTTGTTTTGTTTTGCTTTGCAGTTTGGAAAAGGAAATTGCATTGCTTTTGAAAATAAATGTGGTGAAATTGTAAATCATTCCATTTCTATTCTGGTCGTCAATTGAAACTGTGTTTGTGACAGAGAGTACACACAAAGTCCTGCCTTTAATCAGCCTCAAGAGATCTGTTTTTTGGGTTTTTCCCCCAAAGATTTACACTGTTGGGGTTTTTTTCAAGATTTAAACTTTTAAGGACTTAAGAAATATTCTATAAACTCTAAAAATTTCAAAAGAAGCCTAAAATAGATTTTTACAATGGTCACAGTGTTTAATAAAGTATATAGCTCCTTTAACACAACCATTATAACATACAGCTTTGGTGGGGGAGAGTGTAAATGTGAGTTTTTTAATAATGTCTTAAAATCATATGCTTTGTCTGTCCCATTGAGGAGGTAAAGGACCTCTTAGAAAAGCAGCTTGTCCCCAGTTATGTCAGGTCTATAAGAGAGGGTAACCACAGAGGGAGCATTCCAAGAAGAATGGAAAACTGAGTGACAAGAGATAGCAAGAGTTTATCAAATGAGCGTGGGGTAAAAATAGAACCATTGGCAGAACAAGAGAAAGATAAGAAAACAAATGGAATAATAATAAGGAAAAAATAGCTATCCTTTAGGGAGTGCTTATTATATGTCAGGCATTATTCTCAAGTGTTTACATGTTTTAACTCATTTACTCATTATACCAACCTATGAAGATCAGAAAGCTACTCAGTTTAAGCTACAAGTGGAGAAGATGCTGAAATACCAAGAAGGAAGTGAGAACTAGAGACAGACACAACCAAGAAGCAAAGGTGAACGTAGGCGAGACAATGGACACAGAGGGAAGTGGAGAACAGAGGGAGGATGACGGAGAGGCTGTTAGTGATAGAAAAGGACTGAAAAGAAGAAAGTCGGAGAATTCGTCCTTGAGAAAATGGAGAGGAAACCTCTAGAAGACTGAAGCATTAGAAACACAACTTCCAGGCAAAGGTGTGAGTGTCCCTTTATTTTGTTGAATTATACTACAAGGTCTTTCCCTGTCCCGTCCCACATGCCAGGCCCTGCCCTCTGTCCACAGCATGCCACGGACAGTGGTGAGCCTGGCCCCTGTGTCCAGGGTGCAGGCCCAACTCTCGGAGGCACGGAGCTTCAGAGGTGGAAGTGGCAGGAGACAGGCCACACACGGCCAGTGCTGTCAGAGGTTAGGAGGCCAGACAGGTTGGCCCATCAGAAATGTCCCCTCCTAGCCAAAGTCCTGTACCTCCACCTTCTGTCCTGAAAGAGTTGGAGTTAACTGGTAAATTTACTATAATTCATCAAGTCAAGAAAGGGCACAAGGGGGAAACAAGCAGAAGATTCAAAATTAAAAAACCTGGGTTTTAGCCCCAGTTCTAAAATCTGGGTGGCCTTGGGCAAATCATTTATCCTCTCTGATGGTCCTTTATTTGTTCACGTGAAACTGTGGGCATTGGAACATTCACTGAGGTCCTTTCCAGCTCTAATGTGATATGTTTTCTAAGGCATTTTGACATAATGGATGTAAGCCTACTTTTAACAAATAAAAGTTGTTATTATTGACTCATTTGACAATAAAATTCCAGGTTTTCAATCCGTCCCAGTGTAGCTTGAACTCTGATGGAGTAAACTATGTGCAATGGACAGATTACTCACCCCAAACAGGGGGTTTGGGTGTTTCCAAGCAGGGACAGACAGGCTTATCTGAGTCATCCCAGTCACCCGCAGCCTAACTTACAAAGGACAGATTCTCGCTGCAGTCAGAGGCTCCCAGATCAGCATATTCTAACAATTAGCCACAGCAAAATCATTTGTCTTAACTTAAAATTTGTCAGCTGAGGCCTAATTGAACATTGGCATTTGCTTGGAAAAACAATTTAAAAAGTCATTCCATAATACCATCTTGTCAATGCAGAAAGCTTTAATAAACAGGACTTGCAAAGTATGGAAAATGTTTTCCTCAAGTGTGTGTTGCCTTCAGAAATAGCTAGGATGCTCTCCTACAGTAACACCTTGCTGAGGGTCTTTGATGAGACAGCTCTTCTCTCAGTGCAGCTTTGAGGAATAGCGGTTGTCAGGTGTTTTCCTACACTTAGGAGTGACAAACGGAAAGCAATGGGATATACTGGAGTATATGAGGATGCCATTTGGCTTAAAACTAATTCAGCCTGAACTTGTTTTTCCATAAGGGCCTGATATGGCCTGTTGAGCATGCATTGTACATCTGCTTTAAACCTTTACAATGTCCCAAAGACAAGAATGATGCCCCTAAAGATAGGGATATAGCTTCCCCCCACATCAGCATTTCCTTAAGGATAAGTATCTCTTCCTGGAAGCCAAGGATTAATTACTCACCTGCTGTGCTCACCTTGTGACCACTCACCTGCTGACCACCAACCTGCTGTGCCAGCTAAGCATCTCGTGACTGCAGTAAAAGGGACATTCCTATCATATGTGATGTGTGCTCTTTGTAACAAGATAGTATATAAACACTCTGTACACCCCACTTCTTTGGTGTCCTTCCTTTGGGGAAAGAAGGCCCCAGGCTATAGTCCTCAGATCTGGCTCATAATAAACTCACCCCAAATTTTAATTTACAGATTGATTATGGATTATTTGCATCGACAGGCGTAAGAAAAGATTAATAATAATAAAAGCAAATTTTGTTCATCACTGTAGCTGGAGGATGTATGGAAAATATCCAAACCACATAATTACAAACATAAACCAAACATCCCCAATTACTTCTGTATCTTCGCTTCAATTCTATAGGCCTTTCTCTTACTTTTAGGCATTTGGTGGGGTTTTCTGATCTATCAGTTTCCTGATCCAAGTTATTTATGGTACATTAGTGGTGCTGAAAAATTCAAAATTGTCCTGCTTGTGGTTTGGTGCTTACGATTCTGAAAATAAACTGATATGACCAGCATCAGCCTGGGGCTTTCCAAGAATGGCCTAGAAAGACTTGTCAGGTGAATTCTCAGTTCCTCTTTTCAGGTTATGCTTATACATCTCTGGACTTCAGTAAGTTTTCGAAGGCATTCATTGTTTTGAGCTGTGGTTATAGGAGTTTCAACTTGAAGATGATTCTGCAGTAAATAGGAAAGTAAAATCACTGTTCTCTAGGCAAAGTTGTGATTGGTGGGTAACCTGCCTTCTCTAAAAAGTATTTCAGTGGTTTAGCTCACTGTCTTTCTGGTGGTTCCATGGAACCAGGGTAAACTGGCTCTTCCAACTTCTTTTTCCTCAGTTCCTCACTTGCTTAAATGAAAATAGAAACATCTCTTTGTTCCCCAAATGGACAGAGACATTAGATTTGGCATATTGAATGTGTTCCCAGTGAAAGTCTTCCATTCAGCAGCTGCCACTCCTGGGTGTAGGGTAGTTCTCTCAGAAAGTATATGAAAGCTAAAGAAAGTGGAGGGGCCCATGCAAATTCTCAGGAAGGCTGACTTAAACATAGGGAAAAGGAGGGTGTTCTGAGGGGTAGAGTAGGACTCAGGTCTGGTTTGATATCCTGCAATCACTGGTCGATCATATCTAGACCGCATGGAAAAACCTGCTGTATTGAGACAGAAAGAGTCCCTGAAGCTGTGTTAGATGTAGATCTCGGGAACTCTTGCTTGATGCATCCAAGACAATGTGGAATAAGATAGAAGATGAGGAAATACGTTCCCATGCACTCGTGAGAGGAGAAAATTCAAGATAAACTACCCTGAGTTAGTCTTTGATGGATTTGTATTTTTGTTTTGTTTTTCCTATACAATTGATTGTTTGGAATTTATGTCCACTTAATTCTTCAGCTTTGGAAATTATAAGAATGGTTCTAGACACTTATAAATTAGTTGACATAACTCTTCTCTTGGAGCAAGACCAAGTCTTCCCGGTTTTGTACAGTTCACCGCCATCCCCACACTGTGTGAATTTTCAGAAAGAACTCTAAGGGCTACATAATAAGTCAGTCTTCTCAATCCATGGGGCTATGGAAGTACTCAAGCACTCGATCCTCAAAGGACTTGTAAAGAAAAAGTCATTCAAAGTGAAGCAAAAACCCAACCTTCTAATTAGGACATGGCTGATAGCCAGCACATGCCAAGTCATGAGAGATACCTGAACTTTCTTAACACATAGATTTTTAAGAGGAAAATTGTAAAATATCTCCCTCTGCATCACACCAACATATACTGGTACGACTCTCTCTTACAACATCATTCCTATGAGGTAGGGGACCAGAATGATAACATTTACAAATCTATTGGTTTAGGTACAAGGACATTTTCAATCCTTGAATATGTTCACTGGGAATATGAAAATAAAATGAAAAATTGACTCAATTTCTTAAGTCACGGTCCTATAGCCAAATCTTTTGGACCACCCCACATCTATCAAAATCAAGTTTGCCACTTCTCTAGACCCCTCCCTCTGTGATAGCCAGTCTCCATCAAGGCCCAGTGATCCTCACGTCTGGTATTCACACTCTTGTCTGTTTCACTTCCATGTTTTACCAGAGTTGGCTGATGTGACAATAGGATATGGCAAGAGTGATGGTATGTTACTTCTGAGGATAGACCCTAAAAGACCTTGTGACTGCTGCCTCATGCTCTTTCTCTTGGGTTGCTTGTTCAGGGAGAAGCTAGCTACCACTTTGTGAGGACACTCAAACTTCCTTCTGGAGAGGCCCATGTGTGAAGATCAACTGAGGCCAACAGCCAGTGAGGAATTGAGGAGTCCTGGCAACAGCCACAAGACCAAGCTTAGAAGCAGATTCTCTCACCCAGTCAAGACTTGGATGACTGCAGTTTTGGCCAATATCTCAGTCATAGTCTCATGAGAGACCTTGAACAAGAACCAACCAACTGAGCTTGTCCCCAATGCCTGACTCATAGAAACTGTAAGATAATAAATATGCATTGTTTTCAGCCAGTAGATTCTGGGGAAACTTGTTATACAGTGACAGATAAACTAATAGACTCTTCTTCCTGGTGTTACGTGATTTAATGTTGATGTTTTATCATTTATTTCCCTAAACCTACATACTCTAAAGTAACTTCTTATGTTGTCTAAAAGTGCAAGCTCAGGAATTTCTCTAATCAACTCAAATAAAATATAAAATTTTATTCTGGATATATGCTGGAAAAGACTTCAGTCTTGTTAGTTATAGAGATTGTCCCACAAGCTTTTCTTTGAGGATTGAGTCACACACAGACACAAGTATATGACTGTAAATCATTGTTATTTGTTGATATAAATTTTATCAAGATGCTAAACTGGGATTAAGATAAAAATAAAAGACAGAAGAAATCACTTTAAATGTATCATCCAATAAAATGAATTTCTACAAGAAATTCCTCTTAATGCTTTAATTATTTAAAGCAGAAAAATCTCTGTATCTTATCCTACACAGATTATTAGCACCTAAAAAAACTAAGTGTCTGAAGCATTTTTCACTGCCACTGTTGTCCTTATCTAAGGGGCAAACACAGTTGAGCATGACTCATTTAGGGCCACGTCTCCCTCGTAAATCCTCACTGACTCTCAGGAAAGGTCTTGTGGTTGAAAATCTGCTCCCGAATCTTGCAATATTTTCCTAACCTGCTGGCAAAGCCAGGTTCTCATTGACTTAAGGTACTGCCAGATAAGAAGCATGGTCCCGGGCCTCTCATTTTTGATCCTCTGAGCTGAGATTTAGCTTGAAATCCTCTACTCAACCAAGTCAAGTTTACCACCTCTACAGTCCAAGCAGCTGTCATCCAGAGGCCAATAACTTGAGGAGTCTCCCCGTGGCAACTTTCTGTGCTTCTAGGCTGTTTATTGACAAGAAAATGGGATATGCTTAAATGATCATTGCTGAGATTTTTTGTGACTTTGTGAAACAATTTTCTAATGAAAGCAGATGGCTGTATCACGAATAAGAGGATAAGAAAAAAGGCAACTTATTCTCATGCTTCTGTTTTTGTTAATTAAAATACCGGTAACCATCAGTTATACAATTTGTGCTCCACAGCACTTCTTTTTTCACAGTTTTCTTCTTGCTAAATGAAATAGTCAATGATGGAAAGAGGAAGGCAGGACACGAATCTGAGCTGAACTGTCAGCCTCTAAGGAGAAAAGAGACCTGTCCAATGTGCATTAATGACCTCCATATGCAATGCCAGCACATACTGTGACCAAATGAAGAAGAAAAAGCACTGCTTATGTCCTTTAACAGGCCCTAAGTTCAAGGCGATGGCCATCAATGGGTTCATCCTACAGAGCTTCAATTATTTAAAATTTAGGGGTTTTTTAAAATCTTAATTATATGCTAGGTACTTTTTACAACTTTTCCCCTAGAACTTATTTATTTATCTTTTTGCATAATTTATGAGCATAGGTCATCTGATTCAGGGTTTTGATAGCTTGGTTATTAAAAAGTTCACTGCCCTTATAGTCTTCAAAAATGCATGCACTGCTGATGAAGATCTCACCAAAGATCCACACATTTTTAAGAATAAGACTCTAACTCTAAAACGTGCTCAGATGTCATGTGGCCGAAAAACTAGACTCACAGCACTGTCCAACAGAGTCACATAGAATGACAGAAATGTTCTGTATCTGCACCGCCCAGTACAGTAGCCACTAACCACATGTGATTGAGCATTTGAAATGAGATTAGTGTGACTGAAGAACTTAATCTGTAATTTTGTGTAAATTTAATTAATTTAAATTTGGCTACCATATTGGACTGCACAGAAGGAGTCTTATGAATTAGCCCATTCAGCCTTTTGAACCAGAGACATTTTGAAGCTGACAGTGTCACAGGAGGGCTACGAGGAATAAGACTCCATTTATCAATCATCTGTTTTGAGCCATAAGCTGTGGGGAAAAGCGTCCTAACATCTATGTCAACTGCACAGATCTGTTTGATTGGTTCTTAGTGGTGTGGCTGCCCCATGCCTTTTGAATGATGTTTTTCTATGTGCGATTTAGGACCCCGTCTCACAGGTTCTATGGAGGGCTTGAGAGTACAGAGATCTGGGCTAGTACTGAATCATGCATGCTTTGATGCTGCTGAAATTGGCTCTTATCTAAACCACTTTCCCCCTTGAATTATGGCTTTCCTTCCCTCGCTTTACTAGTTAGGAAATAGATGCGCACAACATTTGTGAGCCCTCCATTGTGAAAAAGGCACTGTGATTTTTCTTGTAAAACACTTTCCCTTTCTCAATCACTAGAAAATCCTGGAGCATTTTTTTTTTCAGCCTCTGCTGGAGTTACCCAGGAGGGCACCAGAGAATAAGCTCAGATGCCATCAGCAAAGAACAAGCACAATTTTTGAGTGTTCCCAAAGGTTTTGAGTATTTCCAAAGATATGTATTATAAAGACATGTGCCTTCATATTTCAATACTCTGGTCTTTTGCAAGTTAAATATTTTAAATGGTGCCTATAGGACTAAATGATCTTAGTGAGCACACTTTGACCAGTAATACTACAACAGATATGTGAGTGTATAAATTTACAAATTAGATCATATTAGGGTACCATTCCTTTTACAAGAGATTTCTTGCTTTTGAAGGGATCCATATTTACTCCTTTAAATGGTGAGATATATATATATATACATATATATATATATATAAAAGGTATGTATAAGAGCGTATCAAACCTAATTTACTCTTTCTATACTCTGTGTTTCTGGGTAACATAAAATTTATTTAATTGCCTCATCTGCCTACTAAGAACAACCCAAAGGAGAGACAAAGGAGTCCCCAAATTATAACGTATTACTGAAAACAACTCTGATTAAAATCGTAGAGATTCACACATCTTTATAAAAATGTAACTTTTTTTAGAATGACAAACCCTTGATTTTACCAAATGTTTAGCTAGCAGATAAACTTTCAAAACACACTATTTTATTTTATTTTTGCTGAGGAAGATTAGCTCTGAGCTAACATCTGTGCTAATCTTGTTTTTTATTTTGGTTTTTCTTTCTTTATTTTTTTCGTGAGGAGGATTGGCCCTGAGCTAACATCTGTGCCATTCTTCCTCTAGTTTGTATGTGAGATGCCCCCACAGCATGACTTGATAAACAATGTGTAGGCCTGCACGAGGGATCTGAACCCGTGAACTTCAGGCTGACGAAGCAGAGCACACAAACTTAACCACTATGCCACTGGGCCAGCCCTTATGATGTATTTTTTTATGGGGACCACCCACTTCCATTCCCACTTCAGAGGTGAATTTAGTTTCTAAGGATAGAGCAGAGTATCAGAAAGGAATTCTTCCTTCCATAGCTGTTGGGAACTGCCTCTGGTCCCACCTCCACTCCTCTTCTCTTGTCTCCTGTAGGGTCAGGCCCACAGGCCCACCAAGATCCATTCAAGCAAATGGGGCCCAGGTCTTACAACAGCCTGGTGGGCTTCATTCAGGCAACTGCTGTTGCCTGCCTGCTGCCCCAGCCCTTGCCTAGACCTCAGCCTCGGTTCCTGCATTCTTTGGCTTGATTTTATTTCTAGCTGAGATCCTCAGTCTGGATTCCATTACCTTTGTACTTTAGTTTCCCAAGTTCTGGCACATTGTCTTATCAGATGTAAACTGCTTCCTGCCTGGATTATTTTTCTACCTGTTCCTTCCTGCTTTAAATGAAGTTCATGAATGTGACTCTTTTGCCATCTTAAGTTGTGTTTCTACACTTAACTCTCCTGCCTTATTCGTTGTTGTTTTCTGCACTTGAGTTATGAAACTTAAATGCAAAAGAAAACTGAGGCTCAGAGAGATGAAGTGATTTCCCTAAGGTCACACAGCAAGGAAAAGACAGTCACCGGGTTTATGATCTCATCTACCTCCCACCATGCTTTCTGCCCCTGAGACCTGGTAAGGCCCAGTGCTGAGGGCCACATTCTGTACCAATAATGGGACACAGCTTCCCCTGACTGGCAGCCCAAAGATGTATGTTTCCGTGTTATTCTCATGTGAGTAAAGACACAAAATGTGAAAAAGCAGAAAGCTGTAAACCCAGGGACTACCTGAAAAATGCAAAACATAATGAAAAAAATCAGCTTGGATTTACAGGTCCTTGGGCTGGACAAACCCTCCACATTGACTTACGCCTTGTTAAGTAGTGAGATTGTTATCCAGAGGGGTGTTTCCAAACATTGCTAGTAACATAAAATACTTTTATAATTGACGAAAGAGTTCCACTTCAACATCTCATGATCTAATGATTTAATTGAGACAAATGTAGTGACTGACTAATTTTTTACCTGACAATAAATATTGTCATCCAACTGAGTCACCAAAATTTATTATTAACTAATATACTTTAGCTTTGACATTCCCAGGACAAGTTGTTTTTTAAGAGTGGGTCAAACCTGATGACGTATGTCCCTTAGAAAGGTGACTAGGTTATCTAAACATTCTACCACTCTCTCTGTGGATATTTGAATTTGTCAATCTGGAGGAAATACTCCCTTTTACCTAATCTGACAAGCCACATACACAAGAGAACCTATTCTAGGGGCAATGCCTTGAATCTTTAAGTCTCTCTTTTTATAGAATTATGTTAAACAGAGTCATAATATTCAGGTTGGGATAATAAACCAAAAAATACTCCAAACGAGCTCATGCATTCATTAGAAATATCCCTAAATAGTATTGAGCTAAGCTAATAGCTGACTTCATCTTACTAAATGGTGTCTAAATAACAGGCATATGGAGGGAGGGTGAGTGGCTATTAAAGAGATTTTCCAGAAGTCAATGGATGAAATGAAAAAGATTCCAAATATATTTGAGGGAAATAGATGTTCAGAATGGATTTCGCAGCAAAATATGTGTTGAGCCTTTCTGAGTTCACAGCTGCATCACGCACCAGAGACAGAAGGACAATGTGACAGGAGTTTTTGCTTTCTGAGGGGGTGGTTGAGTAATATAAACAAGACAGTCACTTTATGCTGTGCTCCACTCAATCCGCAATCTGACGCAGTATACAAGTAAACATCAGAAAGCACATGATTCACAACTGCTATTTTTGGCTACTTTCACTATCAGAGTGCCAAGTTGGTGTAAGCCGAGATGATCAGCAGATGGGCAGAGCAGCATATCCAAGGCACCCAAGTCCTCTACACGCTATTTAGAAAAAAAGAAATCACGTAGGGAAAAGGCTGTCATTGGGCATCATTCCAACTCATTATGTCTAGAAAAGGAGAAGAGCTGCTTTTAAGGGTCTCAGCCTTGGCAACGTGGCCACAGAAGCTGTTACCTCTGGCACTGCTGTGAAATCAATCTAACCGGAAGTGGAGAGAGTCTGGCAGTGCCATGGCAACCACAGCTGCTACAGGAGGGAAGCGAGGAGGAGACTGGAAGGGTGCACCCTGGTCAAGGGGGCCCTCAGGAGCTACTTCTGGCCCTAATCCCTAGGGAGGTCACTTTTCCCTGGTGGGAACTTCCATTAGGGAAGATAGGTACCCCTTCCCTTAGGAAAACAGGTCATAATTGCAACTGCAAGGTGCACAGAGCCCAGGGTGAAAGGGCAAGGGAGTGCATTTGTGGTCCCTTCTTCAAGGAAGAACAACTTTTCTTACTGCCCCTTCACATGACGGTTCACCCTAAAATGTCAGAGACAGAACCACAAGCGATGCTGCTGTGAGACAGACAGTAACACCAACATGTTGCACCTCTCTTTTTCTTAAGATGAAAAGTTCATATATTTTCTCTTAACTATTCACATCCACCCGCTTTCTCCCTCCTCTCTTTTCTATCACCATGTTCCCACTTATCTCTCTTCTCACCAAGCTTATGGTGGTAACAATGCTATATAAGTACCACTGAATGTAATAGAATAGAATAGTGGGATGATACCAAGAAAGACAGTTTAGCTTAGGAAGGCCAAAGGAGCAAGGACAAATGGTTGACTGGACTCTTTCTTCATCTACAGCAGTGTCGCTTCGTGGTCAATGAGATTTGTCTTATATGAAATTAAAGTCTCTTTGGACTTCATTTTAGTCCTTCTCTATCCCACTTTTCAAACTCCAGCGGTCATAAGGAATCACTGCCTTCATCTATATCTTGCATCTCTTCATGAATTTCCCCATCTGTCTGAGAAGGTTGCTGACCTATAATTATTGTAAAGTTATATGTGCTGTATCAGCAAGTAACTTACGGCAGAATACATCTCCTTAAGTAAGACAGAGGCTGCTAGTTTTCCCTTAACATCAATTCTTCCCTTCTTTCTCAGAGTAGTAGAACTTCCAATTTCTAGTTGGGCACAAGGCCACCTAGAATAAAGACCACTTACCTCATCTTCCTGTGTAGCTAAGTATACCCCTGTTACTAAAATCTGGCCAAAGGAATGCGAGGAGAAATTATGGAAGCAACTTCCAAGTTGAGTCCTTAAAAGATAAGCCATTCCCATTTCCTCTCCCTGTTTCTGTGGAAATAATCCTGGTGCTCAGCCATGTGGACAAAGTCAATACCCTAGTGATGACAGAGAAACAGAAAAGTTTGTGACACTTTCATAGAGCACAACCACCATACCAGCCTGAATCACACATTTCTGGATGTCACACAAGAAAGAAAGAAACTTCTATCTGTTTAAGCCACGGCTATTTTGGTTTAAAGGCTTCCAAGCTGTCAAATCTAACAAAGATGATTATCTACATTTATCTCCTGTGTTGTATCAACCTGGCCAGAAAACTTGGATGATCTACATCAATGTAGGTTTTATGGAAATTGGTCAGAGACTGGCTCAGGGTGCAAGGAATCTGACACAAGAGGCCACAAATAAGCAAGAGTGGAGGTTGTAATGCAAGATAGTAGGATTAAAGCCAAAAAAAGTAGGGAATCAAGATAAGGCATGTCAAATCCGGCAGAGTCTCACACAGTAGCAAGCCCCAACGAAAGGACACTCATGTTGTCAGACATATGGGAAGTCCAGCAGCAGCCTGAATAGGTAGAATCGGGAGGCTGGGCAGAGGAGCTGTGAAAGCTGCAAAGACCATAGCTCCAAAGTGAATTATGGGAACACTTACTCTCCCCTCTGGCTACAGGTTTCTGACACCTTGCCCACTAAGTGGTTCAGGCTTACTGGCTCAGCTGCATCTCATGGTTCTCTAGTCTTGAAGGCACTTTGCCTCCATCTAAGCAGGAAACTCATTGCTTACATCAGACGGGCAAGTTGTACCCTCACAGTAAGTTGGAGATCTCCTTGGTGGAGGAAAAATTTAGGCCATCAGGATTCCTCTTGAGCCAGTGGGAGAGAAAATCGTTAGCTCAGGGTTTAGATTGCACTGTCTAATATGGTAGCCATCGGCCACATATGTCTACTGAACCCTTGAAATGTGGCTAGTCAGAATTGAGGCTGGGACCGGCCCCATGGCCAGTGGTTAAGTTCACGCACTCCACTTCAGTGGCCCAGGGTTTCCCCAGTTCGGATTCTGGGTGTGGACCTAGCACCATTTGTCAGGCCAAGCTGAGGTGATGTGCCACATAGCAGAACCAGAAGGACCTACAACTAGAATATACACTATGTACTGGGGGGCTTCAGGAAGAAGAAGAAGCAAACAAACAAAAGAATTGAGGTAAATGTAAAATAGACAATGGATTTTGAAGACAGAGCAAACAAACATAAGAGTGTAAATATCTCATTAATATTTTATATTGATTACATGTTGAAATGATGTTTTAAATATATTGGATTAAGTAAAATATATTATTAAAATTAATTTCTCCCCTTTCTTTTTACTTTATTTTATATTGGGTTTCTAGCAAATGTAGTTACATATGTAACTCACGTTATATTTCTATTGAACAGCACTGGTCTAGACCCTGGGTTTCTAATACCTGGAAGGAACTTTTGTTTTCCCAGGTGAGAGAAGGTTGAGACTGCAGACACCTGATATCTGAGTTGCACCCCATCAAAATAGTAGCATATAGCCAATTTGACACTAGAGATTTCCTTCCTTTTCTTGTTTGATAAGCCCAAATATTTTAGGTTACTGGAAACACACAGACCTGGTAATGGGATTCTGTGCACTGCCCCCCATGGGGACATCATTGTTGACCAAATTCTTGATCTCCTGCAGTTGTTGAGAAGCAGTTATAACCATTAAAAGTTTTAAAATTTACATTCTATGAAGCCAACATTATCCTGATGCCAAAACCAGACAAGGACAACACAAAAAAAGAAAATTACAGGCCAATGTCACTAATGAACATTGATGCAAAAATCCTCAACAAAATGCTAGCAAATTGAATACAATAATACATTAAAAAGATCATACATCATGATCAAGTGGGTTTTATTCCAGGGATGCAGGGATGGTTCAACATCCACAAAGCAATCAATGTGATACACCACATTAACAAAATGAGAAATAAAAATCGCACGATCATCTCAATAGATGCAGAGAAAGCATTTGACAAGACACAGCATCCCTTTACGATAAAAACTCTAAATAAAGTGGGTACATAAGCAAAATACCTCAACATAATAAAGGCCATTTATGACAAACACACAGCTAATATCATTCTCAATGGAGAAAAATGAAAGCTATCCCTCTAAGAACAGGAACCAGACAAGGATGCCCACTTTCACCACTCTTATTTAACATAGTATTGGAAGTCCTAGCTGGAGCAATCAGGCAAGAAAAAGAAATAAAAGGGATCCAAATTGAAAAAGAAAAAGTGAAACTGTCACTTTTTGTGGATGATATGATTGTATATGTAGAAAACCCTAAGGAATCCACCAGAAAACTTTAAGAAATAATAAATGAATACAGTCAAGTCACAGGATGCCAAATCAACATACAAAAATCATTTGTGTTTCTATACACTAACAATGAAGTAGCAGAAAGAGAAATTAAGAATACAATCCCATTTACAATTGCAACAAAAAGAATAAAATACCTAGGAATAAACTTAACCAAAGAGGTGAAAAATATGTACACCAAAATCTATAAAATATTGTTGAAAGAAATTGAAGAAGACACAAAGAAATGGAAAGATATTCTGTGCTCTGGGATTAGAAGAGTTAACTTAGTTAAAATGTCCATGCCTCCTAAAGCAATCTACAGATTCAATTCACTCCCTATCAAAGCTCCAACAACATTTTTCACAGGAAATCCTAACAAACACAGAAAACAAAGAATCCTAAAATTTATACGGAACAACAAAAGACCCCAAATAGCCAAAGGAATCCTGAGGAAAAAGAACAAAGCAGGAGGTATCACACTCCCTGATTTCAAAATATACTACAAAGCCATAGTAACCAAAACAGCATGGTACTGGCACAAAAATAGACACACAGACAATGGAACAGAATTTAGAGCCCAGAAATAAACCCACACATGTATATGAACAGCTAATTTTTGACAAGGGAGCTAAGAGCATACAACGGAGAAAAGAGAGTCTCTTCAATATATGGTGTTGGGAAAACTGGACAGCCATATGCAAAAGAATGAAAGTAGACCATTACCTTACACCATGCACAAAAATCAACTCAAAATGTATTAAAGACTTGAATGTAAGACCTGAAACCAGAAACTTCTAGAAGAAAACAGTCAGCATGCTCTTTGATATCAGTCTTAGCAGCATATTTTCAAGTACCATGTCTGACCAGGCAAGGGAAACAAAAGAAAAAATAAACAAATGGGACTACATCAAACTAAAAAGTTTCTGCACAGCAAAGGAAAATATCAACAAAAGGACGAGACAATCTAACAACTGGGAGAAGATATTTGCAAACCGTATATTGGATAAGGGGTTAATATCCAAAATATACAAAGAACTCATACGTCTCAACAACAAAAAAGCTAACAACACAATTTAAAAATGGGCAAAAGATCTGGACAGAGATTTCTCCAAAGAAGATACATGGATGGCCAACAGGTACATGAAAACATGTTCAACATCATTAATTATCAGGGAAATGCAAATCAAAACTGCAATGAGATATCACCTCACTCCTGTCAGAATGGCTGTAATTAACAAGACAGGAAACAACAAGTGTTGGAAAGGATGTGGGAAGAAGGGAACCCTCGTACACTGCTGTTGGGAGTGCAAACTGGTGCAACCACTATGGAAAACAGTATGGAGTTTCCTCAGAAAATTAAGAATAGATCTACCGTATGATCCAGCTAAGCCACTGCTGGGTGTTTATCCAAAGACCTTGAAAACACAAATGTGTAAAGACACATACACCCCTATGTTCAACACAGCTTTATTCACAATAGCCAAGACTTGGAAGCAACCTGGGTGCCCATCAAAGGATGAATGGATAAAGAAGATGTGGTATATATACACAATGGAATACTACTCAGCCATAAAAAAGGATGAAATCCAGCCATTTGTGACAACATGGATGGACCTTGAAATTACTATGCTAAGTGAAATAAGTCAGAGGGAGAAAGTCAAATACCATGTGATCTCACTCATAAGTAGAAGATAAAAAAATGACAAACACATAGCAACAGAGGTTGGATTGTTGCTTACCCAGAGTGGAAGGGGGGAAGGAAGCAGGTGATTAGGCTCACTTGTGTGGTGATGGATTACAATTAGTCTTTGAGTGATGAACTTGATGTAATATACAAAGAATTCAAAATATATTATGATGTATATCTGAAACTTATATAATGTTATAATCCAATGTTACTGCTATAGAAACAAAAATTAAAATTAAAAAAAATCAATTTAGAGGGACTGGAAAAATAATAGGAGACACTTTTTATATTGGTTTTTCTCATTGACCCAACTAAATATTTATTGTAGTCTGTCCTAAAGCTATACCTCCTGTTGGTACAAAGAAGGATTTGTTCTTACAGCTGATATGATAGAGTAAAGAGTACAGAAAAAATTTAAACTATAACCCTTTTTTAAAGAGGGAAATTCTCTTTTCCTTTTCTTCCCCCATCCCAAAAGCACAAAGTAGGCCTTTAAAACATGTATTGGGGTCCCCCTAATGAGCCATGGCTCATCTTCAGATTGGCAAACAACTGAATATTTGGTAGAAAATTTGGAAACAGGTAAAAGAAGTTCAGGTGGGTGGATTTACTGGACTCTATGTACACGATAGAGTTGATAGGTTTTCGTAAAGCTGTATTATTTACAGAAAACTGGCAAAGATTGTTACTGCACTCTGCTGTTGGGTTGGAAGACTTAATAGGCTGTCTCTTACCCTTAGGTCTCATCTAAACATCCTTTTGGTTTCAGAAGAGAACGCTCTCATCCAAGTCTACAATGGCCACCCATTTCCACATCAAGTGCCCAATACTCCTGAAGAAAAGTCCTTCCTTTTGACTAAACAATATATTGCATTTAATGCATTTAAGCAATGCATTAAGCAACACAGGCTGCAGGCAACCCTGTTTTCTTATGGTTTTCCTTTTCTCTGGGCTCCTTTAAATTTTTCTGCATAGATCTTGTTCTTTTAACTGCTGCTTTTCTTAGATTTTCTTAGATTTATAGAAAAAAGTAAGACACATTTGGGTTAAATTAAAGTAATTAAATAAATTAAATTAAAGTAATTCATCCATGGAAGGACCTAGAGGGCATTACGGTAAATGAATGCTTGACTAGTCCCCTTCATCCCCCTGCATGTAAAATAAAGTCTTTGGGGAACAAGAGAGTTGATCAAGGTTCAGTGCAGTTGATTCGGTCTGGCAACTGCGTTATCTCCTTGTCCCTGGGGCGGCAAAGAGTCTCACTTCCCACCTTTGGGATGACTCAGCAGCTGCTCTCCCCGCTCCCCCTGCTGCTCCAGACCAGATGCCTTCACCTTCCCTGCTTTTCCATTTCTCAGCGTCAGGACAAAAGATCTCGTATGTGCAGCCGCGGACTCTCAAGAAGAGCCCAGGACTCTCCCTCCTGTTTTAGTTCTCAGACCCCTTCGTTGTTATCCTTAATTCTGTGCACTGCATTAGGAATTGTTTTAATCATTTGTCTATTTGCAATGAAAATTATTAAACACGGTTAAATAAAAATAGTCTAGATTTTAACAGTAAAGTTTAACAAATTGATCTTTATAAAGACAGTAACCATGGTTACAGATACATATGGTTTAACGTGCTTTAAATCGGTTAAGAGAAATATGTGATTTATTGACAAATTCATTTTAAAGGATATTATATTTCATTTTGATATTAAGTATAAAAATGTAGATGTAAGTTTAGTTGTTTTGTTTCATTGAAATTGAGGGGAAAAAATGCTACCATAACCTTGAATCATTTTGTTTTGTTTATCAAAAAAACTAACTGGCGTGTTTTTATATATCTGTGTTTTATTTCAAATCACTAGAAAGGATAAAAGCCTTATCAATTTTAACCACTTTTCTCTAAATAACTCATTAAAGATATGGATAATATTTGCAACTATTGAAAGAAAATTCAAATCAGATTTACTTATATTTTCTCTCTTTAATGTACATTTTTGAAATATTAGAGATGATTTTTCATCTATATACTAATTGACCAAATGAATACCATTTATAAAGCTATTAAAAGTCATCTGGAAGTGAAGTGGCAGATATATGATCTTTTGTATTTCTCATTAAGTTTTATTTCAAGTTTAAAACAGCTAAATCTTTCTGACTTTATGAACCGTTATAGGTATAAATCAAATAGTATATGATTAAGAATATACTAAATAATTTAAAGTTCTGTAGTAGACTCTCGTTTCCAGTAATGCAGCAGACTAAATACCTTGAGTGACCTTCTTGATGGAAACAACTGAAATGCTGAGGAAAATTAAAAACATCATTTTAAATGCATTATTGAGCTCCAAGGAATCTTACAGCAAGGATCTTAAGTAAGGAATCTGCTGATGTCATAAAGTAAAGAGGAAGCAAGACTCCTGGTGGGTAAGTGGATAAGGCAAAATCAGTTTTGCCCTGAGGATTTCTACCAAACCATGAAGATTTGGAGCTTCCATTCAGGCCTGGTTGCCTACACATGGTACAGGGTACAGGAGATAGGCGATCACTAGGCGAATCAAATAGGAGAGCGCCATATAAACTTTAAACCTCAAAGAGTGACACTCTCAGTGTTAAATTAAATAAGAAGAAAGGTTGACATGCAAAAAGGGGCAGCATGAGAACATGCTCATCTCAACCTGGGTAACAGACAAAGGAAAAATCTCCCATAAGAATTTTTCCAAGCTGGCTTTCACACAAATTTTGTTTTGGATTTACCTCTTGTGATTCAAAAATTTTAAGTGGAGAATTTAAGTCAAATGTTACTGGATTAAGTTGTGGCAGAGACAGTGGTGTTCACCCAATATTCCAAGGGCTTCCTCACATTTTCCAGCTCCCTTGCTATTGGGCAGGGTCACATGAGTAATTTTGACCAGTTGACCGTGAGTAGATGAGACACAAGTTACTTCTGGGCAGAAGAAAAGCACAGCTGTTGAGACATGCTCCAGCTCTCTCTTCCCCAGCAACGTTGACTAAGGAGGATGTGTCCTAGATAAAGCATCTATAAGATGGTGGAAACTCAATTGGCCTGGATGGAGATCACAAGCCCTGGAGAGTTCCCTGAATTTGCAACAGACTTCATAGGAACAGGAAATCAAGCTTTGTTGTGTCAAGCAACTGAGATTTGGGGTGTGTTTGTTATTTCACCAAATTGAGCTTAGCCTGACTGATGGAGTACAGCTGCCAGAGTGATTGATAGAAGCAAATGCAAATAATCTCAGAAGGAACTCAATTTACACCAGAACTCAAAGAAGTACCATAGTTAAAAACTCCAAGACCATGAACAGTCCACAGTCAAAATTCCTGAAACACAGGGCGCCGGCCCAGTGGTGCAGTGGTCAAGTTCGCACGTTCCACTTCTCGGGGGCCCAGGGTTCAAGGTTCGGATCCTGGATGCAGACATGGCACCGCTTGGCAAAAAAGCCATGCTGTGGTAGGTGTCCCACATATAAAGTAGAGGAAGATGGGCACCGATGTTAGCTCAGGGACAGTCTTCCTCAGTAAAAAGAGGAAGATTGGAAGTAGTTAACGCTCAGGGTTAATTTCCCTCCAAAAAAAAAAAAGAATTCCTGAAACACAAAAAAGACACAATGATTGAAATCCAAATGAAACAGCCCTCAAAAACGTCAAATATTGGAAATATCAAGCACAAAACATAAAATGATGTTATATTTAAAGAAAAAAAGAATTGTTTGAAAATGCAAGCAGAGAACAAGAAAGCATAAACACTATGAAGATTAGAAATGAATTAAACTGAATTTAAGATTTAATGTGAAAGAAAAAACTACAAACTATTATAATTAAAAATAGAAGGATATATTTTTTTACTTAGGGTAGGAAAGAATTCTTATTAAAACACAAAAAGCCCAAACTATAAAGGATATTATTGATAAATTTGACTATATTAAAATTTAGAACTTCAAATTGTCAAAAGCACCACAAAAAAAAGGTAAAAAGACAAGCCAAATACTCGAGGAAGTTATTTGACAGCTATACAACCAAAATAAAACTAATATTAAAAACTCCAATGAATCAATAAGAAAAACACAAGTAATTCGGCCCTTCCCCCAAAAAGACAAACGGTGTCATTATACATAAGAAGAGGCACAAATGGCTCACAACAAAAATAAAAATGCTTACCTACCCTTTTTATCAGAGAAATGAAAATCAAAACCATAATGAGATAGCATTCCATACCTGACTGGAAAAAAAATTAAAAGTTGGACAATTTCAAGTGCAGGTGAATATATGGAGAAATGTGAACTCTCTTCCATACTGTTGAGAGGAAAAATTATTACAGCCAATTTTGAAAACAGTACTGTGCTGCCCTATGGAGTTGCATATGCAGCCATCCTATGACCAGCTGTTCTGCTCCCAAATAAATAACTGAGGGAAGTACTTGTATATATACACCAGGAGCCAGGCACAAGGATGTTTATACAGAAAGCAAACACATGTCCATCAGCAATAAAATGTATAAATAAATCATAATCTATTCATATACTGGAATACCAATGAAAACAAATAAGCCATTTCAGCATAAACACGGCTGAATCCCAAAACATCCTATTAGGTAAAAGAAGGAAACAGGCAAGTTATCAGAGAATACGTGAAGTGTGGCTCCATTTTTAGAGCACTCAAAAATAGACAAACTAAATAACATTAAGAGTGTATACATATATGCACATACATAATCCAAATTTTATATATATATATATATATATGTGTGTATATATACACTCAGGTATATTTATATAAGCACATTCTTGAATATACTCTCAAGCATATGTATACTCAAATATTCAGGTTGTCTATATATGTGTATACGTATGTATAACATCAGTATGTATACATGGATATGTACGTATAAATGTGTGCTAAAATTGTTTAAATTATTTTTAATTAAAAGGAATAATTTACATCAAACTTAGAATAGTGGTTACCTCTGGTAAGGCAGATAGGAAAGGAGATGTGATTGCAGAGGGACACACTTGTCTCTTAAAAAATATTAATGTTCTATTTCTTAACCTCGGTGGCAGTCAGTCTTGTTCATTTAAAATTATTTGATAACAAACAATAATGCCTTTTATGCACTCGTTTGTTTATATGAAAATCAAAACTATAGACACGGTATACTTGCTGCCTTTTGTCCAGGTGCCCAGCTCTGGCCTTATCAGCTGGAGCCAGAGAGGCAGGATCCCCAGGTTCAAAGTCTAGACATCTCTGTTGGAGGAATCATCTAGAGCTGAGTCCCTCAGGAGGGGCTGTAAATGGACGCAGTACATCTGTCTATCTACCTATCTATCCATCTATATGTAATATGTAGATATATACATGTAGATATAGAGAGAGATATGTATATGTTACAGGATCTTTTTGACTTTTATAGTTGATAGCCAGCCATTCTTTCAGACATTAATAATACTTTGGAATGATTTTTTTTTAGGTAATTGATAATATCAGAGAGAGATACCAAATTTTGCCACAGTTCTGAGAGATGAGAGAAATGGCTTTTAAAATTCAACTTTATCATTATCACACACACACACAAGACATAAAAATGGTAAACATTTATGCATATATTAAGTATATGAAATATGCATAAACAGGAAGTGTATAGACTGTGAAATGCATACAGCTATATAAACTCTTGTGAACCTGGAAACGATACACACAGATACAGAACACATTTTTATCTTTCAACTTACTTTACAGAGAAGCGCTCAACTATTCTCTTCCCCTTCTGTCCATTCTCAACACTACCGCTAGTTAACATTTTCCCTTTAGCTTTATCCTCTGATTAAAAACGTCAGTGGCTTCTCATTGTAAAAAAGATAAATTATTGGGACTCCTTAACTTGGCATTCAGTGTCGTTCACAGTTTGTTTCCACGTCACTCTGCTCCATGCCTCTACACTCTGATCACATTGACCTTCTTAATACTGCTAAACCCTCTAAAACTCTATGCATTTATTGGAATTATTCCTAGATCACTCTTACATTTTGTATCATTAGGATATATTAAGTTAAAGTGCAGAAGCAAAGAATCCAAAAATCTCAGCAGCTTGAAAGAAACCCAGGTTTATTTCTCAGTCATATCATAAGTGGATAGAGCAGGTACCATTTGGGGCGTTGTTGAAGGAACAAGGAGAAAAAATATCATAGCAAATCTCACTATGTACTAAAGCTTCCACCAGGAGTTGGCCAAAGCAAGTCACACAACCACTTCGAATCAACCGAGAAGAGAAGGATGATCTACCCTCGGGGAGGGGCGTGTACATTGCTGAAGAGCCTGTCTATTTCTTTTCCACCTACTTTTCCTTCAGGACCAGGTCAAATATTTCTGATTCCTAAAAGCTCCCCCGACTTTCCTATAGTCAGTCTTCCCATTTATTGTGCCCTCAGATCACTTTTTATCTACCTCTGAATGTTATTTATAATGATGGGTATCTTGTTTTTTTTTTTATTATTCAGTTTTATTGGTCAGCCTTATTAAAGTGTAACATAAAAATTATAAAATTTACTGATTTGGGGCATAAAATTTGATGAGTTTGACAATAATAAACAGGCACACATCAACCAAAACAATCAAGATAAAGAATATTTCTATCACCCAAAAAATAGCCCTCATGCCCCTTAGCAGTCAACCTCCTCCTCCTCCTCCCAGCCCCCAACAGCCACTGACCTGCTCTCTGTGACGCAGCTGTGCCTTCTCTGAATTTCATTTAAACGGAATCGTACAGTGTATAGCTGTAGTGAGTTGAATGATGATCCCACAAAAGATATACCCATGCCCTAATCTCCAGAACTTGTAAATGTGATCCTTTTTTAAGGGTCTATGTAGATATACTTAAGAATCTTGAGACGAAATCATCCTGGATTATCCAGGCGGGCCCTAAGCCAACGACAAGTGTTCTCATAAGTCACAGGAGAGAAAGACATGTGAAGACAGAGGCAGAGATTGGAGTTATGCCACCACAAACCAAGAACACTTGGAGTCACCAGAAGCTGGAAGAGACAAGGAAGCATTCTCCCCTAGAACCTTTGGAAGGAGCACGGCACTGCTGATGGTTTGATTTCAGACTCCTAGACCCTAGAACTGGGAGAAAATAAATTTCTGTGATTTTAAGTCGCCAAGTTTGTGGTAATTTGTTATGGCCTTAGCAAACTAGTATGTGGTTGCTGTGTCTGGCTTCTTTTATTTACCATAATAGTTCCGAGATTCATCATAATCATTGAAAAAAGATATTCTTTAATATATCTTGCAGTGTTTTGTTGATTTTTCCATACCTTTTGCTAAATTTATCCCTAGGTATTTTATATTTTTGATGCTATTATAAGTGGATATTTCAGATTAGTCATTATCATATAGAAATAAAATTGATTTTCTGTATTGACCTTGTATCTGATAATCATACTAAACCCAATTATTAGTTCTAGTAACTTCTTTCCAGATTCCCTAGGGTTTTATACTTAAATGACCATGTTGACTATGAGTAAAGACAGTTCTCCTTTCCAATTGTGTTTTATTGCTTTTCTTGTGTTATTGCACCGTTAGGACCTCTGGGTCAATGTTGAAGAGAAACAGTGAGAATGAACATCTTTGCCTGTTCTTGATGTTAGGAGGAAAGAATTTATTCTTTTGCCGTTTAATAGAATGTTAGCTGTAGGTTTTTCATGGATGCCCTTCATCAGGTTGAGGAAGTTCCTTTCTATTTCTAGTCTGCTAAGAGTTTTTATTCTGAATGTATATTGGATTATGTGAAGTGCTTTTTCTGCATCTGCTGATATGATCTTATGTCTTTTCTTCTTTAGTCTCCTGATATGGCAAATTACATTGATTGATTTTCAAATGTTAAACCAACCTTATGTTCCTCAGATAAATTTGGTTTTAATGTGTTATCCTTTTTATATTTTGTTGCATTTGATTTGCTAAAATTTTGTGAGAAATTTGCATTTAATATGATTATTGATATGATTGGGTTTAAGCCAAATGTCGTTCTATTTATCTTCTACATGTTATCTCTGTTATTTGCTTTATTTTTCCTCTTTTTCTGCGTTCGTTTAAATTAATTGAATATTCTTTATTATTCCATCTTATCTCCTTATGTGTTTTAACTAGTTGCTTTAGGGTTTATAGTATATCTTTAACTTATCACAATCTATCTTCAAAGAATGTAATACCACTTAAAATTTAGTATAAGAATCTTACAGCAGTATACTTCTACTAAACCTCCCAACCTTTATGATATTATCAAAAATTTTACTTCTACATGTTTAATAAAACCAATTATGCATTGCTATCAGTTTTAGTTGAAGTAGTCAATTATCTTTTGAGACATTTTCGAAATTAGAAAAAGAAAGATCTTCTATATTTTCTATGTTTTACACTTCATGTCTTTGGGTAGATGCAAATTTCTATCCTGTATCTTTTTCCTTCTGCCTGAAGAACTTCTTTAACATATCTTATTGTGTAGATCTGTTGTTAATGAACTCCTCAGCTTTTTTGTGTCTGAAAGATATCTTCTTTTTGCCTTCATTTTTGAAATATATATTTACTAAGCACAAAATTTTAGATTGAAAATATTTTAGTACTTCAAAGATGTGCCACTGTTTTCTTAATTGTATTGCTCTTATAAGAAACCTTCTGTTAATCTTATATTTATGTCTCTGAATGTGAGGTATCTTATTCCCCTACTGCTTGTAAGATTTTCTCTTTGACACTGGTTTTCAGCAATTTACTTACCACGTGCTTTGGTGTGGTTTGCTTCACATTCCTTTTGCTTGGGGTAAGTAGACATTGCGGGATCTGAGTTTACAGAATTCATGAAATTTGGAAATATTTTTAGCCGTTATATCCTCATATCACACACACACACATATGCACACACACTCTTCTCTCCTTCTGGGACTCCATTTAAAAATATGTTAGATTGTTTTATATTGTCCGGGTCACTGAAATACTAATGCTTAATTTTTATTTTCAGTCTTTTAGTTTGGACAGTTTCTATAATGCTCTCTTCAAGGTTGCTAATCTTTTCTTTTGCAGCATCTAATTCCCTGTGAGTCCCATTTAGTGTAATTTTTATCTCATATTGTGTATTTTATCTCTACACATTCAGTTTAGGTGTTTTCTATATCGTTCATTTTTTTCCTTCATAATATCCATGTCTTCTTTCACCTTTTGTACATATGACTTATTTATAGTAGCCATTTTAACATCCTTGCTTGTGAATGCTATCATCTGTGTCATTTCTGAGTCTGTTTATATTGATCATATATGGTTTTTCTCCTGCTTATGGGTTATATTCTCTTGCTTCTTTGTTTGCTGGGTAATGTTTGACTGGATACCAGACACTAGGTATTGTGAATTTTAAACTTTTAAAATTTTGTTGTATTCATTTAAAATATCTTGATACTTTGCTCTTACATGCAATTTATTTACTTGGAAACTGTTTTGTCCTTTCAAGGCTTGCCTTTGAACTTTGATAGATGGGCCAAAACACTTTTAATCTTGGATTAATTTGATCCCACTACCGAAGCAATATCTTCTTCAGGGTGTTACTTGGTGCCTTGTGTATTAGGAGGTCTTTTCACTTTGGTTACTGGGAACACAAAATATTCTCAGCCCTGTCTGAGCTATAGTGATTATTCCAGTTATTCCTCCTGCTCCTTTTCTGTGGTTCTTTCCTTTCTTGGTAGTTTCCTCACACGCAGGCATTGAGTAATACTCACCTAAAGACTTGAGTGGAACCCTCACCTCAGAATAGTGCTTCTCTCTCTCTCCTTCCTCCACATCTCCTCTTCTTGAAGCTCTCCTCTCTCTCTCACTTTGCCTGGAAATTCTAGCTATATTGGTTTCCCTGAATTCACAGCCTTTCTCCCCAACTTGGGGAGATGGCTGGACTCTCTCTGAGTTCCGCACTGTGGCCTGGAAACTCTCTCTAGGTAGTAAACTGGGATGATCATAAGGTTCACCTCATTTGTTTCCCTTCTCTCAGGAATGACTGTCATGCCCTGCCTGTTGTCCAATGTCTACTACCCTCTACCCTACAATTTATTTCTGTTATTATCCAATAACATGACTAAAAAGACTGTCCTATATATGCTTTCAAAAAATAATTAAGCAGGCATAGCCCCTGCCCTGAAGAATTTGAAGTCTAATGTGTCCAGAATTGAACAAATGCCATAGATTAAGCTGGCTAAATTCATCCATCTCCAAATTCCTACAAAGAGTTTTTAGAAGTAGAAGTTCATGTAATCTCTGCTGCCAAGTAAAAGAGCAATCATGGGTCGTCTTGTCCTGTCCTGCAGACAAATGCAACAGATACTGAGGTAAAAATGACAGAGTGACTTGCCCAAACGCACAGGAGTTAATTAGCAGAAAAAGTGAGTCTAAATTCCAGGTCTCATGACTCTCAGTCCATTACTCTTTTTTCTTCACTATTTTTCCCCCTTGATAAAGACAACTGCGTGTGCAGATCTCTCACTTGTAAATCTGGGGGATAATGAAATGTCCTTCCCTCAACCATAAAATCAAGGAGATGATGATTCAGTTGGATGCTGAGAAAATATTGGTATGGAATTATTGCTAACAATTGCCCCACTCTTAAGCAGGACTTGACCTAGGATACCGGATGGTTACCTCTGCCTTCTCCACAGCCTTCTAGAGCTTTCCCTGGGGTGTATAGGCAGTATAAATAGTGGCAAAGTGTACAGAGTCTGTGCTAGGCAGACCTAACTTTGTTTTCCTTCTCTGCCTCTTCTAGACTCGGTTTCCTCATATGTAAAATGAGGATAATAAAAGTACCCCATCATGGACATGTTGTAAGGTTTAATTGGTTCAGTACATTGAGGTGCTTAGCATTTACTCTGAATCTTAGTGAGAAATCAATAACCATTCATCATTATCATTGTTTTGTTATATCGTGACAATATTTCCCTAGAACATCTTTATCTTTGACAGCAGAAGCTGAGAGTGGTCTCTCCTTGAAAGTCAAAAACAGGGGCCGGCTCCGTGGCTGAGTGGTTAAGTTCGCACGCTCCGCTGTGGCGTCCCAGGATTCGGATCCTGGGCACGGACATGGCGCCACTCTTCAGGCTACACTGAGGCGGCGTCCCACATCCCACAACTAGAAGGACCTGCGACTAAGATATACAACTGTGTACAGGGTGGGTATGGGGAGATAAAGCAGAAAAAAAAAAAAAAAGATTGGCAACAGTTGTTAGCCCAGGTGCCAATCTTTAAAAAAAAAAAAAAGAAAGTCAAAAACAGCCCATTATTGTGTTTATTTCCATTTACTTTTGCTTAGGCAAGCCTCTGTGTGGTTTGGTATAAAGTCAAATACTTTTTGTTCCACTTAGAATGATTCAAACCCTCATTATGCCTGGATACCTGTGGGTACACCATAGGGATGTAACACCCTTTCAATTAAACATTATAAAATCTGTAGAAATCTTGAAAGAAATGCAGAAAACAATGTGAAACTCACAGTGAGAAGCAACAAATAGATCAATTGTAGGCTGAATAAATTTTTGCTCTTGATGGCACTAATTTAGTAGGGTTTCGATAAACTTCTTTTTGCCATCTGCTGTAGCTTTAAATTAAATAAGCCAGCCAATTTTCTTACCCAGATGAAAAATCAGGCAAAGACAATGAACGCAGACGTCCTCTGTTGCCTTCAATACAAGTTGAATGCTTGGGTTATTGGCTATTCAATTATACACATGAAACTGCCTGGCAACTTCAAACTGATTCAGCGTTTCACCGAGGCCCACTTCACATCGTTGTCCTTGAATAGCGATTTTGACTGTTCTTTTGAGTCATGCCTGGCAGTGGCTGCCAACAATCTTTTCAAACTCTGCATTGCCGCCAGGTATTTGTATAAAACAGGAATATGCTGGATAAAAATATTGTGCTATTTGGCATAGTCTTAACACCATTAACTTAGAATGCCCTGACCAACCGCTGACCAGTTCTTGCTGTTAAAGGGAACGAAGGAGGGAGGCAATTTGTTAGGGCAAAGCAACCACCCTCTACTTCAACCCTTTTCCCAACCACTTTAGTGGAAGCACGTGGACTATAAAGGTTTCTAAATCTCTAACATAACTTGACTTTATATTTGGCAGAGAGAGAAGAAGATAAAAATATAGACATGGTTTCGATGAAAACTGATGAAGACTAGACTTTTGATGGTGAACATGCTATAGTGTATACAGAAGTCAAATTGTAACGATGTACACCTGAAATCTATATAATGTTATAAACCATTGTTATGTCAATTAAAAAAAAAATGACTGACCCATACTCAATTATTACAGGGGCAAAGAAAAGATTTTACCAGCAGGCATTAGCATGGGTAAAAAGCCAAGAGACAGCCTGATGAATGTGAAACACCTCCATTCTAATTGCAACTGAAATTGCCACCAAGTTTTCTTGATACCAATGGCATAGCCTTTTACAAGTTATGCGAGTGATGTAATGTGCTCTGGAAAATGTTTTATTACTGCTAACACAACCAGGATATGAATCCTAGAGTTGAATTCTCTTATATCCTTTTTTTATGTCATTAGTTCGGCATGAGAGAAAATCACTGTAAATGAAAAATATATACTAAGGGAATAAAAACGCTTTTTTCACAAATTAACCAGAGACTATTCAAAGGCAGAAACTTTCTCTTCAAAGTGAAAAAAAAACACAAGCAGTTCATTATCTTTATATTTATCTTAATGGATCATTAGAATAAGGTAATGCAATCAGCTGAATGTTAGGAGAAGAAAAAATGATCCCTTCTTCTTTCAAAACCAATTTCACACTGTTTTCATTCTGACCTGTATTTTCTTTTCCAAGTCTGTTGTTTTTTAAAAGCTGGATTATAGCTTTTGTGTCCACGCATAAGAGTGCACACAAACACGTGTGTGTGAGGCGTGACCGTGAATAATCATCACAAACATTTGTTGAGCACTCACTGTTTGCTAGGCTTTATGTGCATTGTCTCATTTGGTTTCCACATTACTCGTACAAAGTGTGGACTATTTTCCACATTTATTTTACAAATGAGAAAAGAGGAGAGGAAGCTTGTTGCAATATGTAGCTCTTTCACTCATGAGCATGCTAGACTAACACAGAATTTCATAACAGTGTTTCTTACCTGGTTTTGTCCCAACTGGCCACCATAATCTCCTCTGAAAAGTTGGGAAGGAACCACACAGTTTATGTGTCCTTCCATTTAAGCAGGATCTTAACAGATTTGTGAGAACGTCTGGAGCACAATTTCTATTGAGACCTACACTTATAAATGACAATTTATAAAGATTTAAAGGAGTTTTATATCAATTTATGCTTCTTTCCCCTAAGAATTTAGCAATGCCCCTTATCCTCTGTGTCAAAGAAAGGAATCTGTCCCGGCCACTGTCAACTCTCTCCTAGGCCTCCCAGGCCAACTTGTGGGGGCATCCACTTCTTGCTTCAGGCACCTTCAAATCACCCACAGTTCTTCAACTTTGTGCATTCAGAGAGCCCATCAATATTTCCTGCAGAAAGTTTTGCTTTCCTCTAGTTCATTCTGGAAAAAACTGGCTGTGCCTCTGCTAGTTAACAGAAAAGTTCATGTGATACTGCAGCTCTCTGCCTCTCTCTAGCCTAAATGTGGTCTACCTGTGCCCTCTGTGATGGCATGTTCTCTTCGGTGGTCCATTTTCTTTGGTTTCTCCTCTCCTCTGGGGAACTCCACTTATAAGGGGTCCCTTCCTCTTTGGAACCTGAACTGAGAACATCAGCCAGCACAAATACCTGCCCTTGAAGAACATGATTAACATGCGACAGCAGCAGTCAAGGTTATTACTGATAAATCACTTTGTGCTCAGGTAGCAGGTGGGCAACAGTTTCATCCTTGATTCCACATTACAATCCTACTATTAGCCAAATTACAAATTAAAAGGCTTGAATTTTGGTCATCACTACACTAACACTGTAGGTCTACACTAAGATGTCCTGAATGCTTTTTGTTTTTTTTTTTTTTGTATTCCACTGTTAATTATCCCCACATAAGAATCCAAGTGCCTTAGATATGCCTAAGAATGGTCTGGACAATACAATGCACTCCCTCCACAACTCCAAAGGAGTGTGCTGTTGCATCATACAAAAGTGGAGGAAAAAGGTGAATCCTCTCTGGTGATTTTAGAACAAATCAGCTCAAAAAGAAGAGGGCATTCTTTAATGTTTGAATTCAGGGAATTGTGAAAGAAAAAATTTATAGCCATGGAGAAAATCCGGAAGAGGAAATCTGGGGATGTGTCAGTTATGCTAAGCATTTGTCTCCCTTTCTTTGAAGTTCAAGTTTCTTCACACGGAAAGATATTTTTCTGTGGTATTGCCAGGCTTTTAGCCATGGTTAGATTAAGCAATACAAATGCTTTGTTTTTGTAGAGTACCTTTCATCTGGGCTCTTTGCGAGACTTAAAACACACACACGTTAATCCTCACAGTGTTTTATTGTATATGTATACTTCTATATCCCTTAACAGGAATTAACAGACAATGTCATATAAGTGTTGATCTTCCTCTTATGCGAGCAGAATCTTAGTTTCCTGACCATTTTCTAGTATAACCAATTTTTCTGGTTTTTTCCTCTTTGCTTTAGTTATCCTCAAAGAATTTCACCACATGCTTTTACTTTCAATTTATTTAACTGTGTATCTTTCTGGATACTTATTTTGCCAATCTGAATTATATAGCTTTGCCATAATGCTTGAGTTATTTTAAAGCCATTTTCCTCAAAATGAATTTCCAAACTCTGGTTTGAACAAAAGTCCCAAGGGAACCATGGTAGCCTCCACCTGCAATTTGTCTGGAAGTTTTATTGAATGTGGATGGCTGCCTTTGTTCTGGCTCATATTTTCAGCTGTGTTTCTAATAGGTCCTTTTCTTCCTTTCAACAGTTTTGAATGTTCTCAAAAAGAACTTAGGTTTTTCAAGAAATAAAGGTGGGTAATTTTATTTTATTATTCTGTATAGTCTTGCTGGGTTTTATAGCCAGCAAGTGCTTAGAAAGTGCTATTCCTTTCCTGCACCTTCTTAAACACAGAGATCACCATCATACTCATACATGTTGGTCCTTAGCTTTGTTCTAGGCAAACTGATGTCTGGTTTAAAATGAAAAGTCTGGCACTCGGTACTAAAGGTCAGCAGACTGTGAGAGAAGACTTCTATAGAGAAGAACAGTTCTACACGGATTGGAGGCGGATATAATCCTACTTTCTCTATGTAATTTGAAGCCTGATGCCTGAATGTAACTTATGTGACCATTGCACAGGGAAAGTGGCAGCTTTTAAAGCAACTTGGATCCACATGGTTTGACTCTTTTCACAGCTGTCTACATCTCTGCGGCACTCAGAAACAAACTCAGTAAAGAACTGGGTCAACACACTGTTTGTGTGACTTGAGCCAATCACTAATGGAGCCCAGACTCTGTGTCCACCTGGGTATCAGGATGAGTCCCAAAGCAGCTCCCCATACAATGTAATATAGAAGGTCCTAGGGGGAGTCATAATCTGAAATCTTTACAGATGAGAAGAGACTCCAAGAGGAGAACATTGACGGCTCATTATATACATGACTATTGCCCATCAATGAGCAGAATGGACAGGTATCCAGGTAAATTCTTGTCCTACTGTCACATTTTTCTTGAGTGGCCTCAATCACTCTCAGAGTTTTAATAATCATTATTTTGCTGATGACTCCCAGTTCCGCATCTTCAATTATGATCTCTCTTCTCATTTTCAGAACCACATAACCAACCGTCTCCTAGTCACTTTGACTCTAATTTCTCACTAAATTGAATTCATGATCTCTGCTACACCTACTCCTCCTCCTGTGTTCTGTATCTTAGGCATCATCATATCATCATGGTTGTAAAAACCAGAAATTCAATAGTCAAGCTTGAGTCTCTCTCCACAGCCCCACCACACACACCTACACCCACACACACACTCTTCAAAGCCACCTATGGATTCTGCCTTTCAAACATCTTTGAAAATCAATTACTATGCTCCATCCCCACTGCCACCACTGTAGTTGAAGTTCATATCATCTCTAGCTTGGATAACTCTTAATACTTTCTAATCAGTTAGTCTTCTGGCCTCCATTCTTGCTCTTCCATTGCCATCTCTCCAGACTAGCCTCTTAATTGTACCTAAGTTTTTACAATTCCTTAAAGATTGTATTCTTTCCCAAGACTGTGTTCACACAAGCTGTACCCTCCAGGTGGAAGACTCTTCTGCCCTCTTTGGCTGGCAACTGCTACTGATCCCTCAGATCTCAGCTTATATGTCACTGCCCTGCCCTCCAAGTCTGAATAAGGCTTCTCTCCTTTGTGGTCCCTGGATTGTACTGGAATTCCCTGCTTGCTTGTTTGTACTCCCAGCAGACTATAACATCCATCAGGCCTAGAACCTAGGCTGCCTTGTTCACCACTGTGTTGCTAACATGTAGTACAAGGTTGGGACACAAATGGTGTTTAGTAAATGTTTATGAGCTCAGAAGAGGAAGAGAAGAAGGAAAATAGGAGAAGGAGGAAGATGAGGCATAACCCAATCCACTTTGTAAATATGTAAATAAGTATGTAAATGTGAATAAATGCATAAGTAAGTAAATCCTTAAAATCAATGTTTTTTCTTGTGATTTGCTTCCGTTATAAAAGTAGACTATAGAAAAAGAAAACAGCTTAATTTAAAGCCCTAATTAGCTGGTTTCTGGTAAATCAATTTTTAAACTATAGATTTATTCTGAAAGTCTAATTTTTTTTTTCTGAGGAAGATTCGACATGAGCTAGCATCTGTGCCAATTTTCCTCTGTTCTGTAGTATGTGGGCTACCGGCCTAGCATGGCCGCCAACAGAGTGGCATAGGTCCCCGCCCGGGAAATGAACCCAGGCCGCCAATGCAGAGCATTCTGAACGTAACCACTAGGCCACCAGGGCTGGCCATGAGTAATATTTTTAACACATAAGAGGACACTTATGTTTAATAGAACAATATAGTGGAGGCATTTGTAAAGTATATAATCTTCTCTATTTACGTTTTTTTAAAAGTCCAGATTTCATAAATAGCATCTGCTTTGAGTGAGGTGTATCAGAATAATTACTAAAGTGGTCAGCTCCTTTAAGAGTTTTCTGGAATACTCTTAGACTCATCACCTTAATAGAAAAAGACAGTCACAACAGGAAGAGTGTGGGGTCCATATTTAAGCCTGAGTTTTTTTAAAAAGATTAGATTTTAACAAAAGTATGATTTTTCTTACTTCTCATTTTAAATCCATTTCAATGACCACACCAGTGCACCTTTGAGGGTCAATTAAAATCCCTCTAAATATAAATCCACAGATGACTTAGTGACCAAAATATGCTGAGTGTATGGTATGAATGCTATCTTCTTCATGCTCTAACTTCCAACCCCATTAAGCCTGGAAGATGCAAACCAATTTTAATAAAATATTGTTACATTCATTTTTCAAAGTCAAAGTGCAATTTCAGGGGTCCAAACACCAATTTGTCCATTGTTTGTTCTTCACTCCAGATTATTCCTAATTCCTGTGGTCGCTGGCACCACTTCTCCCTCATCAAAAAAAAAATAAAAGGAGAACAGAGACCAAGCACAATAGAGCTCATGAGCACGCTTGTCAATAGATATATCCTGCTCTTGAGAAAGAGATCCTGGGCTGTACATTTAGGACAAAGTTAGCAGTTGAAATGTTCTTTCTCAAGCACAAAGAAGTAATAAAGCACTTAACATTGCTGTAATCAAAAGAGTAATTCCCTTCTGCCTGAGAATTGGATAAAGACTTAATTAGCTTTCCCATTGCGGATGCCAACAAATCTATTGTTCAGACAGAGAGGCCAAGAGCCATGAGGTCTGCTGAATCTCTCTCAGTTTCCTATTTGGATAGGAAAAGAGATTTGCAGAGGCTCAGTGCACAAACTACTGGGCAAGACCAGGCATGCTGGACTGTTGTCGTCAGTCTTCGGACAGTCAGGAACAAAATGACACTTGTGCCAGCAAGTAATTATGCATTTTAATTGGACTTTTTCCTTCTTAATATACACAGTGTTAGAATTGGGTATTTTTCTATTCTTAAGTAGGCAGGATCATGGCAGGATCCACTGGAACTAGCTCTCCCATGCAGGGTAGAGTGCGATGCAGAACTTGAGAGAGAGTTTCCACAGGAATCCTTTGAGTGTATCGCTTGTTCTCTTTATATTCAAAACCTTTACACAAGGTTTAATTGTTGAAATTGTTAACAATCGTTTAATTGTTTTAAAAACGAGTTATGTATTTGACTCAATTGTAAACAATCCAGTGTTTTTTTCTCTCACCACCAAACCGCTGTTCATGATCAGGATGAAAATTTATTTTCATACTTGTCTCACTTCACAGAGATCGGTTAAGATTTACAACTACTTTTGTTGCTTCTCATTTCTACTATGTCCTTTATTTACTTAGTTTGGGGTACTTCAGGTTACTATTACCCATAGCTATCTTACAGCTAATAAATTTTTTTTAAATTCTCTTTTCTGCTGAGGAACAAATATAACCAAAATTATTTTTTCATAAACATGTGGGCTTTTGCTTTGATTTTTAGTATCTTTGGGCTTGGGCATAATTTTATTTCCCTTGTCAGCATGCCGTCTGCTTTAAAAAAAATTTTCACTAATTATTTACACTCTTTATTCTTTGCTAAGATTCCAAGACACTTTATCTGTATTAGTCTTAATATGCTTTATGATAGAGTCAGGACTTTGTTTTTAATCTTTATATTGCCAACACCTGACATAGAAAATAGCTTATAGTTAGAATTCAATAGAAATTTGTAAATAAATGCTGATTGAAAGAATATATTATATTACATTATACTAGTTACATATTTTTTCTTCCCTTGAGTCATTTTTGTGTCCCACAAACTATAAGTTCAATAAAAGATGATCAATGACAAATTAGGTAGTAAAGTGGGCATGCAAAGAAGCAAAAGTTTGCCCAGGTTCAGGGACCTTTGTCCCTATGTCTTTCCAACTCTTTTTGTTTCCCCTGAGAAAATGATGATGACTCTTCGCCCCTTCTTGAATTCATGAGACCCACTTACAGGAGGGAGCAAGTGAAGCCAGTGGGCAGCAGAATTCATTAATAGGCGAGTTTGGGCAAAGGGCAGAGCTTAGTGAATGGATAGCAAAGGTCACCAGACTGTTTGCCCCAACCGTAGTAGATGTGTGGTGTGTTACGTAGGTTTGCATAAGTGCGGATATTTCGATGGTAGCCAAAACATGCTAATAATTAAAGTATGATATTTATATTCTTTCTCAAATGGTCATAACTTGACTCATTATGTCTGCTCTTTTGAAGGAAAGGCATTTAAGATCCCTGTGGAGTAGGAAAGCTTTTCCTGTTAATTAAATCACTTAATGTCAGCACAGATGTAAACTCGCAACTAATAACAGGCATTATTTGCAGCAAAGAGGGAAAAAATTCTTCCTCCCATTTTCCAACTTCCCATTCCTTCCTGGCTTATGACTGGAAAGAGTAAAAGAGAAGAGTAGAAGAATATCCCAGATCAGATATGATTTGGAGCCCATCTGTGCATCCATAGTCTTAGCCTTCCTAATACGATTCGGTTGAGCCTAAGAACTGAATTCCATCATAGGTGGCCAAATGTGTGCATATGTTGAGGAAAGAGAAGTTGGAAAACAAATGTTTTATTATGTGTTAGTCAATATATTTTAAAAACTAGGAAGATTTTTTAATGAATATCCCGCCAGGAAAGAAAGGGTTGATTTGCTGTTTTAAACTTTCAAACACCTAAATAGAAAATCAAACGAACAGTAGAACCATATTTACCTAGTTAACTTTGTCACTGAGAGCATTAATGATTTCTCTCTGTGAGGTTTTCAGTTCTTGACGTGACCAAATTAAAGTTTTTCTCAATGTGTGTTGGGGGAGGGGTCACTTTATTTTGTACATAGCTGGCATCCAGGAAGTACGGAATGATTAACCAAGAGGAATCCATGAGACTTCCCAGCAATATTTGCTACACTCTATTATTATTTCTTAGCTCACAGAGAGGGTAAAAAACACAAGTAAATGATTTGATGGGAAGGTAGTCACATAACCTTAGGCAAGTCCAGTGCCGCTGTACTCTGAGATGGGGAGGTGAAGACGGGAGGCCTGTTCACATAAGCCTGGAATGGACTTTGTTGAAAGTTTCAAGGAAGAAACACGAGATACTGCCCATATGGCTCTTTGGCAAATCAGAGCAGGAGAGGATTCTTTCCTTTGACGCAGTACCCAGACCCTCTCCATCTATGGGGCTGTTCCCTAGTCCATAGCAGGGTAGGACAAAAGGGAAGAGGGCACTTCAGGTCATGAACCTTTGTTCTTCAGATTCTAAAACTGCCTGGGTCAGCTTGGGGATTACTATGGCTCAGTAAACAGCAATAGTGAAGAGAATAAACTTGTCTGTCTTGTTCAGAATTTTATCTATCTCCATTAGCTGGTATATGCACCAGCATTTGTTGAAAGAATAAATGATTATGAGGCTCACAATAAGACTTGATTCCACTTATTGAGCACTTACTCAGTGCTTGAACCTGTGCTAAGCACTGAATTTAATCCATTATTTAATCCTTGTGTATTCCACAGGGAACAGTTTCCTGGAGTTCATTTTATTTTCACTATAATAGCTTCTCTGAAAAGTGGTGGTCAGAATGCTTTATGGCAAAATTAAGTGAATTAAAATTTAATATTGGGAAGTTTCTTCACTAACAAAATTCTTTTAATAGTCATGAAAAACAAAGGCTATAAAAGTTTAAAAAAATCTTTGTGTGAATTTATAAATTCTCAAGATTATAGAGAAGGGATTTTTGAGGTCATCTGGTCCAGTTCCCTAATTTTTTGGAGGAAATGAGGCACAGATTAAATTAGACCCATTGTCACAAAGTTAGCTGATGAGAGGTGGGAATAGACCCCCTAGACGTACAGGTCCCAGTGTGCTTATTCTGTGATGTTCTTTTACTGCTCCCTTCAAGACTATTAGAGTTAATAAGTACATAGTGATTACTAGAACCACAGTTCACTACATCACCCCAAGACTCTGGGATACCTACAAAGAGATAAATACTGTCACGAATGCTGATGTATTGCTTAGTGAAGATTCCCAAGAAAGTGACTGTGACCCAGATCAGTGGAAGGGAGAGGAATTAACTAATAGCTACACTACACCTCAAATTTCCCATGAACTCTTATCTGTGCTATTGCCAGTTAAAAATAAATTAATGGTGAGTCCTCATGGAAGGTTGTCCTGCATCTGACTTTCATTTCATCCATTGGTTGGATCTCCCCAGAAAACATTTTAAGAACCCCAGTCTTGTGTCCCCAGGGAAAATTGCTTCTTTGGCCAAATCACTGTGTGAGAAGGAGGAAGCTGTGGCTGGAGCCTGAGGCCAGAAGTCAGAGTTTTGTAGCCTTGCAGAGGTACCACGGGCAATGCTCCTTCCAAGAGGCTGAGCTCCTGTTCCTCCAGCTGTGAATGGGGGAGCAGCCCAGCATATGCTGCCAGCCCAGTGTTACAAGATTGGTTATAAAACACTTGCAAGCATGCTCATGGTTTAACTGTAGCATTACCTAAGCTTGGTTATCTGGTCATAGGGACCTTTGGACAACCCAGAACACAACTGGAAAGCGGCAATCAGTTTTTGGAGAAAGAGAAAAACCACAGGGATGATGACATATTCTTATAAGTGCAGCAAGGCTGATCACTCTTCATATGGTCTTTATCAAGTCATATTCTGAATGAAGTTTCAAGTGCTTCCCTCTACCTCCAGATAGGACCATATTGTAACCTTTTCCATTTATTGAGAACCTATCCTGGTGTTTGTTTTTGCTTTTAAGGTTTTTAAAGCCCAACTTGCCAATCTTCCCAACACTCAGTTCACACACAAGAAGTTTACTCCATTCCCAGCTGCAAGACTGCTTTAGCTTGAAAGGATGCATTTGAAAACCAAACAACTCAACTCCATGTTGCCTTTGTGGAGGTAGAACATTAAGACAATATCAAGTCATTTTTCAGTTGAATGATTGATTTTTTAACAAGATGCACTTCGGGATGGACCACTCCCCAGTGAGGAAATGAGAAGACACAATTGTCTTTGGCTCTGATGAAGAAGCCTTAATTTCAGAAGCATCCATAATTCTGATCTTTAAATTTCTTTTAGCAATAAGGACTCACAGGTAGTGTGAGTATGTCTAGTGTGTCAGATAACATTCCTTCTGCAGTAGCACGGTGGATCCAGCCCTGATTTTAGCTTTATTTTTTTTCTTAGGTCAAGTAACATCAGCTTCTCCTGTTTATTGAGGCTTACCTTAGGCATGAATTTTTAAAAACAAAATTCAAGCCTACTCAACAGAAAATCTCTTGTATTTCATAAGGTCTGCATCAGGCAGTTTTGATTTAGCACCTGTTGTCTCTCTTGAAAGGAGTGATTCAGACTCATGTGGCCAAAGGCTTTCCTGGTGTCAGACTCGTGACTAGTTCCTAAGCTTTCAGTGTACATTTATGAAGGTAGAACTCTGCCAGCTGAAATATTTCACTACAAAGGTTTGCTCCTTAGTCTCATTACGTAGCTATAGAAAATCAACACAAGAGGCATTTGGGGCATTTGGCAGCCAATTGTATGAATGTCCAGGCAGAGGGTTGTGGTAGGTGGCATAAATCTTTCAGAGAGGGGCTTTCTCCTTACATTACTGACTAAATTGTATGACAATTCGGAATTTATGAAAAACTAGTTTAAATGTCAAAACGAGGTCAAATCAGGATGAGAATATTGTAACCAGGTATAAGATTAGAGAGTAAGCTGAAGAAGGTAGCAGAAAACCATTTATCAGTTTGAAGCTATTACCTCTTTTGCTGTCGTAATCAGATTAACATTCAAGTATTATAACCCCAGCTTCAAACAAAATTGGTTTAATTCTCTCAAATACTTCAAACTAGCTATCATTTTTTAATGGAAAAAAGCAAAATTTCACTTCTTGATAGAGAGAATTAGTCTTACTTAATGATTTTATAATCTTTATTTGCTTCTTCAATCACCAAATATTTATTGAATATCGAGCATATGTGCAGCACTGGGCTGGGCCCAGGCAGAAGACCCCTAAGGAATGTGCCAAAAGGAAAGCTAAAAGGAATAGCTATGAACATGTGATAGGAATACTCCAAACTTTAAAACAAGTTCACCTTGATATCCCCACCTCTCAGCACATTGCCTGTATCCTTGAAAGTAGATGACCAGTAAACCACCACAGAATGGCTAAAAAATGAAAGCAAAGGGAGAAACATTGTGTGTTCCTGTATTCCAGAAGACTTGTAACAGAAAATTTCACAGGATGGCTGGATATATGGAAGCAGAGGGCATTTGAACTGAGAGGAAGAGTGAAGACAGAAGCTTGATGTCTACCACTGAGAATGACCCAGATGTGTTTGGGTTTGGTGAGAGGGCAGGCCTGGCTAGAGAGGATGACAAGGTCCAGAAATATGATGGATCACAGATGTGTTGAATAGAACAATACGGGATATTTTCACTCATTCTTTTACACTTTAAAGTCACTTACATTTTCGGATCAGGGAACTGATTCAACTAACACGTTAGTTCAGGGAGCTGGATTTGAAAAGAACATATAAGGCGGCTTACAGAAGGTAGAGAAAAGGATGATTTAATGGCTTTAAAACGTATCTGTGAAATTATCGGCAATCCTTCCTCCAAAAAGTGGAGCCTAATTTCCTTCCACTTGAATGTAGGCCAAGTTAAGTGACTCACTTCTAACAAATCGAATGTGGCAAAAAGAATCGTGTGTGACTTCTGAGGCTAGGTTACCAAAAGCCTAGTTTCTTCCTGACAGTCTCTCTTGGATCCCTCACTTTTGGGGAAGCCAGCCCCTATATCATGTGGACACTCACGCTGCCTTATAGGAGGCCCATGTGGGGAGGACAATGAGACCTTTCACCAACAACCAGTATCAGCTTGCCAGCCACATAAATGAGCCACTGTGGAAGGACATCTTCCAGCCCATCAGGCCTTCAGATGACAGCATCTCTAGGGTTATCTTGACTGCAACTTAACTGGAGAGATCCTGAGCCAGACCTCTCAGTGAACCTATGCCTGAATTTCTGAGATACAAAAATTGTGAAGATAATAAATTTGGGGATGATTTGTTACACAGCATTAGATAACTACTGCAGATGGTAAGCTTAGCTTAAAAAAAAGGTCGTTCTAACAACCTAGGACCTGGAATGTGATCTTGGCCATGAGAACAGTAAGGAATAAATAAACACAAAACATTGTAATGGACAAGACTTAGTGGCTTGTTGAACAAAGGAGGTGAGGAAAATAAATAAACCAAGATCGTTCTCAGAAAGTATGAGAACAGTAGTACCCAGGAAAGAAATATCAGTAAGGAGTGGATGGGCAAAATGGCTTTAGGGGAAATCACCTCTTAACCTTGTAACTGTAAATAGCTATACTGTATCAGAAGCTATCGTGAGAACGATAGAATGTTGAATTTGGAAGATTGCTTAGAGATTGGTTAGTTAACAATTGCCCCATTTCACATTTTACAGATGAAGCCAAGGCAGTCGCTCAGGACCCTGTGTTTAGAAGGACCCCATGCTTCTTGGTTTAATGCTCTGCTCTTGCCCTCTTGAAATTCTTAATAATTTTTGAACAGAGACTCTGCATTTCACTTTTCACTAGGCCGGTAAGTTAAGTAGCTCCTCTTGTGTCCCCTCCAGCCTTTGCCAGTTAATTCTGGAGGAATTACTTGATGAGTGTGGGATTATCTGTTCCTCATATAATTCAGCTTTGGAGATGAGAGAGAATGGTTTGGGTTTTACACTATTTCATCATTTGTCACTAGTCTTAATGTGTTTCCATGAGTAGCCATTTTCCAGGTGGTGAATCATCACGATGACAATTGATCTGAGATATAGATCTCCTTTAAATTGCTAACAAGTGACATGCCTGATTCTTAAACGTGGATTTACCTTGAGAGGAGATGTGGGGTTCCATTGTGGAGATGCTGTCACACTGGTGAAGACTGAATTTGCTACCTGTAGTAATGCATGATACTGTATGGTGTGTCTTAAATCAACACACGTCATACACATTTGCTGAGACTGATATAACCTTGGATGAAATAGTGAGGATATGACATTTTTTTCCTCAAGGAGTTCTAGTTCATGATAACTAACCTAGACATATTTTTCCAGAACTAATATTATTGAGCAAGAAAAAAATCTCATGCAGAAAGAAATGTAGTCCTTTTGCTAGGTGGCAAAGAGTATGAGAAGTAGAATATAGGTACTTAGTCTTGAAACACAGACTCCAACATTAAACTTGTAAGAATAATAGTTCTACATTGAAATGCATCTCTTAATTTCAGCATCTACCTACTTCATTCTTTTATTAATAGTCAATGAGTGTTACATAGAGGCATTTAAAACACTATAACTTTATAAAATATAAAGTATTGGTAACCATATTTTATTTCTAGAATATTGTGATTTAATTATTAATGCTTGTAGTTTCATTTATTCAGGAGTATGAATAAAAACACACAGGGCACGTCTGGTAGCAAGAAATGGCAGCCAGCAACCATCTTTAAGCGGAACCACAATCATTGCTTTGAAACACAAAATTAAACATTTGGAAGCAAAGAACGGTGAAAGGAAATGGAGCATGTCCACAGGGGTGTTTTTGTGTTTGAGGAATTCGTTTTTATAATTAAGTAATTTGGGCGGCAGAAGGGTTTTTCTCCTGACTACTGAGCTTTGTGTGCTTCTTCCCACACTATTAGCAAAAAAGGGATCCTGTTTTGTTCAACTAGCATACAATACTGCAATTTCATAAGCACTAGCGTAGGCTTCAGGTCTGTGGACTCCCAGAAGGTTCGTGGGACTGTAGAAAGTTGATGACCTCTCCTGAAGTTTGATGTAAAACATGATGGGATGTAGGTATATAGGGTACTTCTCTGCCTGGAATGTGGGCCTCCTCTCTGCCTGTCTCATTCCTACTTGACTCTGAAGGCCCAAATCAAATCCCACCTCTTCCTAGGAGCCTTCTCCCAGCCACAGTGCGCTCCTGCCTCTCCCTGCTCTCGGAAAGCTCTCCTCCCTTTAGACTCCTGAGGCTTTTCTCATCTACATCATTCATCTGTCCTTTGGCACATTTTGATCTATTTCCCCAATATATTGACATCCCAGAGGGCAGGTGTCATTTGTGTCTTGTTGCCTTTGTATTTCCAACATAATATACTGGTATTGGGAGGCCTTCCGTGAGTATTCGGTGATGCTGTTGCTGTTGAGAATGTCTCTGTCTTAAAGGCTCTCCCCTGGCACGCTCCACAGGATCTGAAAAACTGCCCCAAATCTCCACCTGGTCAGCATGCTCCCACCTTCAGGTTGACCTCATTAGATTCCACCCATACTTCAGGTTTCATTGAATGTTTCACATTCATGAATCGTGTTTATAACACGTATTTATCTCCTCTGTGTAGACAAGGAGTGCTCAGATCTGGATTTGGGGAACAATATTTCTAAATGATCACAAGATCGTATGGTAAAATTTGTCCGAGGTTTTAAACTGTTATTTATCTACTGTCATTGAATAATAAATAAATCTCCTGAATACGCTTTAATCTACCCTAAAAATGCAAGTATTCACAGAAAAAGGTGCCTCCCTCTCCTTCAATGAAACTATGACACAAGGACTGGAGATACATAATGTGATGAACAGGACTTGCTTTAGAAATGTGCAATCCACTCAGTGTACGTGTGCACGAGATTGTGTGCATGTTTCGTGTGTTTATGTTCTTTGTGAGATGGTTTTTCTTCGCCTCCATTGTAGCACATACATCAGAATCTTCTTTGTATTAAAGTTGTTTACACATTTATTTGTCCTCCTCGACTGAGTTGTAAATTCCAAGGGATGGGGGCCAGCTCTTTTTTTTTTGGAGCCTTCCACCAGGTCAAGCAAGCACACACAGTGGTTTGCATATAGAAGGTTCCCAATAAATTTTAGCTTAATTTGAAAGAAGGCATCCATAATAATACGAACGTTTAAGGGGATACTTATTCAAGTACGGCAAGTTTTGGCAAGAAAGCCACATCAGGCACATGCTTACTTAAACTGCTCCTTCCAGATGATCAGGGAGGTTGCAATTGCCTATCAACAGAAACAGCGTTTCCTCCTGCTGGGAAACATAGCCGACATTACAAAGTTGGACAGTTCTAAAGCAGAGAAGATGCCGAGTCCAGTGGGCTGGCACTTGCTTTCCTTGATTAATGCACAGTCAAGTTCTTCCCAATGAGTCCTTAAAACAGTGTGTGTCTCTAAACTGTCATGGGCAGATTTTCTTTCAGACTAAAGGCCAGAACTATGCTTTCTGATGCAGCTCTGTGCTTCAATCAGTTTTAACGCATTTAGGCAGCATATCCCCTGCCCCGGGGCCAACTCCAAGTGCTCTGCAGCTGCTTGCAACATCTGTGAATCAGTTAGAGTACCGCTTGGGGTAGTTTCATTTTCTGTCAAGCACCCAGAAACCAATGCCCCAACGCAAATAGGACCAGAAAGTATCTACAAGAAGCATAGACTCCCGACTGAAGTGCCTTGACGTGGGCTCTGAGAACCCATTTCTTCTATCCTCAACCCCACCTTTTCTCTACATTGTGGGAGGCCTAAGTTAAATGCCTAAATTAAATTCAGTTTGCTGGAACTTTCAAAAGACTGTTGTGGTTATGTGAAACTTTCCTCCAAATAAAGAATGGACTTCTTTTAAGTTTATCTAATCACTGAAACCTTTTTATTTGCATGGTCTCTGACAAATATAGCAGGGGAAAGACTCTGGAATTGAGTATGTAGTACTGTCTTTTTTCTAACTTTAGGGTAACATTTATCCCAAAGCTCTTTACAAAACACTGAGAACAAAAGTCCAGCCATTTTTAAACTAAAGATACTAGCCAAGTACTGTGGAATAACTAACCTTTTCTATTTCCTTTAAAAGGTTTATATCTAAAAGCATATTAAATGGCTTTTATTTTCCTTTTGGAAGAAGAAAGGTTAAAAAAATCCTGCAAGATTCAAATATCCATTCCTCCTTAAACTCTGCCCTTCTTCTGGTTCTGCCCACTCCTCTATCCTGTCCCATTCATGAACAACTGCACAGGATGTCTACAAGATGTCTACTTGCTGGTCAATTATCCTCTAATACGATTCGCTTTCTAGGTTCATACACATAAACTAAATCCCCAATGGACTTTCCCTTACCTCCCACAGATCTATGGGATGCTCTATATTTTGAAGTGCCTAGCAAATTACTATCCACTTAACATCCAGCTACATTATATTTATCTTAAGTTTACTATAGAAATTGAGAAAATAATACATCTGATTAGAGTAACTACTTAAGGGAATTAAGATGTGGGTGTCTCTCATCATATGCTTAGCTTGGAGAAAAACGAAACTAATTATCTAGATGCTCTTAGTAACTACCAAAAGATAAAATCTCCCAAGGAAATTACAATACGTGCCTTCATTCTGCTAATCTCTTCTGTCAGACAATCTTACTGTGTTTTGCAATTATTTACGCATTTAGTCAGCTACTTCTCTCCCACCCCCAACTCCACGCTACAAGTTGTAAAGATCATTAGTTGTAAAGATCAGAAGAGTGATATACTTGGTAGATCTACTTGGTGAATCTCCACAGAATTCACGGTTCACTTACAACCATGTAAAAAGGCAAATAAATAGATAGTGACTTGAAATACAAATTAGGTGAAACGTAAGTTTATATCCCTTTCTCCAAAAGTCCTTCTACCAAAATATAATATTTGGCAAAAACTAGGAAAATTTTTCTTGAGCTTCGACTCTGCTAGGTCAGTGATGCTCATACTTCAACCAGAATCATGTGGCTAGCTTGCAAACATCCAGGCCCCTGGGTCTGTTTCAGAGGTTCTGATTCTGTAGCTCTGGCTACATACAGGTATAACACTCCCCCCAACCCCCCACCTCAAGGTGATTCTGATGCAGGTGAGACCTCTCTTTAATGAAACATACTCTAGGCCAGTGGTTCTCAAACTTTAGTAGGCATTAGAGTCTTAAGAAGAAATTATCAAGACACAGATTGCTGGGTGCCCCCAGTTTCTGATTCAATAGGTCTTGATGGGGCCTGAGAATTTGTATTTTTAAGTTCTGGGTGATGCTGATGCTGCTGGCTCAGGGACCACACTTAGAACCACTGCTCTAGGCTCAATTAGTATATCTGCTCAATGCGACATAGAAAAGCTATGTATTCCCAAAAGCTTCAGCGTCCCCTCAAACCAGCCCCCACCTACCTTTCCAGTTTGATAAGAACACCTACTCTGACGCACCCTATCATCCAGCCAACCCAGGCTCCTTGCCATTCCCTAAGGGTTCATATACTTACATATGTATATGGATGGGCTAATGCCTCTGCTTGTAACATGGAAATCCCAGCTGTTTGCAAGACCCAGCACAAATGATCTTTTTGAGAAGCCTTCCCCAACCTCCCCAAGACAAAAGAAGTACTCCCTCCTCGGCATCCACAGTACCAGGGTTAAGCATGGTTTTTACCTAGTTCAGTGGAGGTCTGTTTTCTCCACCAGCTTATTAGCTCCCCAAGATTAGGTTTCAGACAATTGAGCGTTCTCCCTGAAGCCTAGCAGAAAGCATGCCAGCAGAATTAAAACTGAATTGACCCATAGTCTTTAACACAGTGATTCTCAACGTGAGCTCCACAAACCACTGGGGTTACTTAAGATCCTGTCAGAGCTGGCACTACAAGGTCACAACCATTTTCTTTTTTTCTTTTTTTTAAAGATTTTATTTTTTCATTTTTCTCCCCAAAGCCCCCCGGTACATAGTCGTATACTCTTCGTTGTGGGTCCCTCTAGTTGTGGTACGCGGGACGCTGCCTCAGCGTGGTTTGATGAGCAGCGTCATGTCCGCGCCCAGGACACGAACCAACAAAGCACTGGGCCGCCTGCAGCGGAGCCCGCGAACCCAACCACTCGGCCACGGGGCCAGCCTCTCACAACCATTTTCTTAATAATAGTAGCTTAATAGTAATAGTGATTTCCTTTTTCACTGTGTTGATATCTGCACTGATACAAGCCATAGTGGGTAAAACTGCTGACATTTTAGCATAAATCAAGACAGGGCCCACACCGTGCTAGCAGTCATGGTATTCCTCACAGACTCATATTCACAGGGGAAAATCGAAACAGCCAGTTTCACCTAAGAACATCCTTAATGAAGCAGTAAAACATATTAATTTTAGAAAATCACAAATGTTGAGTACAAATCTTTTATACTGTGTGATGAAATGGAAAGTTCACATAAACACTTTTCCTCATATTCCAAGTACAGTGGTTGTGACAGAAAAAGCACAAGTGTGATTGTTCGACTTGCAAGTTCGATCAGCTGCTTCTCTCTTTATTTTTTTGGAGAACGTCAGTCTTACTTGAAAGAAAGAATGACACACTCTAGCTACTCAGACTTGGGTATTTGACAGATATCATCTCAGAAATGAATGAACTAAGCCTGTCATGTCAAGGAAAACAACTGACAGCATTTGTTGTCAATGATAAAATTTGAGCTTTCCAGAAAAACTTAGAAACTTAGAAAATTCATCACTGTGAGCTTGACAGTACCCAATACTTAAAGATAATGGTATTAACAAATGTGATTTTTTTTTGATATTGTATAATGATGTGTGTCACCATTTGGAAGACTGTTAATTCAGTGAACAAATATTTTCAAAATGACTGAATCATTCATGTGTAAAAGACCCACTTGAAGCCCAATGTCAGATGATGGATGTTAATGCAACAGACTCCCCAAAGTTCACTGATGTGGTTTCAGATTCCACATTGCAACTGACTTGAAAAGAGCTACTGCTTGTTGAGTTTCAGTGCGGTATCAAAGAAGAATGTTCATAGTTATCTGAATAGGCTATTAAAATATTAAAATACCCTTTCCAACTACATGTTTGCATGAAGCTGGCTTTTCTTCATATACTTCAATCAAAGTAACATATCACAACGGATTGAATGCAAAGGATGATACGAAAATCTAGCTGTTTTCTATTAAGCCAGATTTAAAAGACATTTACAAAATGTAAAATAATGTCACTTCTCACACAATGGTCTTGCTTTGGAATTAACTTTTTTATAAATTATTTTTATTAAAAATTTTTAATGTTGGAAGCAACCTAGGTGCCCATCAAGAGACGAATGGATAAAGAAGATGGGGTACATATACGCAATGGAATACTACCCAGCCGCAAGAAATGATGAAATCTGGCCATTTGTGACAACATGGATGGATCTTAAGAGCATTAGGCTGAGTGAAATAAGTCAGAGGGAGAAAGTCAAATACCATATGATCTCACTCATAAGTAGAAGATAAAAACAACAACAAACAAACACGTAGCGACAGAGTTTAGATGGGTAGTTAGTTACCAGAGGGGAAAGGGGGAGGGAGGAGGATGAAAGGGTGTGGTTAGGCATATGTGTGTGGTGATGGATGGTAATTAGTCTTTAGGTGGTGAACACGATGTAATCTACACAGAAATAGAAATATATAACAATGTACACCTGAAATTTATATAATGTTATAAATCAATGTTAATGCAATAAAAAAAATTATAATTTTTTTATAAAAACACATTATGAATGTTAACATGTAATATGTTTTTATTGTTCTAGATGAATTAATATATATTTTTTATTTTTCTGCTTTTTTATTTTTTATTATTTTTTATTATTTTTATTTTTATTTATTTTATTTATTATTATTATTATTATTATTTCTAATATAGTAAAAACTTTTGGGGGTTCTCAATAATTTTAAGAGTATGAAAAGGTTCTGAGACTTAAATATTTGAAAACCACTACTTTAACCTCTCCACATACAAAACTTTGCAAAAACATACATTTGCCTTCTCGGGCATATCTGACAAGGAGGCTTTCAATGGGATCATGACAGCAGCACAGTGGCTTCTGTCTTTGTTGTTCTGGTGCTGCATGAGGAGGGGAGGTGTCCTCAGCTCTTTCCCTGGGCAGCCTCTCACACACTCAGGCATTTTATGCCTGTTTTCTGTTGAAAACTGCAATATTTAAGTTGTTTTCCCATTAGCAAAGGAGTTGGCACTGTATGTTTCTGTCTCACTGAGGAACAAAAGGTCATATTTTCTAATAAAGACTGAGCTCCAGCTAACTTGTGAGGGAGAGAGAGTTTTCTGAAGACCCTGCCATTGCCATGTAGAAAAGGAGATACTTCCTTTGCCTAAGCCCTTGTGCCAAGGTCAGAGACACATGTGAGACACAGATGCAGTATGTCCCAAGCTACTAGGGGGAATGGATGGCATCTTTATTAAAAAGTCTCTAAAAATATTTCCCTGGGGGCTGGCCTGGTGGTGTAGTGGTTAAGTTCATGTGCTCTGCTTCAGTGGCCTGGGGTTCTCAGATTCAGATCCTGGGCACAGACCTACACACCACTTGTCAAGCCATGCTGTGGTTGCATCCCACATACAAAATAGAGGAAGATTGCCACAGATGTTTGCTCAGAGACAATCTTCCTCAAGCAAAAAGAGGAAGATTGGCAACAGATATTAGCTAAGGGCCAATCTTCCTCACCAAAAAAATATATATATTTCCCTGGACCTGGTCATAACTTATACACCTAGCATTGCATTATATACCCAAGCGAGAGGAAAAGGAAAAAGGAAAGTTGTGGAAGATGAAAGGACAGAAAAAAATTCAGGGAGGGAAGGAAGGAAGGAGGGAGGGAGGAAGTGGGGAAGAAAGGAAGGAAGGAAGGAGGCAGGGGAGAGGGAAGAGGAGGGAAAGAAGGAGAGAGGGAGGGAAGGAGAGACGGAAGGAGGGAAGGAAGAAAAAGAGAGGAGAACAGGAGGAAGGGAGGGAGGGAGGCAGCGTTAATTGAGCAGTGACTATATTTTAGGCACTGCGTTATATGCTCTCTCTCGAAAAAAGAAATTAGGGTGCAAAAATGTTAGGTTATTTTGTACTACATACCTAACAGGGGTGGTGCCAGCTTCTCTCTCTCCAAAGCACACATTCTTTCCACAATGCTGTGCCACCTCTCCTCAAAATGTTTACCAAGTTTTTATTAATGGTGATAAAATAAAACGACTTCTACAAGTTAATTTGAATCTTCAAATACTTTTACCCTCTGGGATACAGATTTATGTATCATCTAGAGACAGTCCATACACTTACATACGACAGAGATGGAATGGTCTAGCTAATATTAAGTAAAATTAAGTCAAAATTAAGGCTAAGGCTATTATCAAATCACTGATGTTCAATAATTTTTAGCAATTTCATTAAGTGTTACTACCATCTATGGAAAGCAAGTTAATGAGAGAATTTTCATTAGTTCTAAGGAAGCTTTCACACTCATACTTCAATAGCAAGCCTTTTAAAGGGCATGCCAGGTGCCAAGGGCAGGAACATGGAGTTTTACAAGCATGTCTCTGAGATAGTCATTATTATACCCATTTACCAAGTGAGGATATGACCACTCCGAGAGATAAGCGATTTGCTCAGCCAAACAACTCCTGAGGGGCCAAGCTGGGTGGCAAATCAAGATATTTTTATCCCAAACCCACACAGTTAATCTCTATGTATACGATTAGCCAGTGTCATAATTAGCCATATAATGTTGGCATGATCTTAAATCTGGGCCACTGGATATGGTAATGAGAAACTACAGAATTTTATCTTGAGAAGTCAGTATATGCTGCTATGATTATTGTTATTTGAAATTGAAAATTAATTATTTTCAAGTCATTTGCAACTGAAGCGTATCAGGAATCATATGAAACTCTCCCAGCTGCTATAAGATTGAATTAGAGTGTATTTTCTAATAATAACAAAAACAACAGCTAGCCACTAGTGTGTGCCTGTATCATTCTGAATATTCATGTAACTATTAGACCCATTTTATTTTATTTTAAAGATTGGCTCTGAGCTAACATCTGTCGCCTATCTTCCTCTTTTTTTTTCTTCTGTTTCTCTCCAAAGCCCCAATATATAGTTGTATATTCTAGTTGTAGGTCCTTCTGGTTGTGCTATGTGGGATGCCGCCCCAGCATGGCCTGATGAGTGGTGCCCTGTCCACGCCCAGGTGGACTGGTGAAACTCTGGCCTGTGGAAGTGGAGCGTGAGAACTTAACCAATCGGCCACAGGACTGGCCCCTGTTACAATCATTTTATACCATTGTTTAGATGCAGCTGAGGCACAGAGAAGTTAAGTAGCTTTCCTAAGATCCCAAAGCTAGTAAATCTACCGGTGCTTCCAACTGAGGCCATCTGGCTTCAGAGCCCGTGCTCTTAAACAGTGAGCTCTCTCTATTAGTGCAAGCGAATCACACACACACATATGTAAGTTAAAAAATACAGGAAGACACAAGACCACTGGTACGGACTCATCAGCAATGTCAATGTCATGGAAGGCAAGGTAACTATTCTAGAATAAAGATTAAAGAGACACGACAATCAAATGCAAAACATGATCCTTAAATGAATCCTGGTCTAGGAAAATCATATACACGGTTAGAAGGAACATTTGGGGGCAATTCTGGAAACTTGAGCATGAACTGTATATTATATAATAGTGTTGTCCTAATGTTAAATTTCTTGGATACCATTATGCTATTGTGGCTACATAGGAGAATGACTGTCTTCTTAGATGCTGCACACTAGAGCGTTTACAAATATAGTCTTATGCTATCTGCAACTGTCTATCAAATGTTTCTGAGAAAAAAAGTATATATATATGTATATATATATATATACACACACACACACAGAGGGAAGGAGATATGCGTATATGTTTATATATATATGTTTATACACACACACATGCACACACACAGAGGGAAGGAGATATGCGTATATGTTTATATATATATATGTTTATATACACACACACAGAGGGAAGGAGATATGCGTATATGTTTATATATATATATGTTTATACACACACACATGCACACATATATGTACACACACAGAGTGAAAGATAAAGAAAATATGGCAAAAGTTAAATAACTGTGTGTGGGTGTGTGTGCGTGTGTGAAGATTTCTTTCTTTCCCTAAAATCCAGGAAGCGTCCCCCTCCTAGCTATTGACTTCTCAGTCTTTCCCTGGCCCCTGTTTCACTCATGTGCCAACTTGAATATAAATTCTTACAAAATAACTCTCATTTTAAATCCTGAACAGATTAGCTCCTTCCTTGAGGTTCTAAGGTCTCTCCTTTCCTGACCCCCTGATCTCCACAGTTCGTTTTCTTAAATAGCTTATCTCTGTTAAAAACCAAATTTTCCCATGACTCATTCTGGGTGAATAACATCATCTTTCTGACACAGAAGGGGTTTGCCTAAGTTTGACATGCTTTGCTCATTGAGGAGCTGTTTGCTGGGATGAGGGGCACAAGGGGGTTATAGGGCCCTGGGATGCACTACAGGGGGTGGTCTGCAGTCCCACAGGGATTTATAAAATTCTCCTGGAACTTTACAGATGTTGATGAAACACTCAAGGAAAGATTCGCCTTTTTCACTATCATCACATCTGCATTCTAATCTCTCGTCTTCTGTTGGCTTTTTACTAACAAGAAGAAAGCTACTTTCTGAATTTGATGTATCATGCCTCTGTTTTGGAAACTGTCTTCTGCTTCAAAGCATTTTCCTAAAATCTCTAATCAGAATCTTTTGCAGAAATGAAGGGTATTCACAGTCACCATCTTCGGTATTCTTACGGAATCTTATATGTGGATCCCCAAAAAAATTAATGCAAATTATACTCATATGTGATGAAAAGTAAAACTATGTCCTCTATGAGAACTGACGGTAATTTTTCAAAATGTAGCCACTTTGTTTCTCCACACTGTCAGCAATAAGGAAAAAATGCACATCTCCTATTATCTCTAAATTTTATTTTCGCCCCTTGCTGATGACCATGGAGAATTTTAATTCTTACCTTTCATCAGTCGGTCTGATTTTCTCGAATCATTTGACATTAGTTTCTTTCAGGCATTATGAAAGGAATGAGATAGAGAAGTGGAGGTAAGATAGAGGACAAGCAATAGCCAGTGAGCTGGCTTTTCAAAATGTGTGGAGAAAGTGTTGGAAATGGGATACACCAGGGATGGCAATCACAAATGTACACAGCAGTCAGAAGGCACCGTGAAAGAGTGAAGCAAGTCTGGGTATAAAAACTGCTCTTCCCTTTAACAATTGGAATCCTTCCAGGTGTTCCCCTAGAAACATGAGGCTCTTTCAGTTTAACTTTTTTTTCTCACTTTTCCTGGCAACATGGGCACAGAAAAATATTTTTCTAGTCTAAGGAAAACAACAATGCAAGTGAAATAATAAATAACAACTGACAGGCGGCTTCAGGGTCAGCGAGATAACAGGGAGCCACGTGAGAGGAAACCACTGCTGGGTGAAAGCGGATTATTGGCAGGTGGGAACGTGAACCCCATGGGGACAGACCATGATTTTTAAGAAAAGCCAAATACAGATTTTAGGGTATAGTCTAGCAATTTTTGAAAAAAGTCTATAAGCTGCATTCAATTTCAATGCTAAGGCTGCCATTGATGGCCCCTATTTTATATATAAGTGAAGTGACATTGTATCAGACATTGAAACCTGAACTATGCTATTGGCTTAAACTGTAGTAACAGTATTAGAGATTTAACATTGCAAAAAGTATTATTTCCTGGAAGATTTGTGTAGATGATGGGGATGGTTGTTGTCTCCTTTTTAAGAATGCTGTTTGTGAGAAGAGTATACATCAGGACAATTTTGAGAGCAGTCTCACTTCGCAGTAAGAGTGTAAAACCCCATGACAATCAAGGTCCTGTGGCCATTTTAATTCAGGAAGAGAATAAACCAACCTACTCAAGCAAAGGAGTAATTTACACTTGGTCTGAGAGCATTCACCAACTTACACCAGTTTAAATACTGCATGATAGAAGGCAGGTGGCACAGCTACAGAAAAACAAATCACTTTATCCCAAGTACAGCACAAGATAAGTGCCATGAATTTCCAAGGACAATGCTAAGAGTTGCCTTGTCATAGAAACCATGAATGATACTATTTGCCTTTCCCTCTGAGCCGAGCATGATGTGTTTGCTTTGGCAGCCACATCCGGCACACGCAAGGAGTCCTGACACATACGATTTCTGTGAATCGCCTGCCCTTCCGTTGCACTAGTCAACAGGAGGCAGGAGACAGGGTGAAGAGGGCAAGTGAGAAGCCACTCTGTCATCTACCCAACTGATCTCTTTCTCTAGCTGTAAATCCTGAGGTAGAAATTGGCCTATGCTCACCCTATTCCTCAAATATGGAGCACGAGTTGGTTTCACGACATCTTCTGACAAAGGAACCCCACAGGTGTGGCAGAGGGCCTGAGGAGGGCTGGGAGAAGCTGATGGCCACGATTTCTTGGCAGGAACTCGTGAAGCCCCTAGTCTACTGCCAAGTGTCCCAGCTATGGCTCAGCTCCTCTCAGCCTCCTGGTGGCTTTTCTCATTCCACAAGGAAGCAGCTCATTCAATGAACCATATGATGGACAGAGAGAATCTACCTCCCCTTTAAAATTAAAAAGAAGAGAAAACAACAGTAGATAAAATGATAATTTCCTAGCTTTTGTCTCTTCTCTCACTTTCTAGCTAAGTGGCCAGTGATGCTGATGATTTATTCAGAGTGTGACGGACAGGATTTCGGTGCCTCTGAAACCACTTCTACTCCCCCTTCTGTCTCTGCTTCCACCGCCCCACCACCCACCCCAAGGACTTGCCTCAGGACAGAAGAAAACAAACTCCATTTGGATGGATGGCTATAAAAAATAAGCAAGACTGAGAGCTCATGTATCTGGCAAAGAGGATCCGTATCTCCAGCCTGAAAAAGGCCAGCAGTAAAGGACCAAGGCAGCCGGCCAGCAGTTAAGTAAGACAAATGAATGGATTTGTTCTCTTTTTCCCTTCTCCTCTTCTTTCCTCCCCTCCCCTACCCTCCTTTTCCCTCTTCTCTCCTCCCTTCCTTTCCCTCTCTTCTCTCTCTCATTATCTCTCTCTATCACTATCTCTATCTTCCTGTCCCTCTTTCTCTCGCTCTCTCTCCTCTCCCTACCCAAGAACACTGAAGATTAATGTGTTTATCATATCCGAAAGAAAACAGCATTTGGGGAGTCTATTCTCACTTCACCAATGGTCCATCCTGACCAATCTGGTACCTGCAAACTGGTGGGGATTTTTGTTTTTCTTAAATCAGGCCCTACCTTTAGCCACAGATCACCTTGAGATTCCATGTACTGGAGGTCCACTGAGCCTGTGGGCCCAGCTGGGATAATATTTCATAAAACTCCCAAATATTTCTTTGCGACATGAGGTTCAAGAAAGGCAGCATGAGCAGAGCCCTGGTGTGACTGCTCAGCCATTTGTGATCATCTCCAGCAACTCTTTGTCTGGTTCTAGCCAGAAACTTCAGGTTATAGAGGAAATCTGCATAGCACTTTCTCAAGGACAATAATTGGAAGCATTGTTCTTTTAGAAGCATAATGATATATATGATATATCTCAACAAACTATATGGATGCCAGATGGTATTGCAAATATTATTGGTGTTCCACCCATATCCCCGGATATCATACCATATCCTGATTTTGGTGTGCTCCCTCCTATTTCAGGGGCCAAGATCTGCATCTCTTTGCTTTGAGGCTTTTTCCAAAGTCACAGAAGGCTTATCTGCCCAGCTTGAGAAGAAGCAGGACATTAGACGCCACCCCCAAGCAGCCTACAACCAATGACTAATGGAAGTTGGTGTAAAAATACCCTAGCTTCCACTCCACTCAGGAGGGGTAACTATGAAACATCTTCCCAAGAAACCACTTACACTTGAATTCCTGGTACAAAGTCTATTTCGGGGGTAAATCCAACCATGAAAGAAGATGATAAATGCTATGTTAAAAAATAAATAGGAAGAGAGGATGGAGAGGGCCATGGGAGGTAATTTTAAATGAGGAGATCGGGGAAGGCCTCACCGATAAGACATAAGTGATATTTGAGGAAAGGCCTGAAGGATGTAGGAGAGAAAGATGTAGATATGGAAGTGGGGATGTTCTGGATAAAAGCAACAGCAAGGGTAAAGGCCAAGAAGCTAGTAAGTAGAGCAGTGCCATGGGCTGAATGTTCGTGTCCCCCAAATTCATATGTTGAAGCCCTAATCCCCAGTGGGATGGTATTTGGAAGTGGGCCTTTGGGAGATAATTAGGTTTAAATGAGATCATGACACTGAAGTCCTCTTGATGGTATTAGTGCCCTTATAAGGAGATAAAGGGAACCAGAGTGTTCTCTGCCATGTGGCGATACAGCGAGAAGGCAGCCACCTATGAACCAGGAGGAGAGCCCTCACCCAAACCCGACCATGCTGGTACTCTGATCTTGGACTTTCAGCCTCCAGAACCAGGAGAAATAAATGTTGGTTGTTTAAGCCACCCAGCCTATGGTATTCTGTTATAGCAGCCCAAACTGACTAAGACAACTAGTCATACAAGCAGGGAAAGACAGGAGATCAGTGGGGGAGGACATAAGAGATGTTCTAGGCACATCTAAGTGGACACTTTCAACTCCACCATTTTATATTATGACCGCACGTTAGTGATTGTGGGTTCTAACATCTAAACCTGATTCCAAAGTATACCCTGTTACTTAAAGTCAGGAAATGTGGTAACAGCAAGCAGAGAAGCTGACAGCGGTGGCAAGGGCTGTGTGTGAACATTTCAGGATCTCCGCAAACAGTCATCTGTGGTTTTTGTAAAGTAAACTTTCTATATTGACTTGCATGCTTTCCTATTGTTAACTACATCTTATTGCTAGGCTTCAGGGGTGCTCTGGGAGCATTCACGTTCCCAATCATCAACTGATTTGAACCTTTTAACTTGCTGTTTCTGGTCCAATGCAATTATCTTTTGGCATCAGTTTCCTTGTCTGAAAAATGGCCCCACCAGCCTTGACCACCACTGACACCAGCATGCCTGTTTGGAAAACACTCAGCCATTCCCTTAGGTGAGGTCAAAAGAACAGAAAGAGTATGAAGGGGGTTGAGGATATAACTTTTAGATTGTTATGGGGAGAAGAGACTCCTCCTACTTTTCTAAAGCCACATGTCAGAGAAGGGAATTTCTTCTATGCTAATCCAACCAAAAAGCCCATCTTTGCATGAATTCTTTCAATGATGGAGAACTCACTGCTTTGCAAAATGGTCATTCCAGTTCTCATGCCCGATTGATTATATTAAAAGTTCTCCATTATTTTGAATTAAACTCCAAAAAACTTTCTAAGCAACTCAGAAGCAGCATCTCTTTCATGTGACAATCCTTTACATGACTGAAGAAAAACAACCTACCTGCCTTCTTTTCTCTCTGCCAAACATTGGGTCAAGTCTATAGAATGTTCCACATATGATGTGATTGCCAGCTCTTGGACATAACTTAGATGATTGACTTGTCAACAACAATATTAACTGTAAAGGTTACTGCTCACTTGACGCTCTTCTAAGTGCTTTCACTTCAATTATCTCACCTAATACTCAAGTAGTCCTCTGTGGTAGGTACAATTATTATTTCCATTTTGTAGATGAGGACAATATGAAATATAGAAGCTAAACAATTTGCCCAAGACATATAACCAGTAACTAGTGGAGCCAGACACTCAAACTTGCTAGTCTGACTCCAGGGCTCATACTATTCTCTATCACTCTGCTCTACCACCTTTCCACTAACAAAACCACGGCTAGCAAGTATGAGTCCAGACTAAGCCTCAGACCTTCTGCCTCCCAGTCCAATGCTCTTTCCACCATGTCACATCATCCTGACTGCTGATGGAATGCCCTTGGGAGAAAGTAGGGGGCCTTGGGGAGGCAGAACTAGGGTATAGAATTCCCAAATACAAATCCCCAGGGGAACTGGATATCTATAGAGCTTTTACTTCTGTTGCCACAAGTAATCTTCCCCATTTCTAAATTTAGTCAGGAAAATTAACATTGGCAAAGACAGAAAGGCAGCCTTGCTCTAGAAAAGACTCCAAGATTCTCCCTGATTCCCACACCTTAGGCACCAGTGAAGACAAAGCTCAGGGAAGTCCTCACTTTGAACCAGGAAGGAAGCAATGGCCTCCAGCCACAGGTCCTTGTCACCTGAGGCTATTGAGATGGTGAAAATTCAGAGGTGAAAGCTTCCTTTGTGTAGTGTTTTCCTTCTTATTGAGAGGTGGAGTAAGGAGAAAGGGATGGCCTCAGCTTTCAAAGCTGAATCTGAAAGATTTCATCAAGAAAGTGAACTTTCAGGAAGGGCTCATGAGGAAAAATCTCAGAGAAAAGAACCAAGGAGGGAGACAGAGATGACAATTGTCAATGGTATTATTCCACGGCAGCAGGCAGGGTGATTCATCTGATGAAAGTCAGCTCATGTCACTCTGCTCAACACTCTAACAGCTTCTCTCTTCCCTCCCAGGAGGTTATTCCAGAAAGGTGCTTCATAGTCCTTATTCAAGATTCTGCTCAAGTTATATTATGAAAGAGACCCATCCTCACCCTCTAACCCAGTTTAACCCCCCTCTATCCCCTTTCTCTGCTTTATTTTACTTACTAGTGTATATCACCACCTGATGTATGGTTCATTTATTTTTTTGTTTTTTGTCTCTCCTCCTCCCAACCCCAGAATATAACACCATGGAAGAGATCTCAGACTCAGTCTAATTTTTTTCCTTCTGTAGCCCAGCACCTAAAACTGAGCCTGGTATATGCTGACAGATGAATGAGTGAAACAATAAATGAATAAAACTAGGAGGAAAAGAGGAAGCAGATGGGTAAAGATATTAGCAAAAGGATGAATGATTCCAATAGCAAGGAGACCTGAAATCTGAGATTTGTAACCTGAACATGGATAGGAAGATGGGACAAGGTGAGAGGAACTGATAAGTCTTTAATGGTTTAAAAAATAGAAACATTCATCTTGTCTTCAAACCTATTGAGGGCCTATTTTAATACTCTTTCTCTCTGATCTCACACACAAAAAGATGATTCCAATAGCTTCTATTTATTGAGCCAGACACATGATCTGCAGTAGCTCCAGTCTTCACATGACCCTGAGAGCAATAAATTATTATCCCCACTCTGCAGATGAGGAAAATGGGGCCAAAAGTTAAGCAATTTATTCACAATAGCCAAAAGTTGAAAACAATCCAAATGTCCATCAATGGATGAATGGATAAACAAAATGTGATATATCCACAAAATAGAATATTATTTAGCCACAAAAAGGGATGAAGTAATGATGCATGCTACCACATGGATAAACCTAAAAACCAGGAGGCTATGTGAAAGAAACCAGACACAAAAAGTCACATATTGTGTGATTCCATTAACATGGAATAACCAGAAGAAGAAAATCCATAGAAACAGAAAGCAGATTGGTTGTTGCCAGGAGCTAGAAGGAGAAGGATGGGGAGTGACTGCTTAACAGGTGTATATGAGGTCTTCTTTGGGGTGAAGAAAATGTTTGGGAACTAGATAGAGGTTATGGTTGGACAACACTGTGAATGTACTAAATGCCATTGTATTATATACTTTAAAATGGTTGATGTTACACTCACCTCAATAAATTAAATTAAATTAAATTGAAAGGTTAGCAACGTGTATGATGTTAAAGTGAGTTCTTCAAGTTGAAAGAATGCTAAACAGTAATAAGAAATTATATGAAAGTATAAAATTCATTGGTAAAAGTAAATATATAGACAAATACAGAATACTGCAATACTGTAATGGTGGTGTGTAAATCACTTTTGATTTTAATACGAAAGTTTAGAGATAAAAGAATTAAGAATAACAATAACTACAAATATTTGATAATGGATTCACAATATTAAAAAAAAATGTAAATTGTCACATCAATACCACAAAGTGTGGAGGGGGAAGAAGTCAAAGTATAGAGCTTTTATACATGATAGAAGTAAAGTTATCAGCTTAACATAGACTCATAAATGTAAGATATTTTATATAAGCCTCATGGTAACCACAAAGGAAATACCTATAGAAGATAAACAGAGAGAAAGAAATCGAAGAATATTACTACAAAAAATCAACAATATGAAAAAGGAAGAAAGCAAGAGAAGAAAAGAGGAGCAAAACAGAAGACAATTAACAAAATGTCAATAGTAAATACTTTCCTATGAATAATTACTTTAAACATAAATATGTTAAACTCCCCAATCAAAAGAATAGCTGAATACATTCAAAAAACCAAGAACAAATTATAGGCTATCTACAACAGACTCACTTCAGATTTAAGGACAAACATAGGCTACAAGTGAAGAGAGGAAAAAGGTATTCCATATAAATGGTAAAAAAAAAAAAAAGAAGGAGAAATCACTGTACTTATATCAGACAAAATAAACTTTAAGTCAAAAACTGTTATTAGAGGCAAAGAAGAACATTATATAATGATAAAAGAATCGATTCATCAAGAAGATATAACAATTCTAAATATATATCTACCCAACAACAGAGAACCTGTTGACAGATCTGAAGGGAGAAATAGATAGTAACACAATAATACTAAAAGACCTCAATAACCCACTTTCAACAACGGATAGAACATCCAGACAGAAGACCAACATGGAAATGGAAGACTAGACAATATCATAGACCAAACAGACCTAACACACATATACAGAGCATTCCACTCAACAGCATTAAAATGCACATTCTTCTCAAGCACACACGGAACGTTCTCCAGGAAACAGCACGTGTTAAGTCATAAAACTCGTCTTAACAATTTTAAGAAGATTTAAATCATACCAAATATCTTTTCCAAAGCACAATGGAATAAAACTAGAAATCAGTAATAGAAAACTAGAAAATTCACAAATATGTGGAAATTAAACAACACGCTCTTGAATAACCATTGGGTCAAAGAAGACATCAGAAGAGAAATCAGAAAATTACTTGAGACAAATGAAAATGAAAATACAACATAACAAAATCTTATGGGATGCAGCAAAAGCAGTACTAAGAAGGAAGTTTATAGTGATAAAACCTACATTAAAAAAGAAGAAAGATCGGGGCTGGCCCCGTGGCTGAGTGCTTAAGTTCTCGCGCTCCACTGCAGGTGGCCCAGTGTTTCGTTGGTTCGAATCCTGGGCGCGAACATGGCACTGCTCATCAAACCACGCTGAGGCGTCCCACGTGCCACAACTAGAAGGACCCACAACGAAGAATATACAACTATGTACAGGGGGGCTTTGGGGAGAAAAAGGAAAAAAATTTTTAAAAAGTCTTAAAAAAAGAAGAAAGGTCTTTAAAAAAAACCTAACCCTAAACCTCAAAAAACCAGAAAAGAAAGAAAAACTTGGCCCAAAGTTAGCAGAAGGAAGGAAATAATAGAGATTAAAGCAGAAGTAAACAACATGGAGAATGAAAAAATCAACAAAATTAAGAGTTGGGTTTTTAAAAATGATGAACAAAATTGAAAACCCTTTAGCTAGACTAAGAAAAAAAGAGAGAAGACTCAAATAAATGATATCAGAAGTGAAAGAGGAAATATTACATCTGTTACCATAGAAATAAAAAGGATCATAAGAGACTACACAAGAGAACCCTTGTGTGCTGTTGGCAAGAATGTGAAATGGTGTAGCCATTATGGAAAACAGTAGTAAGCTTCCTCAAAAAATTAAATACAGGGCTAATATACAATCCAGCAATCCCACTTCTGGATGTATATCCAAAAATTTGATATGAGGATCTCAAAGCGATATCTGCACTCCCATGTTCATTGCAGCGTTAATCACAATACCAAGATATGGTAACAACGTAAGTATCCAAAAGTGGATGAATGGATAAAGAAAATGTGGTATATACACACAATGGAATATTATTCAGCCTTAAGAAAAAGGAAATCCTTCCATATGAGACAACTTGGATGAACCTGGAGGACACGATGGTGACATAAACCAGTCACAGAAAGACAAATACAGCATGATCCCACTTATGTGAGGCACCTAAAATAGTCAAACTCATAGAAGCAGAGAGCAGAATTGTAGTTGCCAAGGGCTGGGGGCAGGAAGAAATAGGGAGTAGTTGTTAACAGGCATAAAGTTTCAGTTATGCAACATGAGTAAGTTCTAGAGATCTGCTGTACCACATTGTGCCTATAGTTAACAGTACTGTATCGTACACTTAAAAATTTGTTAAGAGGGGCCAGATCTCATGTTAAGTGTTCTAACTACAATTTAAAATAAAATAAAATGAATATTCACCATATATCAGAAACCTAATTGGAAATTTACCTGATAGCATGTTTCCAATCATATGATTTCTCAGTTTTACAATCTGGGAGGTGGAATTCATAACATCAGCCTGTGCTTATATCCCACCCCCAAACCCCACCCACCACGCACACACAGACATACACACAAGATAGAGATGGAGAAAGCACATAAGTCAGAATCAATTTTTCCCCTAGTGCCAATTGGGCACTTCATGAGGAACATTCACTTTACTGTCACTTAGGGTTTATAAACTTTAGCACTGGAGCAGAGAACCTTGTTAAAATACAAAATCAGATTCAGAAGATGGAGGTGTGGTCTGAGATTTGCATTTCTCATAAGCTCCCAAGTGATGCTAACGCAGCTGGTCCAAAGACCACATTTTGAGTAGCATAGCCTGAAGAAACCCATGTAGATATTGTAGAGACTAACAGCCATTGCATTTTATCAAGCATGCTCAGCTCTCTCTCTTTGGGTTTAGGAGACATGGATCCTTATCAGTCAACAGTCCTCTCCCAGCATCTTCCTACTGCATGTTCACATGGAGAAAATTATTCCCATTCCCATGTTCATAAAAGCTGGCTAGCCTAGCTGCTTATCCACTAGTGTGGGCTTCTTTGGAAAGAAAGAAACATCGTCTCACACTAGGAATGCCTTATATTTACACATGGTTTCTAATTTACCAAATGCACTCACACATGTCAACGCCTATCAGCCTCACAATGATCCTCAGAGGTAGAACACAGGGGTGTACTATAAACCCATTTGACAGAAGCGAGCAAAACACACTTCAGAGTTGGAGTGATCAGGAAAGGCTTTTAGAAGAAAGTGATATTGAATATGAAGATCAAGAATGGATAGAGATTCGAGTAGACAAGGAGTAGGGGAAATAGCATTCCAAGAAGGGAAGATGAGATTCAAACATGCCGTAAACATATATTTAGCCACTACTCTAAAACTCAGTATAATCAGCAGGACCAAAGATGTTTTAATTATTCTATGGGAAGTAGGCACCATTAAAGAATTTTAATTCAGAGCGTGATGTTGTCAGATTCACTGTGGAAGCATTTGAGTTTCACATAGGCAAGGCTGGTGAAAGCAAAGCCATCCGGGGGATGTTGAAGGGGAAGAAGTGAAAAATGATGAAGGCATGAACTGAGGCACTAACAGTGGAAAGGGAAAAAAGATATTTACAGGATTTTCTGTGTGATTACATGTAGAATGTGACAGAGGGAACATTAATAGTTGAAGCCATCAAAAAAGATATGCCTTTATATCTCAAGTGCCATAAAAATGTGCGTACCCTTTGACCTATGTCTCACTGGGATTTTAGGCTAAGGAAATAAATCTTCCAAAGGCAAAATCTCTTTATACAAATATGTTCATTGCAGCATTATTTATAAGAATAAAACTTTGGAAACAACCTAAATGCTCATAACACGGTATGATTAAATAAATTATTGTGCAATAAGATTATAATGACATTATAAGATTAAAAAAATTATTTGAAGGATAGTTTTAAAAGACCTAAATAAACAAATATATCTCTCTATTTCCTGGGTGGGAAGAATTAATGCCTTAAAGATATCAGTTTTTCCCAAATTAATAGATAAATGTAATTTGGACAAATTGATTCTAAAATTTTATGGAAAAATAAATATATCATATTTATCAAGAAAATTTTACAAGGAAAGACTGAAAGACTTGCACTAATAGGTATTATAATATACTATTTTTACAATACAGTTGTCAAAATTTTGCATTATTGGCACATAAATAGGCATTCCAAACAAAACAAAGTAGTGTCCACAATACATGTAAATGTACATGGAAATGTAATGTATGATATATGATACTGGAAATCAGTGGAGAAATCATGGATTTTTCAGTCAAGGGTAATGGTATAACTGACTATGCATTCAGAAGAAAATAAATTTAATTCTCTAGCTCATATAATATTTAAAAACTATTCCTAGGATAATTAAAGATTTATTTTTAAACAGAGAACTTAACAATATTAGAAGCAAAGAAGAAATCCAGAAATCACAGGGTCTTAATAGAATATGCTTCACAACTTTGAGTAGGTAAAAACTAAAACATTTTGTGCAGTAAAACAGCCCATAAACAAAATCAAGAGAAACTCAACAGACAAAGCAAAATGTTTATAACATATTTAACAAAGTGTTAATATGTCTAATAGTAAGGAGACCTCAAAGATTAATTTTTAAAAAGATAAACATGCTAGAAGAAAAATAAGCATAGAATTGAACAATCAGAGCATTAGAGAAAAAAATCAAATAATAATAAATATGAACTCAAGAGACCGTGAATTAGAACAGTAAGACACCATAGTTTGCTTATCAGACTGGCAAAAATTAGATTGATAAAATCCACTGCTGGCAAGGATTTGAGAAAACATCTTTGGTAGAAATGTATATTGGTAGGAGTCTATATTACTAAATATTTTGGGAAGAATTTGGATGTATATATGAAAATTTAAAATGTTCCTACCCTATAACTTGGTAATCTCACTTCTAGGACATTGTTCGGTAACATTTTTGGAGAGCAATTTGGCAGTGATCTATAAGAATTTTAGTTCTCATTCCCTTTCACCCAACAATGCCATTTTTAAGAATCTATCCTAAGGTACATGCAAAAATAATCACGGCAACACTTTTTACAATAAAAAGTTGAAATTACTAAAGACCTAACAATGGAAGAATGCTAGAATAAACTGCAAACTAGGCAGCCATTAAAAAGAATGATTGAAGTCTACAGCTAGTAACCTAGAATATATAATTTCATTAAGCTTAAAAAAGACAAGTAACAGAAACTATTCCATTATTAGTTTAAAAAAATATATGCATGTGTATATAGAGACATGACTATATACATGTAGGAAAAAGGATAGATATGCCCCCATATGTTAATGGTGGTCACCTCCGGAGATGAGATTGGATGAAAGAAAGAGGGTGTGTGATTTGGGAGGATTATATTTTACCTTATAAATAGAGATTTCTTTTAACAGTGCTGGGATTGTGCGTGATTTTGGACTGTTTGGTATTTTTAGCATTTTCTTTAAGAAAGGAATGTAGTCTTCAAAGAAAAAAGATGAAGGACCAAAGAGAAAACTGTTCCCATTTGGGAAGGAAGAGAAAGAAGAGGAGCCGGGCTGTAGGAAAAGCCGACACAACAATGTCACAGACTGCGGGCCACTGAGGGAGGGCAGGACCGAAAGCCCAGGAATGGGAGCCTCCAGAGGAGGGAGTGAAGGGGCACACAGCGCTGCAGAGAAGCTGGGATGATGCAGCTAAGAGGGTAGCTGATGAGGATGAGTAGTAGTGGTGGAAGCTGGGGTGTACAAGGGATTAAGGCAGTCATTTTCCACTCTGCCTGTGCATCTTGGTAGAAACAGAGAAATCAGGGGCCCACCCCAAACCTCGTGAATTAGAAGCTCTCAAGCGACACCCAGACACAGTGCATTTGAAACACTCCTCGGATGATCGTGGTGTGCACTCAAGGTCGAGAACCACTGAGCGAAGGCATTGAGGGCGCAGTGAGTCAGGGAAGCTGAGGACTGCAGGTCATTCTTTCACTAAGTCTGACAGATGAAGAAAGGAGGGAATTCAGATGTACGGCCACCAAAAAGGTTAGCAGCTTCAAGGAAGATGTGAGGATATTGCAGGCTGATGAAGAAGCCCATGGGGCAGAAAAGATTAAATATGAGAGGAAAGTGGGGGGAAGAGGAAGGGAAAAAAAGGAACAATGTTCCTAGACTTTCTGTTATTTGTCAGGTATTTTACATATGCTATCACCATTATTATTCCTTTTACTGGTGATTAATAATCACCATTATTATTATTTTTGAGGCATATATTACTGCATCCGATTCACAGTGCAGCAAGTGAAGCTTAAGGAAGCCAAATGAATGGCAAGGACAAAACCCATGCCAATAGCTGGGCTCCTTCCTCTGCATTGGGCTGTGGAACACCGTCTTGGAGGCAGTGGGCAGGGATGGGGTCCCGGACTCAGCAGGAGGAGTAGCTTGGATAAAAGGAGGAACACATCCACTGAGACAGAGATGAGACACAGTTGAGCAAAAAGGGAACACTCATAAAGGGTCAGAGCACGTTAGTGTGTAGAGAAGGAAGCAGTGGCAAAAATTGTGGGGCAAAGCAGAAGCTGAGGTTCACCTCTTCCTTCATCATCTCTGTAAAGCTGGGGCAAATGCTAGTGGCTTAGGGACAGTGCCTGCATGATGCACAGCAGAGAAGAAAGCCAGCCTTGCCCTTCCCTGCCAGTGAGACGTGCATTAGTCACTCAACAACCAATTTGTCACCTGCTGGAAGCCATAAGCACAGAGGAGCTGAGCTGCCCGAAGCTGACTGGAAACCACAAGGAGGAAAAGCAAGGTCCCTACCTTCCCAGAGCTGTCAGTCTACAGTTACCCAGAGTGATGTTTTTTTCACCAGCTGTTAAAATTGCCTCATTAGAACAACTCCACAAACCTCAGAGATCCTTTGCTTTGCAAAGGTCATATAGAAATAGTCTACCATTGACGATCCCTGGTCAGCCAGTGGTTTGGAAAATAATTAGGGGTTGCATACCCTCCTGGCCACCCATGAGCAAAAGTAACTACACCCGGATGACCACAGGAAGCATTTGAAGGCTGTGCATGAAAGACACATCTCCCCTGAGCTAAGAGACACAGAGGGAGTCTACGGCTTAATTGCGCAGACCCATGCTATTGAACAGGAAGCAGCAGGTGATTATGCTTATGCAGGTGCCTCTGGACTTCGAATCCAAAAGGCTCGCCAAAGCATCCTGGGATTTCCAATGTCTTCCTGGGGCCTGGACAGTGGTTGCTGCTGAATGTCGTTTGCCAGTTCTTCCAGAATGGCTATCAATCAAAGGGGGAAAGCTCAACATTCTAGTAACATTTTTTTTTGTTGAAACTCAATAGTCTTTGTTCAAAATATCTTCTTGGTGCCCCTCTGGGTAATAAAACAATCAGATGCGATGTTAATTAACGGCATCAAACTGACACTAGCAGCTTACTCATTGAGGGATAACTATTTGATTCAGGCAGCTACCACTATTCGTTTCGGTACTTTGCAAGAGAGAAGGTGGCAGTGGTGCAGGGTTTTGCTATTAACAACAACAAAAAAGCCAGAACCACATACAGCCCTATTAGAAAAGATGAATTGTATATTTGTGGAAAACCACAAAAGGGTGGATTATATAGGCACGACTAATGTTCCTGTGTAATACTTAGATGGCAGAGAATAACCACAGCACCCTGCAAGTTTCCGCTTTGGAGTTTCAAAAAAGAAAGCAAAACCTGCTTGGGTCACGGACTGTTTATTTTCTTTCGCCCCTATCACGCTGACCCCTCCTTCTTCTCATGGAAGGTGAGACTGAAATCTCTGGAGCCCCCCTCCAACGTGGCCACGCTGCCGTTCAACGCTATTCAGAAATAAGGAAAGAAATTTGACAGGGAGACACTCCACATCTTGGTTGCCAGGAGAGATACCATCTTTGAGGTCATTCAATTTATTAAGACATTTTTATTATTGTTTCGTCTGTTTATTTTTTGGTACCGTCTCAATGGAAGACGTGGGGCCCTGATCATGCAAAACCAACAGGGGGGAATCAGTTCTTTCTTCTCCACGTCTTTGCGGCGTTCTGGCTCCACCGACTCCCTCCCTCACCTGGTAAAACTGGCAGGCTCTGGACATTTTGCATGCTGAAGAAAATCACTGTTTTGCCTCCAGCAAGGAACATAACTGTTGCAACACTGACTCCTCCTCTACTGAAGAAAGAGTGAACAAGTGCACTGAGTTGAGCTTCTTCTCACAGAGCCAAAGGGCTGGGGACGTGGAGCCGAGACACCCATCTGGGCTGGGCTTTCCACCTCCTTTGCTTTCTGTCTTACTCGCTCCTCTTCCCTCCTTCTGGATTTTACCGGCTGTTCATGAAACATCTTTACGCACAATGGACCTCCTCGTCCTTTTGCAGGAAGTGCTCACGGGCTGATATGGCAGACTTTGCTTCCCGGCAAAAGTGAGTAGCCACGACGGGCTGAGCCCGGGCGGACGCCGAGGGGCTGGGGACCGCGCGGACCGCGCGCGGGCGGCGGGGCTGCGGGTTCGAGGCCGGGAGCGAGGGCAGCCGCGGGCGCGAGCTGCGCAAGAAAACCCCAGAAATCCGGCAGAGCCGGCAGAGGGGCTGCCCGGCCGCGGCAACCTGTGGGAAAGCCGGGCTCTGACCGCACTGATGTCCCTTCTCACAGGAACTAGAAATACTAGCCCCCATGCCAGCTTTTACAACTGCACACATTAGTATTTTTATAAGGCATCTTCAGATGCACCCTGGAGAATGAGTTTCGGCGTAATTGTGGGATTTTCAGAATGTAAATGATTTATGTCAAATTGGAAAGAAAAATATCGGGGAGGGAGAAGAGGCTCAGACAGGTGAGGTGATGACAAAGGACTTAAGGATTCTCCCAGCAGCAGCCGCAGCAGCAGCCTCTGGGGTATCCGGTGGGGAAAGTTTAGTGCTACCTGTGCTGACCCGAAAGGCGCAGCTCCCCCCAAAAGGCAATGGGGGTAGTGGCAGGTAAGCAGCCTCCTAGTTGTACCTCGTTAACGGAGCAAGAGACAGGCCGATTGACCTCAGCAGAGCAAAGCAAGTCGGAGAGGAGCCTGGAGGGAGCGGTGAGGAGGGGAGAGGAGGAGGCAAGTCAGGCAAACTCAGCTTGCTGGGGAGTCTGCGTCGGAGGGGAAAAGCGGGGCTGCAGTTCTAGCTCTTTGAGTAGGAACATACGTTTTAGTGACCTCTACCTGTATCCTGGGGAAGAAGCCCACGTTGCCCTAAAAACAAGCAATTTAGGATTTTCTATGACTGGACTTGAGAATGGTTGCAAAACGTTATTAATCTTGAGGGATTAGTTTGTCTTTATTCATCAAGTTGGCTGGCAAAGATTTCCCACCTGAGTCTCATGCTTCTTGGTCAGTGGAGTGCTGCTAATTCTAGCCCTGTCTCTGGCTATGAAAACTTGGGTGGGACACCTGTCCTCTCTGAGCCTCAGTTTTCTTTGCAACATTTAGGGAAATTAATTATTCCATACATATCCCATTAAACATTTTACTTGTGCTATATGTGTGTGTGTATATGTGTATACACATTATATGTATATATATACATTATTATATAGTATATATATAATGGGGTAAAAGTGCTTAATAGTGTAAAGAAGAAACATGAAAATTTTAATTTTAGAGGTTCTTAGAAATTAGGTATCATGGGTTCTTTTGAGAATTAGCTCTGAGTCTTCTTGCAAGGGAAAAAGATTTTATTATGGAATGTACAAGTTTTGCAAGCAATCCCTGAGGGTTTGTGGACACCCCGTGAAGACCTTGCCTGAACCCCAGGTGAACATCCCTTGCCTTCCTTTTGAGGACCTGCATCAAGACCATCCAGCCAAACCTCTGCCGACAGCTGGGCTGGCTATGGGAGTCATCTACAGCCTCCCCTGGGGTCTAGGGTCAGCCATGCCGCTGTAGGAGAAAGCCCTCCTCTCATGTGTGAGCCACCAGGACCCTGTTTCCCAAGGGCTCCACCAGTCTCTGCCCCCTGGGGAACTCTCCTCACAAACTCTTTTAATGACTTTCCTAAGGTGATGGTCCTCACCCGTGGAGTTTTCAGTCCTACAAACAGCACTGGAAAGCCACCTGCAGAGCATCGCTGTCTGTCTCAAAGAGAGCTCTTCAGATCCCCTGCTGGATGTTAGACAGTGGGGCCAAGACTGTTTTGAAACGAAGTGCCATTTGCTCCCCAGTGTATAGTAGGACTAGTAATGGTGTGCTTTCGGACCTCTGCACTTTTCCTTTAAGGTACTAGGGACTTGTGCCTTGTGGGACCTGGGTCTTCCATTGGCAGTGTCTGTCAGGTGTAGCAGAGGACACACGGAGCTTGGAGCCTAATAGTCTGGGCTTCAAATCTTCACTCCCACACTTTGGCAAGTCACTGAATTTCTCTGAGCCTCCTTTTTCCTGCTGTAAAACGGGAAACAATACTGCCTTTCTTGCATGGCTGTTAGGAAAATGAAAAATGGAAATACCTGGTCAATAGCCAAGGATAAGCTGCTATTGTTTATATCAATGTGGAGTTACAGGTAAGTGTTAACTAGTCTCATGCTTTTTTAGAGCAGCGTACTCTCTCTCCCATGGGGCTTACACTAGCAGCAGAATGAGTAAACTCAGTTCTGGTCTAATTATTCTCAAATGTGAGTGGTGGGTTCAGAATAAGAGCCCAGTCTAGCGCTTCGCCTCCGTCCAGCAGAGCACTCTGTGTTGCCAGCAAGTAAAATGTGTCCAGACTAACATGATTCTCAGCCCTTTCTCTCAATTCTCTTTTGCCCCATAATCTTGAGTACAAAACAGCTAAATCTGTGCCTGTAGTTACAAACATCTTGGCATGGAAACTGGAGAGGGCTCATGGCTGCATCCATCTCCAGATGCACCAGAAACTGGCTCTGTGAAGAGAAGGGTCTCCACTGTCATTGTTCACAGCATGGCACAGATTTAGCCAATTCAGCTTATTCTTTCTCTGTCTGTTTCTCTCTTTGTCTCTCTCCCTCTTTGCAGTCCTGACCCCTAAGGTGCAAGAAGTTGGATATGTAGAAATGTAGGACAGAAATATCAGAACCTTAAAAAGAAATTGGATGTCCTCAAAGTAGCCATTCCAAAGATCGATCAGGCATTCTGGCAAGGCATTCTTGGATTCAAAAATGACAGTATAGATACTTACTATTCATTAAGCCTTCAAGATGTACTAAGCACTTTCTTACATTACATCAATTACTTTTCATAGCAACACTACAGGATATGAATTATTATTTAAAGCTTTACAGATAAGGAAACTGAGGCTTATAGAAGTTTGCCCAGTCTGCATAGCTGATAAAAGGCAGAAGGGGGATCCCAGCTCAGGTCTGTCTGATTTTGACACACACTCTTTTTCCACTACCCTGAGCTGCCAAGCTTCCTCATCAGAAAGTTGCACCATGCCAACTGAGCCCCAACCTAGTTCTTCTTCTAAAGGGCAAGAATAACCAAATATTCTGGATGATTTTAAGTGACGTGAACATATACTTTGCATGTGATATGTGTTCATAGGCAGCGATGATGAAATCACCTATGGAGAACAATTTTCACAACCCCTCCCACGTCCAGCTGTGAGGTTCGAGATAGGCAGTACCAAACCTCGGCAGGTGAGACTGGCTCTGGGCCACTGACTTCCTGTTGGATTCTTTTAAGTTAAAAAGAGACTGGAATTTCCATTCTCTACTACCTTTAGAATCAGGACACCATTTACATTTGCCTCTTTGTGTTAAGCATTCATTCATCCATTCAACAAATACTTGCAGAGCTCTGAATAAGACAAACAAGTCCTGGCTCTCATGGAGCTTCTATGCTAGAGACGGTGACAGATAAGAGGCAAGTAAACAAATATATAAATAAGATAATTTCAGATATTGATAAATGCTATGAATAAAGAGAGCCTGATAACCAAAGAGTAACAGGGCTTGGGGCATTAAAATAGGACAGCCACAGAAGATTTCCATGGGAAGGCCACCCTTGAATTTATACTGGCATAATAAGAGGGAGTCAGCCCGATGAAGGTGTGGGCAAAGGGCTGCCTTAGCAGAAGAAACCTCAAGGGAAAGATCCAGAAGTAGACTAAATGAAGCAGGAGAGTCTCAGATAAAATGAGATGGCCCCTTAGAAATCAAGTTGGGTTTTATGTAGGGGAAATTATTGTTTGAATGCCCATTATATTATTCTAGGCTGTGTGGTGTTCTTTATACCAATTTTGTTTAATCTTTCCAACAATCTGGGGAGTTATCGATCTTATTTAATCTTCCCAATGATCTACTTTTGTCTTGATTTGATGTTGAAGAAACCCAGACTCATAGAGGGTAGCAGCTAGTCTAAGGTTACAAAGCTGGTATTTGAACCCCATAGTCTGTTTTGCTTCAAAGCCCAAAACTTTTTGCTAACACAGCATGTTTCTTCTGGGAGATAACGAAAGAACTAGCAGAAGGGAAATATCAAAAGTATATTAGGTATCTGAATGCTGACAATAATTTCTATCTGATGTCCCAAATTCCAGCTAGTGCATCTAAACTTGCACTGTGCAATACAGTAGCGCTAGCCCCGTGTGGCTATTGGGTACTTGAAGTGTGACTAGTCCAAATTAAGATGTACCATAAGTCTAAAATACACCCAAGATGTCAAAGACCTAATAACGAAAAAAAATAAAATATCTCATTAATTTTCATATTGATTATATGTTAGAATGATAATATTTTGGATGTATTGGTTTAGATGAAAATTAATTAATTTCATCTGTTTCCTTTTAATTTATTTTATTGTGGTTAATAGAAAATTTTAAATCACATGTGCGACTCGCATTATGTTTCCGTTGAACAGCTGGTCTAGACTAATAAGTTGACAAAGGGATGATAGGAAATTTTTCTCCTTTCTTCCTAACGTAACTTTTTCCTCTATTCTTGGCTCAGACCTCTCAAGTCTGTCCCCAAATTCAGTTATTCAGTGAAGCAGGAAACAAGAGAAAAGGAGGTCCCTCTGCGTCCTCCCCCACTGTCATTCTTCTGCTGAGCTGGTGATAATTTGAAGCCCCCTACATCATATCACTATTGGATTTGATGAAATAGACTTAGGGCTTACGTTCATCGCCACTCATCCTCTCATTCAGGCAAATCTCAAGAAGCTTTCAAACATCCTGTGACCAAAGGGTCATTTTGAATCTGGATTTGCAGTTTTCCCTTTAAATCACTTCCCAATGTCTTTGTCATTCCCAGCGCTTTGTAAAATCCGACGAGGACACAGCCAGGGCACCCTGTTTGTGTGCAAAACTCATTAAATAAATCATTTCATTGTGGTAATAACTGTTTCTCCCTCTCTGTCCTTTTAGTTAAAATAGCTTGAACAAGGTGTAGTCCAGGTTTCCAGAGGCCTGCGCCAAGGACATCACAGAAGGCCATTTTGGTTTCTTTTGTCCACTAGCTAAAGCGGCCCTTGAATAACAACAACATAAATATATGACAACAACAAAATAAAGATATGATTTGTTCCTGAAGGAAAGTTTCATTTCTTCCAAAGGGAAGAGCAGTCAGATTCTGGTATTGTTAGCGACAGCCTCTGACCTGGGATACCAGAGGCCCGGATTCCACTTTTCTGTACTGGTTTGTGTGTTACCCTCACCCGCCTTCCCTCGCAGTTCTGTAGTAAGTTCAGAGTTGATGAGATAATGCCACATAAAATGCTAGTGGAGAAACGTACGATAGAGATTTTGGCCATGATTATCATAGATAACCTGAGAACCGATGGCTTTACTTCTGTAGACGCATGCCTGATGGAGAGTGTTTCCATTATAAACGCTATACAAGATGCTCTTTGAAATACACAAATAGCATTTGTTCATTTCCACCTGAAATCTAAATCTTGGAGGAAATGGCAGTAAAGAAGCTGACATGTGGGGCTGGCCCCGTGGCCGAGTGGTTAAGTTCGGGCACTCCACTTCAGCGGCCCAGGGTTTCACTGGTTCGGATCCTGGGCGCGGATGTGGCACCACTCATCAGGCCATGCTGAGGCCGTGTCCCACATGCCACAACTAGAGGGACCCACAACTAAAATATGCAACTATGTACCAGGGGGATTTGGGGAGAAAAAGCAGAAAAAGAAAAAAAGAAGAAGATTGGCAACAGTTGTTAGCTCAGGTGCCAATCTTTAAAAAAAAAAATAAAAGAAGCTGACATGAGTGAACTTTAGTGTGTCTACAGTAACAGTAACAAATTTTTCAGCATCTTCTAATCCAGGAGGTCTGTACCAGACTCCACAGGGGAAATAAAAGAGGAATAAACACGGGGGAAATAAAAGAGGAATAAAGCAAGGCACTTGCTCTGGAAGAGCATATCATCTGGTTGGGAAGATGGGCATAAACATAAAACACCAGTAGCAATTAAGATAGAATTCTCTATGTGTTACATGAATGGTACACTTTGAGTCTGGGGATTGCAGAAGACAGTGTGTCCCTAAACCCTAAAGAATATTGAGAAAGACCAAGTTAGAGACAGGCATTGAAGGATGGGAGGCTAGCCGAAAGGCAGAGATGGAGAGGGCACACCAAGTAAGGAAAAATGCACAGGTGCATGGCAATGAGATTGTGCGTGGAGTGTTTGCTGATGTGAAAAAGAACAGTTGGAATCAACAGGGAAGCTTTTGAAAAATGCTGATACCTCAACCCCATCTCCAGAGTTTTTGTTTCATCGGTTTAGGAATGGGGCCTGGGTATCGGTGTTGTTGTTGGTTTTACTTCCCCAGAATATTCTAATGTGAAGCCATAGTTGAAAATCACTGAGCAAAAACACAAGGTCTTTATGTCATAATTATGAGAAATAAAATTAAAAGAGTAGTATATTAAAAGGGATTAAATGGACCATCAAGATATGTGATCTTTACTTGGTAGAAATTTTTTATCCTCATTTATTTCTATGTAGTCTTTTTAATTCGTGGATGATTGTTGTTGATGGTGATTCTAAATACTTGGATGGTGTGGCTAAAAAGTGTAACCAGCTGCCCATTCCCGTGCACTGTGCTTTAGGAGTGCCCTGTAGCCAACCCTAGCCAAGTCTGGAGCAATTGGTATCTCACAGCTGGTTGTATTCACCAGGTATGGTGTAATCATTGCAAAGGGCTTTATTATCATGCCCATTCGTGCCCACAGCAGCTGTTTTATAACTATTTATAATCTTCTCTTACCTCTCCAATTTTACAAATTGGGAAATGGAGACTAATTACTTGCCTTGGGCCTTCAGGCTAGCTGGTGACAGAGGTGAAATGAGAATTATCAGCCACTGAATTTTCCATATCTTATTTGGCTCTCAGAGTAAGTCAGCCCAGTCTCATGTTGGCGTTAGAATACTCTGTACCTAACAATGTTATTTCTTTAATGAATGAATTAGCATCACAGATCAGTAGGTGAAAGATGTGTGCCTGAGCTCCGATGCTGTGATCATGAGTGTCAGCAGCCTGTGGGCGGCCACAGCCATCCCAGGATCCCCATTCCTACTGTCTTGGAGTTTCCAGCCAAGCGAAATCTTGGGTGTGCATCCACTCTTACCTCTAGAAAGGGAAGGCTCCCTGATCCAGAGCTTTAAGGCTGTTCTGACTTCTCTTCTCTGAAGCTCCTGTTCACTGAAAGTATATCGATTTTTGTTACACACCTGAGGGAGAAGAAAGCACAGCATTTTTTAGAGCTGAATTTTTAAAGAATTCCTTATAGGTATTGGGAACTTCTGGGTTTGTTGTCAATGGTGAGGCTTGGAGGTCTTTAGGAAGGGTAGTGGAATAAGGCTAGAGTCCTACCACTACAGCTTCTTTAAGAGAAGAAGATCGGTCCATTTTGTGCCATCTCCAAATGGTTATTTTCTTTTACTCTGTCCTCAAATCTGTGACTGATTTAAGAACAATTTCCAAAATCTTTATCGATAGCAAAAAGCAAGCCTGTAAAACAGCAGTTCTCGACACTGATTGCACATGAGAATCATCTTGGGAGCTTTAAAAAATATAGATACCCAGGCCCCACCCATAAACACGTTGAATCAAGATTCTGGGAATGGAGCCTAGGCATCCACATGTGCTTACAGTTCTCCAGGTGATTATAATGTGCATCAGTAAGAGCTGATCTTACTGCTCAGCCAAGATCTAAATTTTAAGTACTTACTTCTTTTTCTTCTTTTGCCTTGTTTTAGGTCACACAACCCCAAAAAACCATCCAAACCATATTTGTGTTGGGTAGCAACTTCATCATTCTACTCTTTGGGAAGTATGATTTCTAGCATAATATTAACTTTTCCATCTATATAAACTGACTCCATATTCAGAGTGGCCCTGCACAGCCTCATGACTAAAATTCCTGTATGTGCAATTTGGAAATCAGGTTGCCAGAAGCTTAATAATTATGAGATTGAAAGATAAAGGTTAAACTTCCCTACCACGCATGTATTAAATTGCCCAATTGCTATGTTGCTCTTTAGTTAACCAACTCTTGCTTTCCTATCTCAGCCCTTTTAAAGCCAATTAACTTCATTGCTGTTAACACCCTTATTAAAAATCTAATTGCAGCAGTATTCTCCAGGGACTGTGATTGGGTAGACTTTACTAGGTGAATTGGTCAAGAACTAACTAGGTTGTGTAAATCCCTCTTGGTCCTGGGAAATCATCTGGATCACAGAGGCTACTAGCATCAGACTGGGCTAGGGGAGTCATGAACTTTGGTTTGGAAAGAGCCAATTACAAGTCACCCTAAATATGGAAGAACCTAAGATATGGAAAGTGATTCTAGAATCAATCTGAGAATGATTATCCAGAGTCTAGTTAAGTCCAGAGACTTCAACCCTTTTCAGAAGGTTTTATTAATGCCAAAAAGCAACCAGGTTTTTGTACCAGATTTGATGGGGAGGGAAATGACGTACCCTTGCACTTTTCTGGAGCGTTAAGATTGCAGGATTAGGAGAAGATAAGAAATTGTTAAGGAGATCGCTGGGAGAAGATAGGCAAAGTCCTGCTGTTAGCCAAGCATCATGGGCATCAGCAATTTTGATTCACTTAACTTTTATGGAGGGTCCCCCATGTACCAGGGACTGCTGTAGGAGCTGGGGACAGAGTGATGAAGTTCCTGCCCTCGTGAAGTGTGTATTCCAGTGAAAGGAAACAGATATCCGCATTAAGAAACAAATAATAAAATCAAATAAGTTAGTGGTGTGAAGAAAACTAGTGAGGTAAAGGGAATAGAGTCTGATGAGGGCTGCTTTAAATAGGCTTGTAAGAGTTGCTCTCTCTCAAGACTTGGCATTTGAGCTATAACATCAATGTTAAAGAGAAAGTCACAGAGATCAGGGAGAAAGAAGACCAGGCAGAGGGAACAGCAAGAGCAAAAACCTTGAGGTTGGGAAAGGTTTGACATGTTCAGGAAACAGAAAGGAGACCACTGTGGCTGGACCTTAGGGAGGAAGGGATAGAAAAGCAGGCAGGAAAACAGATCAGAAGGCCGAGGTCATGGGATGAAGTCAGGATTTTAAGTGCTTTAAGGAAATCATTGGGAGGTTTTAAGTAGGGAAGTACCATGGCTTACATTGCACCTTAGAGCTCTCTCAGGCTTCTGTGTGGAGAATGGATTGTACACTGGAAGCAGAGGGAGGACCTGGAGGCCATTCAGGAGCACAGCAAGAGGTGAGGATGAATCTGCTAATGTGGCAGCAGTGGGTCGAAGAAAGATTGGGTTCAGAAGCGAATTTGGAGGTAGGGCCAGCCTGGCTTTCAGAGGGATAGGGCCAGTACGAATAATATTGGACCTTGTCCTGTCTCATAATTGCTCCTTCCCTATCCTGCCTTGGACCACTGGTTTTGAACCAAAATGGAATAACATCTAGTGCTACTTGGAAACATTCGGGATTTTGTCCTTAGCTTATTTAAGCAGGATAAAAACAAATTTCTATCCAAGGAGAAATTTCTGTTTTCTGCTTTCTACCTCCTGACCACAAAAATTTCATTCTGTCTCATAAGACCATTCTGATGGGTTTTTTTGTTTTGATTACTGTGCTTCTCAAAAGTACTGGAAATGTCACGTTCATGTTGTTGATTTACATTGTTGATTTATCTCTTTTCTGAGTATTTTGACACTTCGGCTGAATTTACCAAGTCCTTCATGCTGTCAGACCCTTACACATGGCTTTTGCAGTTTGTCACTTTCTCCATATAAATGGTAACATCCTAAAAGCAAGCATTTAATGAGCACTTAACGGTATTCAAGGCCTTGTTTTAAGACTTTCATATGTTTTAACTCATTTAGTCCTCCCAACCACCCTTGAAGAAACTGAGGCAAAAAGTGAGGTTAAGCCATTTGCCCAAGATCACACAGCTGGTAAGCAGCAAAGCCAGCTTTTGAACTGAGTTTGGCTGCAGAACTCCAGGTTCTTAGTCACTAAGCTGTGCCACTTTTTACCTGACTCCTTTTCACTCTTTCTTACGTAACTGAAGCTGCTACCTTCAGAAGTAGACTTGTTTCTCCTGCAGTAACCCCAAGGTACCATTAGGAGGCACTTCAGCTGGTCAGGGCTTCCAGGAGTGGGGCTGGAGGGGAAATGGCATAATTGAGAAGCTGGACAATTCAACTCTCTAGGAGGGCTTCACATCTAAACCACCTGCCATCTGCCAAGGGGAAGAGACACCCTGACCCAGGATCCTGGCTGGACAAAGTTGTCAACACCAGAGGACTCTCCATGATAGGCTCCCTCTTCTCCCCTCTTCTGCCCACCACTCTTGCTTCCTGTTGTTCCCACCTACCTCTCCCTTCTCAAAGGGCTGAAGAAATTGCAGCAAATTCTAGTTGCCCTCCAGGGTCATCTGAGGCTAGTTTTTAGAAACTAACAGAAAAAACAGTTCTTAATTTACTTATCACATTTTTGCTTTAAAAATATTGAAGATACTCTCCAGAGTTTTATTATTAGAAGTGAAACAAGCCTGGGGAACACAATAGAGAAGAATACAATTCTTCTCTACCTTCCACTGCATATCGACTTCCAGAAAATTCTTCTCTCAAGTTACTTGGTTTTCCAATAATCGGTGTGAAAGCAATAGACCTTCCCCCCTTCCTAATGGTGGTAAAACTATGAATTGAACAGAATTGAGATTTATACGAAGAAATTCATTAAGGTTTCTTAAACTCCGTTAATGTATTCTTCTGCAATGATTATAAAGGCAGTAATTGTGATGATTCATCTATGCTCTAAGTTTTAACTTGTTATGTATTTCAATTAAATAGAAGGCATTTTCTTTTTTGTTCCGATTGCCGAGGGTAATTTTCCATAGAGATTGACATGTATTCATGGGAAGTGAAAATTTACGTAATCAAATCATCAATCTGTGTATTCAACTGTTTGATTTTCAATAAGAGTGTTATTTTAAAATGTTATACAATACATGTCAGAGATTTTCTATGGTTATATTAACTGGCAAATTCAAAATTACAGAGAAAAAAAGAACTATAGTTATAGTTTAGACTTATCACCTTATTTACGTTAGAAAGCTTGCAGTGGAACATCGATTAATTAAATAAAGTTTGAAAGCCATTTTGAGTCTGAATATCCTCCAGATAGCTTAGAATCCTACAAATAACTTAATTTTTAAAAATTCATTTTCAAACCAATAATGCAAAGTCCTCTTTTACTGGATGATTTTGATTAAATATGCAACAGAAAGTAAGGTTGAATGAAATTGGATATGTCCTAAGCTAAAACCTAGTGTTTCAGAGATTAGAGCTATCATCGGAGCAGTGTGATGGCAGCTATGTGATCATAGAGGAGTGATCCCATCGCTTCATTCAGGGTTTAACTAGAAGAGTTTTATTTTTCTTTTAGCAAAGTTTTCCGATTTTGCTTTTCAAAAGACATCACTGAAACCATAACACTGTTCAGATCTGTGACTTTTTAAATTTTGTTTATTTTTGTACATGGCTTAAAATTCAAGGTACAAAAGAATATTCCATGAAAAATATGTCTTCCCTCTCCTGTCCCACAGCTACCCCTTGCCCCCCTGGGCAATCACTCTTACTAAATTATTATCAAAAATATCCCATGCATTTACAAAAATGCACCATGTATATGAATATGAGATAGATGTTCTTTTTGGTTATTTCACATCTGAGATGCTATGACTGTGTGAAACCAGAGCCTGCAGTCTGTTGCTGACCTCCCAGTGCTACTAGCACTGATTCTTTATTGGTCCTGGAGCTTCTTCTCTAAACTCAAGTATGTTATGCAGTGTAGCTGTTAGAGGATGAACAGCAGTATTTTCAGAGAAGGGTTCATCTTGCCACGTATAGAAAAGGAGATGAAATTACATGAGATGCCCACCTCTCGGCATTGGTGAGGATATGCATTCAGTGGTGATTTTACAAATAATCCAGATAGAGTTGTTAAGTGTCAGGCTGAGAGCCTGAGTAGGGATAGAAGCCTACTTGAGCTCAGTCTTCTGTAGGGACTTGGGAATGTTGGGGTTCACTTAGGCCCCCAATGTGCCACGTATACCTACTTTCAGGAGGGTAGAGGTACAAGCTCCTCCCTGCAATCACCAAGCCTCAGTGACATCACGGGTCTCAGAAGTCCCTCAACAGAAGTGGATATGCTTTGCATGACTTGGATGTCTAGAAGGATGGGTGGAGTTAAAAATCAGTCAATGGAGCGAGTCGTTTGTTAAGATTTGGAAGGAGTATGAGGGAAGGCAAAACCTGTGACCCGAAGGAAAATTTTAGAATGCACTCGTTCTATCCATGGTCTTACCCCCTTCACCTTCATTTACCACCCTGTGTTAGATAGTCATATGCTGGTTATTAGTGACACCTGAGGGTAGGACGATGACTAACTCTCCTTTACATACCCTGCCTCAGAGCCTAACAGTGTCTTTCAAGTTTCAGTATTCAATATAAGGGAGAAACTTATCAGAAGTGGACTTTTCAAATCATCACAGATTACAATGGTTAGAAATCAAATCCTTGTCAGTTCATATCAGTTCTAACTAAATTGTTGTTTGTGTGACCTAAAGAAATGGGAATGTGGTAATTACCTGTATAGGTCTGGACTCCAAAGCTGTAGGTAGCAAACTATCTTTTGTGTTGACAAACGTCACAGGTTGTCCATGGTCTTCACACACTAGTGACCAGGTACATGCATATTTCCTCTAGGGGATCACACAGGGTGGTCTGTAAGGCTTAAGAAATAAGTTCACCAACTTATTTCAATTCTCCTCCACTATCGTCCTACTCTGTTCCAGAAATAATTCTCTTTTGCTTCCACTTACCATACTAAGATGCCCCACATAAGGCCCCAAGTCCTTTTTTGTCCCCACTCCCACTGTATTCTCTGTTTTCCTCTGTCAAACGCTTTCTCCTCTGAACTGACTGTTCCTAAGAATGTGTTAGAGAATTTGATAAACCATAGTTCAAGAAATGAACACTCCCAGCACTTGCATTTTAGTAGCAGTGATTCAACCTGAAGTCTGTACTACTGGTAGAAACTTCACTAGCAGCTAGGTGAGGGAAACGGATTTGGGTCAGGTGAAGACCTCCAATCATACTTGTAGTAACTTCTTCTGCTGTCTACATGTGGTATACAATTTCCAGAATCCTTTTTGCTATCCAGCTGAGTTCAAAGTAAGCCCTCTATGCCAGAGCCCTTACCTCTATTTCTAAATGTCAATAGATTAGGGTCTTCCCAGGACCCAGAACTTGTCCTCAGAGTGGGAGTCTTTTGTGTGTCTTGCAAATGAGAGCATTCACTGGAATGAGATGGACTCAGCACAAATCTCAGCTCTGACTGATCGGGTGAAGGCGTGGAGCAAGTTAGTTACCTCTCTGCCTTACTTTCTCATCTGTACAATGAGGACGCTGAAACATACATTCCAGGATTGCTGGGAGAATAAGACAAGATAAAGCATGTAAAACACTTGACCCCAAGGAAGCACTCAACTCATGGGAGCCATAATTTCATCTTCATCAGAGAATTCATGACTTAGTGGAGAGACCAATGAACGTATAATAAACAAAACAAAATTCTAAGGGCACAGAGCAAGTGTTGAGTCTGAGTTCAGCATGAACTAATGTGTCTCTAAGGCCCTCAAAAATCCTCATGTGAGCAACTCAGTTCAACTGTTTCCCTTCCTTCTTGCACTTTACCAGGAGGCCAAATTGGCATTTCTCTGGATACAAAAGAAGCTTATTCCTTGTTTCTGCCAAATCTGCTTCAAGGCTGTGACACTAGGAAGGTATGTGACCCATGGAAAGTTTGCTAGACTTCTCTTGAGATTCAGTCTCCTTATCTATAAAAATGGAGATGATGATGCCTACATTCTGGGACTATTTTGAGGATGGAGTGAGATAACGGATGAGAAGCATCTGAGAGTTGGCTTTCAAAATAAGCTTGCTCCCCTCCCCTCGCAACCCCGTGTATTCGGATGGTTTGAGCAGTGTGTTACACATGGAGGAACGGCTCTGGAATGACAACCACAGTTTGTTGATTTGGTGCTTTGTATACCCAGCCACGAATGGCACACTTTTGAGGCCCTTGTTCTTGCCAAATACTGGAGAGCTAAGTTATGAGCCTTTGGAACCCAAATGTGATAAGTATTCAAGAAAACTCTGCACGAGAGATGAAGCTAGGAGATTAGCTGAATATACCTTCGCTGTTTGCCCTATATTTGATGCCAGCAGGCAAATCAGAGCCAGATGGTCAGTGTGCAATTCTGAGAAATGAGAGGGCAGAAGCACCTTTTTTCCTCTAGTAAAGCCAAGGCAAATGGAAAAGCCCAGAAATATATCAGCACCAATGGCAAGCACAATGGGGAAGGCCAGAAGTGTGCTGCAAAAAATCACATTGCTGGTGAAAACACTGCTCCCCACTGGTGGTAGAGAGCCTATCAGACGGGCCTCAGACTGGACAAAGGCCTGAACAGCCAGGGTTTGGGCTTTGCAGGAACTGAGCCCCAGGCACTGAGGATTGAAAACCATACTAACAAAGCATATCTGTTCCCATTTGTGAGGGATGAAATGATAGGGGTTTTGCCACTCATTAACCCACCTGGAAGGCCGAACAATTACAAAAGCAAAATGCCTTGCTTCCTTTGGCCACATGGAGGGGGCCTCAGACCTGGGTAGCTGTGTGCCACTAGTCCTGTTGACTACACCAGAAGGAACTGTCAGGTTTAGGTGCTTATTATTATCCTGTATTTAATTTTGGCTCTGTCCATTTCTTTCTAATTCCTTAAACATACTTGTGATTAGTGGTATATAAAGGAAACTTTTATTTGTGAACAAAGTGTGTAATAAGAATCCAATAAAGAATGTCTACAAGAGAGACAAATGGGTATAGGAAGAGCAGTAACGTGGGCTCCAAACATCCTATGTTGTGTTGCTAAGATGAGAATCAATAACGTACAGGGAGTACTTTGAAATCTAAGGCACGAGCAAAGTGTAATAACTTAAAAGGTTGTGAATTTCTTTTAAAATAAAATCACACGTGGCTTAGGGAAATCTTCAATTGGAGCATAAGCCATGCTTATAGATTCTCATCAGCATTATCAGGAGACTGAGTATGTAAGAACTTAGCAAATACACGTTCAAATGTAAAACAGCTTCTCCCCACAGAGGTATTTCACCTTTTCACTGGGACCTTTGGAACTGATATCCCTTTGGAAGCAGACAATGAACTTCAGATAGGATATGATTGTTATACAATGTGATAGGTAGCTCTGATTATCCAAGCAGCTGGGACATTATTCGGTAGCAAAGCATTAAGCTTCTCCAGGAATCCATCTTCTGTGCAGGTAGATCGCTGCTGTCAAGACTTCCTTTTCTGTGGGTGACCTTGCCCACAAAATGGCAAAATTCAGTAGGAGCGGGAGAAAGACACTGATTGTTATTGATGACAGTTGAAAGTGAAATACCTTAATGAATCTCACACTTGGACTTGGTGACTAAGTCACAGCCCTGTACTTGAAGAGCTTAATCATGGTGTCTCAAAATTTAGATCTTGATCACTAACTGCTGTGGCTTTTTCCCCCTGTGTTTTGACAGAAAATTTAAATTCTCTAGGGGATTCAATGTTTTAGAAAATATGAAGATATCTTAATAGTGTCAACCCCAAAATAGCAACTTCCTGCCTTCTAATTGATATCAGTTTGTCGAATATGAATTAGATTCAACTGTGAACTCCACTTTTAACAATGGTCTATATATTTTGAGCACTGCTATCAAAGGAGGGATCCAGGTATTTGCCCATGAGTGAAAATTCGTCCGAGAATATGTTTCATTACGCAAAGGGGCAACAAAAAAGCCCAAACAATGGAATCGTCTTCCTAAATTGTTCTTTCATATAACCTTTTAGGCAGTATAACTGTTGTGATTACCAAAGTCATGTCGTAATACATGTACACAAATTGATTTCATACCAGAGAACTTCACTGGGAAAAAAATGTCACTATTTCTGAAGACTACAAATTTGGTTTCTTTGTGGGTAAAAACACTGCTAATATATTTGGTGTACAGGAAAGTGTAGTATTTTGATCTAAAAGTCAGAAGCCCTAATTTTAGTTCCAGCTAGCCTTATGACATCACTTCATATTTCTGAGTTTCATTTCCCAACAATTCCATGGTTCTTTGTAGATGGGGAGCCAAGAATTGAAAAGCATCAAAAACAGCTGAAAACAGTCAGAAGCCTGTCTTCTCAGGATCTTCCTGAAATTCAGTAGGCGTCCTTAACTTGATTACCAAACCTCCAAAGATAGATGATCAGATGACTGGTAAACTTGCATTTTTTCAGGCTTTCATATGATCATCAGAAAATGCTGCCCTAGTCAAAATTCTGCACCTACCAAGGGATGTTATCTGAAAGAACTTAGTTCATCCTGCTTAATGTGGACCTCAAATATTGGCACGTTCTTAATATGTCCTAGACTGGAAGCTGCAAACTTTTTCTGTAAAAAGCCAAATAGTAAATATTTTAGGATTTGTGAGCCATACAACCTTTGTCACAATTACTCCACTCTGCTCTTGTCACACAAAAACAGCTGCAGCCGATGCATAAATGAGCGAATGTGGCTATGTTCCAACAAAACTTTATTATCAACAATAGTCAATGAGCCAGAGTTGACCCATGGGCTATATTTTGCTTATTTCCATTCTAGACTCTCTTAATGCCACAGTATCCTTCTGCTGTCATAACATAGATTTAATTTATCCTAAATTCTATTTAACCTATTAATATTTTATCTGCTGTCATACTATACATGAATTTATCTAAACATTTGCTTGATCTATTAATATTTAGACATTATTAATGTCACTTCATGAGTCTGTTGTCATGCCATATATGAATTTTTAAAAATTTTCGTTTATTCTATCAATATATGTAGTCAATAACAAACACACCTTGAGGTAACAAGTATCTTAAGTTAATTATCTATCAGATAATGTAGCAAATCCTCTCCCTCTTCCTTAACTCTTTCTGATGCAAAGGGGTTTTACATAATTATAGCATTGCAAATAAATCTATTTATCCTATTCCTATTTTTCTTGATATTAACCGTATCCTGTGACAGTTTATTTTTGCAGCCTGAACAGTTCTGATCTTCATGATTTGTCCTCAGACAACCCCCTCTCCCTCGTCTCCTTGATCATTTTGTGCGTCCATCACTGAGTCTCTTTGGGCTTTGTGAGTCCTTGAAGTGTAACGACTAGACTGGAACACAGTGTTCCACATCGGTCACATCATCTCTTCCTAATGATGCCCAGTCACACCTTTTGACTGCAGCAAGCAATAAACAAAGTAAAAAGTGTGAAAGTAGGGAAGAAATTGAGAAAGTCCAGAGGATTTTTGGAAGAGCAAAATGGACTACATGAAAAGAAAACATTGACTCTTGCAAAACACTCTGAGCTGGCTTCTAATGCATTCCCTAATCCATTTAAATCCTGGTTGTGCCCACAATTAAGCTTTTGGGGGAGTTGAAAAGAGTAAGAACAAAACCAACATCCTGCTTTGCCTAGGAATGATCCTGTAGTAATTCAGAGGGAAGAGCTCTGGAAAGAATTGTCTCTGATGGATAGCAACCATGCAAAGTTTACACAAACTAAACTTCTTCTGTGGGATGAGAATATCTGGGACATAATTAAGCACATGGGCTAAATAATTCTGGAATGAGCTCTGCTGCCCAGAAAGGACCACACTACTAACCTGGGAAGATCCACTTGTCCATTGAATTCCCTCTTCTGCCCTCCTGACTCAGCGGGAAAAGTTAACCTGAATTTAGTGAGATCAGTTATAGAGGGACTGTGTTGTCATTGAGAGTCCTGTGCAAAAGTTCAAATTAAAATTTATCATAATCATCATTGGGAGTGATCCTGCAAAATTCACTCAACAAACATTTACCAAACCCTTTAGACACTGTGCTAAGTGCTAGGGAAATAACAGTGGGCAAAATGGTCTCTGCCCATGCAGAGCTTATAATATAATGAGGAAGCAGCTGTCAATCAAATTCATGCACATTTGTAAGTATGGTAAGGTCAAGAAAGGAGAAGCATATTCTCTACCAGAGCAACCCTGAGAAATTGACGATTGACCTAAGATCAAAATGAAAAGGTAGAGTTTTATCGGGAAAAAGAACAACCCATGGGAAGACACTGAGGCGGGAGAGAGCATGCCAAATGTGGGAGAATAGAAGAAACACAGTGTGACTAAACCAAGTTGAAACAAAATATGAGAAAAAGTTGGAGAATGAGAGACAGGCCAGGCCACACAGGATCTCAAGACACAATAGGATCTCGAGGAGCCATAGAAATCCTTAAGGGTGTTTAAAGAAGAGGGATAGCATGATCCAAGTGGAATTTTTAAAAAGAACCTGCTCTGTGGAGGATATTGTGGGAGGGGAGAGTAAATGCCTATGGACTTACTCAGAGGTTAAGGCAGTTGGTAAGAAAGATGCAGCCTGCCTACTACGATTGTTAAATTATAAACTGGAAGGTGGCCCAAGCCCATGTACCATCACACAGTTAAGATGTTTTCCTTCAGGAATATGTGGAAATAAATGTTGTGCCAGACAGCTTGATTGACACTCTCCAGTGGGTTTCAATGGTTTGGGATCCCAGACACATACTTCAGAGGATGAAAAGGAGGTTTAATTAACCTTTGTTAAAGAACTCCACAGACGTGACTTTCCTTAGTGTCTGCTTGGTATTTCCATCTGCATGAATTATTTCCAGCAATAAGACAACTAATTGGTTTATCTACCAAGTCTGGTCAATTCTGAACAGTGAGTCTTAAGTACCCCAATAGGAGGTTTTTGAGGGTTTATTTTTTTATTTGCCTACCTCTCTGCACTCATACTGATCCAAGAGAAGAATCTTTTTTCAAGCAATGGAGTCTAAGAAAGTTTGATTTTATTTGGCACTTTGAGGAGATGGAAAAAAGTAATTTTGCATAAGAATATAAATGCTCGCTGTTCAGCATATTATAGAGTGGGTTTCTGAAGTTGGTGAAAGGTAAAACAGATTTTTATATAGCTTTAAAATTTTTATAACCTTTTTCTTGTATTATAGAATGGAACAAGGAAAACTGATATCACCCGTAATTCTAACACCTAGAAAAAAACTCACTGTTTATATATGGTGAAGTTTTTTCCTCTCTCATTCTTTAAAAAATTGTGGATGTATTGTATACACATTTTTTGAAATCTCTTTTTTAAACTTAATGTTGTATGATAGTCTGTTTTATATACATCTATATCAATAAATAGTTTCTGAAAACACGGTTTTTAACCCTACGTACATTCTATTATATGAATGTACTGATTTTGCCAATTTAATCTCTAAAATAGTATTAATTTTAACTTCTTTGATCACCAGGTATAATTATTTTTTTCATACATTTACCACTCTCCATATTTCTTCTTTTATGAGTTACCTTTTCATGTCAATTTATCAAAATTTGTATTTGGCTCTCAATATTTTCTTAATTTTTCTTAACATTCTGAATTTTTTAAAAATTAACTCTTTATGTTTTGGGGATATCAATCTATTTTCTATAATGTTTGTTATAAATATTTTTCCCAATTTGGCGATCGTCTTTTAATTCTGCTTAAAATGTTTTTGACAAACAAATCTGTAAATTGTTGTGGCTTGAAGTCTATCAATTTCTTCCTTTGTGATTACTTTTTAGCTGTTCATTCAACAAATACAGTCTGCTCTGTATCTGCGGGTTCCACATGGGCGGATTCAACCAACTACAGATCCAGGGGGCTAAGGTGGTTGCATCTGTACTGAACATCCACAGACTTCTTTTTCTTGTCAGTACATATTCCCTGAACAATGCACTATCACAACAATTTACATTGTATTAGGTGTTATAAGTAAGCTAGAGATGATTTAAAGTATAGGGTAGGGTGTGCATAGGCTATATGCAGATATTACACCATTATATACTATAAGGGACTTGAGTATCAGGATTTTGGTATGGGGGGGTGGTGTTGTCCTGTAACCAATCCCCCGTTGATACCAAGGCACAACTGTACTTATTGAGTGTTATGTCTTAGGCACTAAGCAAGATACTAGGAGCAAAACAGGAAACAAGACAGATGGCTTTGCCTTCTCAGAGCTTACAGTCTGAGGAGAGAGACAGATTAACAAAACCCAGGCCATTATAGCATATCGTAAACTATGCCAGAGGAAGTACAGGATGGCAAGAGTCATCTAGTATGGACTTTGGGGATAAGGGAAGTCTTCTGGAAGAAAGCAACTTCCTTGCTGAGAATGAAGAGACAAGGGCACTGGGAATTGGGGCAAAAGAAACAGTATGTGTGAAGCTTCCTGTTCAGTGAGCTAAATGCTAAATGTCCTCTGTGACCAGAACAGGGAGTGTGTGTACGTGCGAGGGGGTGAGGGGAGCTGTGGTCAAGAGTACAAGAAGGAGAGCACTGGGGAGGCTGTAGGGTAGTCCACCGGAGAGGTGAGGACGGTGGGCAGGGAACAAGTACACTCATCCCTTTTCACCGGGTAAGTGATGCTTCACTTATATATTAAGTTCTTACGCAAATCACACTGTCTATTGCAGAATAATTTACTTATTTACTTTTATTTTTATGTCAATTTTTGGGTTAGCATCAGCCTGCTTTTAAATTTTAAGAAACATTTAAACTGGTAAGGCATGTTCTGTGTCATCACTTCTTATTTTCAAAATTGATTTATCTACTCTTGCTAACGTGTTCTCCTAAATAAACTATAAAATGGGTTGGAAAAATTAGAAAAGTATATGCATATATATAAATGTGCGTGTACATGTGTACATGTATACACACACATAAATCTCCCATTGGTAATTTGTTGGGAATGTGTTAAGCCTATAGATCAGTTGTGGAAGAAATAGCTTTTTTTCTTTTTAATATTGAATCAGCCCATCAAGAAACATTGAACATCTCCCCACCTATTTGAATTTTCTTTTATATTTCTTGTTAAAACGTTAGAGTTTTATTCATAGAGGTTCTGCACATTTCTTGTTAGAGCTATTCTTATATATTTTATAATTTTAGTTTTTCATTATAAATGGATCTTTTCCTTCATATCTTCCTCTCTGATATTGCTAGAATATAGGAAAAATACTAAGGTATGTATATTTTCTTTCTATCTGACTGTCATAATTAATTATAAAAGTTTCAGTTGATTGTAAGAGTTTGTAATCATGACTACAATGTCTGTAAATAATGATAATATTCCACCTTCCAATGGTTGCATCTAATTATTATTTGATGTCTTACAGCATTGATTATAACTTCTATTAAATAATAATAATAGTGAGCATCCTGTCTTAGTATCAATTTTAAGAATACCTCTTTGTTTAACATTTGTCAGAATATATGCTGTAAGAGCTAATAAAATAAACTTGAGAAATGCTACAAATGGAATTCTCCCTCCCAGGGATTCTTAATTCCTATTAATATATTAAGAGACTGAGATCTGCAATAAAGAAACTAGTTAAACTGAGTTTAACCCAGCATTTTTGAAATACGTTTGACCACAGAAGTATTTTTCTCTCATTTGGAAATTTACACCATTTATAAGCATCAAAATTGTATTAACTTGGGGCCAGCCCTGTGGCATGGTGGTTATGTTTGCACACTCCCCTTCAGCAGCCCAGGTTCTCAGGTTTGGATCCTGGGTGCAGACCTACATGACTTGTCAGCCATGCTGTGGCAGCGACCCACATGTAAAATGGAGGAAGACTGGCACACATGTTAGCTCAGGGCTAATCTCCCTCAGAAAAACAAAAAGAAAAGAAAAAAATTACATGAATGATCTTAATTAATACTTTTTAATTAGTTAATTTTAATTAATACTTACTTTTTCGATATTTTGTGCATCTTTCTCTCTTTTGCCCTATGGACTATGATTTGGTTTTGCTTTTTTTTTTTTTTCCTGAGGAAGATTAGCCCTGAGCTAACATCTGTGCCAGTCTTCCTCCACTTTGTATGTGCATCGCTTCCATAGCATAGCTAATGAGTGGTGTTTGTCCTCGCCTAGGATCCAAACCCGTGAACCCAGGCCACCAAAGCAGAGTGTGTGAACTTAACCACTATGTCCGCCACAGGGCTGGCCCTTTTGCCATTACTTTTTCCAATAATTTGGAAGACAGTCATCTTTTTTATTTCTACAAGAGATTGCCCTAAGATTTTTCAAAACATTTCTGCCCAAATTTTATGCTTACCAAAGACAAAGACACCGCCATCCACTTTCCTGGTTAAGTTCAGGATGAAATGATATGTTTGAATAAGCCCATTGCAGATGAGAAATTTAAGCCATTTTTACTTCCTTCCAAGCCTTTTCTCAGTATTTGTAAGAATAACTTAACATTTTTAATCAGATTACCATCAATAAATATTTTATATTACATGACTTCTCTTTCATGAATTTTTTTCTCTGTTCAGCAATGTAATCATGTTTACATCACACCCCTTGGCAGTTCTATGATTATCTCATTTCTGTGTCCAGCATATTGTCCTTTTACACCATAAATTTCTTATTTTTGACTCCTATTTTAATTCATCTTTCAGGCAACTAAAGGTACCTTCAAGAATTAATCTCAATTATGGCAAGTAGGTCATAGACGTTTTTTAATCTCTTGGTTAGCTTAAACAAATTTCTGTTAGCTTTCAACATAAGGACTGATTTGTCTGGCTATAAAATTCTTGTCTCACCATCTTTCTTGCCTCTCATTTTAGTCACGTGGTGGAAAAATCTGAGATCACCCGTATTTTTGTTTCTTAGTAATCTGTTGTCTTCCTGGATTTTGATAGGTTTTACTTTACAATTCAAATATTTTATAATAATGTATCTAGGTTTGGGCTCTTTTTGCTGATTTTGCATAGTACTTGTTGAATCATTTCCATTTCCAGAGTCAGATCCTTCATTAGCACTGGGAAACTTTCTCTTTTCTAAAATTTCTTTTATAATTTTGAGTATTTCTCTGGTTATAGTTTTCTTATTCTTTTTTAAATACATATTTTTTAATTTGAATGATGTTTATAGAAGTATAATTTATATCCAATGGCATACCGAGACTCTACGTGCATAGTTTGATCAGTTTTGCCAACTGCGTATAGTTACCCACATCCTTATTAAGATACAGAACATTTCCATCACTCCAGAAAGTTTCCCCACGCCCCTTCCCAGGCAATCCCAATACCAGAAGTAACCACTGATCTGATTTCTATCACCTCTGATTAGTTTTGCTCTTCTGAATGTTATGTAAATGGAATCATACAATATTACACGTAAGACTTCTTTTACTTCTCATGTTTTTTGAGATTTGTCCATATTGTTGCTTGTATCAGTAATTCATTTCATGTATTGCTGAGTAGTATTCTGTTATATGACTAAACTACAATTTTTTTGTTGATTTTCCGATTTGTGGATTCCTGGGCTATTTCCAATTTGAGGCTATTATGAATAAAGTTCCTATTAACATTCTTGTTAGGTTTGTTGTGGACGTATTTTTCCTTTCTTTTGGATAATGACCTAGGGGTGGAATTTTGAGGTCAAAGAGTGGGAATACATTGAATTGTTAAGAAACTGCCAACAGTTTTCCAGTTTTTGTGCCATTTTACACCCCTACCAGCAATGTAATTTATGAGTTCCGATTGCTCTGTATGCCCCACCAACATTTTATGTTGTCACTCTTTCATTTCAGCTATCCTAGAGAGTGTGTACTGCTGTCTCATTATGATCACTGGTCTCTTTCTCATGAGTACAAATTAACACTATTTTGCTTCTGTTTCCCATTTTATTTATCTACCATCTCCTGTCTCATCTATTCCTCTTAGGGAGTACAATGTAGGGCTTCTATATTTTAGAGAGTTCTGATTTTGTTTCCTATAGTGTCAGTTTTACCTCTTACTGCCTTAGGTGGACATATTAATACTATTATTAATATTATTCCTTTTTGGTTTCCCTACAATCCCTCCTTATCTCACCCAGTACCTACTTCCTTCCATCCTATTATCTCATCACGCCTACCTGTCCTTTTTCACAGTGTCCTTTTTCTACATCAGTTGAGGATAAGAAACAGTTTTCTCAAGTTGTTTTTGAGATGATGTTTCAGTTACCTTGTTATATACTTTTTCCACGGTCTATGCTATTTATTTTTCAGGCTTACTCATCCAGGAATGAAAATTAATTCACTTAGGACAAATATTTGTGAACACATAGTATATGCAATGTGTTCCTGAATCTGCTCATTATGTGCTAGTCTGTAAGTTTTCTGGTCCACAGCTGGAGGGCAGAATGACATGTCCTAGTTCAATATTGGCTTCTGACAGGAATGCTGCTGATGTAGCTTTGTGCATTGAGGATAGGATCTTCTCTTCCCCTACTGCCTATTCTCTTACACTCAAAGTGGAGAACACAAAAATTAACCATTTGGGGGATACCCTTCTTCCAGGGCTCCTCCTTTCTCCTCCAGTAGCCTTTTCTTGTTGGATGTATGCTCCAGCATTCAATGTGCCACTACTCAGTCTCGTAACATCCAACTTCATTGTTTTCTGGGGGTTGAGATTTTTATATGAATATAGAAGGGATGCTCTGCTGGGTTGAAGATGGTTCCATCCAGCAGAGCTGAACAGTTTTCAAGAAAGAAATGAACTGTCTCCCTACCTTCTTTGAAGCCAACAGTTTGGTTTTGTTTCCAGGAGCAAATCATATGTTGGTTAATAATTATGATTCTCAATTCAATACCATGGGTAATGATAATCCTTACATTTCTTTCAAGTTTCTGGCTATGGATTGACTGTAGGTCTTGGGTTTTGGTATTGTCTAGACCTTTCTTTCTCTCCCCTCATCCACTCCAAGTCTTCATCAGTAGTCAAAAGTAGAGACTTCTTTCCAGAAAAAAATGTCTTCTTTGGGGCTGACCCAGTGGTATAGTGGTTAAGTTCACATACTCCATTTGGGTAGCCTAGGGTTCACAGGTTTGGATCCCAGGCACAGACCTAGCACCACTTGTCAAGCCACACTGTCCCACATACAAAATAGAAGAAGATTGGCAACAGTTGTTAGCTCAGGGGCAATCTTCCTCACACACACACACACACACGCACAAACTCTCGTTAAATCCTTTCCAGTTTTAAGATTTTATCATTCTATACATTTCCCCCGTGAATCTTGGCTAAACTCCTCACTTAATCAAGTCCAAGTTTGTATGTACAACTAACGTGTTTCTCTATTTTACATATATAAATAAATTCAAATATATAATGAACTCTCTAGCAGTCTTTAGTATTTTGAAGTGTTGTCTTACCAAGAAAACCCTTTTACAGTTGACCAAATGTCCTGGGGGAGAAGGGTGGCAGGAAGCTAGTTAATCACATTATAGTTACTTTCTTAAAAGGGTGATAGGCATATGTTTCAAAAGATGTGGCATTATCATCTCTGAGTGGCACCTGAATCCAAATCTACTAATCTTTATTGAGGTCCTGTGATGTATCAAGCACTGTAATAGAAAGTAGACATATAGAGATGTGTAAAACATGGTCTTTTGCATTGGGTAATTCAAGGTCTTCCTCCAACTTCTACCACTGTTATGCGTGGAACTGGTGAGTCCAGTCTTTGGAATTTGTGAAGTCTCCCATATTGTTTAAAAGTCTTTTGACTCTCATACAAATGCATTTTATTCTCTCTTAGGATTACATCCTTTATGTCTCCCAGGAACTCTTTTGACTCTGAAGTTATATTGCACTGTTCTATGGGGGTAATAAGATTGGTGAGTGAGAGTCTTTGAAGAATAACACTAAATAGCCCAGAAACTAAGACAGAGCCTTCAGCACAGCTCTTGAGGCATCCTATAGGTAACCTCTGCTATGTAAAATGAGAATCTCAAATCCTGTTCCCTCAGGAAATACACCTGCTCTAGTCATAAGATTCAAAACATAACTAGACATTTCATCAACACATATGCATATATTATATTCTCTCAGGATACTTTTCCAATCCAGAAGTAAGATGATGAAGTTAAATTTCACTCTTCTTTGAGAGAAAAGTTTCACACAATTAGCCTTTGAAATACCTGTTCCCTAAAGTACCACAAAAACATTATCCCATGAAACAATGTTTCTGAAAAACACATATGTCCCTCCTCTTGATGATTTTTCTTATCACCACCAATAAAAATAAGAGCCATGTTGTTCTCTTCATGACCCTCAAAGAAAAATCAATCTTGACTTTCTCAATCTTGGCTTGCAACACCAAGGATACCAAACAAAGATAAAGTTCAAGGAGAGAAAGATCAACTACCTGCCCAAAATATTTAGTATAGCAATTCTGAGCTTTGGGTAAAAATTCAAATTCTCATGTTTGTTCACTAGAAGAAAAGAGGAGCTTTGTTATCAGGAAGCCATATCCAAGAAGTAAGTTGGTCCCACTAATACTTTGTTTGCTCCATATGATTTATTGTTCTCTTTACACAGATATTTGACAAGTTATTAGCAAAGCTGTGTTAGACTAGCACAGAGCCACATCAGATCTGTATTAACAGCCCCTGGACCATAATTTAGTAAGATTATGCCCCGCTCTGTGCCATGAGTGGTGGACAATATTTCATACCACAAATGGTCAGAATGATGTTGGATCCAAAGTTTTGGCATGACAGGATGCTGTCTGCCTCATTGTGATGATTTCAGACACAACATGTTGATTCCTGGCCATGGTAGGAGCTCAAGAAATCTTCTGTTCTCTTCCATTCAGGGGGTCTTGCTAGTTACACACTCAGCAAAATGCCCTGCTGAGCAAGGCATCACCTCTGGCATAACCCCATATTTGATACCTAAGGGATTTTTTTAACCGTATTTTTCCAAGAGCCCAACTTTTATAGCACGAGAATCCATTCAGTTTTCTACTGCCTGTAGAAGAGGACAGCTCAGTCTTTCTGAAAGGATCATTCTCAAACAGGGGAGAGTTTGAGGCAATATGTCAGCAAGGTGGATTGGTAATTGGTGCTCCTTCCAGAGCCAGATAAAAGATGCAGTTGATTCAGATTCTGTCCTGTCCCTAGTACCATTTGGGAGCAGGATATACCCAGAACACAGCAGACAATGAGAAGTCATCAGAGATTTAGAACATGTTTAAGAACAAGGTCAAGAATTGGGTCATTACACAACATCCCCCCTTTGATTGTTAGAGGACAGATGCTCCATTAACAGAGGAATTTCCATTGACATTTTCAGGGACACATAAAATAATTGCCACCTGAATGTTTTTCCAGGCTTTCAAAGGAGTATAAGTAAGGCCTAGGGCTATATTCCATTCATGTCTTTAGTGACAGCTTCATTGTTAGTATATCTTGTATTATTAGTTTATTTTCAAACGGACACCTTCATATATTTTTCTAAAGTAGAAAGGAGCCATATTATGATCACCATTCTTAAGAGACTCACCTAAAATGTGTTCATTTAATCTCTCAATTACTTATAAACAGCTGTGGCCCACCCACCAAGTGCTGGATACTATGCTAGGCACCATTATGAAAGGTGACCATTCTCCACCCTCAAGAAGCACACAGTCTAGTGGATGAGAGAGCTGTAATACAGTCATGGATGAGAGTGGGGCAGTTACTGCACAAGCAGGAAGAGAGAAAGGAGGACATTCTATAAAAGAAACAGCACACACAAACTTACAGTGATTTACATGTCCCTGATATTTTGGGCAATTGCCAAGAATTGCAAAGAAAAGCACACAAAGAAGAAGTAGGAAGTGACAGCAAGTGTGGCTGAAAAAGGTAGATTGGAGTCAGATTGTAAAGAGCTTTGAACACTGTGCTAAGTGGTTTGATCTGTGATTCGGAGGAGTCACTGTTAGTAGGAAGCTTGAAGTCAAGTCTCTTGATTCATAAGCATGGTTTTCTCTGCTAGATTACACTCATCCCTCCAAATGCTAGTGACCACTACACTGCATTTGACTAAAGATCACTCAATGGAGATATATAAATTGCCTGTTAGAAGTGATTGGTGAGTTCTCTTATTATTATCTCCCTCTTACAGATGAGGAAACTGAAGCATAAAGTAGTTAAGTCACCAATCCTAGGTCACACAACTAGTTGGGTGATCCCAGGCACTCTGGCTTCAGAGTCTTTAGTCTCAACAGCAGCACATACCCTCCCTTGACCTAGAGATCTTAACATGTTTGTCTGTGGTCTACTGATGCTAGTGTCAGTAAGTAAAGGCTACCTTCCAGAATAGATTTGATAACTGGCCAAGTTTGAAACTGAACGGATTAATGTCTATGATAACACAGGTCTTGGGGTCAAGGAATGAAGGATGTTCCCTTGTCATGTCTCCAAATATCTTTTTCTTTATCCTTTCATGGCTCTCTAAAACCAGGTATCTGAACTGGGCAGCCTTGCTCTGTTAAGGGTAGAGAGTACTAGAAGGATCTTAAAAGAATGTTGACAGATTTGATGAGACCTCTGAGATACTACAAATATTGCAATTGTGTTTACTACCCAAGACATTGAACATTAAAGGTTGAAAATCTAAGAGAGATATTATGTACCTGATAAATTTTGGTTGTTTTGTTTCGTTTAAACATTCATGAATAGAATGGAAAAGACATAGCAATGTAAGTTGAAGTCAAAGCAGGATAGACAGGTTCTTCAAGTGTTTCTCTTTATGCATTGATACTAATAACGTCCAAACAGGCCCCAGGACTGTCTTCTGACTTTGTACTTACCAAAGAAGCAGAGTATCATTTTCCTTGGAAGCCCAAATATTAAATATACTCTTATAATGTGACTCAAATATTGTGGTTTTATAAATCATCTACTGTGTTTTGAATATCTGTGGCTCTTCAGTACCTTATTAGGAATCAATATTCGCTGGAAGTTCAACATCAAGACTTGTTGTGTGGGAGAAAGAAGAGTTACTCCAAAGGCTGGAAGCACAGTGGGAATTGTTACAGCAGGACATATCTAACGACATAAAGAAAAACTCAGTTAAGTGGTACTGGGATACACTGCAACTGCTGTGTGAGGCACTCATATCCCTTTCCTTAGCAGTGTTTGAGCAGAGACTGAATAACTATTGAGGGTGCTCCTAAGGTGGAATAAGAGTATGATATCTGAGGCTGGACTAGAACGGCCTCTGGAGGTGCCTCAAGCTCTAAAGTATTATGAAATAATTTACAAGCACTGGCCTGCACAAAGATCTTAGTATTCTTTTTTATCATACTCATTTATTCCATATGAAAAAAGATATTCGGTCCACTTTTAGGAAGTAGTCTCTTCAGGTTCTGTCTATCCTGCTTTGACTTCAACTTACATTGCTATGTCTTTTCCATTCTATTCATGAATGTTTAAACGAAACAAAACAACCAAAATTTATACCTCTGATATTTTTTATACCTCTGATATTTTAATATATGTTGAATACATAGATCTATAGGTATTATATATCTAGATATAGAGATTTATTTATTCATGTGTGTGTATATGGCAAACACCTTTACAGCATTTCATTAGTCCTCTGACCATATTTACAAGGTAGAACATGGAGATGTATTTCTATGATTATATTGTAGATGAAAAAACCGGGGCCCAAGATCTTCCCACATTCTCCTGTCTCTGATGCTTGTTGGTAATGGCCCTTTGAATAGAGTACTTTATTATATATGTGGACATTTTGTTCGGTTTTAATTACAATGAAAACTCCTTAAGGGGAGGGGCCATGGAACATACAGATAACTTTTTATGGAGAGTCTTTATCTTTTGTTTTGTTACTATAGAATGCATTGCTATTGGTCAAGCTACCCCTTTCCCGCACATAGCTAATATTTGAGAAGTACATGTCAAATTGACTTGTCCTATTTGGACTTTCCCAATCTCTTGGGTCAGATCGAAAGGAGACTATGCACAACTTACAGCTGATGAAGCAGTTATAAGTCAAAGTGTCTCAATAGCAGGGCACTTTTCAGACACCCTGGTACAACCAGTCGTAACGAGATAGAAATAACAAGATAAGTGTGTGTAGGTGACTAAATAGAACTTCCCTCCATAAATCAGCTCTTGCCTGGGTCATACAATAAATTCTCAGAAGCATTTGCAAAACTGGGTCTTGCTTTCGTTGCCTTAAGGTGGCTGCATAAAGCAGAGATGACTGCTAGATTGAAAGGAAAATTGGTTTGTTTTCCTGTTTCAATGTTGAGAGGCTGTGATAATGGTTTGGTTAGACCCTGCTAGAGAGCCTAAAAGAAGATTTGAAGTCTACTTGGAAATGAGCTTGATTGAGGAGTCAAGTTCCTTCTGCTTTGGCTTTCCTTGTACAAGAAATCTCACCCAAGGATCAACTATATATTTTTCAGGGTCATGGTTTTGCAAAAGACTGGGCCATTTTCTCCAAGTCACTGATTTCCCTAAGAACTGAGTGTCTTCTTAGAACTGCTCAAGTTCCCAAGGCACCTTGGTAGACATTAAATCAAGTAAACTCACTCCCAAGGGCCTGTCTGTGTTCCTAGCCAGCACAGGGTTTATCTCTTGCCGTAAAGATTCATTTACAGTACCCATCGGTCATTCTCTAGGCTATTAATTAAACAAGCACACATCAGTGCCAGCTGCCCTTCTCTTTCACTGCTGAGCGACCAAAAAAATTGGCCTGTGCCAACTCTGGTGAAAATTCCACCTTTTTTTTCAGCTAAGTATCACTTCCTCCCTTGCTCCAAAGCAATGCTTGGTATGCTGATGCCACTGTTGCTATGGATTCTCAAGATGGCACCAGGAAAGTGAGTGATTGAACTCATATCTCTGTTTGATGCAGCTTCCCTGAGTGTCAAAAGATGGATACAAGTTTTCAGGCACTCCTGTGAGACAGAAGTTTCTTCAGCAATATACTTCATTGTTAAAACATGGGAGAAGAGGTAGAGAAGGTTTGCAGTAGGTGGATTTCTGCTCACTCCTACATACGCCTTTCCTTGGCGGAGTACTTCTGGGGATTTTATTTTTCAATCATTCATTCACAGCAACTCCAGGAGGTTCTATGATTAACCTTATTTTTCAGAGATGAAGAGACTAGGTCAAAACAGTGAAGTGTCATGCCCATGACCAGATGGCTGAGAAGAATCCAGGCCCAAGGCTTAGACTCTGGTCTTCCAATCGATGTCGTGTCTAACGCTCTGTCTTCTACTCCATGGCTGCCTTCTCAGTTCCACGAAGGGAATCAAAGCCTGGAAGGATAAATACCAACAATGAGAGTAAAATTAATAATTGATTTTTAAGCACTTGCTATGGGCTAGATACTGTGCTAACAACTTGACATGTCCTATTGCTTCTATTCTTCACAATTTTGGAGGGCTATCATTATGTCCATTTAAAGAAGAAACTGGGTTTCAGAGAGCATAAGTGACTTCCTCAAAGTTACACCGATTGGTAGAGACTGACTCCATCTCCAGACCTCGGTGTTGAGCCATAGAATTTGCTGGTGCCATACAGCTAAAAGCTGGGAGAAAAATCAGGGCATTGTGAAGGATAAAAGATCTGAGTTGGAGTTCTCACTCTGCTGCTATTCATCTGTGTTGTCTCGGGCAATCCATTAACCCTTCAGACTCTTGGCTTCTTATTATAAAATGGGGCTGGTACTATTTGGCCTGATATCTCACAGAGAAGGATACGTCAGGCCAGACATGCGTAGGGTCTCTCTAAACTGGAGAGCACCATCCAAAGGCAAGGTACCACTCTTAGTGTTAGAATTGGGACTACAGCTAGTGTCCTGACCCCTCACAGCACTGCCCAGAAAGTCTGGGTGCTCCCCTCAGTCCCATACTCCCTCCACAGCTGCCAGACCAGCTTGGTTTAAAAAAGCTTGGTTCTTAGCGAATGTGTCCATAAGAGTATCTCCCTTTTCTTACAGTATAAAAACTCATTAAGCTTCCCTTTACAAAGAGTGTATTTTCAAGCTCCCTCTCATTGGCTGCTGGGCAAAGCAATTGTCAGTCAACAAACCAGGTGGATAGAGTCACTGCTCTGAGGGTTTTATATTTTGAGAATGACTTGCAACTTTCCTTGCCCTGGAGTAAACAGGACTTTCACAGGGAAGGTCTTGGGGCAGCTTGTGGCCAAGACAGAATGAATTTGCTCTTGTGTTCAAGGTCATCGACGATCATAAGAGCTGCCATTTACCAAGTGCCCCCTATGGGACAGGTGGATTAAGAATATTATTTATAAACCTCAGATAGCCCTGTGAAGTATTTTTATTCCCATTTACAAAGGAAGAAAGTGAGGCTCTGGGAGAATTGCTCAGGACCTCAGAGCTAGTAAGTTTCCCACTGGTCTTCCTGCCAAGTCAGTCATTCTGCATCATCCAAACAACTAGCCAGTTTCAAGGTCTCGCCCCTCATCCAGTGCCTCCGCTCCCTTCTTGCCGGTCATGAGACCCGCTCAGGGCCTGGAGGGCTGCACCAACAGGAAAGAAATCCTGCCTTTGCTAAAACTCACACCCACACTTGGGCTGGAGCTGAGCTCTCACCAGCCTCCCCCTCTACTTTCTTTTTTTGACAGTTTATCAAAGCCTTTGCTTCTTTCATATTCATTCACTCCCGGGTTTCTATTTAGTTGTGATGATAGATAAAATATTTTCTGAAAGGTTGATGCCTTGGAGTATAAATGAGGAATTTATGGGAAATAAAGACGCCACAGGGACTGGCCCGGTGGCGCAGCGGTTAAGTGCGCACGTTCCGCTTCTCAGCCGCCCGGGATTCGCTGGTTCAGATCCCGGGTGTGGACGTGGCACTACTTGGCACGCCATGCTGTGGTAGGCATCCCACAAATAAAGTAGAGGAAGATGGGCACGGATGTTAGCTCAGGGCCAGCCTTCCTCAGCAAAAAGAGGAGGATTGGCAGATGTTAGCTCAGGGCTAATCTTCCTGGGGAAAAAAAAAAAAAAAAAAAAGAAGCTCCAAAATGTTGTAGGAATTGAAATATACAAAATATTAATTTTCAGTCTCATTTACAGGTCTCCCATCACCTTATTTTGGAATATCAAGATAGGTCATTTGGCTATGGAATTGTTCAGTAATAACCAGAATCTATTTAGAGAGCTCGAAAGGGTAAAATGCACAGAGGGAGAATATATTTTCAATAACTTGTTTTCTTTTCAATTTTCAATTTTTGAAAGAAAGTTTTTAGAAATTTTTTTTTAATTTCTCTAAATTTCATCCCCGTTAAGGTAAATTTCTAACAATAAAAATGACACCTTGATATCTTTCTTTCCAGTCCAGCCCCGTGGTGTAATGGTTAAATTTGGCACCTTCCTCTTTGGCAGCCCAAGTTCATGGATTCAGTTCCTGGGCGTGGACTTACACCACTCAACAATGGCTATACTGTGGCAGTGACCCATATACAAAATAGAGGAGGATTGGCACAGATATTAGCTCAGGGCAAATCTTCCTCAGCAAAAAAAAAAAAAAACACCTTTCTTTCATAACTTTAATCACAGGAGATTAGTGGGAATTATTATTATTCCTAGCCTTATAGAACCACATAGTAAATCATAGCTCTTCCTTTCCAAAATAACGTTTATCAATGAGATACGTTGTCTATCTCATAATCATAACCACATTCACATCTGAGATAGCTTAAATGCAAATGTCTGCAAATGACACAGCCTGACTCAGAAAGAGAATAGAGTCCACATGACATTCTGTGAATCCTTTTTGTCGATGGATTTGGCATTTCTCTTGTAGCATTTCTTTATAGTTAAGAACAGTCGATTGACTTGCAAACTGTATGAGCCTCTGTAACCTTTGGTGAGGTAAGGGGGCTTAGAGCTCCACTTCCATGCGTTTTGCATTATTTTTCCTGCTTCGGAGGAAAGAAGTTCTATTCCCATGCTGGAGCTTCCTGCCCAGGGACCCTGCTTTCTCTGTGGCCAGCTCTGGAGAGCTGGAAATCCAGCCGGGCCGAGACAACCAACAGCAGAGACAGGGGACACATCCTCAGCTCTTTGGAACTTCACTGTTGTTATTATGGTGACGGTTCTTATTTAGGAACAAAGACTTCAAGGGGGACAGATCAGCTGGCTGCAAGGAGGATTTTAGGCTTCTTGTCATAAGCAGATCATCAGGCTAACAGGTTACCTGTAGAGAGTGTCTGCCGTTCACTGAGGACACCTCTGTCAGAGCTGCTGTGAACACAGTCCCAGTGATGGATTTTATAATCCAAACGAGGTAGGCATTACATAATTTTTGGTGGGGAAGAAGGAGTGGGGAAGAAAGAGAGAACAAAGAATTTAGTGATACAAACAAAGCAGGAAGCCAAAGAAAACATCTTTCCGCAGCCAAAATAGTTTCCTATTTAGAGAACTGGTGTCTCCTAATTAACCACAAATAACAAAAAATAAAGTAAGACTAAATGGCCAGGTACCCAAATAGCAGGGGCAGGGAAATTAGGGCCAGGAATTCACACTCTGCAATTTGAGAAAGGAGAGAGGCAAACAGAAGTTGGAAATGCCAATGTCTGTTTGAGGAAATAAAAGGAAGAGATTTCTGTAAGCATCCCACAGAAACGAACATTTCTGTGCAATGCTGAGGACACTCATTGAAGGTTATCAACTTTGCAATTTCTCTAGGAACTGGAGGAATGCTCCATGGAGTCAAGAGCAGCATATAATGAAGCATTCCGTTTGTTTACTTTGGTGGGTGTAAGTTGACTTACCAAGCAATGCTCTGATTGGGCTAGAGGCCAGCACTGTTTCAGCAGGAAAAAGGACTCTTCCCCTGGGGCAAGCCTTTCTCAACCTTCTTGCTCTCAGAGAGGTCCTGAGATGTCTGTAGGAGAAGTATAAAATTTGTCAGCATCGTTGGCAAATTCCTGAAGTAGAGCTGGGCTACCTAGAATACTGCCCCATCTTTAGGGATCTGAAAGGAGCCTGAAGGATGTTGTAAGAGAGATTAAAGGGCTCGTTAGAGAAGAGATCCCATCAGCATGTACAGTGCAACATCCCCAGACTGCTCCGCCATTGTCAGGGCAGGTATCAGAGGCTGATTTCCCCTCTTGCCAGGACGAGCATTGTTCCTTTGGCTTGCCAGTCTCGGTCCTCATGCCATTGCATGCCCAGGAAGCACCCTCTAGGGTTGATGCAGATCCAAGGTGTCAAACCCAAGTGGTAAGGGAACCCTAAACCTCGCCTTCTGGGAGCTGTGCTGTGGTCCACAGATTGGCTGAGGATGCTTGCTCTGAGTGCCACCCACTGGTGACGGAGGCTTCCTGAAGGAAGCGGGTCTCAGCCACAGGCCCTTGAGCGCTCTCAGGGATCGTGCCAGGTTAGTCAGCTGACTTATCTTCTTCAGCCTCCACCCACATTTATGCCCAGCAGGTCCTTCTCTCCCGCCTCGAAAACTGAATGGGCGTGATGAGGGGCCTGGCAATTGCGGTCATGAGTGACAGATACAAGTTGAGTTGATGAGTGGCGGCACATATGCAAACTCAGCCAGAGTGACATTCAGCTGAGTCTTAGGCATTCACCTGAGCCCTGACTGAGTCAGTCACTCCCAGATCTGAGCAATGAGAGAACCCTCCCATGGGGAAGCCCGGCATCTGGATCAACCTGGGAAGCAGCCAGAAAGAGAAGAGTGGCCCTGTGACTGATTAATGTTCAAAGACAGAAAAAAGAAACACAAAAAATGATTGCAGCTTCACTTCCAATGAGCCAGTGAATCCCTTCAGGTCTCATAGCAAAGCGTGCGGGTGGAGCTGGCCTCACCCGCTTTCTTTCCCATTTGTGACTTTTATTTCCCCTCATTGCTGAATTTCTTGGCAAACTGACTACCTCAGATGAAAGTAAAAAAAAAAAAAACCCTCGAGGTCAGAAGAAAGTGGTTGGAAAAGAACCTACACACCCCTACTCCTGAGACCCATTCCCTGGGGGGAGGTCATGATGCCTTCACTTAGTCTGTTTGCAAACACACTGGATTGCTCTGCCAGTGGTTTGGGGCTGCTGCCCAGCCTCCCAGGCAGGAGTCCCACGCCTCCCTCCTGCACAGTAATCCTCGCGTGGTAGCCTGGGAGACTGAGGAAGGTTATTTCAGCAGAAACAATTCTCCCGAGGAGACAAGTCCTACCAGCTAGGAGTTTTGTTCAGCTTTTGCTTGCTGAGGTCCCAGCCTACTCCCCACCCTATATTCACTTTCCTTCTGACCCCTTGGCGGATAGTATTGCTTTCTCCCATGCAAGACTCCTTCACCTTCAGGCAAAATAGGCCAAGACCAAACCAGTTTCACATTTTAGAGTGTGATTTTGTAAGAACTTCCAACTAGGGCAGCCATGGGCAACCTCTTCAAAGGAACAGGAGGAGTTGTCTTCTCCCAAATGCCATTGCAATGGCTTCCTTTGGTGGCCAGATCTATGGACAGTCAGAACACATTGGGTATCTCTACTCTGATGAGCAAAACCCAGCTCACTTCTTTTTTTTTTCCTGTTTTTCCCTTGAGGATCCAGGGAATTGCTAAATATGTCACACAATCCTGCCATGTCTCCTTCAGAAAACTTGGAGCCATCTCCCAGGGGAGCAACAGTTCACTGTGCCATGAGCATCCTCTATGCTATGGAAGGAGGTAGAAGAGAAAGCTATGCCTTTCGTACTGCCAGTTGCATACCCAGCCTTTCCTGGGCATGATAATGCTCAGTGCAACCAGAGGAGGAGGGGCTGTGATGTCCAGGGAGAGAACGGTTGGCACAGGCTATTTGAAGGAGATTATCCTGAAGCTGTAGTTCAAATGTCATACAACCATTTGTTCAGCAAGTGTTTATTGAGTATCTATCATATGCCAGGGTCCTAGAGCTTTGGAAGCTATGGAACTACTACTGCAAAACCTGGGAAGTTAAGAGTCAAAGGCAAGACCCTCAAGACCAGTGAAGGTTCTATGCTCAGGGCAGACGTCCCTTGGCCCCAGCCAGCTCCTGCTGTGGGGGACTGCTCCCCTTTCTGGCTTCTCCCAGTGGGAGGAAGAGACAAGGTATGAGGAGCAAGGGTGCAAGAAGTTTCTTCTCCTCAGGGAGGTCAGGCTTTGGAGAATTCCTTCAAAAGTCTCAGTTGGCCTTAAATGTCCCCAAATGTGCTTGCTCTTGTATAAGCCCCCTTTCTCTATGCACGTTCAGTCTCTGAGCAGACAGATGGCCTGAAAATAAGAATCTTTAAGAAAGTAGGGCTGTTCTTTCATTTCCCTTGTTTTTTTCTCTATTTAATTTCCTCTCTTCACTTCCTTCCCTTTTATCCTGCCACACTCTTGTCACCTCCCGGGAAACTTAGTGCTCCTCCCTGCCTACGGGATGGAGCTCAAACTTCTCAGCTTGGCCTTCCACGGAGCGCAGGCTCAGTGTAGGATTGTGGAATACGGTGTCAAAATGAACCCTTGTGTTAGTCTTTTTCTGTGCCTATATTGCATAGGAGTTGATGGACTGCTTTTTCTGGAAACTTGAGGATTAGTATTTTCCTTCAAAATCAAGTTTTACTTTTTGCTTAGAGCCTGCTGAAGACTAAGGTCCTCTTCCCCACCCCTAAACCCAGGCAAACCCAATAGGCACATGTGAGCAGGCCTTCTCCTGAGTCCAGGCTCTGACCCTCGGAACCAGATGAAATAGTGTGCTCTCATGTTTCTCAGCGAGGGCTGTCTTCCCTGCCCTCTTCTCGTAACTGCACAATGATAACGATCCTCCATACTTTAATATGCAGATAAATTATTAACAGTGGGTTGTACCTTTTCCCAGGCTGTAAAAAGATGATTGGTTAGAGTCCCAACGTTCTCCTCATCACTGTAGAAATGTAGAGGAGGATGTCATCTCAGGCCACTTGCCTCTGAGACTCATAACAAAGATGTGTCAGGCTCCAGCCAGGAGCATAAGTGGGGTGACAGATGGCAGGAAGCCCACAGGTAAGAGACTTTGGTCACTTTCACCTTTCTTCATCAGTTTTGATTCTTTCCTTTCATCTTTCTTTTCTGGGACTGGAAATGGGCAGGGGGCGAGGGTATGATTAGGATGTCAGTGGTTGCACAAAGGTCTTAGGGAAAGCTCAGTGTTTTAATAAGTGAGGGGCAAGGAAGCAGTGTGTTAACATACAGACCAACATGAAGGTCCACGCCACTCTAGACCTCAGTGTTCCGGGGAGAAAGTGTGGACCTGGTGTGCGAGCAAAGGTCAAAAGGCCAGCATGATAACACAGTGGCATGGTCACGTGACAGCCCAGTCCTGGGGAGGTGGGGAGGGGAAGCTGGGAGGGAATGAAAGATGCTGGAGTCAGGATGCATTGCACTGATATGGACTGGGGACATTGCCAGATCTCACTGGAAGGCATAGAGGCAGACAGAGGCCAGCCAATGAACTGTGAAGGGCCACGGGAGTCCATGCCAGGATGAAGTCTGGGTGATTCGGGCTGAGTTTTTTTTTAATTTTTTTTATTTTAACAGACCTCATTTTTAAAAGCAGTCAGGTTTTATAGAAAAATTGAACAGAAATGACAGACAGTTTTCATATCCTCTTCTCCTCTACATACAGATTCCTCTATTATTAATGTCTTGCATTAGTGTGGTCCATTTATTACAAGGATGAACCAATGTGGATACATCAGTACTGACTTTAGTAGTTTACATTAAGCTTCACTCTTTGCGTTGTAGAATCCTATGGGTTTTGACAAATGGATAATGTCGTGTATACACCATTACAGTATCGTACAGAATAGTTTCACCGCCCTAAAAATCCCACGTGCCCCACCTATTCATCCCTCTCTCCTTTTCCCCTAAACCCCTGGCAACCGCTGATCCTTTTACTCTCTCTCTCGTTTTACCTTTTTCACCGTGTCATATAGTAGGACTCATACAGAATATAGCCTTTTCAGATTGGTTTCTTTCACTTAGCAGTATGGTTTTAAAGCTCCTCCACGTCTTTTCATTACTTGAGAGCTCATTTCTTTTTAGTGCTGATCAAGATCTTATTGTATGGATGTACCAAGGTTTATTTATCCATTTGAGCAGACTTGTCAGTGAAATAAAAGGCAGAAGCAATGGGAGGGGTGGATGAAGAGAAAGCAGCAAGGGCTACAGAACATGATAGAAGCAAGAAGGAGGAAGGTTTGGAGAAGTAGAAAAATAAACACGGATGCAGAGGCCTGCACTGGCCTAAGGCAGGGTTCTGGAGACCAGTGCTCTGTGGAAGAGCCAGCTCCTCACTGATCCCCACCAGGCCTTTCCTACTCCTACAGACAAAACCTTAAGAAGGCAGAAACCACGTCAGTTTCATCCTGAGAGCCGAACACATTGCAGACATCCGATACATATTTGTTGAACCAACTAAACCTCCAATGCCTTTTCTAAAGAGCAAGTTTGCCCAGACACCAGAAGATATGAAGCCCCTGAGATTGGCCAGGCATCTCAGACAGGTCTCAGCTGCTCCCTCAGCTGAGCCCCTCCATGCCATGGGGTCAGGCAGAGCTTGCCTGGGACATTTACCTCCTCAACCAAGAATGCATCTCTCTTGCCACCATTTGTACCTGCCTTGTGAGATATTCTGTGGATAGAACCACAGCCAAACTATAGAGAGGCAGGCAAAACAAGGGAGATTAGGTCAAACTAACATACCAGATAAAAAGGAATTCTCACCACGGATTTGGAATCCAGCTCTCCATGAGCTCATTTTTCAACTCAATTACAAGGCAGCAGAATTAGCCCAAACAACCTTCATGGAATGGGAAGAGCTAACAGGGTGATTCAGCTAAGAAAGAGCTGTAAGAGGAAGATGAGCCAGGCCCTCCACATGCTCACACTGGGGAGGAAAGAAAGTCTGTGCCACAACAGTAGCAGTCCACATGTGGGAGCTGCTGGAGCCCAGCCGGAGGGGGGCAGCTAACAGTCTGGTAGAAGTGGATAGCTCTCCAGGGGAGCTAGTAAGTCAGCTCAAAATTTGCGGGACCAATAGAAATTCACCAGTTGGAATTCACTAACTCAGTGCTGCTCCCTGGGCAAAAGAGTTTATCACCCAGACTTGTGTGTTGGTGGAAGGTCACTGCGTAAAATCAGGTCCTCTCCCAGGGTATGATACTGGCATTCCTTGTACCCATATCACTTTCTCTTGGTGTGATGAAAAGGATGAAAGAGCCCGATAAGATGATGAGGGTATTTTGCTTTGGGTCCGTTCGTATCCTACCCATGTTCATGTTCATAGGACTTAAACAGCCAGCACAGGGCGGAGAGCTCTTGAGAATTTCTTTCTAAGGGAAAAGGACTGGTGGCTGCTTGGCCTGAAGGCTGTTTTGAACGATGGGGCTCATCCAGAGACACACATTTCGCTCCTTGTCCCCACTGTTGTATAACTAGAGGAGCGGAGAGAAGTGTGGACAGTTAATTAGATGCAGAGGGTAGAGGTGGGGGCATTGGGTGGGGCAAGGAGTAACTGCCTTCCCACCTTGAAGCCCCCTAAATGGCAAACCCTGAGGAAGGAAGACATATCCATGGGGGGCGAGGGGTGGTGGGGGAGGCCAGTGTTGATTCTGTGTGTTCCCAAGGCACTGGCCTCAGAGCTTCTTCAACCACAGGGGCAGCAGAGGTGGCCCAAACACCTCCGTGTAACCAGAAACACAAGCAGGGGAGAATCAGGCTCAAATGGCAGCATAGCATCTGCCTTGAGGACAGCTGGCCTCTCCTACCACACCAGTACCTGGCCATGTCTGCTGCACCTGGCCAGTCTCCAGGGTATTTCTTGCACAGATGGGACCCCAGAGAAGTACCACTAAGTTCTCTGTATCCAAATATTTCTTTGAGAAAGATAGTGTCTGTGTCTCCGCACAAGCTGTCCGTTTTCTTGGGGCATCTGCTATTTGGGTGCTCCCCAGCACAGAATTTTCATCTTAATTACTTACTCTTTTGCATTTGTCTCCATGTGGGAGGACTGCTTGTGGAAATTCAGGGCAAAGTCCAACGTTTGGTCATAGTGGAGAGAAAAAGAAGGGACAGTGCTAAGCTTGGTTACTCTCTCCTGGGAATGGGCAGCACTCACCACACACATCTTCTCCCTCTCTCCTCCTCGCATTCACACTTTGTCTCCCTGGCTTTCCAGAACACTCTAGACTTACCTCCTTTTTTCATCTTAGTCTACACCCTTCCTTCCCACCCACCCTGTTTCTTAGCCACAGACATTGAAGTACATCTAAATATCCACCCATAAGGAAGGTAAAACCTCAGTGAGGGGCCCCAGGGAACTAGGAAGCTAGGAGCTGGGGGAGAGAGGAGGACACAGAACTGAGAATGCAGAGGTTGGCACCAGCTCTTTCACAAGGAGCCCTGAATTTCGAGGGAGATTATAGGACTGATACTCATGACAGACCCCAGAGCCATGCCCTGACTGTTTATAATATTAAAATGGTGAATCATTTATTCATGTATTCTCTCCACAAACGTTGATGAGGCACCAATTATATGATGGAGTAGGCCTTGACAACACACAGATAAATGACATAAAGTCCTTGTCCCCAAAAAGCTTGTGGGTGACACTAGCACATGGACTAATAATGGCAATAATGTGTGTGATGAAGTCTATGGTCCTGAAAGACACTAAGGGAATGGTCTGCAAGAGAAAGCCCAGAACCCCAATGGGCTGATCTAGAAGAATTCATAAGGACTTCATGCCTGATCTGAGTTTCGAAGGTAAAGTAGGGAGGAAGGCACTGGATGGTATGTTCCCGGCAGGAGGAGCCTGAGTATAAGCAAAGGCTTGGAGAAAGAGGGGTGGGATTGGGGAACCAGGGTGTAAAGTGGCTGGACCCCTGCAAGTGCAGGCTGGGGAGACGTGAGATCTGAGAAGGCAGAGCCACCTCAGATGGACTTTGAGGCCAGAAAGGAGGCTGAGGTTACGGAAAACTATGGAAGGCCTGTGGACAGGAGAGACATACAATCAGATTTGCACCTACAGAAGAAAAGTCCTGGCTGCAGTGTGGAGAACAGCTGGAGGGAACGAGACAGGAGACACGGAGAGCGCTTAGGAGGCTGTTACAACAAAATCAGCGAGAATGACGTTCCTTGGAAGGCCCTTTCTCCACACCTGTCCTCCTCAGACTTCCTGAAAGACGAGAAGGCAAGCCAGTGAAAAAGGCTTTCAGGAAAATAACTCATTCTTCAATTGCGTCGTTTTTGTGCTGTCAGTGACTATAATGGCTTTGTTTTACAGTCACTGTCGTGTAAATATTTCCTCCTGATAAAAGTGAGCTGTTTGTCCAATAACCATGCCTGCTTCTGCCCAGTATTTGCCCATCGCCAGGCTCAGGGTCCCAGCTGCCTGGCACATCCTCACAGCCTCTGTCGGGAGGAAGTTTCCTCTATGATGAGAAGCACAGAAACTCAACTGTGCTTCTAGGCTGGTTCTAACACAGGGTGGCAGAAAAAGATGAGCTAGGCTATGGCCTCACGAGGGAGACATCATGGACCACCAAGGAATTCATGTATTCATTTCTCTTTACCCCAGGACTGTGCTCAAATTAGCTTATGTCAAAGAAAAAACATTCAATTGTTTAGACCAAAACAGAATTATTTTTAAACACTGTATTTAAGAAGACAGGTTCTGAAACAAACTTCCTACCACATGTTAGCTATGTGGCATTGGGAAAGCACTTAATCTCTCTGTGCCTCAGTTTCCATATGTAATATAGGATAATTATATTGCCCACCTGTAGCAGTTTGCTGGGGCCACCACAACAAAGGACCAGAGACTACGTGGCTTAAGCAACAGAAATGTATTGTTTCACAGTTCTGGAGGTTAGTGATCCAAGATCAAGGTGTCGGCAGGGTTGGTTCCTTCTGAGGGCGGGTAGCTGCCTCTCACCTAGCTTCCGGTGGTCTGCTGACAGTCTTTGGTGTTCCTCAGCTTGTAGATGGATCACTTGATCTCTGCCGTCATCTTCCCAGGGCGTTCTCCCCATATGCATGTTTACGTCCAAATTTCCCTTTTTTGTAAGGACACCAGTAATATTGGATTAGAGTCCATCTAAGGACCTCATTTTGACTTGATTACCACTGTAAAGACCCTATCTCCAAGTGAGGTCACATTCTGAGGTACTGGGGGTTAGGACTCCAACATGTGAATTTCGAGGGGACACATTTCAACCCATAATACCACCTAATGAGAATTTTCAATGAGAATTAATTAAATGAATTAAATCTTGTAAACTAATGCCTGGCACTTAGAAGCTCCCAATAATGTTAGATCATGCTGGGTGTAAATTAAAAGCTCCCAGGTTAGTGGATGTCAGGGTTGAAATTGAGCTGATTTGCACCAGTATGGCCTGACCAGTTACTTCTGGCTTGTGTCTTTTTTTATTGGTCAGGGCTTATAACCATACCAGGTAAATATTTTGAATAACACACCTAGCTAAAAGGTGCAAGATGAGAAGAGGTCAACCCAATGAGGGCTGCGATTTTTCTTCCCCATTGTCCAGGCCGTGTATACCGCACAATGCAAGTAGCCCCAGAGGGAACAAAACCACTGTCATTTCTATGAGAGAGGAACCAGTGAAGGCCCTGTCTTCCTGATGAGCCCACAAAAGCCAGCTTCTCCCTGTGGGTAGCTCGCTCACCTGGGAAGGTGGGGGCCCCACGCTGGGCCTTGGAGATGAAGTCAGCTGAATTGTGTCCTGGATGCACTGACCCCAGGCTGCTGGGGGAGCAGCTGACGTGAATAGAAGTGTTTGCTCACCTCAGTTCACTTCAGAATCAGCCCTTTAAAAAATAAATAAGGTGTGTTGATCTTTTGTGAGGATGGTTAAACAAATCAGGTGGCCCAAACTGAATTCCAGGTAAAGAGGAAACCTCAGGAGGCGAGCTGCTGAAGTCAGCAAGAGCTGCACTGGGGGACCCGGTGGCCTCTTGTAGAGCTTTCTGGGCACAGCAAGGTTCTTCTTAGTGAGCCCCCGACAGCTCTTGGTGGCTGCCCCAGATGACTGCAGTGGCAGGGGATTAAGGAAAAAGCATGTGCCTGGGAGAGGAGGTAGCTAACACAGTAAGCCAAAATTAAGCTGAGCTGCCAAGGGAAAAATGATTGGGGATATATAGTTTCAACTGAGGAAGGTACCAGAAAGGATGTCGCCCACAGAGAGGCTTTGAGGGGGTGGGCTTTGCCAGTGACTGACCTCCTATAACCCTCATCCCAGAAACACTGACTTCCTGACCTCCAAGGCCAAGGCAAGGTCACTCTCTCTCATGCCCCTTGAAGTCCTGTGTCTGCCTTCACCAGGTAAACAGGAAGGCTTCTGTGCTTCAGTAGGAAAACCATAGACTGGGAGACAGGATATCTGCTCTGATTCTGCTCTCCCAAAGCTGTGTGACCTCGGACAAGTAGTTTAACCTTTCTGGGCTCAGTTTTCTCATCTATTATTTGAGGCACTTGGCATCATGGACTCTTCACGCTGAAAGGGATCTTAGGAATCCAGTCCAGTCCATTTGGCGGATAAACCAAAAGCTGAGGAGTTAAGTGAGTTGTTCACAGTCATGTGTTAATAAGGGGACAGGTACCTAGGACTCAGGTGTCCAGACTGCCACCTGGGACCTATTCCATTAACAGTAATGATCCCTCATCTGTTTATAGTGCCAGAGAGCTTACATCCACCCCTCGTAACAACCTTCTGAAGTAGTTATTATTATACCCGTTTTACAGATAAGGAAACTGGCTTGCCCAAGGTCCCCAGCTACTGAGTAGAAGAACCAGGACTTTGATTGCTAGTTTGGTGCTCTTCCTGCACACCAGCTAACTCGTTATCCTCAGCCACACACCACCTTGGGTGCCCCATTTTAAGCTGGCACAACCTCAGCAGGAACAAGTGTCTAATTATTGAGAGCAGATGGGCTCATCACAGGGGTGGGAGCAGGCAAGCAAGAACACTCACTCTAAACAGCTGCAGAAAAGTGGTATTCGTCTTCCCAGTGTGAACTAGTTTTCAATAGATAAATGAGTTTTTAAGTAAGACAACTCTAGATATCTGACGTTAGAAATAAACTGTTTAATCAAGGGAGGAGCAAAATGAGTTAGCCAGGTGCCCTAGGGTAGGTGGGGTGGCAGCTGCCTCTTTGCTCCACAGTGAGGTTTTTTACTGGCTCTCCTGCCCTCTCCCTCTCTCCTTCATCCCTGACTTAAAGGACCTGGCGTGTCCTGAGTAGTGCCAACACCTCTCAGGGTCTTAAGGAAGAGCCGCTTCCTCAGGATAAACTGGGACCTCAACTGAGACGTCAATGCCTCCTCTGGGTGAAGAAGAGACAGCCTCTAAGATCTCTAAGATCTCTCCAGAGTGATTCTAGATTAAGTTCCAATCTAGACGTTGGGCTGCACCAGCCAGCAATACAGCAAGTCTTAATGACCATCAGGTCTATGTCACACTGGGGGAGACACCTGAGGTAAGGTTGTTTGTGCTTGTCACACTACCGTGCCCAGTAGAAATATAATGCACTAATGTGGTTGGGAAAACTTTCGTCCCAATCCCTGAACAGAAAGAGATTCTGAGCAAAAAGAGATGCAGCAAAATACAATCCTGAGTCCTCTCCTCCCCGACCCAGCCTCTCACCACAAGGATCAACAGGCTAGTCTTAGAGGCCCAAAGACACCACGTCAAATTGGAGACAACTGCCCTCACTCCACGATGAGCCTCCACCTCTAGTTCTCAGCAGTGAGTATGTGTGATAGAATTTTTGCCTTCCGCCAGTGTGGCTGCCCCTGCTAGGAGCTCCAAGGTTAATTATTAACAACTAAACAAATTCACAGTGAGCCAGGACTAGCTCTTGCTCTAAGGCTCATGTATTTTCTGGAAGTACGTTTCCATGAGGACTTCGCCCCGTTGGATTCCTCCTCAGGGCCCAGGACAGAGAGACAAACATTGGGCCTGTAGTTTCAGTTAGAAGAGACCCAAGTCAAGAAACCTCAGAGAACTCACTTGGAAGATTTTTCTAGGAAAGTGGAGTTTCCTGTTTGACCTCTCAACCAGACAGGTTTTGGGGAGAATAAAATCACATCACCTTAGAAGGAACTGGGGTAGTCGGACCTGACTTGGGGAGTATTTAAAGAGAACTTCATTCATTGTGCAAAATAGCTCTAAATGATGGCAAGCTCTTAGAAGATTCAATTTACTGGCTACATGTACCACCATGAAATTAACACATCCTGGAATTTAGATCGGAACGGACGTGGGAATTCATTTTGTCCCTTCTCAGTGTGAGGGGGGCGTCTGAAGTTAAAGGAAGGCCCAGTCTAGAGAGCAAAACTAACGACTCCTAAGTCAGTTTGCTTGCTTCCCAAAGAGATCTGAGAGCCAAGGGTGCTTCATAAGGTCCTATAACAGTTGTTTCTCTAGAGTCCTTCAAACAGTTCTCTGAAGGTTTTTATGCAAAACAAAACTTTCCTTTAATGATATAACACAATGGTGGACCTTGGCCTAAATCATGCCAAAATATCACCTAATCTAAACTAATAATGACACCTACATTTGCTGAGCATTTACTATACATGTGGCACTCTGCTAAACTGAAAATTAGCAGTCAGATGACTTACCTCCTAGGTGCCTCATGGGTACTTGTGTTATCTGGAAGATTGAATAAATACCTACAAAGTGCTTAGAACTCCCATTTCACCCATAGCCTCAGTGAGGCCCTGCTTTGGCTAAGTAGAACCAGGCCCTGCGAGGAAGGAAAAGAGGTCAGGTGCGGGCAGGGTTGACCTTATAGGTAGACACAATAGGTGAGTGTCTATGTGGTGCAATGGCCCCCATGCCCATGTCTATTCATTCTAGTCCACCAGGTTCTTTTTTTTTTTTTCGTCTTGAAAGTTTAAGTGTGCCTCACTTAAAAGCAAATACTCTTCTGAGGGATAACCTTTTAATCAGCCAACCATCTTCAGGAATTCTTTTACATCTTCCCAGGAATCTAAAAGAGTGAGGTCATACAGGAAGGACACAAGAAAAAGCCAACCTTCTGTGGTTGCCTCAGATGGAATGCCTGAGAATTCAGGCCATAAGTAGAGATGGTCACTTGACTTCTAGTCTAATCTACTCCAGTGAGATTTTTCCTGTAAGAATAAATTGAAGTCTTCTTGGGTTGCCTTCTTTCAGGTGGGAAAAATATTTTGAAAACTCTTATACCCTGAATGAGTGACTTGGCAAAAGAAGATTGTGGGGTCCTTCAAATACCATGCCTGTTTGTTGTTTTTCTGAGAGACTTATGTCTATAAACCTGAGGTTTCAACACTTCACTCAGTTCTAGGCTTTCTGTCTAAATCAAAACGATCACATGGCCACATGTTTATCTACAGCTGACCACAGACAAACCAATGCAGGACCAGGATTTCACTTGAGCTCTGTGGCCTTTCTCTGTGTGTGAAATGAAGACAAAAACACATGGAGCCTAAGAGACCCCATTTTTTGTGTCCTGGAGACCCTTGGCCTCGATTAAATTAAATGAAGCCAATGTGATGGGATCCTTGGGAGAAAGACTCAGGACCTGGGATCAGACCACACTTTCTGGCCGTGGACGGCACGCTGTGGGCCTGCCAGCTTTATTGAAGAACCTGAGGCTTAAAGCCAGGACTCATGGGAGAGTCCTGTACCCAGTTTTATAATGTACTTTTGACAAAGCGCATGGGCAACTCACAATGTGTCCGGGGGGGTGGCGGGGAGGAGGACAGAGAAAAACACTGATGAGACCAGAGAAACGTGGGGAGGAATTACTTTTGCTTCCTGTGGAAGAGAAAGCCCCAGAGGAATGTGATGTCTGCCTACTCTTTAAAGGACTGTCATGTGGAAGAGGTAGAGGAGTATTCTGCTTTGTTCCAAATGATAAAACTAGGACCAGTGGGAGGAGACTGAAGGACAGCCAGGTTTTTCTAGCACTCCGAGCAGTCTGCAGTGCACAGGCACTGTGCAGGTTGGTTTCTTGACACTCCATGTGTTCATTCGGTGGCTGAGAAAGGGACACCAGGAGGGCAGGTTGAAGGGAATGCCTTCCCTTGGGTGGGAGATTGGACTAGATTACTCAGGTTGTTACTAACTATAAAGAATATGGTTTTATGACTTTTTTTTTTAGGTGAGCAATAAAGGTGGCTTTATGGTCTCCGTACTACACAAACTATAATTTCCCACATTAAATATTTCGTGCTTGGAAACCCTGAGAAACAGGAAAGCTAAGAAGTTTGCAGGGTAATTTAAAAATACTTTCTGGTGCTGCAACTAGAAAGACCCACAATTAAAATATACAACCATGTACTGGGGGGATTTGGGGAGAAAAAAGAAAAGAAGAAGATTGGCAACAGTTGTTAGCTCAGGTGCCAATCTTTAGAAAGAAAAATACTTTCTGGGAGACCATTAAATCACAAAAGGCAGTTCATGGCGTGGGTAAGAGCATGGCTGTGGCGGCAGAGCCCCCAGGGGATCAAATCCTGGCTCTGCCCTCATCAAGCTCCATGAACTTGGACGGGTTACCTAACTTAGTTATGCCTTCACTTTTGCTGCTGTAAGATGGAAATGGTAACACCCACTTCCCACTCTTGTTGTGAGCCTGACATCAGTTAATGCACCTAAAACATTACAACTATGCCTGGCACATGGTGTTAGTGATAATTGTTCTAGGAGGAGAAATCATTATTATTTCTTATGTCCATGAGAGAATTAAACAGTATGGCATCAGCTTGCAATAAAAAGCTTGTATGTTTCTTTTGATTTGTGATATAATGAAATGGAAAAATTAAATAGGGCTGCTTTTTTTTTGTAATAAGGAACATTTTTAGGGGCCAATTCAAGAGTGATAAATCCTGTAAACAGAGTGAATGACAGCTGAATCCCATCAAGCAGTAGAAAAAATAGAGTCCAGTGATTTGGGGGTAGTGAAACGCAAGGAGAATGGAAGAGGCGCTGGGCCCCGGGGATCTGCACTGTTTCCTGTGGCAGTGTCCTGGCCTCTTCCCCAAGAGAAGTAAAAATCAAAGCTTCATCCAGATTTCTCATCTGCCTCAGTGCTGACAATTCAATAACATCTGGTTGACAACCTAATTCTATCTCCTCTAAATTTTTTTCTAACTATAAAAGCACATGTACGACCAAAGGAAAAGAGGAGGAAAAGATGCAAAAGGGCTTAGTTTTTCATCTTGATAATTGCCTGATAATTTGCACTGAGACGACTTGGGGGTCCAGGAGCCATTCATCCCTCATTTGGTCCTTAGAGTTTCTCAGGCTCTAATGACTTTAATGACTTTACTAAGTGGGCAGCTAATGAAAGAAAGAGGAGAAAGATCCCAAATGTCCCTCTCAGGACATATTACGCAGCTCTTGAAATTCTGCCTGTTCATTTGTCCCAATGAAATAGATAGCTGGGGAAATGGCAGAGGTCTCTTGCTGTTGAGCAAAATGTTCTCCAGTTCTGGGAGGATCAATTTGTTTCCATATGAAATAAGGCAACTCTATCTTAACACCAAGTGATCAATTGCGTATGACAGGATGAGCTTATTTTTCATGCTTGCGATAAATACAATGACACTGCAGATAACTCTGGATGGTCTCTTTGGAAACCGGATGGTACCAAAAACCAGCATTTAAATTGGTTTCTTTCTCCTTGGATTGTCTATAACACCGGCATTATTTTAAAAATGCTCAGAACTATTAGGCTTCATTAGTGTGCTCTGGGGTACGATTCACGACATGGATAATATGCGCTCATCATTCACATATGCCCATCTCCTAGGACTCCTCCAACTGGTATGTTCGTGCCTATCCTCGAATTTTGAGGGAAGATGAAACACAAGCTAGAGTCAAGTGTGAGATGGAAGTTGTTTCTCCTGATTGACTTATTCTTTATTATTCCTTTTTCTTTTATTGTTTATGACGCTAGCAGTAAAACCTACCAGCATGGAAATCTATCCACTATATAGAACATTACATAACTTAATTTACAGAGGGAAAAATATTTCTGGCAGCAGTGGCACTTAACTCGAAGAGGCACTATTTGGCCAACTAACTATGGGACTTAGACTGAGGCAGAATCAGTGCTTCAGTTTCTCTAGGTCAGTTATGAGTCATTCTTTATTGAACCAGTTCATATATAGATGATGGTTCAACTCAGCAAAATTTTCTTCACATTTTCATTTGTCTGGAAGATTCTATATATTAATCTTTAAAGAATGCCCACAAAACCCTTTGGCATGAGATCATGGACCAGCATGTTAGGTTCATTCTCCCAGGTAGAAAATATGCCACCAAAAAAATTCAGTGGATGATGGTAGAACTTGGGTCTGATATAGTGCAACATCCTCAAAGTCTGCTCTTTCCCACATATGATAGCTTGTCAATTCTACTCAACAACATTTGAAGACCTTAAAACAGCTATCAGCTTCCATGGACGATCTCCAGAAAGAACCTGGAGAAACATTAAATGTGTGTGGACAAAGGAAGAGAATGACACAAACAACTTCTACATTCTATTAGCACACACAGAACCTGGGTAGTTGCCATGGGTCTCTTTCCCTCCTAAGAGCCTTTCTGCTTAAGAAGCCTTTAGGATCTATTCCCTTTAATCATCAAAAAGAAATTTAATGGGTTGGATTATTTTAGCTTCCATTTTATTCCTTACTTCACAAAGAATTGCACTTAATCTGTAAATGAGTTCTGATGTTATGAGAATTAGATACTGCAAATTGGTGTTATTAAACTTATTAAGAGAAGGAGAAGGACTCTTTTAGAAGACTAACACAGGCTGAGTGGCATCTCTCACTTAATAAGCATCTGCCTAGAAATGTATCTGAACTTAATAGATACATTAAATAATTCAAAATTAATATAAGTGCACAGCACCTCTCCCACACAACCTTACTGAAATTAAGGATGCCAAATCCTTCTTCCTTCTTCTCTCACTGTTACTTCACCAGCTGGAAGTTATGGCTTCCCATTCTATTAGACTAACTAATAGCTAGACTCTAATGCCTGACTAATTAAGGTACAACCATGCCAGGTTTATTAAGAGTGGCTTTGGTAAATTTTAGCCCTTAATGAGATCACTTTTGGTTAAATAAATAGAATTACCAGTGGAATTCCAATGTAAAAATTGTTGGCAGAGGTTAGCTGGTTGTTGGACGTTCAACTATATATCTCAGTAAATGTGTTAGAACAAATTTTCATTCCTATGGAACCTCAAGAATTGGACATTTTAGGACTTAACTGAATGTGCTGCTCAATACTTTTGCCCAAGGACATACTAACCAATGATATATTTTTAAATACCCATTATATGCCACTACTTTCAAAAACACTTTCAATCTTGAATTGAGGAGGTAGGAGATACATACCTTCATTAAAAATTAAATCACTGTACCAAACAATATGCAATAAATGTCAAAATGAGGAGCATAGAGGAGTTCTGTATGAAATCGCTGTGTGACTCACCCAGGATAACACAGGCACTCCCTGAGCACTTGCAATGATAGTTATTTACCTGCTCCCTTGCTTGTTACTGTCCCACCACACTGGACTGGAAGCTTCATGAGGGCAGGGCCTATATCTTAGCTACCATCACAGCTATCTTATTCACTTGGCCTATGACTAGCAATCAATTAAAGATTATAGCATGGATGAAACCACACAGAGAAAGTAAAGATTGAAGCATGGGCAAAATCTTAACAGACAGGGATGTTTAATGACAGGATGAACAGATGAGCCAAGACATGAAGCAATGATTAGCATAGCAAATATATCCTTTCATTTTCTCAGCAAACGTTTGCAGGCGCCTCACCACGGGCTTGGTACTGTGTGGGCACTATGGGTACAAAGGTGAAGAAACACCATTCCTGTGGAGAGGAGAGATTTTGAGAGCAGCCTGGATGATGTGAGGTGGAAGGGGGCCGGCTGGGATCGGAAATGGTCAGGATTGGTGTGCTGTGAGGAATACAATTCCTTAGGTATGAAGAGCCTTCAGACTTTTGTCCTGAGATCAGTGAAAACCAGCAAAAGAATTCAAATTAGGGAAGGTGAAAGAGTCAGAAAGGTCTCAGAAGTTCCTATGACATCCTTGTCAGGAGACGGTTCATCACTGATGAAAACCTTAGCAAGGTGGCACACACTTTAAGAACTAATATCTCAAAACTTAGAAAATGAGATATATTTCCACACAGTCAGAATTTCCAGGGATGGATTATATTTTCACTTTTATTGTTTAATTTTTACTTAATTGGTATATTAACATTATCAACGGTGCTTTGTAATTTTTTCGTAAATATCCTTTGTTTCTTTACATATGATAATGCTAAGAAGCTTTGGCGAGTTGTTGAAATGTGGTTTTAACATATTCGTAAACAAAAATCTTTCCTAGCAAACTACACTTACATCTCATAATACAGTTCAATGGTATAATGGGACTTAGTCATGCTAAACTGATCATAGAGCAAGCTTGGCTAGAATTCATCTGCTCCACTACATTTATGTAAAGTCAGACATTTTAATAACTAACATCAGTGACTAAACCACCCCGTCCCTATGATGTTTCCTATGGAACATACGGTGAACATTTTGCATTTATACATACAGCTGGATTTTAACAATGTGTATTCTGGTCGCAAGATAGTTCCTTCATAGGCCATAAAACTATCTTCAGGCACAATGAATCATGCAAACTAGAGCTAATGGCACAGATGGTTGACTCTTGATATGAGGTGTTTATGACACATAAGAGCCAAACATATTCGGCTTCTAAGGGCAAATGAGAAGTCAAAGAAGATCTGAGTGCTTCTTAATATCAACTTTCCTAAAGGCTTAGTTTGCGACTGAGAGGCAAAAATCTGGTTTCAAAAACGTTAAACTTGGAATAGTAAAAAGACAACTCAATTAAAAAATAGGCAAAGATCTGAATAGGCCTTTCTCCAAAAAAGATATCCAAATGGCCAATAAGCACTTGAAGAGATGCTTGACATCATTATTCAATAGAGAAATACAAATCAAAGTCACAGTGAGATGCTACTTTATACCCACTAGAATGGCTATAATTGAAATGACTGGCAATAGCTTGTGTTGGTGAAGATGTGAAGAATTTAGAACCCTCATACTCTGCTGATGGACATAAAATGGTGCAGCCACTTCGGAAAACAGTTTGGCAGCTCCTGGAAAAGTTAAACGTAACAGTATCATATGACCCAGGATTCTCATACGAAATATAAATCCCCAAATACTGAAAACAGATACTCAGACAAATACTTGTACATGAATGTTCATAGCAGCACTATTCACAATAGCCAAAAGGAGGAACCAGCCCAAAAGTCCATTGATGGACAAATGATGAGGGTTTTTTTGAAGCAGATTGGTATAGTGAAATCAGTCATTGAGTTCAGGGAAAGGTATGAAAAAAAAATTGTAACTGAGAAAAGTTATAAGCAAAGAGATGGATGAGTCAAAGAAGACTGGGAGAGAATTAGATGATAAAAGCACACACAGTGTGTGTGTGTGTTTGTAATATATGTGTGTACATATATAATATTATACCTTATATATTATAATACATTATCCATAAATATATATTCAGGTGAGAAAAATTCTCAGAGAATATCCAACAGATCTTAACAATAGTTGTCCCTTTTAGTGGGATTTCAAGGTGATTTAAATACTTTTCTTCCTTTTGCTTCTCAGTATTCTCTTACTTTCTGTGCAATGATGATACAATAGTTGAATAATAAGAAGAAAGTGAGTGTGGAAGGAGTTGCTTGGGAAAATGTACTCTGAACAGACAGAGAAATTAGGGGCAGTTTTTGAAGTCTTACAAATAATATCCTACTTGAGGAGACTTGTCTTCACATTGGGAGAAAAATGACAAGGAGTAAGGGAGGCCTCACTTGCAGAAAAAGTTAGCATGGCACAGCCTCGGAAATGCTAATGCTTAGAAGACTTATTCTTAGAAACTCTGAAGGCAAAGCATACAAAAGGCCTTTTCTCCTTGCTTAAAAGATCCTTCCTCAGGTTGAGGCATCCACATGTACCCTCTACATAAGTCACTAGGTACTGGACCCATCACAGATCGATCTATTCATCATCTATCTATCTATCTATCTATCTATCTATCTATCTATCTATCTGTCTGTCTGTCTGTCATCTATCTGTCTAACCATCATTTCTCTATCTATTTTTAATCAGGATATGTCAACAAGGCAGTTGACACCTAAAAGTAATGAAAATTCATTTTCAAAGTCACAAAATAACTATAAAATCACTGTTAATATTACACGATGTGCCAGGCCCTGAACCAGAGCTGAGCATGGATCATTGACTAAGTCAGACCCCACCTTGCGTCTCTGAGCTTGAAGTCTAGTCAGGCAGGAGCCAGGAAGGAACTAGTCCTACAGGCTGGGGCTCTTAGCCATAATTTCTAGTCTGAAGCTGGAGGGTGGAGACTAGAGTCCCATCCTGGAGGAGTTCCAAGCATGAAGTCAAGATGGCAGGTCCCAAAACAGCTCATGGAAACAAAGATCTGGCCATACAATAGGAGCCAAGACATGGAGTCCCAGCAGAGTGGCTTGGTTGTGGGGTGGAGAAGAGAGATTCACTAGAAAACTAGGCAGAAAAAAGGAGTGATAGTGGAGGGGGCAAAATGGCGACATCTCTGCACTTGTGCCTGGCATTGGGCAAGAGAATGTTCACAGCAGCAGTGTTTGTAAGAGAAAAATGTGGGAAAAAGTTATTCATCAACAGGAATGAACAAGATAATTACGGGTTTTCAAATAAAATTTTCAGCAGAGAAAATTGATAAACTGGAGAAGCATGTGTTGACATAGAAAATAAAGAACAATGACACAAACCTACCCTTTAAAGGAATGCATATTAGCAATAACTTCTTTCTTCATTATTTCTTTCACAATTTGTTTGCTGAAGCATCGGTTGGAGTTTCTTTCCATTGAATGTGGTGTGTCTTTTTTGAAGGGGAAAGAGGCAGAAAAGTTTCAGTTGCTAAAAATAAAAGAGAAACTGGGAAGAATTTAACTTCTGAACTGGAAGATGGCTATTGCCAGAGGCCTTTGAGGAACGCAAGGCTCTGCATTTTGTTTTCCAATTTTTTCCCCTTAAATAAAGGGCCACAGACTTCAGGCCAGTCTTGCCACTTAAAGTCCTAAACTATTCTGCCAAATCCTTTAGAACTGAGCTGTGTAGGGTCCAACCAACCTACTTTGGCTGCTTCTCCTTCATGGGAATGACTTTCCCTGGGGCACAAGATCAGGGCTGAGGAAGACAGAAAACAGATGATGAATGGATTCTAAGTCTCAAGTAATAACTCCGTTTTCTCTGCCTGCCATTCCACCATCCCAGGGAAGGATTTCTAGATTGTTTCATAAAAATGAAACCCTTCCCTCCGAAAGGTGTTGAATTTTAGCAGCCAACATCTACGTGGACGTCCCTGGAGAAGAGGACCTTGATAAATTAAACCACAGAAAGGATGGGAGGAGTGGGAACAGAGGAGTTAGAGAAAGTTAGAATAAGGCCAAAAGGGTTGACAATTTTGGGGGTGAATGGGAGATAAGACAAGTTTCGCCAACCAGACAAGTTTTTTCAAGGCTCCATTTTCTGGAGACCACCTTAAGAACAATCGCAACAACAAACCAAACCACAAACCAAAAAAGATTCAAAAGAAATTCCAAACCCCACAGCATAAATATCAGAAACTTTTTTCTGATCCACAAGGTTAGAGCAAAAATCAATTTATTACATTTTTCACAGAACCATTTCCTGAGCCAGAACTCATTTCTGCTTAAATAAAAATATTAACACTTTCTTCTGAGCAAATCAAGCCCAATCTATCACCCTAGAAGAGAAAGTGCATCTGGCAGTAAAAACAGACAATAAGTCTCCACTGCTCATCCAAGGTAGCAGGATCCATCCCGTGTGTGTGCAGAGAGAGACCTCCCGCTGCTTCAGGAGCTGAGGAGGATGGAGTGTCTCCACAGCACAGGGGCCCTCCAGGGAACAGGGCAATTTGAGAAGGACTTGGTAATGAAACTCTTTAAAAGGTGTGAGTAGAGGATTCAAAACCACAGGAGAATTCAGTTTCAGGACTAGCAACTGCAGGAGCACCCTACGCTGAAGGGGCAAGGGTGGGAACAGTTACCTCAACTCCAGAAGGCGAGTTGTGTAGATAAGGCCACCTTCAGAGAGGCAGTGACCTTCAGTCAGCCCAAGGAGACCTCACAGTAAGGCAGCAGGGGGATAAAAGCCCCAACAGCCCTCTTTCCCTCCCTCCAGTCTCTTACCAAGTCTATCTGTGGGCCAAATTCATCCTGGAAGTCAGAAGGCAAGAGAGCCATGGATGCAATCCATATAGTTCAGAGCAGGAAGCAAGGGGGTCGGGGGAGTGCAGTGGGGAGCGGCAGCGGGAAGACATTCAGCACAGCAGGTCTCCGAGCTCTCAGCCCTCTCACGATTGCCAGCCCAGTCATGATTGCCGTCCTTGTAGTAGAGACTGAACGTGCACTGTGTCCTGCTTTGAGCATTTAAGTCGCCTCCAAGGTAAAGAGCCTGCCTTGAGTCTGGAGGGGCACGCACACACTTTCTGAAGCTGTAAGGTTGGTGCTGTCACCTCCCTATGGGTTTAGATATTTTAGGGGCTCGCTCCTCAAAGCCACCTCAGCTCCTCAGCTCCTCATGCTAACCTGATTGCTGTGGTTGGGGAAAAAGAATTAGTTTGCTTTCAATATTGACATAACTTATTGAATATATGAGTCCTTTGTTCTTGACCGTCATCTGCTCCTGACTGTCCACCTGCATAAGCCCAGGCCTCCTGGTGGACCCCTTCACTCGATGCATTTGATGAATAATGCTTCAAGTATAGTCTCACCAGCATGATCAGTTATTCTCCTCAGATTCAAATTTTTCAATCAAAATCCACAGCATACACTCTGCTACTTACATTGCAGCACGCTCGCATCTATCCTGCCATTTCAATTTGGGTGATTTCTTAAATGATGAATTATGGGATCACGATTACATGTTCTCAATGGAACCTCCATGAAACAGCTTTCCTTAGTGAGATTCTGTAACACCACGCCGTAGGAAATTAGGTGGCAGCATCCAGAAGAATACTCGCCCCATCACAGAAACCAAGCCTAGTACCAAAATGGTAGGCAGCACACAGGAAACTCATGCTAGAGATGAATTCAGAGAAGTGCCTCAGTTGTTTCCGTTTAAGAATGGTAAATGCAGACTATGCAAGCAAAACGGCCACCTCAAGAGATCGTGACGTATAGAAGTGGAGAGAATTCCATACCATCTGATGATTTTGGTCATTCAGTGAATATTCAGTGGTGTCTAAGAGTTGTGTGATAATTCAGAAAGTCTTGGGTAAGAAACAAGGTGGAAGCTAATTCTAGTAGGTGGTGGTAAATCAATAATCGGTTAGAGTTCTTCTACAATATTTCCTCATAAGGATCAGTGCTAAAGTTGTTGCAGTGACATATAGCCCTCCAAGATTGCAATGGTCAGATAAGATAGACTATCAGTGCCGTGGGGGGATGTGAAACATGGGCCCTTGGTGGTCAAGCTCTTCGAAGCGATCCGTTTCACACTATCATGAATTCATGTCTTCACTATTAGTTTACATCATTAGAACACTCACTGCTCCAAAGGCATTTTCTTGAGATTTCCTGGACCATTCTAAGCAACCAAAAGCTGGTGTGCAGAAATTAATTTTTTTTCCCAAGGAAGATTAGCCCTGAGGTAACACCTACCAATCTTCCTCTTTTTCCTGAGGAAGACTGGCCCTGAGCTAACATCCATGCCCATCTTCCTCTACTTTATATGTGGGACACCTACCACAGCATGGCGTGCCAAGCGGTGCCATGTCCGCACCTGGGATCCGAACCAGCGAACCCCAGGCCACCAAGAAGTGGAACGTGCGAACTTAACCGCTGCACCACTGGGCCGGCCCCAGGAATTAATATTTTTATCTTGACCCAACTACCACACTAAGATACTCATAAGCATGAACTATGTTTTTGCCTTACTGATAAATTAATAAAGAAGGCCTTGAATATCTAATAAAATAAGACCTCCCCACAAGCTACACACACTTAGATTATGGATAATAGAGGTAAATGGTCAGGTAGAGACTCTGATACACTATCAATCTACTTTGACAAGCATTCATGTCCTGTCTTGGATCATTCAATTCCTTGTTGTTTTGGCTGAAAGGAAAGTCTGTACAAAACTTAGCATTACTCAAACTAATAAGAAACTGACTAGCTACAGTCACTGCAAAAAGAATCAGCCTAATTAGGAGACCGCTAATCAATTATTGATTTACCACCACTCGCTAGAACTGGTTTCTTAATCATCACTCAGTGAACGGTTCTCAGTCAAGCACTTTAGAAAGAGAATTTATTCTGCCCTGCAATCATCCAGAGCTTTGTGAAGATCCTGCTTTCCAGGATTTGAGGTGTAGGATCCTGGTTCACTGACAGTCTAATCAGGATGTGAACAGAGGATGAACTTGTGGGCTTATATTAAAGCCCTATATCAACAATATTTATTAAGTGAATAAAGGGAAACGTAAAATTGGACCTTGTAGCATCATTTCATCAAATCTGCAGTATGTACAATCCATGATGTAGCCACCCCACAAATCAAACAAGATCTTCATACTCTCAGGGATACTTAATTGCTCCATATTTTTCTTTCACAAAGGACAACCATTGCTTAGCCTTTTCATTGCTTCCCTTGGGATGAGATATTTTCATTATAATTCAGTTCAAATATTTCTAATATCCATTGTGATTTCTTCGTAGACCTACGGTTTTTTTGTTTGTTTGTTTTTGGTTTTTTGAGAAAGATTAGCCCTGAGCTAACATCCACGTCAATCCTCCTCTTTTTCCTGAGGAAGATAGGCCCTGAGCTAACATCTATGCACATCTTCTTCTACTTTATATGTGGAACACCTGCCACAGCATGGCTTGACAAGTGATGCGTAGGTCTGCACCCAGGATCTGAAACAGCGAACCCTGGGACACCAAAGCAGAATGTGCAAACTTAACCACTGTGCCACCAGGCCGGCCCCTATGGGTTTATCAAATGTACATGTATTGCTTAATTTACAGACATTTGGGGATTTTCTAGTTACCTCTCTGATATTGATTCCTAATTTAATTCTACTGTGGTCAGAAAGCATCCTCTGTATGATTTCAACCCTTTGAGATTTCCTGAAATTTGTTTTACGGCCTCGCACACAGTCTATCTCACTGGATATTTCAAGCGCACCTGAAAAGAACAAGCATTCTACATTGTTGGCTATACTGTTCTATACATGTCAATGAAGTCAAGCTTTTTAATCATGTTATACAAACCATCTATATCTTTACTAATTTTTATTTGCGTTTTTAATCTGGTATGAAAATGATATGCTCTCTCCTATTATTATGTATTTGTCCATTTCTCCTTTAAGTTCTGGAAGTTTTTGCCTTATACATTTTGGAGCTATGTATAGATTTTTATTTCCCTGCTGAATGGAGCCTTTTACCATTATGAAATGTCACTCTTTATATCTAATAATACTTCTTGCATTAAATTCTACTTTGCCTGATGTTAGTTATAGCTACACCAACTTTCTTCTGACAAGTGTTTTGATGGTCTATCTTTTTCCATACTTTCATTTTCAACCTTTCCGTGTCCTTATTATCTTATAATTAAAGTATTTAATTCATTTACATTTAGTGTTATTACTGAGTTTATGTAACTCTGCTATCTTTATATTTGTTTTCTTTTGTCCCATCTACTCTTTGTTCCTTTTTTAATCTCTTCTTGCCTTTTTAAAAATTTTTATCAACAATTTCTTCTTATTATTCCATTTGTTCTTTTTCTTACCTTGTTAATTAGGCCTCTGTTTTAATTCTTTTAGCGGCTACCCAAAGATTATAGCATGCATCTTTCACTTATTACAGTCTACTTTGTTAGTATTTTTATTCCTTCCTAGATAATCCAAGTAGCTTACAACAACTTAATGCCATTTATGACTCCTTCAACACAGTGTGTTATTGGTATGCATTTTGATTCGATATATATTGTTAAAACCATGACGTTATTATTGTTGATGTTATTGTTTTAAACAGTCAATATTTATTTAGATTTACCCAATATTTGCCCTTTATACTTACCTTTCTTCCTTCCAACAGTACATGCTTCCACCTGTGATTGTGTTCTTTCTGGCTATAGAACTCCTATTAGTATTTCTTTTAGTTCAGAGCTTCTGGCTATGTATTTTCGCAGTTTTAGTTTGGGTTCACTTCTCTGTGGTTCCCTCACTCCTAGATTATTGCCTTTCAAGACTCAGTCACCTTGGCAGCCCCAACCCAGTAAGACTGCCTCAGATCCCAGTGCATTTTATTTTATTTCACATCTATTCTCACTCCAAAAATTGCCAAATGTCTCACAGAGGCCAATATGAGAATCACCTCAGTGTACTTCCCTTCTCTCTGGGATCTTGGGTCCCTCTGATTGACTGCAATACCTTTAAAGAATCGGTGATTATCTATAGGTATGCATAGAGATATGGATATAGAATACCACAAATAGTATATATATATATATATATATATATTTGTAGTTGTTCTTAGCAGCATTTTAGTGTGAAATAAGCTACTCCATCTCAGCTAGAGGTGAAGTAGAACTTCTCTTCTTAGGGAAAATGATTTTGTAACCTTGCATTTGCCATCATAAAGACATTCTTGAAGTCAGGTTATATGGATTCACAAGATTCTCTAGCATACACAAAAGACAGAAACCAGTATTTCTTATCATATGCTTAATGGAGTATGATAGGAGCCAAGCTTAGCCACAAACTGCCAGATGATACTGAGATAACAATGATTACTACTCAAAAACAATATAACAAAAACAACACAATCCACAGGAGAAAACAAACACAGGCAATTAATAAAGAGGTTTCTACTCTTATTGCAGGGATTGTAAGAGTTGTATAATATCGCCGTTATATTTGTGCCTTGCAAGTTATATTCCTTGAAGGCCTCTTGTGAGAATCTTTATACAGGAATAAGTCTACCCTCATTTCTTATGCCTGTACACACAAAGTATCAGAGCTTTGTCTCGTACTTCTCTTCAAGATTGAAGGGAGAACTTTAACTGCTAATGCTCTGAACATCTGCAATAACATATCCCAGGATCTTAGCTAAATCAACCCAAAGACTCGCCCATCCAAGTTGATTAAATCCCCTGGTTAACTCTGTGGACTACCAAATCTAAGAGAGTGTGGGAGAGGAAGAAAGTTGAGAAAAATCAAGACTATGCTGTTGAGAAAGCAAAATATTCCCCCATTATTATCATGAATTATTTTCCCCGAGTGTCTTTTATGAATATACAGACCATGCTGTCCAAAACAGAGCTGAATGGGGCTGGAAAATGATTCCAAAATTGAAAAGACTCAAGAAAACTGTAGCACATGCCAGACTATCTAGAATTATCCACCATGAGACATGACCATGAAGCCTTGGACAGTAATTCATATTCATTGTGAAGAACTATTCCAAGACAAATACAGAAGAAATGATTGTGGAGGGCTCCATCTTAAAGTGTCCCAAGCATATCTTGTTCCATTTGAACAATCAGAACTCTGGATTATTATTTACAACACGTGAATGCTAATCGGTATCATTTCCTACCATGGACCTACATGTATTGAAGCTGTGTTTAAGAAATGTGTGGATAGAAATCATTACCATCAAGCAAATGGTCATATTGGAAATGTTGTCCTGGTGGAGCTTGGCCAAGGAGACTGACCATTAACAAGTTCCAGGTTTCTCCTCTCCCAGAACGTGACTCCATTCCGTGTTCACCAGCAGGATTCAGTTCTGCTGAAATACTCATGAAGCAGCACTGTCTTAATTTGTCTTAGCCATTTCCCACCAAAGTTTCGTACAGATTAATCAGAGGGCCAATCTTATGAAGGCACATGGGTTGGTGATTTTACCCCTTTTGAGATTTTGTTACTTTTTTCCCCCTAATAGGATGCTGCAGTGATTTGGGCGGGGGCAAGGTGGTGGTTGGAGGAAGAGAGGAACGCATGGAGAAAGTCATCCCAGAATAGTTTTTGCCCCATTAAAAGACTGTGACTAAAGTCTCTTTGAGTCTCTAAGTCCTCACACTGACTAAGTCAGGAAATGTGGGGTTTATGAAAGTTTGACAGGTCACCAATTAACAAACATTTCAAACATAACGTACAAAGTAGACTCCTTATTTCTATTTCCCTAGTACGTGAACCACCCTCAATCCAGAGACTCAAACCAGAAATTTCGGAATCATCCTTGATCACTGTCTTTCCCACCCCCTATCTATTCCATCAGCAAGTCTTATCATCTTCATCCCTAAATATCTCAAATCCCACCTCTCCTCACCAGTTCTGCTGCTCCTGCTATCATCACGGCATCCTCTCTCTGAGCTGGACTTGGTCCTCCAGTAGTTTCCTCCAGGAGCCTGGTCCCACTGCTTCCGTCATTCTTTCTACCCTCTCTCTCCACTCCATCTTACACACAGTTGCCAAAATGATCTGTAAAAAAAAAAAAAAAAAAAAACAGGAAAGAAACTATATTATTAATTAAAACCTTTGTGGCTTCTCAATGTACTTTGAGTGCAAGCACTTTTCCAGTTCAGGGCGTTTTACACTTGCTGTTTCCTCTGCCTAGAATGCTTTTTTTCTAGCTCTCAAGCAGTTGACTCTTTTCCATTCTGATGTATCAGCTTACATAGTTCAAACTCACACAGCCCTTCCCTGGCCTCCCATTAGTAAACTGTCCTTGGCTTCATTGGGTGCCACAATACCACATTTACTTTCTCCTTGGAACTTACCATTGTCTATCATTGTTGTTTCATCAGTAGGTTTATTTGTTTTTTGTCTGTGTCCCACACTAGACCGTAGGCCCCACGTATCAGTTAACTGGCTGTGTAAGTTTCCATTCTGTGGTTTATATGTTCTTTGAGTACTAATCATGTCCTTAGTAAACCCAATAAGGGAGGCAGCCAAGGAGATTGGACAGTAATTCATGTCCATTTTGAAGAGTTATTCCAAGGCAAAAATGTCCTAGCTCCAGATAAAAATGGCTCAAAATATATCTAGCTTCATCTCAAACCTCAGTTTCAATAAACAGAGCTTCCAGCCAGATATTTGCAGCATATGAATTGCCAGAGCTTCTTAACAAGTGGAAACACAGCGCGTCTACATTTACCTGGGTTGCATTTGAGCAACGACCAAGTCTGTCCATTCATCACAATGTCCCTAGTACAATGCTTCCATATAGTAAGCAATCAGTAAATAGTTGATGCAGGCATGAATGAACTTCTCAGGAACGCTAGAGCCGGAGAAACTAGAAGTTTAAAAAGTTAGGAAACTTTGGCAGTTGAAGAGCATTAGTAAATTATTATAAACATTCTTTCATATTATAATAGAAATCTGTGGTTCGATTTACGTGTAAGATTTTAGGAATACATATGCTTCATGTAGTCAAATACATCCCCAGGTAGCATTTACCGTGTCTCTGGCCTTTGCCTTACAAATTTGACTCTGACAGTGCCAACCTTGAACAAAACCAAAAGGAAGCACAACCCGCACTCCTTCAGGGCATGTTCATCTTCATATAATCCCTTCTTTTATGTAGCCTCAAAGCACAGTTCACTTCATCATCATCTCAAATCCTGGCTCCTCCTCAGGAAGTGGTGTTCATCATGATACACTGGGTCCCAGTGTTCAGGTAAAACAAATCCCACACCATTCTGGCAGGCTTGCCAGAAGGCTCAGGGCTTTGCTTGTTGGGGATTGCCAATAAGACCAGAAGACTCCAAATTGCAGAGGAAAGTCTGATCCAACAAGACCCACTGGTATATGGCATATAGGCATATAGGAACATATATGGTATATTGGCATGTTCACTCCGGGTGCCCACTGGAATATATCAATGCACTCTCTTCCCATTCACATGGCAATAATTCCTAAGCATAGTTAATCATTTCCGTTACAAACTGTCAAAATGGAGATTGGGTAGAGGAAACTGCCTGGTGGAAGCAGAGACCTGGCGTATGGAGAGGGAGAGTCTGAATCCAGTCCTACAACTGGTGTGCTGCTCACCCTGGGAAGGTCACTCCCCTTCCTGGGCTCCCTTTCTTCATCTGGAATATGAAGCTACTGGACAAGCTCATCTCTGAGATCCTCCTCAACTCTGACCCTCTTTGATTCGAGAAGCGTATTCTGAGACTGCAGTCCTGAGCAACAATCTCCTCAAAGGGTTGGGTGTGTAATTATATACTTAGGATTCTTGCAACGTTTCATAAGGTAGGAATCCAGTGAAATTCATTTTTATGCTACTTTTGTATTCCTACTTATTTTGAAGGGAAAAATCCTTGTATGCACTTCTTCAAAACATGATGAAAAATATGAAAAATGCACCCTAAAGGTCAACAACCTCCTTTGGTTAAAGACAAGGTTGGGTAAAATGAATTTGGGCTATTCCAGCTTTGTGGTTTGTTTTTGGAGCTAATCTTGAATTTAAGATCTTTTGTGATCTATCAGAAAGGTAAAATGAAATTAAAGCTTACAAAATAGTGATGCTAAGATAGATATACTTTATTTTGTGCCACACTTAAGTAGTAACCAGAACTTTTTCCACTACAATCATTAGCAAGCCTGTTGTTACTGGGGAGGATAAAAGATTGGCAGTTTTTGTGACAAATGTTAGAATTAAATGCCCAGAACTTTTCGTTATGCACAACACTCATTGGGTAAGTGACAGCCGTTTATTGTTACTGCGTATGGCATCCACAGAAGAATATGATAAGGTGCTAACCACAGCAGCTCAAGGTTTTTAAGGCCTTAAAAAATTGGCTTTAGAAAGTATCACCTTTGCTAAGTGAAATAAGTCAGAGGGAGAAAGTCAAATACCATATGATCTCACTCATAAGTAGAAGATAAAAACAACGACAAACAAACACATAGCAATGGAGATTGGATTGGTGGTTACCAGAGGGGAAGGGAGACAGGGGAGGACAAAAGGGGTGATTAGGTTCACATGTGAGGGGATGGACTATAATTAGTTTTTGGGTGGTGAACATGATGCAATCTACACAGAATTCGAACTATATTATGATGTACATCTGAAAGCTATATAATGTTATAACCCAATATTACTGCAATAAAATAAAATAAAAAGTATCACCTGGCAAACTTTAAGCTTTCCCTTTCTCACGAGACTTTTAGAACAGGAATAGAGTCAACAGCGTTCTAAGGATCACAAGGAAAAGATTCTATCACTTGCAAAATTATCCTCTGTGCAAGTTTGATTTTCCATCATGGATATGGGCTGCCAAGTGTGTTGGCTCTGGCCAGATCTTCATTAGCCAAGTCAAGAGGACAGTCGAGGCATTAATCCAGATGATCCCAAGTCAGCACAACCCCCATCAGAAAACAAAAAGAAGCTTGCCTGATGAAGCGAGGAGCCTCACCTATTAGACAGGGTTAAGGCATCTTCTATGACTTACACCATAATCAGATATTTTCAGGACAAAACATTTGGCAAGCTGGATACCATTCAGCCAGTTTCTTGGATTTTCTACTTCACTTTGCTTCTGTAAATATTCCCACTATTTTGAAAATAAAGTCCTGTAGATAGAGTTGTGATTTTGGGGATCAGAATGCCTCTTAAGGGTGTAGTACTGTATTCTTTTGTGGAACGATGATCCTGCAGGATCCCTTCCCCATCATTAAGCTGTGGTCATGATGAAGGGCCATCCAAACCATCTGGCCCATGCTTTTGAACCAGCATCAAGCCTTTGTGAGATCAAATCATTTTAGAGCTGGAATCAGCTCTATAATAAGGGACAAGAGGAAAGAAACAGGGCCATAAGGAGTTAAATCACTTTCTAGATCTAAACAGGTAGTGGGGCATGAAGCCAGGATGAGAACGCAAGGTGCTCCTTCATTGTATCATTATGCCCCTCTGATGGCTGGCGAGCGATAGCAATATAAGTCACAGCCTTGGAAGAAAGATCTTTGTAGAGTAGGCATAAGCAAACTATTTTTGTCATGGGACAGATAGTAAATATATTTGGCTTTGTAGGCCATGTGGTCTCTGCCACAACTTCCCAACTCTGTCATTGTCATGTAACAGCAGCCACAGACTGTATGTAAGAGAATAGGCATGGCTGTGTTCCAATAAAACTTGTTGAATGAATACTGAAATATGAATTTCACATAGTTTTCGAATGTCACAAAATAGTATTCCGTTTTGGATTTTTTTCAATTATTTAAAAATGTGAAAACCATTCCTAGCTCATGGTGGGCTGCATTTGCCTACCCCTATTGTAGAGTCACATATCTTAGCCCCTGAGGGAATTGATTCTGTGTCCTGGGTAATGTCCATCCTCTCCGGCTCCATTCCATACCCCAGAACCTCAAATCTCGCTTTTCCTCAGTAGAGGGGCTGTCGTCTTAGACTATGAAATTAGGTCACTTTTACATTTTATCTCTGAAGTGCTTTATTTAATAAAAGTCATCCTAGGTATGACTAAAGTCACAAGTTCACTTAGAAAAGGATCAAAGGGAAGAATTCCTTCTGACAAACAGAGACCCAACTACAAATGCCAGTTCTGTTGTTGGTGAGCGTTGATGTCTTGGATTGCACTTAATAACAGAGGGCAAAAAGAGAGTATGAATGTGCTTGTTAACATGGCCTTAGTGGAAAATACAGAAAATGCCCAAAACTCCTTGCTAAGATCCTTAACTACACATTCGTGGTGAAAGGAAATACTTGGGTTTGTGTGTAAACAACTGCCTCAAGGAATTTGCCACATTCCTGGGGTCAGTGGAGTTCTAGTGACCCATTCCTTGGACAGATCTCGTTGGTTTGCTAACTTAACATAACAGCCAAGCATTCCCTTGAAATTCAAGGACCTTCTCTCCTGCTGACACTGTTTATTTCTATCAGTTGGGTGGACGGCCCTCTGGGAAAACTTTCTAGTTTTTTTCTGGGTTGAGAATAAGCAGATGCAGCCTGTGGTTTTTCTTTTCTTTTTTTTTAAATTATTGTATTGAGGTCATAATGGCTTATAACATTGCGTAAATTTCAGGTGTACATTATTCTACATCAGTTTCTGTAGGGACTGCTCTGTGTTCACCCCCAATAGTCTAGTTTTTGTCCATCACCATACATATGTGCCCCTTTACCCCTTTTGCCCTCCTCCCACCCCTATTCTTCTCTGGCAACCACTAATCTGTTCTCTTTTTCATGTGTTTGTTTATCTTCCACATCTGGGTGAAATCATACAGTGTTTGTATTTCTCTGTCTGGCTTATTTTGCTTAGCATAATACCCTCAAGTTCCATCCATGTTGTCGCAAATGGCATGATTTTGGGTTTTTTTAATGGCTGAGTCATATTCCATTGTATATATATTCTGCCTATTTTTTACCCACTCGTCCATTGATGGGCATTTGGCTTGTTTCCACGTCTTGGCTATTGTGGATACTGTTCCATACTGTTTTCCATGGTGGCTGCATCAGTTTGCATTCCCATCAAACAAAATTGACAAACCCTCAGCCAGACTCACTAAGGAAAAAAGAGAGAAGACTCAAATAAATAAAATCAGAGATGAAAGAGGAGAAATTACAATGGATACCACAGAAATAAAAAGGATTATAAAAGAATACTATGAAAAACTGTAAGCCAACAAATTGGATAACCTGGAAGAAATGGTTACATTTTTAGAATCATACAACCTCCCAAAACTGAATCAAAAAGAAATAGAGAATCTGAATAGACAGATCACAAGTAAAGAGATTGAGACAGTAATAAAAAATGTCTATAGTTTTTCTGACTTGGATGAAGGCAATAGGTCTGAGATAAGGGAAAAAGGCTTTTTATTCTTTTTTCTTTCTTGACCGGAGTATCCTCAGAAGAAAAGAGTGGGCCATGAAGTTTTTCTGGAAGCCAAGAGAAGGCTGAAGGATGCTAAAACAATTAGTTGTCCCACTCATGAATTTTGGTGGAACCACCACAGAATGAAGGGCTATAGGTGACCATTAGAATTAGAATCCAGACCCCTATAGGGAGTACAAGGCCCCAAGGGCCACCAACTCATATTGTTCTTGCATTGTTGTCAAACATGATACCTCACTAGAATCACTTATATTGGTATAATGTTGCCAACTATAATATTTATAGTTATAAAGACTTTTTGGTTGCAAGTGATGGAACCCAACTCAAACTGATCCAAACAAAAATAAATACATTAAAAAATAAATACCATTAGCTCAAAAGTCTGAGCAAACTATTGGTTGATCTTCAGACATAATTGCATCCAGGATTCGAGCAACATCATCTCTCCTTCCCTTTCTCTTATCTCTGCTTTAGCCTGTGCTGGCTTTGTGCTCCGTCAAGTTTTCTCCATGTAGAAGGAAAGATGTGCTCTAGCCTTTCCAGGTTCATAGGGTCCTCCCAGCTCACAATCTCAAAAGGAGAGAGCTTCTCTCCCAGCATCTATTTCTGTCTCTGTAAAAGGACCCCAAATGTAACTCTGTAAATGGACTCTGTAAATGGATCTGCTTGAGTCGTGCCCACCCTTGGACTTATCAGTGAGTTCAGAGGGATAGAATGCTCTGACTGGCTAGCAGGGGCCTGATGTTCACCTGTTTCCTCTCACTAGAATCACATGGAGTGAGCAAAGGAAGTTCTGAAAATGAAAGAACGTGGGGCAGACACAAACTAAAAGCTGTGCACTACGCTAGTAAATTATTCATTTGTGTTTAGTAACAATGTGGTTTTCATAAACAGTAGCCACTCAGAAGCCACCTAGTGAGTCATCAATTATCTCTACGCATTGCTTTATCTTTCTTAATTCCCTGGGCTTCTGTTTTCCTTCCTTTCTCTGGGTTATGAGCTGAAGTAATACAAATGAAAAAGACTCTAGCTTGCTCTCAATACTCTCATGGTTTAGTTCAGGAGGGCAGCACATAAGCAGCCTGCATGCAATGATTGCATTAGACCGTGATAATTGCTCTAGGTCTTGGAGATCCACTGTCCCGTGGCTCAAAGACAACAGAGATAAGAGAGTTCATCTTCCTCTGCTGTTGTGACGATTTAGACAGTGCAAAGACTTTGATGCCAGTACTAATATCACTGCTTTACAGAAGTCAGCCCTAATTCAGACAAAAGGGCCATCACTTTCAGCACAACCCACAGGTTCTCTGAATACCCAAAGTATGAAGCTAGCAAATATCTGGCTCACAGAGAGACCTTAATAGCATAGCAAGAACATAATAACAAAGTAATGAATTTTTATTTAATGTTTTACTGGAAAATTAATCAGTAGATTCCTCAGCTGAGAAGGAGGTATTAGGTAGAACACACACAAAAAAGTATTTTTCAAGGTACACTTTAAAGACTACCAAAACTCATCCAGAGTAATGTTAAAATACGAAGACAGATGACTTTTTAAGAAGGGAAATTACTATCTCTAGGGAAAAAGGGAATAAAATCATCAAGATGTCATTCCTTTGGTTCTTCCCTCATCTTCTTCAGGCTTTCCAGTGGCTTTCAAGAGATGAGGCTGTGTGTGTGTACTCAAAATAGAAGCCTGAGGGTTTTGGAACCTCAGACACAGTAAAATGAGGTGTCTGGATGAATGAGGGCCCTCAGTCCTGTCCAGAGTGAACGTGCTGTGATCCTGTGCCCACCTTCCTGATTTATGGGCTTACATCGGATGCGGCATAAACAGCCCCTAAGAGCCAGCAAGCTCTGTTCTGTTAAGGGAGAGGGCAAGTCTTCTCTTGGATGAGACATCTCATCACCCAGGAAGTGGTTAGTCAGGCTGGATATGGTGGTGTCTGCACCGCAGCCCCCCTGAAGCATCCGTGAGGCCCCCAAAAGATCCATGCCTTGCATAGACAGTCAAGAAGATATTGTCCTGATACAAATTTGGACTGCCAGTGAGTTCTACCACAAGACCTGGTAAGAAGTGCATATTTCAGACCCAAGATATTGCCCTCAGCCCAGCTACATAAAGTTCCATTCACAGACGGATGAAGGATTCAATGTTTTTGACATTTTGAGGAAAGCTGAGTCTAAGCACCTTAGATATCATTTCTTTTACACCAAAAAGCTCAATCAATATAACACTATTCCTGGATAACTATTTTATTTTTTTCCACGTTATGTCTGTCTGGAAAGACTGTGAAGGTGGTGACTACATTTTATTTCAGGTTTTCATTCCAGCTGGAGCACACAGCAGGCTCTCAGTACATATGTGTAGAATGAACGAATGTTATTCATGGAACTCAAGCAGGAAGGCAAAGTTTAAAAAAATGATAGGGAAGATTGGTATTGCTATATAGTATAACAAACAAATCTGGCATGGAAGGACTCGACAGCTTCTGAGATAAAATAAGGTCTCCTTGGAATCTGGAGAAGATTTATGATTTCCAAAGTTTAGCTCAAAGGGTTGTGATTCAATAGGAAAGCTTTGAAGGACAGTCTACAGGAGAGGGGCAGCCTGGTGTTGATGTATCCAGGGACAGGACCCTCAGACAGGACATTTTCAGGACTATTTCTTGGAACCTCATTGGCTTTGAATTGGAAGCTAGACTGGGGATGTAATGAGACATCCTGGGAGAAAGAAGGCAGTCACCAGACCTGAGGAAGCTTTGGTGAGAAGCAACCTCAGCTAGGCATCTGTAGTTCCGTGATAGCTCAGCCCGCAGTCCACATGGCCCCCTAAGAATGAAGTGTTCATGGTCCTAACCAAAAGGAAACAGTTATGAATAAACCTAAGATTGGGCAGCAGTCAGCCAGTAAAGTCCTGTTTTTCCCCCATTTTCTGCCTCTGTTCCAAAGTGCAGGTTACTTTATGAACCACTGAAAATTGCCCCATCCCCACCTTGAATCACTGTGTAGGTAGCCTGTCTTGAACACATCTGACTAGTAGAAAATATTTATTCTCCTTCCAAATATTTTCAGTCCAAGCACCACGTTTATAAGAACTTCCCCAACTAGTATACACTTTATTGCCATCTCTACCTATCCAGGCGAAATAAAATAAATAAATTCCAATTGCTGAAAGAAAATTTTTACCATCTTTAAAGTCTCTAGTCAATTCATGGCTCTTGTGAGTTTAAGGAGAGAGTCAGCCAACCAGGCAAATGAAATAGAAATGCTTGCATCATAAATCTTCTAAATCTAATATTTGGATCTTTGCCGATCCAAAAGCAATAAGGCAGAGATACCATGGGTTTTGGAGGTGGAGAGATCTATGAACAAATTCTAGCTCTCATACTTGGAGGCTGTGTGACCTCAGGGAAGTTATTTCAACTGTCTGAGACTACACTGTAACATGGAAATAATAATAGTGTTTATTATAGTAGACTAATATGATTAGTTAGAAGTTAAATGGCATAACACATGTAAAATAGTAGGTACGCATTAGAAGATAACCACTGGCCATTCGTTCATTCAACAAATGTTTATTGAGTGTCTGCTATGTGCTAGGGGCTATTCTTAGTGCAAGGGAAACAGCAATGAACAAAACAGAAAATAACTCCTGCCCTCAATGGAGCTTATGTTCTCTGTGTAGGAGGTAAACTAAACAAATATTATGTCACAGGGTGATAAGTGCTAATAAAATAAATAAAAAGAAAGGAGGAGTGATATGGAGTGTCCATGGGAATGGATGCAATTACAAATAGAAGGGTCACAGAAGACTAGACATGCTTCTTATATTTGCAGGGCTTGGGGGAAAAGTACAAACGAAGGACTGCATGCTCTGTGGCTAAATATTTGATAAACTGTGAAATCAAATATGGACCATGGTCCGACCTTGACAATATGCCAGTTACGTCTTGGAAGGCCATGCTCATATTTGGAATTCTCACATCCTTCAGACTTCTGCACTAGAATGTGAAAGGTTCTGACCCCAACCAGTGTCCCTCTCCACTGCCACTTATTCTGTTCGCACCTCCAGCGAGATCCTATACCATGTGAGCTCTCAAACACGTGCATGTGGACATCCAACCCATAAGTACAGGTTCCATCCAGGCACTCCATAAACAGCTGCTTCTTGGCCCTCCTCTCAAGGCTAGGAGTGGCCCAGTGGAAGAACTGTCTTAGAAATGGGCTCAGGGCCATTGGGGCAGGGAACTCTGGGTACTCAAAATGTTCTCTAGAAGTGGGAAGAGGAGAGTGGGCTCTAAGCAGGCACCTCTCCTTAGCCCTGCACACTCCTTGCCCCATTGGAAAGGGATGATGAGAGCAGGGCCCTCTAAAGGGGGAGATCCGGGACAGATGCCCTTCTTGCCTGTGTCAGAGGGCAGAACTGGTGAAGAACCTACTGACATGGTAATTTTGAGCAAAGACCCAAAGGAGTTGAGAGAGCAATCCATGGAGGATATTTGAGGAAAGCATGTTGGAGAAATCAGGAATGGCAAGTGCAAAAGCCCTGAAGTTGAAACGTGCTTGATATGTTCCAGGAGCATCAAGGAGAGCAGAGTAGCTGGAGTGGAGCAGTGAGGGGGCTGGTGAACAGTAGGAGGTGATTTCAGAGATGCCTGGAGGTCAGATTCTGAAGAGTCTTGTAGGTGATTATAGTAACTTTGACTTTCACTTTGAGTAAGATGGGAAGCCACTGGCAGGTTTTAAATAGAGAAGTGATAGCATCTAACTTAGTTTTTAAAAGAATCATACTGCCTGGTGTTGGAAATAGACTGCATAAGGCAAGGAGAAGGATAAAGAGACCAGTCAGGGGACTAATGCAATCACCCAGGCAAATGGTGACCTGCTTAGACCAAGGTGGTGGCTGTGAAGAAACTGAGAGGAGGTTGCATTTTTAAATCTCCTTTAAAAGTAGAGTCAACAGAATTTGCCAATGGATTGGATGCGAAGTAAGAGAGAGGAAGACGAGTAAAGGATGACTCAAGGCTTTTTAGCTTGAACAGCTGGAGAGATGAAGTCAATATTTTTATTTACTTTGCTTTTCAGTACATAAATATAAACTATATTACTGTTGACATTAAAAAAACAAGCATCTGGATGATTTGCAGCACAGTAAAAACAAAAGTTTCCAAATAAGAAGAGAGATGAACTTGTACTGTTCTGCCTACGTAAGCAACGTGTAAAACTGTGTGCACGTGTGTATTTTTGGGTACACTAATATTCACAGCTGGAAAGAGGTTTGCAAAATCGTGAATTCTCTTTTGTTTGAACTTCATTTTGTGCCTTTAATCCAAAGGTCAGCACGTAAAATTACTATGGTACAGTGGATTGAGCCCTTGGTCCTGGCTTCAAGTCCTGGAAGTAGCCCTTATTTGGGATCTCCAGCAAGTCCTTTAATCCTTTTAAGCCTCAATTCCCACATCTTAAAAATTCGGATGATGGTTGCCCATTTCATCAACTCTGAAACAGCATCCAAATCCCAGGTGTCATTAACTACTAATGGCCTCCATTTAAACAGAAGTTTAGTTAAACAAATATTTGGTCTTGCCTGTATTATAGTTTATACTCTTGTTCATTGTTCTTCCTTGCTATGAACAGTTGATGATGTTTTTTTTAGCTGTGGTTTATGTGAGCAAAGAGGTGAAACCAGTTAGCTCAATTGGTTATATTCTGAAATTAATGAGGTGTTCTTTTTGTGTGTGTTCACAAATTAGCCTCACTCTGTTTCTTGGCCACACTTCTTACCTCAGCTTCACAAATGAGTGGAATTTATTGCAACATGAATCAGGCAAGAGAGTGTAAATCCATCACTGTTATTGAGAAAACAGTTCAAAAAACAAGCACTCCTGCTGGGAGTCAGCAATATTTTCTTCGTATTTGAAGAGCATAACCTTGAATCCTTTGTGATGATGGCAAAGAATAAATAAACACATAAATAAATAAGTAAAATATGGGAAGGACAGTGTGAGATGAAATACCTCTAAAGTTAAAAATGTGTCATGAAGTATTTAGCACTAAAATGGTTGAGACATGATTTTCATAGCCTCCAAGAGTTTCTACACCTTAGGTTATTTGAGCTTCCACTGCTGGCTCTCAGAATCTTTGCTTCCTCAAATGTAAGCCAAGAAGTTAGACCCCTTTACTTCCAAGAGGTCTCCCAGCTTAAGAGATCTGTTATTCCATGAGTCTTCTACCGGGAAACCATTCCTTCCATTTGGTTATAGGAAATATATTCACATATATTTTAATTAATCCTAAACTTTAGAATCCAATTTTGGTGAACTTCAGTTATCCAAAGGTGTCAACAAATCCTCTGGGATCTGAGAAAATTATTATCAAAACCAATTAAAGGAACCATCAACTCTGAGTGATTAATTTTGAAATCTGTCAGCAGGGCTCTCTCTGGAGGCAGGGAACCTCATCATCAACAGGCTTTGTTGTAAGTGAAGCAGCCTGAATTTGGATACTGTTTCAGACTTAACCAAATGGGCAACCATTATCTTTGGGTCCAAGGACTGCATGGGGACAAGGCAGCTGGCTTCCCATAGCCTTGCGGAACTAATAACAGTTTTTCTTGTGTGTGTATAAGTGTGTGTAACAGGGTAAAAAGATGTAGGCAGCAGGCAGAGAGATGAGGAAGGAATGGGAAGAAAAAAGATAATCATAAAAGCAGCAACCCCCCTGAGCAAATCAAAGAATTTCTTAGAATGCAACACTGCCTGTGTATGCGAATAACTGGCTTGCACATCACTTCCTTTGTTTGCCTGTTATATAATAACAATCATTTTAGTGTCATTGATGAAAGCCCAGAAGGGAATTCCAGCTTACTGATCAATTTTGCTTACAGCTTTTGTGTGGAATAAGGCTTCAGACATGATGGTCTAAATCTCTGGCCCACAAACCTAAACAGGCAGATTTGAGACTAGTCATTACATATCTTTTGATATGAGAAGAAGTCCCAAATAGGCCTCAGGAGCAAAATGAAAGGGCAAAACAAGGGAGCTGGCCCTGCGGCCGAGTGGTTAAGTTCACGCACTCTGCTTCAGCGGCCCAGGGTTTCCCTGGTTCATATCCTGGGTGTGGACATGGCACTGCTCATCAGGCCATGCTGAGGTGGCGTCTCACACAGCACAACCAGAAGGACCTACAACTAGAATATACAACTATGTACTAGAGGGCTTCGGTGAGAAGAAGGAAAAAAAGATAATTGGCAACAGATGTTAGCTAAGGTGCCAATCTTAAAAAAAAAAAAAAGGGCAAAACAAGAGGACAATCCAAAGCCTTTGCTTAGATCCAGATTGCAGCTCTCTCAGCAAATTACCAAGAAGCAAACTGATGGCTAGAGTTTGTAATCCAAGTTAATGTGTATAGCTTCGTGTTGGAAACATTGCTACTATTACCTTTCTTATTAAAATATGATAATGACAAGCACACTTTAGGAAGTGCTCACAATATACCAGGCATTTTATACACAATTTCCCCTCCTCAAAATAACCCTGCACGTTGGATGTTATTATCCCCATGTTAAAGATAAGGAAACTGAGACAGAAAAGTTGTTTGCTGAAGGTCAAACAGCAAGTTAACAGAGGAGTGCAATTTAACTCCAGGTCTTGCCAACAGCAAGTGCCATGACCTTTTGCGTACCCCAGCTTGCCTTTGTTAAATTGTGGGGCTCTTAGCAAGCGTGCACATCACCCTAGTGTGGGGGCCCTTATGTACTTCTCTCCAGTCTGCCTGTCTTGTCGCTGTGAGTGAGATATGAATGACATGGAATCATCATATGTATCATTGTCTTCAGTATATAGTTGGTTCCTTGCTCCTTTGTTGGAATATTTATTTTGCCTTCTCTGCAAACTAACAATATACCATTTTATATTTACTCTGGGATACATATCTCCCAACGCGTTATGAATAATGAAAATTGGCCCACAGAGTTTAATTAAGAAGCTGGGAGACCTTACTCAGACAATATTTGCACTAATGTGGATTCGTGGTATCCATTTGTCCCTAGGGCTGTAGAACTTTAAAATTAAGCTAATTAATCAGTATTACTGTTGTGTGCAATGTTGGCAATTGTCTTCTACGCTTTTCCATTCCTAGCATCCAGGATTCTAAATATAATGTGATGTGAACTCCTAAGTTGTTCTAGTGGTTTTGTTAAAATTTTTTGTACTAATAATTTGAAGGGGAGGAGCAACATTTACTGAGAAGTCTCCCAATTTACATGGCAACGTCTGAAACTTACATCTAACATAGTAATGGCTTCAATGCAGGCTATTTCTGAAACATCAACCAATCATCCCACAATTTGAGCTTCCCCGTTTTCTTCGTAGCATGTTATCATGTAAATATCACGTAAATATTTTTTAATGTACCATTTGTTTCCTTGAGGCACAGAAGGATACAGTTATTTGCAAAATAAATCTTGCCTGGATGAAACAATAAAAATTGCTGTGCAATAGTAAATTCAGTTTATTAAACCTTGCATATATGAATGAGGTACTAGGAATGTGGTTTATAGTTAAGGAGAATGGGTCACACAGATTAAGCCTGTAATAACTTCCCCATTATGGTGGTACCATACAAGGCACTACTATCAAAAACCTGAAAATACTATTTTCACCTTACTTTGTTATTTACTGTTTCTGACTGTCCAAAAGAACACCTTTGTATTAGGATGGGCTTAATTATGGTATGGTAAAAACAAATTTCATCAATATATTCCAATTACCAGTTGCTTGATAACAAACCTCCCCAACTTAGTGATGTAAAATAATCATATTGTTATGCTCATAAATCCCGTTGGTCAGGAAATTAGATACAACACAGTGGTGATTTCTTGTATCTGCCGTGTAATGTCTGGGGTCTCAGTTGGGAACACTCAAATGGCTTGGGGGCCGAAATCATCTGGAAGCTTCTTCACTCACATGTTTGGTGCCTGGCTGAGATGACTCAGGTTAGCTGGGACTCTTGACAAGAGCACCTACATGTGAATTCTCTGTGAGACTTGGTCTCTATGGTGGCTGGATTCTGAGAGGGAGCATGCAGAGAGCAAGTGTTCCAAAAGAGTGGATGCTCCCAAAGAAGCTTCTTAACTTTTTCTGACCTAGTCTTGGCAGTTACTCAGCATTACTTTTGCCACCCAGGTCAAAGGGGAGTGGAAATAGAGTCCACCTCTTGATGAGGGAGTGGCAAATTCACACTGAAGAAGACCATGTTGGATGGGAGATATTATGGGCCATCTTGATCATCTTTGGAATATACCATCTGCCATGCATTGGCTTTCAACAACAAAGGTTTATTCCTTGTTAAAACAAAGTCTGCTGTGAATCCAGGCAATTCTGCAGAGCAGATGTCCTCCTGTTGGCTTAGAAATACAAGCTGCTGCTTCCGTCTTTCAGCTTCTCCATATCAACTCACGATTCCACAACCATTGCTGCAAGGGAAGAGCAGCGTGGAAGATCACACACCAACTGTCAGATACCACCAGCTGCGAGGGGCATAAGTCACTTCTCACATTTCATCGCTCACATAGTTATGCCTAAATTCAGTGGAACAAGCAAATGTGGCCTTCCTGAGTGCCCCAAAAGAAAAGAGAGCTAGAAATGTTGTCAAATAGCAATAATGTTTATCACAGCCTCAGAGATATTGGCTTCATGGTGAAACCCTGTAATTCCCTTCAGTGCTGACTTTTGTACTTTGCCAAATCAGTTCATTCATTCTTTCATCCATCTAACAAATATGTTTTAGATGCCTATTACATACAATACATCATAGCTAGTTCCTGGAAGCAATTCAGCTGCCCCCAAAAGGCATGTAATTTTACTCCAAAAAACCAACTGAAACTTCAATTGCTTTGTCACCAGCTCCTGTTGGGGGAGAAGACGTCGCTCTCAGATTCTGCACCCTCGTATTCCCTCCAAGGCTCATGAAATAAGACTTTTTTCTATCCTTACCTCCCATAGTCATTTGATTTTATCATTTTCATACACTTTTTCTTTCAATATTCATCATCTCTCTTCCACTTTGAAGGCCTTAATTTCATGATAGACTACTGAAAATGTAACTGTATTTCCAGAAAATGCAGATGGTGATTATTAATCGGACACTGCCATGGCAATCAACTGTATGATAGATTAAATGGCTTTAATCCAGTTTAGAGTTATTATGCATCATTAGTCTGACAGCATGGTTCCCTTTGTTATTGTTTTAAAGGAAATTTAGACATCAAGCCTGCAAACAGTGGCTAAGTCTGGCCAGAAAGCTCCTATTTTCCAAAAGCAGAGTTCATAGACATATTTCAAGAATGAAAGAAACAAAAACCAGCAGGAGCTCTGTTTGGGGCCAGTTTGTTTTTTGGTTTTCAATTAGAAAGTTGTGTTTCTAACGGAAAACCATAGAACAATCCTCACTCCCTGGTGAGAGAGAATGAAGAGGAAGAAATTAACTCCATGATAGACTGAAACAGGATATTGTGGTTTTGGCTGGGAAGTTACCTTCCTGAGTAAGTTTGGGTATGTAAAAAATCACTCTTACTCTTGGTTTATCCATGCACTAAATCATACTATGGAATTTCCCTCTGAAATTTTCTAAATTACTGAGCACTTGGGGGAGTTCTTAGTTAAAGGTAAATAATAGGAAATATAAACAATGGAAATCATTGGAGGTACACACTAAAAATAAAAAAATATCTTAGGGGCTAGCCTGGTAGCATAGCGGTTAAGTTCATGTCCTCCACTTCGGTGGCCCGGTATTCGCAGGTTTGGATCCCCAGTGCTGACCTAGCACCACTTATCAAGCCATGCTGTGGTGGCATCCCACATAAAATAGGAGAATATTGGCACAGATGTTAGCTCAGCGACAATCTTTCTCACACACACACGCACAAAAATATCTTCAAGATGTGTTTAAATAAATGTGTGGCTGAAAAAACCATAAATCAGGATTGCTAATGCTCTTCAGCAGAGACCCCTAACTTTTGATGTTCACCCACCATGACAAGAACCCTTGTCAGAAATTGTATAAGAAACTTAGTTGTCTCTAGTCTATTCCAGTTTCATATGTGTGAGCTGGGTGAAAACTGGCTATTTATAAGATTGTTGACATAGGTTTTAATTTGCTAAAACTGTAGGGCTTCCTTAGGTCTTTCAAACCAGGTCAACCACTTACCCCCTCGATCTGGCATACCACATGTGGCTAAGCCAAAAGGAACAAACAGATGTTATCAAAACCATAAGCAAAACTGACAATAGGCATTCTGATGATAACTTTATCTTTTAATGAAATCTGAGGTCTTTCAAGGTCAGGCAGATGTAAACTAAACTGAATGATGATTATGCTAAAAAGAAAGTTACTAAGAAGCTCAGCATTTTGAATTCCAAGAATTTTAGATGTATCGTTGTAGATAAAGGGCACCAGCTTCACTTATTTGGTCCTTTGGCATCCAAAGCACTCTTTTTGTGGTCGGAAGCTGAACTTTTCAAGGTCACCTTCTTGCATTCTTCTAAAACTTTTGAAGGCTCACCAGTCATAAGAAATTAAAGAAGCTCTGGATGCATGTATATTTTTATGTACATATCTTGCATCTTTAAAAGCCTACATGGATATATACTTTTTGTATGTGTGTATGTGTGTGAGGAAGATTGGCCCTGAGCTAAAATCTGTTGCCAATCCTCCTCTTTTTTACTTAAGGAAGATTGTTGCTGAGCTAACACCTGTGCTAATCTTCTTCTACTTTATGTGGGATGCTGTCACAGAGTGGCTTGCCAAGCAGTGCTAGATCCACGCCCAGGATCTGAACCTGCAAACCCCAGGCCGCCAAAGCAGAGCACATGAACTTAACCACTACTGGGCCAGCCCCTGTAGATATACTTCTAAAATCCCCAAACATACATGCTACCTGCAATTTATTTCTTTTCTATGCTTAAGTACAAATAATGACACTTTTAAATTTGAAACTAGGAATTCCCTCATTGGCAATATCAAATTCCTGTAAAATGTTAATTTAAAAAATTGTCTCTTTTAAAATCAAGGTTTGAACTAAATGGCTTCTAAGATCTCCTCTTTCTCTGAGAAAAGGGAAGGAATTACTATTTATTGGGCATGTACTGTGTGCTCTGTGCTCACCTACAGGATCTTATTTAATTCTCACAACAACCCTATCTGGTAAATTCTTCTCTTAGAAATGAAAAACCCAAACCTCCTAAAGATTAAAATTTATGCAAGTTTGAAACATTTGAGAGTTGTAAAATTATCCACCTTAAGTTAGTGCTGCATATTTAGCTAATTTAGCAAAAACACCTTTCCAAGTTTATTCCTTTAAAAATGAGTGGAAAAATTAAACCTATGATTAATTCTCTGTTGTTTCCCTATCTGTATTGTAAGGGAAACATAAAGTAAAAACACAAGTATATTTTACATATCATTCTCATAAAGCTTTAAAAAGCAATTTTCTTCCAATTCTACCATGGAAAATTCATTGACATGTCCCATCTGTGATAATCTTTTTATCCAGTTGGTTTCATGAGAAGTGCCATATGTATTTGACAAAACCTTGTTTTTTGGTTTTTTTCCTTTTTGCCACATTTCATTGTCTGTTCTTTTTTGAGCATTAAAATATATTTGTCCAAGTATAAACCAAGATTGCTCTTCAGGAAGTCAATACTGATTTGAGGGGTCGGCTCCGTGGCCGAGTGGTTAAGTTCGTGCACTCCGCTGCTGCGACCCAGGGTTCAGATCCTGGGTGCGGACATGGCACCGCTCGTCAGGCCACGTTGAGGCAGCGTCCCATATCCCACAACTAGAAGGACATGCAAATAAGATATACAACCGTGTACATGGGGGGTTTGGGGAGATAAAGCAGAAAAAAAAAAAATAAGATTGGCAACAGTTGTTAGCCCAGGTGCCAATCTTTAAAAAAAAAAAATAGTGATTAGAATTTCTTCCATATTCTGATTCTTTTAAATTTTGGTTGTTTTAAGTTTGCCTCTCCTGATTTGGAATTCATCCTTTATTTTTGGTCCTGATTTTTGCAAAAGCGTTTTTCTCAACTAACCCTGAGCGCATCGTACAATCACAGCTTCTAGCTATCATGAGTCCCATTATCATTCAGTCCCCTCTTTAACTCTGTCTCCAAGACATAAAATTCTCTGATTGTCAGCACCTACTTTGAGTGAAAAATGGTTGAACTGTCTCTGTATTTCATTTCAGCACGGGAAAGAAATCTGCTTTTTAGAACTGTGCTTTCATAATTCCTGAAATGGGAATGATAGCAGATTCCTGTGAACCTGAGAAAGCATCTTATGCTTCCAGAAATGAGGGAAGAAATGAAGTAATGATGTCGCGTGGGCACAGGTGGAAGCAGTGCTACTGAAGCAAGCAGTAAATCTCAGCAAAAGCTGAGAGAGACGGCAACTGGCAGCAGAAGAGTGGGTCTCCTGGGAGCAGGCAGAGTCACAAACCTGACCAATCATTTTCCCATCTGTGGCTGTCCAGCCCCTATGATTGCATTAAATCTTTGCTTTACTTTCTAGCTGGGTTGATATAAGAAATTGCGAGACAAAAACTATACCAAGAATCAGGGACCTATGATGAGAAAGAAGGGACTGACTTTTAATGGCTTGGCAGATGGAGTAGTGTTGGAAGGAGGGGCCAGAGCTCACTTTAGCATCCTACTCTACTCCCCAACATCCATTCCCACCCCAGAAGTTTAGGGACTGGAGTAGGGTGTGTGTGTGTGTGTGTGTGTGTGTGTGTGTGTGTGTGTGTGTGTGGTGAGGTGGTTGGAGGTTCTTTTCTGTTCCCAGGCCAATTGGATGTCTCTACTTCCCTCTTATCTTCATCTTCAACTCTTTTCCAAAAGAATGAAAGACGTCTTGCTTCAGAAAGGTTTAGGGGGATTGAATAAGTGCATAACTTGCATTTGCTAAAAAAGCTGACTTGATTGCCCTGGTTAATTAAACAGTTGCTCTGGCAGAAGCACTACTCTCAGAGAATCACTGGGGCTGTCTTTCATCACTCCAAGCCTATTCTGAGGCCTCCATCCTCTCCTGCAGAGAGAGGAATAAAATTGCCACATTTCTAAACCATTGACAGCATGTGTGGTGCCCCACCCAGGGCAAGTGCGCCAGATTTCGTATTCTCAGGAGTTATAATGATGTCACACACATGGGGGAGACGTTGAGGTGTTCCCCAACCTTCAATTAGGAAATAGGTCACCAGCCATAAACTGAATGCAATGGTGTTTAAGAAAGAGCTCTGTTAAAGTGTGTCTCTTCTTAGGAATGTAAAGGCCTTTCTGGGAGGAACGTAGTCTCTGATTTAATAAAACAATGTGCACATTGCAAGGAGATGTGTGTTAGGAAGAAAATAGCTATACTCGAAAGCTGACAAGCCTGTATTGCAATTAATTTGCTTACTTGTCTGTTTCCCACTACACTGTAGGCACCTTGAAGGCAAACATCACATTTATTACATCTGTATACGATCCCTATTATGTCCTCCACCCAGCAGCTAGTGTAGTCCCTTCTAAATATTTGGTACTAAATGTGTCATATAGAATGCCTATACTGACTAATTGGTTGGTTGATAGAACCACCTCTGTCAGTGACTGGGCAAGTCTGGCTTTGGAAGAATACCATCAACTTAGATTTGCAGATGGTGGTGAAGGATTTGTGAAGATTCTCGGTCAATGAGTTCACACAATAGCTTACGGAAATTTTATGCACTCTGTGTGAGCAGCCATGCTCAAAGCAACTAGTAGCTTAAGCAACCTAATTAATTTGGAGGAAAATCTTTCACCACTCAACAACATTAAAATACCATCTGCATTGCCTGTATTTTGAAAAATATTTCAGTATGAAACCCAGCCCTTCTAACTCTCACTGAGCATGCTGGTTTGTTCATGATTCTTCCTCCTCCAGGCTTCTCCTCATGATTATTTTTATTAGGAAATGTTTAGTCAACATGTGTGGTACTTAGGACTAATTAGAGTTGGGAAAAGTGAGTGAGGAAGTAGCTACTGTTTCCTTCTGCTTTTAGTTGTTTTATTTCACTGATGAATGTTTCCCTCAACCATCCAAAAAGTCAACCAGATTCCAAAGTGATTTAGAACTCACCAACAGCCTTGGCTACAAAACTATCCCGTATGCTATCTGGGCTCTCTAGCTCCCTTAATGAGGAGTCAACTGCACGAGGCATTGAATATGACCAAACTTGCTCTCGAAATTGAAATGACTTTAGGAATGTAAAGGCCTTCGTGGGAGAAACTTAATCTCTAGTGTAATAAAACCATGTGCACATTGCAAGAAGATGTATGTTAGGAAGAAAATAACTATACTCAAAAACACTATGAGCACTATGAGGCCGATGCTCACTAATGCTTTTTTTCTCTTAAGTTGATGAGTCAGAAATAAACAAACCTTAAACTAATAAGGTAGAACCAAAAGAAAGCTCAGATTTATTATATTACTGTAGCCAAAGAAAGGCTAAGAGCAGTTAAAAGCTAACCTAGTATTACAAGATTTTCATTCCATGTGAGTTACAGGGACATTATCTGATTTGGGAACATGAAAGTCCACATAAATAACAAGTATGCTGTAAGAGGGAAGTTTTTTGCAATAAATGCCTGCATTAAAAAAAAAGAAATCTCAAATGAACAACCTCATTTACACTTTAAGGATCGGAAAAAAGGAGGACAAATTAAGCCCAAACTTAGAAGAAGGAAGGAAATAATAAATATTAGAGCAGAAATACAGGAAATAGAAAATAGAAAAACAATAGGAAAAAAATCAGTGAAACTAAGGGTTGGTTTTGGAAATATAAACAAAACTGACAAACCAATACCCAGACTAATTAAGAAAAAAAAGAGAGAAGACTTAAACAAATAAAATAGGAAATGAGAGAGGAGCATTACGACTGATACTACAGAAATATGAAGGCTCATAAGAGACTAGTATGAGCAGTTATACACTAAACTACTGGATAATCTAGAAGAAACTGATAAATTCCTAGAAACACAACCTGCGAAGACGAAATCGTGAAGAAATAGAAAGTCTGAATACACATACAACTAGCATGGAGATTGAATCAATAATCAAAACCACCCAACAACAAAAATTGCAGGGCCCGATGGCCTCACTGGTGAATTCTACCAAACATTTAAAGAAGAATTAATACCAATTCTTCTCACACTCTTCTAAAAAACTGAAAAAAAAGAATGCTTTCAAACTCATGTATGAGGCCAGCATTGCCCTAATACCAGACACCACAAGAAACGAATGCTACAAGCCAATATCCCTGATGAATATAGATGTAAAAATCCTCAACAAAATATTAGCAAACTAAATCCAATAGCACATTTAAAGGATCATATCCCACAAACAAGTGGGATATATCACTGAGACGCAAGGATAGTTCAATATATGCAAATCAATTAATGTGATATGCCACTTTAACAAAATAAAGGATAAAAATTGCTTGATTGTCTCAGTAGATGCAGAAAAAATGTTTGACAAAATTCAACATTCTCCCCTGATAAAAACTCTCAACAAGCAGAACAGAAGGAAAGGACCTCAACATAACAAAAACCATTATGACAAGCCCACAGCTAACATCGTACTCAAACGTGAAAACCTGAAAGCTTTTCCTCTAAGATCAGGAAAAAGGCAAGGATGCCCACTCTCACCATTTCTATTCAATATAGTACTAGAAGTCCTAGGCAGAGCATTCAGGCAAGAAAAAGTAATGAAAAGGAATCTAAATTTGGAAGGAAGAAGTAAAATTGTCCCTGTTTGCAGATGACGTGATTTTACATATAGAAAACCCTAAAAACTCCATGAAAATATTGTTAGAACTAATATATGAATTCACTACAGTTGCAGGATACGAAATCAATATACAAAAATCAGTTGCATTTCTATACAACAAACGAAAAACTATCTGAAAAGGAATTTAGGAAAACAATCTCATTTACAAGAGCACGTCAAAAAGAAGAAAATACGTATGGGGTAAACTTAACCACGGAGATAAAGCACTTGTACACTGAAAACTACAAAACCTTGATGAAAGAAATTAGAGAACACAAAAACAAATGGAAAGATAGCCCATGTTCATGGATTGAAAGATTTAATAGTGTTAAAATGTCCACACTACCAGAGCAATCTACAGATTCAACACAATCCATACCAGAATTCCAATGGCATTTTTTAGAGAAGTATAAAAAACAGTTCTATAATTTGTATAGAACCACAAAAGACTGTGAATAGCCAAACCAATCTTGAGAAAGAAGAACAAAGCTGAAGGCATCACACTTCCTGATCTCAAAATATATTACAAAGCTACAGTAATCAAAACAATATGGTACTGGCATAAAGACAGACATAGAGCAGAGGGACTGAATAGAGAGTCCAGGAACAAATCCATGCATATATGGTCAACCGATCTTCAACAAAGTTTCCAAGGATACACAATGGGGAAGAGATAGTCTCTTCAACAAATGGTCCTGGGAAAATTGAATGTCCACATGCAGAAAAATGAAACTGGACCCTCATCCTTACAGCATACACGAAACTCAACTCAAAATTTATTAAAGACTTAAATGTAAGACCTGAAACTGTAAAACTCCTAGAAGAACACATAGGGGGAAAACTTCACGTTGTTGGTCTTGTCAGTAATTGTTTGGATATGACACCAAAAGCACAGGCAACAAAAATAAACAAGTGGGACTACATCAATCTAAACACTTCTGCACAACAAAGGAAAAAGCAGTATGAAAGAGCAACATATGGAATGGGAGAAAATATTTGCAAATCATATATCTGATAAGGGATTAATATCCAAAATTTGGAATGAACTCCTACAACTCAACAGCCAAAAATAATAATAATAATAATAATGATAACCTGATTAAAAATTGGACTAAGGATTTGACTAGACATTTCTCCAAAGAAGACATACAAGCTACCAAAAGGTATGTGAAAAATGCTCAACATTACAGGTCAACAGGGAAATGTAAATCAAAACCACAGTGAGGTATCACCTCAGACCTGTCAGCATGGCTATTATCAAAAAAAAGAAAAAGGAAAAAAAAGACAACAAGTGTTGTCAAGAATGTGGAAAAGTTGGGACCATTGCACACTGTTGGTGGGAATGCAAAGTGGTGCAGTTACTAGGGAAAGCAGTATGGAGGGTCCTCAAAAAGTTAAAAATAGAACTACCATATGATCTAGCAATCCCACTTCTGGGTATATATCCAAAAGAATGTAAATCAAAATCTTGAAGAGGTATTAGCACTTCCATGTTTACTGAAGCACTGTTCACAGTAGCCAAGATGTACAGACAACCTAAATGTCCATCAGCAGATGAAATAATGAAGAACTGTAGTATCTACAGATAATGGAATACTATTCAGCCCTTAAAAAGAAAGCAATCTTTCAATATGTGACAACCTTGATAAACCTTGAGGACATTATGCTAAATGAAATAAGCTAGTCACAGAAAGACAAATACTGCATGATTCCACTTATAAGAGGCATCTAAAATAGTCAAATTCATAGAATGAAAAAGTGGAATGGGGGCCAACCCTGTGCCAAGTGGTTAAGTTCACGCACTCCTCTTCTGTGGCCCAGGGTTTCGCCGGTTCGGATCCTGGGCGCAGACATGGCACCGCTCATCAGGCCATGCTGAGGCGGCATCCCACATGCCACAATTAGAAGGACCCACAACCAAAAAACATATATACAACTATGTACCAGGTGGCTTTGGGGAGAAAAAGGAAAAATAAAATCTTTAAAAAAAAAAGAAAGTGGAATGATGGTTGCCAGGATCTGGGGGGAGGAGGTACTAATCAATGGGCATAAAGTTTCAGTTAGGCAAGATTAGTAAGTTCTGGAGATATGCTGTACCGTGTTGTACCTATCGTCAACAACAACGTACACTTAAAAAAATTTTAAGAGGGTAGATCTCATGTTAAGTGTTCTTACACAATAAAATAAATGTTTTTTGGAAAATGAGTAGGCTCTAGTGGGGGCTTAACTGTTTATTTTCCTATCTCAACTCCTTTTGCATTGGTCATTGATAATAAGAAATGTAGGCTATTTCTTATATTTTTTACACAGTTTTGTAAAGTGAAGTTTCTAAGCAAAGACAAATGAATTTTGTTTTGAAGTATTAAGCTTTTAGGTATTGTTTCATTCAGTCCACAACATTTGTTGTGAGCCGGCCATGAGCCAGGCACTCAGCAATGTTTTGGAGATACACAGGTGAAGTAAGACTCCTATCTTCAAGATGCTCATATTGGGCAAGGCAAACACCATTTTTTTTTTTTTTTGAGTTGCAACAATGGAACAATAATAGTGTGTACAAAGTGGAGTAGATGCATAGAGGAAGCAATGAAAATGCTCAAGCAGAGTCCAAATTACCCTCTAATATGTGCTGTACCACAAAGGGGCTCTTACAGGGTGAATTTTGTGGGAATAGGCAACTTCTGAAGATTCATCCAACCTTAAGGTTCTAAGAGCTTTGTAGAGTGGGGACTGCTGCCCTTAACCACAAAGGAAGGCAGTCATTTAGTGTGCGGTTGACATAAATTAGGTGTTGTCCACTTTTTCTTGTGGTGATTCTATCAAACAGAAGAGCAGACGCTGAAGAACAGCATTTCTCTTCTTGCCTTTGTTTTTTTCATGAAATCACCTTCAGGCCAACTGGATGCTCCAGCAACAGGTGTCAGAAAAAAACAGGTAGGTGTTTCCGTGTAGTCAGAGAGAGGCTGCACTCTGTTACCAGCTTAACATTTATGAAATCAATTTTCTGTACCTGCCAGATCAGGTGAATATGAGAACTAGGTTTCCACAGCCCATCATATTTGCTCCTGGGTAATTTGACAGGGCTGATATTTTCTCGCGAGTATAGAGCGGATAAGCACTCTTCTCCTAATATATTCATTCCTTGCCTCATCATGCTGGTAAATAATATGCATATGGTAATTTGAGAAACATAGTGTTCCCACGGCTCTTTTTTTTATTCCTGGAACTCCGTCTTTTGTAAATGCTGCAAAAATCAAAGGCAAAATTACCTCAAAATTTCATTTTTCCTCCTATTCTCACTTTTTGATGCCCACACAACACATATAGCACATACTTCTCTGTTTTGACCAGTGTTTTTAGACAGTATAGCCCCTTCTGTTCAGACTGGTAGTGGAGAATGTTCTAGAATAACTCAATGAAGACTCATTCATTTGTTGATTTACAAATATGTATTAAGCACCTACTGTGTGCCTGGCACTATGCTGAATCTTAAACATAGAACAATGAGAAAGATGGAAGCATCTGATTCAGGGGTCTGTTTTTATTTTTACTTTTTCAAACTTTTCCAAAATCTGTGGCATCATACAAAGACAAAAGAGAACATGAGATGGATGCCTTAAATAGAAATGGATTAATAGTGAATGAGAGAACTCAAAAGCTCTCCAGAACACATGACTTCGATCATCAGCCGTGAGTAAACTGATAAGCTGGGAAAAGAGCATGATTGGGCCCATGGATTTGGGGAGGAAGGCCCCATTTATAGACTTGGCATATTGTAAGCAGACACATAGATCAGTTTTCTTAGAAATAAGTGAATGTGTTTTACTGAGAAATGTGTTTTACTGAGAGCAGCACTTAATTTATGTGTATTTAAACTGTCAGAATGTTTTGTCCTTTGTGGTCAGTAATTGTTTCATTAATTCATTTAACAAATATTTATTGACTTACCACTGTGGATCAGTCAGCTGTTGTCACAGGCATTGGGAATTAAGGGTTCTACCCTCCTTGAGTTTACATTCAGATGAGAGGACAAGGAAAACCAATAAAGAGACAAAAAAAATATACCAGATATTAGAACTTGTGATATGTGCTATGAAGAAAATAAGCGATGTGGATGCGCGTGTGTGTGTGTGTGTGTGTGTGTGTGTGTGTAAAAGGACACTTTACATAAGACGATGGAGTGGAGCCAATTACGCAAATAAAGCAGGAAAACAATTTCAGGCAGAAAACAGAATATTTACCTATTGTTTCCAAAAGATAGCTCTGCGTAGACAAAAGCACTATACAATTATCCAAACCAGGAGATGACAATTCCTGCTGACCATGTGTTTTTATAAATAAAATTTTAGTTCTGTTTTTGTAAATAGAGTATTTCGGAACACAGTCATGCCTGCTCTTTTACTTATTGTCTGTGGCTGTTTTCAGACTACAACAGCAGAGCTTCATTGTTGCATCAAAGACGCTATGCCCTGCAAAGCTGAAAATATTTACTATCTGGCTCTTTACAGAAAAAGTTTACCAACCTCTGATCTAAATCACCAATAATCACTACATTCGTTGTCTTTCTTATTCTGTTGTCTTTAGCCCTGTGAGTTCAAACCAAGGGTTTATGGAAACTCTGTTAAAATGCACTTACTGGGGCCAGCCCAGTGGTGTAGTGGTTAAATTCTCACACTCTGCTTTGGTGGCTCATGGTTCGCAGGTTTGGATCCCGGGTGTGGACCTACATACCACTCATCAAGCTATGCTGCGGCAGCATCCCACGTACAAAATAGAGGAAGACTGGCACACATGTTAGCTCAGAGACAATCTTCCTCACCAAAAAAGAAAGAAAAAGCACTTAGTGAGGATAGCCAATGTTATTGAGTGAAGTTGTCCCAGGCACTCTTTTAAGCACTTTACATGAGTTGCATTACACTTAATGCTCACAACAGCCCTATGCAATGGGCTATTATCTATTATCCCTCCAGCTTACAGATAAGGAAACTGAGACACAGAGAGGTTAAGTAACTCATTTGATGTCATATGGCAAGCAAGTGGTGGTGTCAAGATTCAAAACCAGACGGCCTGATCATAAACACTATCCTAAACTGCCTTGATGATTTTAACATTCTGCAACGCCACCACCATAACAGACCCCATTGCTTAAAACTGCCTATCTACTCCTAATTTGCACGAGTAAACAAACATCTTGCTCCAAAGAATTCACAACTTGCTTTGGAGCCAGATTTTACAATTCTTCCTTGCTCAGCATTCAGAATATAAAGAAAGCTTTCAAGAAATGATATAATGATATGAGGTGGACATGATCCCTGTCCTCATGGAATGGTGGGGATAGGAACCAGTAAAGAGAAAATGAACATACAGCATAGTGAGTGTTATTGTGAATAAAGTGCAGGATGATAGAGTAATCCAGAGCCATGGCACTAAGTGGGGGTGGAGAGCAAGGTCAAGGAAGGCTCCCTAAAGGACAGATTTAGAAGGTAAACTTTATTGGACTTGGAGTATGGGGAGGGAGAGGATTGGAAATTAAGGAGTCAAGGATGACACCTGGTTTCATCACTAACATTTTGTTGAATTATTAGCCTTTTCTCAGTATACATTTCTGTACACATCTGAAAATGATATCCATCCATTCCAATTAAGACACATTCTGTAACCTTTCATGGATGCTATTGTGTTTCAAGATAGCAAGAGAATCGATCCAGCCTCACTTTGCTGTTAACCAGCTGGGGGATTTTGGAAAAATTACTGAACTTTGCTCAGCCTCAGTCTGTTCGTCTTCATAAGGATATTGAACAAAATGATTTTTGTGGTTCCTTCCACCTCTAAAATTCTACCTTTTTAAATCCTATCCTTTTTATAATGGTTTCCTAATTTCCATGGCTTCATGTGGAATTTCCCAGTTTTGAACCTTAAGATGGTATATCTGTTAAAATTGTATTACACTGTGTGTCACACCAAATCTGACTGACGAGGAACGAAAGCAAAGTAGGGCTTTTCTTTTTCTCAGACATCCAGGATCCCAAGTCAGCTGTTCCATCTCCAGCTTTGAGTCTGGGCTCCCAGCAAGAAGAAGGGATATATCAAAAAGGGCAAAAGTCAGGGGCTAGCTGAATTGACTTTCTTTGAAAGAGCTTTCCCAGAAATTCTTAGTGGCATTTGCTGAAATCTCATTGAGCAGAACTGTGTCCCATGGCCACCCTAGGTGTAGGGGAGGCTGGGAAATACTCTTTCCTTCAGTTGGGTACACTGATGCGCTAAACAAAATGAGGATTGTTTGGGTAAGGAAGAAAGGGAGAAGAGATGTTGGCTAGGCAACTTGCATCATTTGCTGAAGGTTAGTTAGATGTAATATGCAAAATATTTAAAAACAGGTCTAGCATAGCCACTCACCAATCAGAACAGATGCTGCTCAGCACCCTGTAGCTGTACATACCAGCTGAATGGCAGCCCTCACGTTTTTCTGCTTGGCATTACAGATACGCATCGCTTAACAACAGGGCTCCAATCTGAGATGTGCATTGTTAGGTGATTTTGTCCTTCTGTGAACATCATAGAGAGTACTTACACAAACTTAGATGGTATAGCCTGCTACACACCTAGGCTGTATGGTACTAATCTTACGGGACCACTATTGTGTATGCGGTCCGATGTCGTTATTTTATTATGCAGGACGGTATAGTCATTGCATATAGTTGTCATCCCTCCTCCTCCCAAATAATGAGGCCTAAGTCCATCAAGGACAGGGCTATCTTTTGCATATATTCTTCCCATTTCCCCAGAAAGTGACATTTACGTACAGTAAGTGTTCACATTTGTTGAAAGGAGTTGAATTATTCATATTATAATCCAAGGACGAGATAACCAGGCAAAGAAGTGTTCAAGTTATTACCTATTCTGTTTCCTTGGACATGAGTGACTCCTAAGAAAGGTGACTGTACAATCCTAAATGCCACAGTACAATTGATGGTAACAGTAGCAGATGGATATGGACTTTGAAGGTTGTTCGATTTCTTACAACTGTTCAAAGGATTGTCATAGATTTAGAAAAGTAAAAAGAAGTCTTTCTGAAATGAAAAGCTTCAGGCATAATAGAGGTTCAGAAAACTTTTTCTTCATTTCCTAGGTTGAATAGAACTAATAAGGAGCCCCTTCCCAACCCTGTTAATATAAAGAATCAAATAAAATCGGTTACTTAAAGAGTTGCGTCTGGTTCTTCCAGCCTGTAATAAACTCAAATCTTGAGTAACCATAATGCTCAAAGACTGGGATGGAGCATTTTACTTAATTTAATTTTCTTATAAATTTGACATTAACTCAAAAAATTCATGTATCAATCCTTATTCTTTTAAAAAGAAGTTGTATGTTTTATGTTCATGGTTTAATTTTCACCAGTTAAATTTTTTCAAGTGCTTTTATTTTTTCTGCTTTACTCATTTTTAAAGGATGTTTCAGTTTCTACTGCATTTTTTCATTTGCTCTAATTCTCCAGTTTATTCTCCATTTCATGTGTTTCTTGGAATGCAGTGCAAGGACATCCAAAATTATTTGGAAAATTAATGGGCTACCAAGAAAAAAAAGATATATGTAATATCCAATTTCCAAATTGGGTTTGGCAAGACCTATCTTCGAATCATCATTTCCATTAAAACACCTCTCAAATGCAAATTATTCATTCTATGGCATAATAAAGGTTAGACTATCATGGATGCTGTGTTTCATTACTTCATCTTTAACCTCTTGCTTTGGCTCCTTTAAAATTTGAGGTATGTACTTACATCTGTGGTCCTCTAGGGAAATCTCTATTTTTATGTTCCCACCTGGCTAACTCTTTATTAATAAAGTATGATGAGTTATCTTCTTTGTAACGTACACCTTCAATTCTAAGACGAACATTTTTATTTTTACACATTTTATTGTCTTCGAAATTGGGATACATCTTTAAATCTGGGGCATATTATAATTTAATTGGAAGATTTTTTTTTCTTGGCAGTAAATAAAATAATAGTAGCAAATAAAACAATTGATAGCTTCTCAGCTGCATTGAAATAATCTCCAACAGTAACTGTACTTTTAAGAATTTCTGAATGATCCAGGCACTTACTCTGAACTGTACAATTGTTCCTGACTGGTGTCATATTATATCTTAACCAGAATGAGGTTTAAATCTTTGAAAATAGGAAATAATAAGTGTATAGACATTCTCCCTTTTGATTCCCTACACAGAATGGTTTTCTCAACTACAATTTTTGAATCTCGTTGACTTATGTCTTGCAAATAACTAACAAAACCAAAATATACATCCGTTTTAAAGCATGTCCTGTTTTCCAAAAATTTCCAATCCTCCTTTCACTCCTCCTTCACCAAAACAGCAAACAGATCACTAAGCAGCTTCCTGGCTGCCCATCTACTCAACAAGAATGGCACATTACCGTGATAACTTCTCTTTTTAAAATTGTGATAGAATATACGTAGCAAAATTTACCATCTTAAGCATTTTTAAGTGCGCAGTTCAGTAGCGTTAAGTACTTTCACATCGTTGTGCAACCAATCTCCAGAACTTTTTTCATCTTGCAAAACTGAAACTACTGTGAGATCTTTTAAAAGACACTTCTCTAGTCTCCAGCTTTTAACTACGCTGCCCTTACCATTTTCATCAGAACAGTTTCAAATACTTCCAAGCCTCAAACCAGAGGTTTTAGTCCTAGCCCACTCCAGATTAAATCATTAAAATTTTAAATATTTTTTCAAACTTTATTCTCTTTAAATATGTGTGCGTGCAAGTGTAAATGGCTGTTTTAGTCTATAAAATTGGATTAAACATTTTGCTATTTTAGCACTTTAATATTTCAAATGTTTCCTACTGGTTGGCTCCTGCTGAAAAGGAATGCGTCTTTCCATTAAACGAGCTGACACATTACGGTAATTGTCTCCACATCTCATATCTTGTCTTGCCTAGTTATTTAATGATGCTAGGTTTCTTTGAAGTCAGAGAATGGCCTTTCACGGTACACATTCAAATGTGGAAATGAATCAGATAACTGTATCCTTGTTGAAGGAGATTGTTTTAAAACACATGAACCAATAGGAAGACAGAATCGTGGGAGACGATGGTTTTCTTACTGGATTTCTAGGAGCCCTAGACCTCTGTGATGGTGCCCCCCAGAGGGGACACAAGGTTTAAACAGGAGGCCAAATGTATGAGACTGTCGCATGTTCTTTCTTGTCCCCTTTCAACTACTCTTATCTGTTTTATATTTTGAGATCTCACATAGATTTTTCCATAAAAAAAAGAAAGCTATGCTGTTTTTAAAAAGTTTTGAAAAGTGGAGAAAGTTCAGACTTTTTATTTAAACAGATGTGGGATCAAATGATAACCTTAAAACTTGTGTAGTCTTGAGACCAATCACTAACCTCCAAGCTTCATTTTCTTTGAGTAGAATGAGGACAGTGAAAGCTATTATCTTTAAGTCACTGTAAGGATTAAAAAATAGTCATGCGCCACATAATGATGTTTCAGTCAACGATGGGTCGCATACATGCAGTGGTCGCGTAAGATTAGTACCATGTTGCCTAGGTATGTAGCAGGCGATACCATCTAGGCTTGTGTAAGTACACTCTGTGATGTTCGCACGACAATGAAATGGCCTAAGGACACATTTCTCAGAACATATTCCCGTCATTAGGCGACACATGGCCGTAGAGTGTTACATATGCCTCGCATTCAATTCACATCCTCAATAACTTGGTTGAAGTATCCTGTGTCAGACGTCACAGGGTACTAGACGTCACTGATCCACAGTCATTGATGTGATGTCAGCTTTTCTCTTCTGTCTGTCTCCTACCCATCTGCCTCTACTATAGGAGCCTAACGAAGAGTTTTAGGTAGGTGCTTTTTTTTTTCCTGTGAGGCAGTAGTTCTCAAAGTGTGGACCTCAGACCAGCAGCATCAGCATCAGCTGAGAATGTATTAGAAATGTAAAATCTCTGGTCTCACCCAAACCTATGAATCAGAAACTCTGGGAGTGGAGTTTAGCCATCTGTGTTTACCTTTCAGGTGATTCTGATACACACTGAAGTTTGAGAACCACTGTAAAGAATAGACTCACATGGACTGACCCCCTACAGGGGAGCAGGTGAGGTATGGGGTAGGCCAGTCAGCAGCAGAGACAGGAGTCTAATAAGAACTGGGTCTCTCAAACACTGGAAACCAGATCCAAGGTCAGTTCCATGGACCTCAGCAGCTGGCGTGGATAGGTCTTCACCCTGCTGCCACCTTCCCCATGAATCAGTCAACTTCTGGAGCAGTAGTTCTCAACCAGGGGCAATATTGCCTCCCAGGGCATTTGGTAATATTTGGAAACCTTTTTTACTGTCATGACTGGAGAGTTAGTACTGGCATCTAGGGAGTGGAGTCCATGGATGCTGCTAAACATCCTACAATGCACAGGACAGCCCACAACAAAAACTATCCAGTCCCAAATGTCAGTAGTGTTGAGGTTGAGAAGCCCTGCCCTAGAGATCTTCCTCCTGATCGACTTGCCTCTCTTCCCACAACTGACTAACTTCTTTACCTCGTACTCTACAAGCTCTTAGACTGGCCTCTGTGAACCCTAAGGAGGTCCGTGGATGGGCCTCAAGGAGGCCATAAATTCCCGAAAATGCTTGCAAAACATTGTCATTGTGTGCGTGTGTATATTTATTTATTTATTTATTTATCTCGTGTGTGTGTGTGTGTCTGTGTGTGTGTCTGTGTGTGTGTGTATGGTAAGGTTTGGGAAAGGGGCAGTGTATGGATTTCATCAAACTCTCAAGAGGTTTTTCTATGCAAATTCTATGTGTTATTTCTCTACCTCAGAGTTCTATTCATTCGCCACTTCAGTTGGCTAGTGCTTTCAACTTACCCTGGAATCATGTCCAGGCTGCTGCCTTTCTACTCCATAACTTCTCAGCTTCTGCTCTTACTGCTGCTTTCTTTTTCTTGTTACATTTCCCAGTTCAAATTCCCAAGACAAGGAGTCTGAGTATCATGGCTTTCCCATCTTTGGACAGAGCTTGTCACATGGGATTCCTTCATGGGCCCCTGACAATCACATACAATAGCTGCTTGGGATCCTGGGCAGATCCACAGCAAGATGAAAAAGGCCAGTGAGGAGCAATGGCGCTCGGGACAAAATATAGATGTCAAGGCAGGCTCCTTCAGAATGAGCACTGGTTGGGCCACGCACCACAGTCACTATGTCTAACAAAGATGGTGAGATAATCCAGAGGTTGGATTCCGGCTAGAGAAGCTACAAGGTCGTCTGGAAAAGCAGGAAGGGCATGGGGTCAATTTTAAATAGAATGCAGAGGGCGGCAAGGACAAGCAGAGGTCCAGAAGCTGGTGAGGAGGGTTCATGGAGGCGAGTGAGAAACGTAGGTCTGGGCACAAGGAAGAAGGGTCAGGGCTCAAGTGGTCAACATAATGAAGACAGAATAAGCGCAGAGGCAGAAGCAGAAATGGATCAATAAAATCAAACAGATCAGCAACGTTGAGGCCATTGTGTCTCCCTGTTGCTGACTTACCAGAGGCCTTTCTTTCTCACCAGAAGCCAATCCACATAAAAACTCGGTCAAGAGGCTTGTAGGACAAGACAGCCGGAAATGTTGGATGCGCTGAGGAAGCCGTGGACAAGACAGGAAACAGCTCTGAGGGATTTGTCTTGTCCTTTGGGCCACTCGTCCTCTATGTGCATTCCTTCTCTCTCTGTCCCTCTCTCTTTCCCTTCACTTTTCCCATAGATGGTTTCACGAGCACAGAATTATTTTGTTTTTCTGACTGAGTAGTAAAGAAGTTTGTTTCCTAATTCCTAATTTTAAAAGAAACAGAATAGAACTCTCTAAGAAAAAAGAGCACAAAACTCTAAATCACTTTAAATTATATTTTTATTCATGTAGTCTTAAATGGATTATTCTTCTTTGGGTCAGTATATTCACAGAAAAAAAATGGTCCTTGACTCAATCTTTTACAGATGGCTTGGGTAACTGGGATGCATTATGGCATCCCCAAGAAGTACCTTAGAACAATGATTCTCAAACTTTGTCACACATTAGCATCCTGATGTTCAGGTGGTGGCACCCCACACCATTAAATCAGTGTGTTTGGTGGCAGGGGAGCCAGGAATCAATACATGTTAAAGTTTCCTGGTGATTATAATGTGCAGAAGATTTGGGGAACCACTGCCTTAGAGGTTGTTTTAATAAAGCCCCCATATTGACTTGCTAGCTTGCCACTTAACATTTTACCAAAAAAGTAGATTGTGACAGAAAGCACTTTTCTTATTCAGTTAATTGAAGTAAATTGAACCTGTGTTCTAATTTATTGCCAGGAGGCGACCAGCTGTGTTGTTGCTTACTTCAGTCAAAACAGTGGTGGGACTGGCATTTTTGGCATCCTGTAGTCCAAACAATTGATTTACCAACTGATTTTTGGTTGTTAGTTTAATCTTGAAGTTTGTAACTTGGTATTTTAATTTATTCAGACCTGATTTTGGAGCCTGGGGATTTTCTAATTTATTCACCACCTGTTCTCCAGAGTCATTGGAGAACAATGAGGGCTCCCCTGTGCCAGACCTTTGTGTGATAATCTAAGGAAAAAGTAGCCATCAGAACCCCTCAAGCAACACCTCCCCATCTCAGTGAACATTTCAAGAGCTCACCCCATTCTAACACTGTCTCAGCTTCCTGGTTTGTTTTCCTCTTCATATGTGAAGAGTTTTGTTATTTGTTTTTTAATAAACAATTGGAAAGACAATAGGGCCTGTTTCTAAGTGCATTCTATTGTGATGGCATATTCTCACAACCACCAGGCAAAAAAGAGAATGTGTGACCTTTTCTGTGCTCCTAGTGACTGTGTCCTTTGCTAGCTCATCGCTCCTCATCTGCTAGTATACAGCCTTTAAGGAGAGAAAGCAAACCCTGTAAGGAAAGGATTGGACTTAGGGCAGCCCAATGTCATAGGAAAAACCTAACACACAACTTAATGGTCTCTGAAAGCATGACAGATTAGTAGAAAGAAAATTTAGGCTAGTGGGTCTCTATTTCCACAGAGGAAACAAGCTTAAAGCACAGTTAATTGGGAATTTAGTGAGCCAGAGACAATAACTTGGGAATTAAATAATAGATTTGACTACTAAGGAAGCCTGTGGCATCTCCATTCCTCAAAAGACAGTCTGCTGTGGAATGGGGATCAGAGGGATGGGTCACAATCCTACCTTGGCCTCTAACTTGCCGCATGATCATGCATATTACATGACTTTTCAGGGCCTCAGTGGCCCCATCTGTCAAGTGAGAAGTTGAGCTGAGTGATTGCCAAAGTCCCTCATTACGCACTACTGCACTATAATATTGAAAAACAGGGCCAGTGGCCAGCCCCAGAGGCCTAGTGATGACGTTCCGTGCACTCCACTGCGGCAGCCCACGTTCAGCTCCCAGGTGTGGACCTACATCATTAGTGGCCCTGCTGTGGTGGTGGCTCACATGTGAAAAGAAGATTGGCGATGGATATCAGCTCAGGGGAATCTTCCTTAGCAAAACCAAACAAACAAAAACAAAAAACAGGACCTGTGGCTTTCTGTCCTGAGTAGGTATTAATAGAAGCTGATTATCTGAGGTTCCTTCCAGCTCAAGAATTTACACACTAATTCACCAATTTGTTTTCTATTTTCAATGACAAAAATATAATGAGATTCATTAGATGACACCAAAGAATTATTAATAATTCCATTAGATATGAAAATAACACTATAGTTATGTAAGAATATGGTCATAATTGCTACATATCAGACTGAAATAGGTAGGGACAAAATAGCATGATGTCTGGAGTTTGCTTTTTAAAAAATAATAAAATAGGGGCCAGCCCAGTGGCACAGCAGTTAAGTTTGTGTGTTCCGCTTCGGCAGCCAGGTGTCGCTGGTTCAGATTCCCATTTGTGGACATATGCACTGCTTGTCAAGCCATGCTGCAGCAGGTGTCCCCTGTATAAAGTAGAGGGAGATGGACATGGAAGTTAGCTCAGGGCCAGTCTTCCTCAGCAAAAAGAGGAGGATTGGTGGCAGATGTTAGCTCAGGCTAATCTTCCTCAAAAAATAATAATAATAATAAAATAAAATAATATATCCGGATCTCACAAGGTGCCTTTTGGGCTGGCAGCCTTTCTCAATATGGACTCTATGTTCTAGAAAAGGAGTCAGGAACCTGCAGATGTTGATGGTCTGAGTGTTCTGGACACAAGGCCAAGAGTCTAGATGCTTTAGAGGGCACAAAAATCTTTTCCTGAAGATCTGGGATGTGGAGGTTGAATTAATTTACCTTTTCCTTCTTCCATATTATACAGATAGGTTGGCAGATGAAAGCAATTTCCCCTGAAGATAATGAAAGCCCTGATAGGTTTTAGTGACTTTGCTGGGGACACATACTAATGGCAACATCAAAGCCAGAATGAGGATTGAAGGGTGACTACCTCTCTTCCATACCTCCTTCCACTCCTGCTGGGGAGTATCACAAGTATAAATATGCTTTTGGCACCATTTGTCCTGTGGAATTTTTGCATCTGTCCAGTACTCAATCCAGTATACCATCTAGTAGCCAGCTTTGGTGGTCTAGTGGTTCAGATTCGGCACTCCCACCACCACAGCCGGGGTTCATTTCCTGGTCAGGGAAACATGCCACCCGTCTATTGGTTGTCATACTGTGGTGGCTGTGAGTTACTGTGATGCTGAAATCTATATGAATGATGTTTCAATGCCAGCAGAGTCACCCATGGTGGACAGGTTTCAGTAGAGCTTCCAGACTGACAGACTAGGAAGAAGGACTTGGCTGCCCACTCCTGAAAACATTGGCCACGAAAACCCTGTGAACAGGAGGAGAGCATTGTCTGATAGAGTGCCAGAAGGTGAGGGAATGATACAAAAAGATCGGGCAGGGTTCCACTCTGCTGTACACAGGGTCGCTAGGAGTTGGAATCGACTTGATGGCACTTAACAACAACCAGTATCCAAGTCTCCTTAATCATTTTTAAATCTCCCTCTAGTGGTTGGAGCTGTCCTTTAAATAAAAATTAACAAGACCTCACAGCAGTGAACTCAGAGCACCATCACTGGCCTCTTACAGAACATTAGCAACTTTCCCACTGGAAGGGGCATGGACACTGCACCAGACTAGGACATGTGCTGTGTCCACATTAGTCAGGCTGACCAAACCCTTTACATTCCAACTATTTTCACTGATTAAAAAATGCTATCAAATTTTAAATTGCTTCATAAAAATGTATGAATTGGTCACAGTAAAAGTGTTTGTATAAGCCCACTCAAATACAAACCATCTGACATGGTGAGAAGGTTTCCAGTTGTGTCCTCTGTTGTGGCTAAGCTCCTGACTTTACACAGTGTTAGAGCTAAAAATCCACTTCTGTCTGGAAAGTGATTTTTGCCAAGGATTGAGAGAACAGCCCAAGCTCTGTGCCTAGTGCCAGCCCCTTCAGAAACACATGTCCCATCCTGTGTGACATGCTCCACAGAACCCAAGTGATTAGATGCTGCCAAGGCAGTGATGGCAGAGCAGCCTCAAGCTTGCAGTGGAAAGGGCTGCTCAGGATTCCTGACATCCCCCAGGGCTGGCCCTGACTCTGTTGGCTCTTCCCCCTCTCAGTTCTTGCCCCTCTGCCAGCCTCATTCTCTGCTCTGCCAAGAAACCACATTTGCTCTGAATCTAGCCATTTTGATGTTGCAGGTGATCTGAAACCAAATCAAGCTAAACCAAACAAATCCAACCAACCACCATCGCAAGCAAGTTATCCAATTATTGGTTTTTGCAATGGGGGAGGGGCCATAAGGGCCATGCATATCACAAGACAAACATTAAGCTGCCTGAAGAGTTAGTTTGCTGAGGGGTAACCGGCAAACAGGTTGGTGCTCATCAGAGCTGCACAGACTGGTCACTGAGGATGTTGGGAGCCGGTTAACCCTACCGGGCACCCCTGGTAAATCTAGCAAGCTCTGTGCTTTCGCCCTCTGCATTCTGAAGCAAGCATCCAAACTTTGCCTGGCTTGTGGCATGCCCAGGGTAAGTCACCGGGCTTCTTGGATTCTAGGTGGATTTTCTGGGGCCACAAACTCTCTTCTGTCTCAAGTGTGTTGAGGATCAGGTCCTCTGGGGAGTGGGGGGACAGTGAAAGTAGGTTTGCAGAACCCAAGCCCCATAGCCCATCTCACCCCACTGCTTGGCACTTTCCCTGCCTTCTAGGGTTGGGAAAGGGAAAGTGGAAAGGAGTTCAAATACTCTGTCACTGACAGAGGATAGAAGGTGAAGGGAAGAGGAAGAAAAGAGAAGGGGAAATAGGTGTCAAAGGGAAAAAAATTAATAGTGAGTAAAATTACATTATACGATATAATGATCTCTGAATAATAGAGGGAGTAGAGTTAGCCAAGATACTGGAATATTTGCAGATTTCAGGGCCTCCTCCTATCTTAAAACCAGCTGACCCCCAACTCCACATTTGCCATGCTTGATCCCTTGACATTTGTGTAAATCCTCGCTACCCCTCTTGGCCCAGAGACGCGGAATGTAGAGTAAGGGTTCTGCTAGACTTGCACAAGTCCATGATGGCTTATCTCCTGGCAGCGCATTCAAGCATGCAGGAAAGCTGAGTGGAGAACAGGACTCTCTCAATATTTAGAAACCGGATTAGGATTTCTGACAAAGGATACGATTTTGCCGTTGACTTAGTTGCTTGTACAGTAAATGAAGCAAATCAAAGATACTAAGGAGAGAACTTTTTTCTCTTGACGCCTAAATGTCAATCCTAGTTTTTCAGAGTTCTTGCAGTTGGCATTCCGGCTCCAGTCTAACTCCTGCTGTAGTGCAACCTTATTGAAATAAAAGCTGCCTACATTTCTGTCCATCACGTTCTGTATTTATTAACAAGTCCTGTTCCCTTTGCAATCTGGAGCCACAGAGGCCCTGTTCTGAATCAGCTGTAATTTGGAACGGTGGGTCCTCGGCAGCAAGGTTTTAGAAGAGAAAGAAAGAGAATTCAGGGAAGGGGCCAGACGTGGAATCAGATTTGGTTTCCTGAGAGTTGTACTTAATAAATGGATTGCCGATTATCTCTGGAACTCAGACTTTCCAGGAGTCAAATACTTGAGGGACAGGTTAAAAGTGAGGACAAGATTAATTATCAAGGCTCTTGGGGGCTGGGGGCAGGGAAGAGGGGGGATAAACGCTTTCATCACTTTATTCAAAAAGAGTGTTGCTGGTAATGAGGGCTGCTGAACGTGAAAGAATATCTATTGTCATTTTCCCAAGTAAGCAGAGGAAATAACACGCTAGTATTTCTTTTAAACAGCTTTACTGTGATATAATTTACATACCATAAAGTTTACCTGTCGAAGTATACCACTCAGTGGTTTTTAGTACATTTACAGAGTTGTGCAACCATCATCATAATCTAATTTTAAAACATATCATCACGCCAAGAAGGAACGTAGCGCACCTTAGCAGTCGCTCCCCAGTCCCCCTGCTCCCCGGCCCCTAGCCCCTGGAAACCACTGATCTATTTTCTGTCTCTGTTGATTTGCCTTTTCTGGACAATTCGTGTAAATGAAATCATTCTATATGTGCTCTTTGGTGACTGGTTCCCTCCACTTAGGATAATGTTTTCGAGGTTTGTCCATGTTGTAACATATATTAGCACTTCATTCTCTTTTATTGCCAAACAAGGTTCTGTTATAAGGATATACCACATTTTGTTTATCCATTCATCAGTTGATATAGAACACACTAGTATTTTAATTCAAAGAGCAAATTGCCATGATCTCTGTAATCGGAGTTGAATACCTTTTTAGCTGTAAGTATGAGTTAATAAAACAGTTAGTGATCTTCATATGTTGGATTTAAGGGAATTTAGTATTGGTGCAAAAATAATTTCTATTTAAGTTTGTGGAGAATGGATGTTTGCAGGATGACCTAATGATAATAGCGTAATAAGGTCATGATATTTATATTTGTGTTTTTCAGTTATCTTAGCACCATGGATCTGTGTTTAACAGTGTTCACTCCTCCCCTCTAACAAAACAAGTTTAGAATGTATGACTCTTTGTAATGACATGCACATGGAATATAGCACTTGCCTTTGTGTTCAGCCAAGTTCACAGCTGAGTTTGAGGCCAAGCTCCACAGCTGGTCTGCTAGAGGTCTGCTTCCTGTCCTGTTTGTTGTGTCAGTTTCTGTCTTTGCCTGCTTCCGGCTCAGGTACAAATGAGGAGGCATGGAAAAGAGGAGGGATAGGGAGAAACGAAGGTTTCGCAGGTCTTAGACATTGCCCTGGGATCCCTGCTCAAGCACGTCTCACTCAACTTGGCAAACCCTTGGTGCCCATTCTTCTTATATGGGGAGCAGTGGCCAGACTGAGGGCTCTGGACTCCTGGGATGGCCATTTCCTATCTTTGGGATGTTGGACAAGTACTTGATCTGTCTCTTTATTGTTCTCATCATCAAAGTGAAGATACTAATGGTCCTTATTTCCTAGATATGCTTTGAGGGTTCCCATAATTCCTGGCACATAACAAATGTGCAATTAGTGTTAAATGTTAATATTATTAGCATGTATTAATTACTTGCTATTTCCTGGATACTGTGCATACTGGATACTGATCCTCACAACAATCCAAAAAGGTAGCTAAAGGTGTTCCCACTGTACAGATGAAGAAAGTGAGATTCAAGGAATTTATATGTAATCCTCAAGGTCACATGGCTAGGAAGTGGCACAAGTCATGTTTATACTGCTTTTGGTCTGGTTCAAAATACGCACATCCATTGGACTGTGGTGCATATATGCAACGAATCAGGCTAGCCAATATGTTGTATACTGGGATATGGCCATAATAACACACACAAATTTGTTTTAATAAAAATGAATGATTAATGCAGTTGGGCCTCTATTACATCACCGAAACTCACAAGAAGGACACAGAAATAAGAGCCTGGGATGAAGCTGTTGGAACAAATAGAAAGCTTTAAAAAACTCAAAGTAAAGCAAATCATCTGGCTAGATGCTATGTCCTCCCAGCTCTGGGGAGCCAGACCCAATGGTTTGTGGAGACTAAAAGAAACTGCACATGGCACTCTCAGGCTAAAAATGGTATGTTGACTCATTCCCATTGGCTAGGGAATTAGTCTGTGGTGCCCATGTTGATACTCCAGTTCTGAACTTAATCGTTTAAGGTATTCCCATTACCATCACTACTCACCCACCAACAGCACTTTTAAATTAGTCTTAACAAAAAAGTAAACAGAAGCATAGTTTATCATTCAACTACCCCTAAAAAAAGCAACATCTGATAGTCAAGCAACTGGACTTAAAAACAGAAGTGTCAAAGTTGACACATGCTAATTATTTGCTGCTGCATGAGGGTCATTAGCTGTGTTGCCCAAAGAGCGAGGGAGAAAACAGTTCAAGATCCAGAGACAAATAGCATTTAGATGGTCCCCAACTGGCTGAAGGGAGAGGAAAACTAAAACAGATTTTCCTCCTAACATTTCCCTCTAAATAGTCTGCCTGATTATACAGCGTGAAATAGGAACAATTTTGGCTACTAATCCTAAATAATCCTAAACCTTGGCTACTAAAACCAGGAAATATTTGTTCTCTTATATTCGTAGGTAAAATGCTATTCTCCATTTAGATTACCACAATCTTAACAATCTGCTATTTTAATTAAAAGAGTGTGTTCTTTCCCCACTTACAATATTAGTGGCTTTAAACATATAAAGAATCTTTTCATAAACCCTTCATGAGGATTTAGAGATCAAGACAAAGTAACATTTTAAGAATGTTCTTAATATTGCAATCAATTGGGGATTATTTTTTTAAATCAATTCCTTGAGCATTCTGGACAATCTTTTCATCACTTGGAGGTTGTTTTGTATTATCCTTTTAATTCAGAGTGTAACCCTAGCTTTCAATGCTCTGAGCTTCTCTGGGAAGGTGGATTTCCACTTGTGGTCTCTGAGCTAAAATAAACAGAAAGCCATTTCATTCAGGTCCACCGCTGGTGGCCACTTCATCCCCATGTCCAACCCATGTTCACCCCAGTCAAGATGACTGTTGGCCAATTTGTGCAGACTCCCATTCATGCCATGGCTATTCCCTGGACTGGAACAATCCCTCTGCTTTTGAGCGAACCTGATTTGGTGCTGTTGTCCTTGTAAGATCCAGCTCTAAACTCTACCCTTCTCTGTCAGTCAATCAAGAATACCTGGACTCTGGTTCTTTTAAAATTATCAGTAGTCCTCTTTATTCATTTTATACTCATTCCCAAGATTTGAAGTAACCTGCTTTAGATATGGCTCTGCTGTACTGTGACCTTGGGCAGGTTATAACAATAATAAAACTAACCTGTCACAGTGTTTCTCTGTATACCATATACCTTCACTTATTAAAGTTATTACCCTCAGAGAATATCAATTGACCTCGATGCTTCTGATAAAGCTAGCAGGTGGAAAACACCTTGGAAAATAAAAGCAGTGGACAACTGCAACGGTAGCCCTGTTAATCTGTGGACTAGTAGGACTAGAGTTTCCATGTGTTGGTCTAACTTTGGTTTCAACTCTGGCCTCCAGAGAGGTTCCCATCCTGGATATTTGTCAAGAATGAGAGGTCAGAAATGCCAAGACCAGGAGGTCAGGGTGAGTATTCTGCCAAGGATCCTCATAAGGAACTTCTTGGAAAGAATTTTCCCAGCAGATATCTAAACCCTGAAATAGGGATTATAGACTACAGCTTAAATTTTAAGCCTCTGGTCTCCGAGAATCATGGCATTTTAGAGTTGAAACTCCCCTTACTGGTCTTCCAGCCTGATCCAATTTGCTAATCCCCCTAGGATTTCATATAGTCTCTGCTTAGGCATCCACAGTGATGAGGAGCATGTCTCCTACCAGAGTGGTCCATTTCATCCTTGGGGCATAATAATCATTGAAAAGTTATTCTTCCTCTTGAGTCCAGGCTTTCTGGCTTATTACATAACCCATTTGTTGTAGTTCTGCTCAGTAATGGGCAAATGGAATGTACAGCAAGGCACTTCACTATCCTTTTATTGAACCCAAATCTGCCTCCATGTAATTTCCATCAGTTAGAGGATCTCTCATCTTGTGCCTTTGGATACATTTTCTTAGTGACCATAGCAGCCCTGAATGGTCTCAGAGACAACACACAAAACCCCTAAGAGTTGGCACATCTTCCTTCCTACTCTTCTATATCTCCTCTATCTCTTCCTTTTCCTCTGACATTATCACTCAGCTCTCTTATAATTCTTCTGTAAACTAAGCATGAACTCATACACGGAATGTAGAGGATTCCAATTGAAAGAGCAGAGGAACTTGGTTCAAGCCCTGACAAATTTCTCTAAAGCCTCATGATGATAAATATTATTATTCACCTGGTGGGGGAGGAAGAGTATAATGCTAGAATATAAGTGAATATTCTTTATAAATTGAAATCTACTGTAAAGTCTAGAAGACCTCAAGCATCGTGTAGTCCTAGCTCCTTGTTTTATACTACAAGACATTAAACAGAGAAGAGATGTGACATGTCCAAGGGCCACAGGACCACTTAGAGGCAGAGCTAGAAATGGAACCCAGATTTTCCAATGCGCAATCCATTTCTTCCTCTACTGCCTCTCTGTTAAACAACAAAATCAATAAAATCATCCATGCACAGACCCTAAGGCGTACCCAATGCATATTAGATGCTCAATAATTATTTGTTGAAGAAATATGTTGAGTAAAAGAATGCATGAATGACTAGTACTTTTTTTCAATGATGACATTTTATAGGGTCCCTACAAATGTCACTTGTGTTTTTAATCATTTTTTAATTAGCTCTCTATTAAGAAGCTTTATTCTCAAAATGTATTTGTGAAGATTAAGTGAGACAATGCATTAAAGTGCTTAAAAACAGTACCTGGCAGTCAACAAATGTTAACTAATTATCTCTGTTTTCTAGCCATTTTTCTAAATAAGACCCAGCTGATGCTGCAAGCACTCACGCATCTGGAAAGGACTTTGCAATCTACTAACAAAAGGAATTCTGAAATTGCAAAAGTATTACTACTATTTGTCAGTTCCTACCTTGTGCCTTTTACTAAGCCACCCACCCCCACTCCTGGTACCTGGCACCCAAAAGGACACAAACAAAGTCCTGGATTCTTTCACTTCCTCCTCCGGGCTTGTGTTTACTCAGCCCCTGACCTTTGGGCTCTGTCTCCTCTTCCCAGTCAGCACTTGCCTATTGGATCTG